>NC_086330.1:339969787-341169787 GCF_032445375.1 Bacillus rossius redtenbacheri | reverse complement strand
AGCCCGCAACGCGATGGGAAAATCACGCGTGCGAATTGCGTCGCACTGACAGCGCAGATGTGTCGGGCGTGATTAGCTAGGAAACAATTTTATTCGCGTCGCGTTCGTCACGTCGCGTCAGAAGCGCTGTCGTGATGCCACTACAACACCGCCCAAGTTCCTGGATATCTCGGGAAGAAACTAGATATACCTGCGATGTTATTGTCTAGACGTTTTGCGTTCGCGCCTTGCGCGGTAATAAACTGTCTTTGACGATTCAATTTATTCTACAAATACCCGGATACATACATAATATTTTATTTGTAAATGGAAGAGAAATATTCATCTAAAATCACAGATATTGAAATTTTTTTTACATTTACTTGAAAACAACTGTATCATTACAAAACAGTGTTTGCAGTAATACTGGGATCGGATTCTCACCCAGGCATTTATACTTTGTGTTGTCCCAGTGCCTCCAATAGTTAAAGTTTTTTTGTAAACCGTTCTCTGAATAGCTTTACAGTATTAAATGCGCACATTAATAAGGCATGATACAACAAACTAAAGTCCAATTATTGATTATTCGATTATTTTTTTTCATTTTTTTAATTATACTTGAATGAAACATTAATTAAAATAGAAAAATATGCGTCAATTATCGTAATAAACACTAGGAAAACGTAATTCGTATGTGCAAAAATAATCACAGCCATGTGTTGTACAAAGTTTCAATATCTTTCTTGTAGTAGCACAAACTATTTCTTGGCAACTGGTTTCCAAAGGAATGCAACATTTATGTACGAAGCTATGTTGTGCTTGTGAATAGCTTAAAGTGATTGTGGCTGTAGCCTTTAGTTAATGTTTGCACCCGCAGTTTAAATTATCTCAAGGACAAAGTTTTATTTTTTCGGCGCAGCATGGCAACTGTTGCTGAAAAATTATCTGAAAACAAGTGAGTAAATTAATAGATAATTCAAATTTATTTAATTCCTATGATTAAGTTGTACTAAACAATTTGGTAGCAAGAGATTTTTTTGTCTATGGTATTCAATTAGGTTTGGAAAATTACAGAAATTAATGATGGTTTGAATTGTATCTTGGTTTTATCTGCTAAAACCAATAGGGCTTATATGTATATACTTTTATACTTACATATATTAACTATATAGGATTTTCGGATAATGCTGAACTCACATTTAATGGGTGGTACGTAATGCCAAAAAAAATATCGGTTTTTGTGAAGGAACAAACGCTCGGGAACGCAACCCTGCCACGCTAAAGGTACGAACAGCAGTGCGCAAATTTTAATTTCGCGCGCGCATATAGGCGTCACTCCAGTGGCTTAAAAGACGTAAATAATTCATTACAAACCAAATTTAATGGTTGTCCATTTATTTAAAAAAAAATACTTGTTTACTGTAAGTTGGTTGAATATTATTTTTGAAAATTCTCGTAAGCGTATTTATTTCCTTAAAAACAAAAAAAAATGTATTGCCTCGTCGAACTCTACTGCTATCAAGTGTAAAGCTTATGACATTAATTATTCCTAAGTGTAGTAGAATTGACCTCACCCACTGCTTCACATAATAATAGCTAACAAAATTTAAAAGTTTGAGATTGAAATTTTTGACAGAAGTAAATACGGGAAAGAAAATATTTCAATGTTGCAAAACCGCTTTCAGTGAATACGATGCCGCGATTACAGATTTGACAAAAAGCAATAGTACGGAAATTCTCACATTCGCAGAGATATTCGAAATGTGTTGATGATGTACGGGCAGGCGAAAAATAAGTTGCATCAGAAGCAGTGCGCATTTACCAAGAGCGCTTCCACAAGAGAAATGCGCCGAACATGAAGACCTCCATGCGGCTTAAAGTGCATTTTAACACGAACAACGATTCACACCAGTCTGCCGGCTGTTAGCAAGTGTGGCCGACTCTACACGTCTGCGCCCGGGTGGTTAGTTCCCTGTTTCCCGCGGGGTGCTTGGACGTGACAGCGCTGCGATCGCGCGTCATCTCAGCCACTGGAGTAGAGAGTCCTGAAGCCCACCAAATTCAAATTTGCACCCTATCGCTCGCGCCTGTAACTTCACAGGGTTGTCTTTTTGGACATATGTTCCTAAGAAAAAAACGGAAATGCTTGTTTTGTTATTCCACCGCAACACATTAATACCAAGCCCCGAAATTTCCGAATCCTCTGTTTACACACACACATATGCATACATAATTGAATAGTCTCTATATATCTAGTAATCTCTATAGAGCACGGAGGTACTTATTAGTCTGTGTAGAGGGTGCATGTTCTGAAACTGGATAGCGAAACTAATCGTAGACGTATTGAGGCGTGTAGTCCCGCCTCAAATTGTTTATTGTTTATTTTGTAATTAAGATTTTTTTTTGCTTTTGTAATTTTTTATGGCACTTAGTGTTAGACTCTGCGTCTAGTTTGGTAACGTTAGGTAGGAGGGGTTGGTACTCGTGTCTACCGCAGCTATGACGCGGTCTGGTTGTTGTGTTCCCTGGCCGCTGCGAGGCGTGGTGATCGGCGCTGCGAGCCGATCTGCGAGCAAGCGAACGTCGCGACCGCGTCACTGGGTCTTCAGTCTTCGAGGAAGAAACTGCGGTAGCCGCCTGAGACACTCGGTCTAGCTGCGGCATTGGCTGGAGCAGCTACTACGCCTGAACGAGTTTTGTCATGGGGGAGACGTGGCAAACCTACTACGTGGCAGTCCAGAGCAAACAAGTAAGGTAGATGACCTAAAAAAATATGGTCTGGATCTGATGCCGTTTTTAGTGGATCCGTGTGACGATCAGACCATTAACTTTAAGCAGCACGATAGTAGTTTTTTTTTATTTGCGACTTCCTGTCATGCTGTATCGTTCCGGAGGACTGAATTGCGTGAACTTATAGTCGCTACACATTATGCATCAATTTGCTTCTAAACTAATAAACTTAATGGTTGAGTCTTTATTTGTTAATCTGCCAAGACTCTGGTGCATTTAGCTGTGCTAACGAACCAGGCTCCACGCAAGCTGGTACCTAGTGGAGTACGTAGTGCCTGACAAACTTCGCTTTATACAGGACCTGTAAGATCTATGTTATTCCTGCGTATGTTTAGCAGCAGACATGTTTAAGCTGTTGAAAACAAGATTTTTATCACTGATTACGTGAACGTTAATGTGGAAGAGACTATGTGTAGGTCGGCGGACCGCGAGCAGTGAGGTCTCACGTGGTTCTTGCCTTGCATTAAACTTATGGTGAAGCTTTTTATGAGATATGTTAACAAAACTTTTCATATTAACAAATTACTGAACACACCATTAACGCTGCATTACTCCGAGAAGTCGATGCATCTGCTTTCTCATTGTAGGTGAAAATTTTGATTTATTTTAAATTTTAATCACTAGAAGAGACCTTTTTCTAAATATTTTTTGCCTTTTTTTTCAATATGGTTCTTTGTGCGGCGTTAAATATTGACCGGTTCCTAATTCAAATAATAGGCCTTTGGACATTAGGCGGCATATATTTATTTTATTTTATTCTTATATTGTATACCTTTTTGAGACATGTTTAGTAAAATTGTAACTAGTTTAATACTCAGTAATACGATTACTTAACATGCTGTTCATTGTAAACTGTTTGCTATTTCACGCTGCAACTTATTATTAACTTTCATACCTAATTATAGTTTAGAAATAGTTTGGTGCACACCCAATACAAAACTAACAGTATCCCGCAGACTGTATGTAGCTATCTGTATATATGTATGGCAGTAAGAGTTGTTAAAGTTCATTTTTCTTCCATCGTAATTTTCAATAATTTAGGGGTGCCTAGTGTCTGTGGAACATACGCTCGGGCTCTGAATTATTTCATTGCACCCCGACGAGACGTCTCATTCTAAAGGCTAAAATCGTATAAATTTATTTAATCACTTGAAAGTAACTCTTTGGAAATAAATGTAAATATGCCATCATGTAGTAAATAACCACACATCTGCAAGAAATTAGCGATCAACTTTATTATAACCAAAACTTGTTTTGCTATGCACATAGTAATTGGGGGGGGGGGATTTTTTCTCATTTTGACTTCAAGTATTAACATGACAAAGATTGTACACACCAAATCACTTACCACAGTCATATATGTCCCTTACTTCCTACCTCCATGTAGGTAGTTTTCCATATTTATGTTCTATGAGTGGGTTTATACCGCCAAAGAGGTTGTTTTGCATTCCGTGTAGATATGAGAAAACTATATAAAAAAACATCCAGTTGACAACCAAAAGGTTTTCCTTAAATCTACCATAGCGACAGGGGTATATAAATTTCAGGCTACATTTCGATACTTGAAATCTCTTAAGGTATGTATATAATTTATCTAGATAACGTTTCAAATCATTTCGTGGTTTCAGATTTAGAGTTATGGCATTTATACGGTTCTCTAAATGTTTCAGAGCACCCGTTTCAGGGTTTATTTTGTCTGATCACTTCGATTCAGAGTTATTTATTGCACACAATAACTTAATGATAGTTGTTATTGATATATTTCATCGACTGTCGAACGTCTGTTTCTGTAGTAGATGCACATTATTATCTGAGATATTTCTAATGGGGAAAAAAATATATTTAATTTTTGTGAATTCTGTGTGATACCTAACAAAGCTTTCGACTGGAATTTAATTTTGATTACGGATCACTAAATAAAAGTGGGAGGGGGCTCGTATAAACCAGAACCACGCCACACTGTGGGAAACACAAAATAAAAATAAATAAAGCTAGTGCAGAAAGTAGTTATCTCTGTGTCCCTGTATACAGACCCCGATATACAAACGGGCCAAAAGGACATTCGCCCAGAGCGCCAGTATTTGAGTGGCGGGAGAATTTGAGGTTCGAAAAATATAGGATGAAAACGTTTGAAGGACGGGAAAATATATATTGGTAAATCTGTATTGTACGGATTAGCGCCAAAAAAAATCGTACAAATATGAAATAACTTTCATTATATACTCTTTTACGTCCTCTTTTCAAAACCGCCTGCGGAGATTAAAAATTCCAATTAATTTTGGAGATATCGCCGTTCTTATTTTGCAATACAAGCCCTATGTAATCATTCAACAGACGCCATTTTATATGTAATCATAGTTATAACAGCCACATAAAAACGCAAACCATTTATTAAATTTCATTAAGAAAAAGGAATATGAGCCTTTGTCTTTTAAAAAAATGTAGTATCTAGTTGCATAACGTATTGATTTAAAACTAAAAATAAATAGGCTTCGGCCAGAGACGCATTTAGTCTTCCCTGCCTAGTTATTAGCTAGGCACAAAAAAATTCTCGCTTTCAGTTGATTTCTCTCAACCCTGAATGTGCCAGCGATGGCAGCGATTGGTACCACGATTAACTCCCTTGCGGTCTTAACTCTAAGAATAAAAATTAGTTAATTTGGGGCCAGGTAAAACCTGCACGGACTCAGGGAAAACACTGGGCTCAAAATCACGCGTTAAGCAAGCAAGGAGGATTGTCCGGGAAGAAAGGAGGGTTGGTCGGGTAGGAAAGATACTACTAGGCAAGGGGCGGGAACTTGGGACATTGCCGTCCACAATGTTGTTTGGGCGGTGCTGGTATTATTGAGGGGGCGACTTTCGTCGTTTCCCCACCCGGCTGCCAGCCCTACACGGGGTCTCCTCCAGGCGGCCAGTCGCGAGAGGCCTCTTCCCAAGGGGGGCTGCTCCAGGGCATCTTCAAAACTGGAAGGTCGTGGGCGGCCGTCCGACACGTGGTCCTCCCGGCGGGCTCCGGGGTTCGACGGCCCCGGGTCTGGCACCGGCGTGCCGCCCTCAGGGTCCACCACGGCTGCGATGGGGTCTGCTTCGTCGAGCAGACATCCTGAGCGACCGTGCGCGGCTTCGCTCCTCCTTGCTCCTGTTCTGTTCTGCAGAACCACGTCTCACAACACTGAATCCATAGGTGCCCATCACCCCCCCCCCCCCCCAATCACCTTAAACTAACAATCTGACCCCCTCCCAAAAAAAATAAAAACCAGATAGTATCCAACCAGGTGCTCCGGGGGTTCTCAACAAAAAAAAAATTATTGAAAATTGGTTTACCAAATTTTTTTTTAATGCGAATTTAACAATAAAATACTAAGAGAAAAATAATTATACTTCAAAGGCAAATAATATCAGCTAATAAAAACGTACCTTTTTTTTTTTCCTCAACGGCGCCACTCGAGCCGAACATCCCCCTGTCTGAAGCTGTTCGTGTGCGCCGCGCGGACCCAGAGCTGCGTGCCGTGCTCCGCAGGGCGACCATGAACCCCATGCTGCAGCTGCACGGGGCCAAGCAGGTCAGCCTGTACCCTCCCGGGCTGCGGGACCTCGTCACGGACATCTCCAGAGAAGTGAGTTACAACAACTGAACTGCAAACCGGCAGTCTTTCAGGAAGTAGGATAACGGACGTTTCTCTGAGCTTGTGGGTTTTCTCGGAGTGCTCCTGTTTTCCTCGCGCCAGTGCATTCCGTCGTCGCTGCTCCGTTCCACATCGTGACGACGGCGTCGCGCGATTGTGCTGGCGGCGTTACCGAAACATTCCACATCGTGACGACGGCGTCGCGCGATTGTGCTGGCGGCGTTACCGAAACATTCCACATCGTGACGACGGCGTCACGCGATTGTGCTGGCGGCGTTACCGAAACATTCCACATCGTGACGACGGCGTCACGCGATTGTGCTGGCGGCGTTACCGAAACATTCCACATCGTGACGACGGCGTCACGCGATTGTGCTGGCGGCGATACCGAAACATTCCACATCGTGACGACGGCGTCACGCGATTGTGCTGGCGGCGTTACCGAAACATTCCACATCGTGACGACGGCGTCACGCGATTGTGCTGGCGGCGTTACCGAAACATTCCACATCGTGACGACGGCGTCACGCGATTGTGCTGGCGGCGTTACCGAAACATTCCACATCGTGACGACGGCGTCACGCGATTGTGCTGGCGGCGATACCGAAACATTCCACATCGTGACGACGGCGTCACGCGATTGTGCTGGCGGCGTTACCGAAACATTCCACATCGTGACGACGGCGTCACGCGATTGTGCTGGCGGCGTTACCGAAACATTCCACATCGTGACGACGGCGTCACGCGATTGTGCTGGCGGCGTTACCGAAACATTCCACATCGTGACGACGGCGTCACGCGATTGTGCTGGCGGCGATACCGAAACATTCCACATCGTGTCGACAGCGTCACGCGATTGTGCTGGCGGCATTACCGAAACATTCCACATGGTGACGACGGCGTCACGCGATCGTGCTGGCGGTGCTACCGTAACATTCCACATCGTGACGACAGCGTCACGCGATTGTGCTGGCGGCGCTACCGAAACATTCCACATCGTGACGACGGCGTCACGCGATTGTGCTGGCGACGTTACCGAAACATTCCACATGGTGACGACGGCGTCACGCGATTGTGCTGGCGGTGTTACCGTAACATTCCACATCGTGACGACAGCGTCACGCGGTTGTGCTGGCGGCGTTACCGAAACATTCCACATCGTGACGACGGTGTCACGCGATTGTGCTGGCGGCGTTACCGAAACATTCCACATCGTGTCGACAGCGTCACGCGATTGTGCTGGCGGCGTTACCGAAACATTCCACATCGTACGACGGCGTCACGTGATTGTGCTGGCGGCGTTACCGAAACATTCCACATCGTGACGACGGCGTCACGCGATTGTGCTGGCGGCGTTACCGAAACATTCCACATGGTGACGACGGCGTCACGTGATTGTGCTGGCGGCGTTATCGAAACATTTTTTTTAGTTTCGATAACGCCGCCAGCACAATCACGTGTCGCCGTCGTCACGATGTGGAATGGAGCAGCGACGACGGAATGCATTGGTGCGAGGAAAACAGGAGCACTCCGAGAAAACACACAAGCTCAAAAATAAACGTCCGTTATCCTATTTCGGCTGAAAGACTCCCGGTTTGACATCGCCCACAAATCTAAACCAATATGTCTTGGTGTGGAAAAAGAGGTGGATTTATCCGATCGATAAACTACCGCCGTCGCCATAGAAATATAACTCTGAGACATGAAGTATTCATGCCTGAACAATCATTCATTGTTTCTTAATATTTTGCATGGTTTGGAATATGTTTTCAACTTCGTAATTTTAAAAGATACAGAGTAGCAAGGAAATATAAGTACATACTTTCCACTCATTCAGGTAGCAGATTGTGTTGGGCTTTCTGGTCTCTATAATGATTTACATGCAGTTTTTTCTTTCTGCTGTGTGACAAGGCAGTTTACTACATTGTAATTTACTTAGATGATGCACCGTGGAACGTTGTCAGATAGTAAATAAAAAATTCAGATTATCGTGACAATGATAATTAATTAATGTATTGTTACCGGTTAGAGTTTTCCAGGACACAAGTTTACTGAAAACGTTTTCAGGAATCCTGCTTCTTCGTATAAATGTTTGTGGATCTCCAACAAACCGACAATGAATAAGAGGGAATACAGTAAAATTTTGAAGAATCATACGAATGTATCTTGCCACTGAAAAAGTCTCGCAATCAAGAGTCGTGATATATGTTGAGTTTGAAGGGTGATAGAAGAATTAAAATTCTAGAATAAAAATCTTTCAAAGGTGGCAACATTAACATCCAATAAGATAAGAGAAACTAGAAGGAAAAGAGTTGGAAGTTCCTCGTGCAGTAATACCCAAGGGCAATAATTTATGTCTCAAACGCCTCCAATCACCTTACTTAAGCACGAATATGTATAACGTCCTAGACTGCTTGCTCTTCGGGTAAAATATTACGCATAGTTACTCTTTAAGTTAACAACTTGTAACTACTATAAAAAATTGAGAACAAGCTTAAATTAGCTATGTCAAAAAGATTATCCCAACATGTGCCTAAACAAGCATTATGGACAGCACATCGACGACAACACAGACGAACACATTCAAACTTATATCAGACAGCACAAGAATTCCGTGGAAGGAATATGGTCATAAAAAATAATAACAGCACAGACGAACAGACAAACGCAGTAGGCTAACAACAACGTGAGAGTTCTAACAATAACAGTAAATGCAGGCAGACAACAAAACATGGACAACGCAGCAAATATACGAACACAACGATGAAGTTAAACAGGTTTTATGGACAACACAACGATGAAATCACCGATGAACACAGTAGGTTCCCTACGACAAAACAGCTGCTGCAATGGCGTATGTCCGAGAAATTGTGCTATATCAAAAATTCCCCTTTGCATGAATAAATTAAAGAACGTATTGATTTTTCTAGTTGTAATTTCATAAAGAATCTTTAAAAAGCTTTATTTAGCTGGCAAAAAAAAAATTACTGCATCGTCTCATTAAAGGGCGCAGAACTTATCTGACTCGGTAACTTATTAACAAGGCCCTGCCTAACTGTGCTGCACCGCGCTAGGAAGAATTACTTATTTGGTTGCCTAATGGTACGCAACATGACCTCCTGTACAAGGTCAATTCGCAGCTGTAGGAACATCTACCTCCACCATTGCTACGCCCGGCTTCAAACTCACATTATTATCACACAGTGTTCAAGATAACCTTTCTTGGCAATTATTATGGGATTCCCTGTTATTTTAGACGATAAGATGCTTAATATTTAATCTTCTGCACAAAGTACTTCTGCACACTGTACAGCTATCTACATATATTATTATATAACGTTTTAGATGTAAAACTTTATGGATTTTTTAACGATGTCATTAATGAGATTTTCGATAAGAATTGATTTTAACATGTTATTTTACATGAGAAGAGAAGCTGCAGATTGGTTGGAAGCAAATTTTGTGCTGATTTTCATATGTGATATCCACGGAAGAGAGCCAACCGTTAGCGTTCGGCCGCAGACACTACGTAAACATATTCCACGTGTGAGCTAATGTGAATTTCCTTAGAAGTGTGCAGTTTTAAACACAAAACATGTAGAAATTATTATAAATAACTATAACTCCCAAAGTGACCAAGGAAAAAGTTTTAATTTGTATGTTATTCAACTAAAACATCACGCTCCTTAAGATACGTCATTTCATTAACTAAGTCTGGGATGCACTGCAGGTCGCAAACGTTGAGGCATGCACTGACTGCCCCAACAGGTCCTGCGTCATCAACCGATGAACTTGTGCTCTTTCATCTCCAACTACTTGGGCACCCAGCTCAAGGTCAGAGAGAGTGCTAAGGGTAAGTCGAGCACTAGAGAGTGATGATAATTTTAGTCATAATTAACAGTAGAATAATATTTCAGTAAAAAAAAGTGATGGGTTAGATCCCATTCTCTATCAAATCCAAATTTATAATTTTATTCACCAAGAGTACCTTGAATGCAAACTTAGATCCAAACTTCCAGCAATAAAAATAATGTATAAGTTCAAACCCACAATCTGAAGTTTTAAATAAACAATAACACTTTCAGTCACACTTTGTCACGTCCTAAGATAAAATTTTAATTTTTTTGTATTTTAACTCGCCTATTTTTTTATATTTTATGTAGTAATAATCTTAAGCTCTAATTATAATACATATTAATATGTAATTAATTTTATATGATTAAATATAACTTAATAAACATTTATTTTTATATCCCTAAAGAATGTTCACCCAAATTTAGTCTACACCATAACCCACACATTCAAAGTTTAGTTAATTCATGTATCATTGAGGTATAAATTGTTCACTTCAGTTGACGAATAGACTGAAAAGGTTAAACCCATTTTTACATTGCTATTTAAAAAAAATACAAATGTTTATACATTCATAATTTTCCCAATGTATTTTTCATAGTAAAAATATTTTCTGCAGTGATAAACAAAATTCTGAAAGCACTGTAGTTTGTGGCAAACACAAGCACTTCTTTGATTGTTTAAACAAATTAAACAATCAGTCAACTGCAATATATTTCTTCAAATTAGTGCTCGACCGATTTTTAGATAAAACCTATTTATCTTGACATAATATACATTAGTGTGCGATATCAGAATATGAAGCAAGCTTGCAACAAATACTTGCACACGGATCAAAACACTAACCAATAGTTTCGGTGGGACAAATTTAATATTATTCAGGCAGTAAACCTGTTCAAAAAATTAAGCCTTAATCAACCCATCTACATTTTTTGATTTGTTAATGCCCAGGAAATAAAAAGCATCCAGTATTAAAAATGGTCTAAAAAAAGACCGAAAGCTAAAATTATTTTCACAAGTTTAATTTAAAATGAATTTATCATATGTGTGTACCAGTTTTACAGAAGGCCAAGAATAATAACAATAATTTTAGTGATATTGGCCAATTTATTTACTATAGGAATGAAGATGGAAACAAACTTAATTGTTCTTAGCTTGTTGGTTCATAGATGCAAGGGCACCATTTCCAACTCCTACCAGTATAGTCTTGCACAATTTTGAATAACAAAGCTGTTGATATTCAAGGGTCACTTCTGTGCCATCCCTATCGAAAAAGGGTAAGAGAACTTTGGGGTGAGAAACAGTGTTCTACCACACCAATCCTAAATCCTCACTTCAACATCCACAAGTGTAAAAAAAATGTGGCTAATAATTCTTTATTTTTCAGTTATTCTCCTCAATGCTTATTCATCCTATACACTGTTGCTCAAAATTACGAAGATACACCTCTCAGGATGTGAACTAAATAAAGTAGGTAACTGTCAAAGTATTGACGATCAGTGTAAACCTCGGAACTCCCAATCCCAGGAAGATAAAAACCACTGTGAGCTAAATTATTTCTCCCTTTATGGGTCCCTTTATTACGGATTACACAACGTAACAACAATACTGCTCCATAGGCTACCACACCATTAATTTTCACAGTAAGAGTTCTACGGAAAAATAAACAATGTTTTTCAATAGCCAATAACGAATTGCAATAATTGTAGACTGGTTACTCTAGCCCTGGTACGCATTCAAACAACAACAACGAAAAATAGTAATCTTGAGACTGAATTATAAAGCTTGGAATGGTAGCTCAAATGTCTTTATGCCTAAACAGGAGTACGGAATGGTAACATTAGGATGCTTGTTTTACCTTCCGATTTGTAAATATATAAAAGTCCGAAGTTGTGATTATACTGGTATGGATATAGCCTAATAAAAAAAATATATTTTTTTTTTATTATTTTAGGTTTGCCTTTTACTTGGTAATGATCTCACTTGCATCACAAGTCCTGAAATAAAAATAAATTAAATTATGGATTGCAATTGGCGCCTGAGAAAGTAAAACGGTGGCAAGGGGTCGTCCATTAATCACGTGATGTGTTTTAGCAATCTTTTAACCCCCCCCCCCCTCCCCCCTAGTGATTTGTGGTGAGGTTTTAGACTTCCCCCCCCCCCCCATAAATCACGTGTATTTTTTTGGTACAAAATATTTTTAAAAATTTCAGAATATTATCTTTAAATATAGGTATAATCAAATTTAACTCTGGAAAATTAAGCACAGTGATAAAAATGTTCAGACACACATTAAGGTTACAGGTTTATTCTCACTGGCATAAAAATAATAAAGGAAAGGCTTATATGTGATTTACGCATGTATTTGGCGCCAAAATCACAGTCTTACTGGCGACTGGCAAGCCGAGCTGGGTGGTTCATGTTGCGGCGGGCGGGGATATTGTTGCCTGGCTACGGCGAGTCAAGGTCACGCGTCGCTTTTCGCTTTAGTAGAAATCGGGCGAAAAAATAAATACACGTGATATCTCTCTACACCCCCCTCCCCCCTTGTGATATTTCGTGATTTTTCCCGACCCCCAACCCCCCTCCCCTTTTTCGAGCCTCGCGTGATTAATGGACGATCCCCAAGGCGGCAGCAGCAGAACCACTCTAGCAGAAGCTGCGGCTTGCTTCTGTATGCTTGCAAGCACACGTGATCACGACCACCCGCGCCCACTTGGCTTGTCCCCAGAGGCCTTGGCTGCGTACAAGATGATCGAGGAGAGAGCCCTCCTCATCGTCCACCTGAGGAAGATGGGCCTCGGCCTGGAGGAGGCGATGGAGGCGGCCACCAGCATCCAGGCAAGGGCGTAACTGGTCTCTGTAGCGCGCATGCACTTTGCCGGCCTTTCATCATTTCATGGGGGCCCTCCCCCTGAATTTTTTTTTTTTTAATTTTACTCTTTCAAAACATTTTTTCAACCCAACCTGGAGCGTAAATTTTGAGGATGGTTTTGCTAATTTATCTTGACATAATATTCATAATAACTCAATTCTACACATTCGTGCTGTTTGTCGCTAATCTTCGTAGTCAAAGTCCAGTCCAGCACGTCCTTGACCATAGTTAGGTACCCACCTTGTTTTGGGATTGTCACAAACCTAACATTACCTCAATCACTGTACATTTCATATTTGATTTTGAGGAGTTCCCTAATGTATCTTCGAACTACAAGGTCCAATAACAATTAAATTAAAATTTGGACCACCTTGGAGCTACCTACCCAACGCAAAAAGAATCTCTAAAATCGGTTGACAAACAAAGAATTTATTCCCAATACATATATATATATATATATACACACACACACACACACACACACACACACACACACACAATGAGAACCTCTTCCTTTTTTTGGAGTCGGTTATAAATATGAAAAGCACGTTGCAAGGCCCTGGGAAGTTACCCGACTAACCCTGCCCTGGAGCCACCGCTGCGTGATATACACAGTCCGTAGTACGCAAGGGCAGACCAAGCCCAAGCTTCCAGTCTTGGGAAGGGCGAACCAGTGGAGGAATTTGAGTGGTAAAAAAATAGCCATTAAAGGGCTTGTTTTTACTCGTTCCTCACATCTTTAAAATTAATCATCAAAGCTTCAATTTGTTCTTGTCTCTACAGGTTATTATATCCCATTGCACCGCCACTAGCAGCATGAGAGAAGGGAATCAACAGAACATTAGGTTTAGCTTCAGAATAAAATCAAACATTATAAAATTTTAGAATTTTAGAATACTCCAATGTGTATAATACAAGCTGTCTATAAAATAATGTCACCGTATCAATCGTACATTAAAACAATTCAATTTACTTAATTTAGATTATTTACAACATATAAAATTGAAGGTAAACTAGCATATTTTTTATTTAAAATTTCCAATAAGTGTACTTTTAGTTGTATGCCACACATCCAACCCAAAGTCTAATTCTTCCCACACTTTGGTTAACACACGTCCGAAGTAATGGAAGCAATAGCCTCGTCAATTCTGTAACTCAACTCTGGAAAATCAATAGGTAGCGGCGGAACGCAGACAAATCTTTTATGAAGCCCCAGAGGAAAAACAAATTGCATAGAGTTCTGTCATGTGAACGTGGAGGCCAGCGGAAAAGAGCTCTGTGGTCTCAACCATTGTGACTAATCTAACAGTCAGGGTCTTCGACAGTCAACCACTCTTGTGCAAAGAGATTCCAATGGGGAGGGATGAAATTACCAATTCACTCTCAACAATTTGTAAAACACAAAACGCTTTACGCTCAGGAGTCGCCATTTTGCGTAGGTGGCGCTGCAAGCGAGAAAACAACAAAGCAGTTCTCGCGCATGCGCTTATCTAAAACTGAGTTAACTCTTTGTGACCTTGAACCAAAACTCCACAACACTTACAGTTGATACTATTAAATTTATAACTGTGACATTCTTTAATAGACATACTGTAGTTTCATACACATAGTAGCACACCTAATTCAAGTTTGAAAGATTTTGGCAGAATTTTATCAATGTGAGAAGCATGGCTAGTATGGGTTTATCCAAATATATTGTAAACAAAAATATTACCTTGTTCCTTAATAAATTCCCTTTTAATTCTCAACTAAGTTAATATTAATAAAGCATGATGCATAAACACAATAATTATTAAGATATTTAATTCCTACAATTTGTATCGACATCACCATAAGTTATGAAATTTTGTTCCAGGCCGCTTACAGAGGTTATGCATCTCGAAGATATATCTCCAATAAAATTAGTAAGTACTAATCAAATAATACAACTGTATTAGATTAATTATCAAGGCAGAACACTGTAACATTTTACTTTCTGTTCACAGGAAAAGAACTTCTGAAAGCATTAAATTTAGATGAAGATATTGCTGACCAGATGGCAACCAAGATTCAGGTAAATTGACAGTGAACTCACATTTCAGTCTCAAGTTACAACCCATCAAAACAATAAAAAGCCAGAGTAACTAAGTTCATTTCATAGCAATACAGTGAAACACATTGTAAAAATACACCCTCTCAACACTAATTTCTCATGTTGTTATTTGATCATAATTGAGAAGACAGAGGATAATTTTTTCCAGCTAGTTCAGAAAATTCCTGGTTTAATTGTACAATAGTTGTATAGTAATCATTCACTAACACAAACTTTAAGACATGGGCAATTCTGTGTGCGTGAAAATAAAAAGGGCATGTTGTTAATTGTGCTTTCATAACATTACCAACATTGATAAAATTTTGTTACAGTCTGCTTACAGAGGATACGTTTCCCGGAAACATTTCGCCACGCAAATCAGTGAGTAAACAAATAAATTACTAAGTTCGACTTTAACAGAAATCCCTACTGTTGTATCTAAGCAAACATGTTTCTTGTTTACAGAGCACGACTTAAGGCACTTATTTGGCATAGACGAAGAAACTGCTCACAGGATGGCAACCAGGATTCAGGTAAAAGTTTGCAATCCATGTCGTTCACATCACCAGTGGCAGATGCAAGGAGGGATGGGTAAATCACCCTTTTTGATATTTCATTGAAGGAGGTTGTTTTAATTTATGGTGATGCAGGGTGAGCTGTCACTACGCGTGGAACAAGCTACAGGAAGTGACTCAAGTTGAGACTGATAATGTAACAATGCCAACCCCTTGTTGATGTAAGGTTTTGAATACACAAATTTCAATTATTTTTTTATTCCTAACCCCCCCCCCCCTTAAAAAAAATACCTGTAACTGCCACTGCACATTACATAGTTCACTTAGCAGCACCCAACCAAAAATCAGTCAAAATATTTGATCACACCATAATGGTTTCGGTAACCAAGCACTCTTGATGGTTACCTTCATTTAATATTTTATATGAATAAATATGCAGCGGTCAGGTCCCGCTACTTTCAAACAGCGCGCCGGGGCGTCAACGGCCTCTCCCACCCTCCTTTTCCCTTCCCCGCTCTTGTGATGTTCCTTGCTTCTAGCCTCCCCTCCCGGGGTTGGCGCATGCGCGGTGGACCGCGCAGAGCCTTTATGAGAGGTTGCTCAGCTCTTTGATGGTCTTATTAAATTTTGTTGTTCATTTAGGGCACTTTGTTGATAGGCCGAGGGAACGATTAGTTGAAAGCCTTTACAAAGCCCTAACTAAGCGGTTCCTGGACATGGCTTTCAACTGCCTGGATAAGATATCAAGGGGTAACGGGGAGGGGCTGAATTTAAATATTCAGCACGGATCGTGTATTTTAGGTCCATTTAAAGGTGAACACACAAGAAACCTGAGATTCAAATAAATAAATGATATAAGTATACATTTAATCAATGCACTTCTCAATAACAAATACTTATAGACTTGCAAACAGCCCTAGAGAAAAAACAACTCTTTACAACACTTGCACGCGTGTGTATGCACGCGGGACAACCGAATAGGGGCGCAGAAATCCCTAATAACAAGTACAAATTACACTTTCCTACACATTACAGATTAACAAAGATGCTTCACTTAATTATTACCGTACGTTTGCGTACAAAAACAAAGGAGTACCTTTAAATACAGCAACACGGAAATAATAAAACATTTAAACTAACTGTGAAAGGGTAACATATCCCGTTACGCTAATGTAGTAATCCCCATAAATATACATTCAAGTGCAAGCAGTACGACAGGAAATCAAGCCCTATCACGCTCAATTAAATGGGACTAGGCCCATAACTATGCTGAAAAATAAACAGTAAACGTGAATATTGATACCATACTTAATAGATAACGTAGGAACGGTTACAAATCTATACTAATATTATAAAGCTGAAGAGTTTGTTTGTTTGTTTGAACGCGCTAATCTCAGGAACCACTGGTCCGATTTGAAAAATTCTTTCAGTGTTGGATAGTACAATTATCGAGGAAGGCTATAGGCTATATTATATTATCAATAACATTAGGGATCCTTACTAAAAGTTCAATTTAGAATCAAATGCGTTGGAGGGGGTTAGATACAACATGCAGTACACGTACGAAGTGTGTGTTGACAATGCCGCAGGCGCTAGAAGTTGCCACGCACTAGATGCCTTATCATTCTTAATTTTCCCATACAAGTAAAAAACACCTGTGTGATATTAACAACGAAGCAATCAGTACCCTCATATAGAATACATAGAGATAGTGTGAGGTATATATGTAGATATAAAGAGAAAAATACAGATAGAGAGATACATCGATATATAAGACTATAGATGTAGATAGAGATAAATAAATATTTAGAGACATGGATAGATTATTTGTATATGTGTAACTACTTCAAACATATTACAAAACAAAAGTGAATGAGGCATTGCAATGCATTCCGAGCATTAGCTAGATAATGGAATCTTTTCAATATTAGTAATCCCTTATTTTTCAGTTTTTTTTTTCTTTATTGCTTTATAGAGTCTATATTACATACAGACCAGGTAAATAACTATAAACTAGCAGAACCACATCTGTTGGGATCTGAAAGTGATATAAATTATTTTGCACACTTGACATTCAAATTAAGAAGACAATTACTAACTACATCTGATCTCTAAACGGTTCCCCTTCACCCTGTGTTCAACCCGGGCAACGCTGGGTACTGCAGCTAGTAAATAATAAGCGTACAATGGCTTATTGATTCCAAAAGAGAATAATACCTAGACTAGAACAATTGCAAACGAGTCGACCACGCGGGGCAGAATAGCCAAAATAATGAATTTCCAAAAAGAAACGTTTACATCCTACGCACTAAACATTGCATCCAGACGTAATTTTTGAGGTGGCGGCCGAAAGAAAATGTAGAAAAAACAAAATAAATTTAAAGTTCGCAAACTACATTATGAGTAGGGCCACCGCCTATAACTTGAACTTACATTATTTTTCCCCGGAGATCGCTCCCTCGGCCAATCAACAAAGTGCCCTAAATGAACAATAAATTTTAATAAGACCATCAAAGAGCTGAGCAACCTCTCATAAAGGCTCTGCGCGGTCCACCGCGCATGCGCCAACCCCGGGAGGGGAGGCTAGAAGCAAGGAACATCACAAGAGCGGGGAAGGGAAAAGGAGGGTGGGAGAGGCCGTTGACGCCCCGGCGCGCTGTTTGAAAGTAGCGGGACCTGACCGCTGCAAATATTTAAAAAAAAAAAAAAACATTTGTCAGACTTCTGGACTGGTTAAACCAAAGGAACTAGCTTTGATTCTCAGCTGTATTGGGTAATTTTTCACTTATAAAAAAATGCCCTTTTTGAGTTAAGGACAAGTAGTATTAGTGTCCTTTCAAATTCACACTGGAAAAGATAACGGCAAATCATTACAGAATCACCCTTCCATGGTTTCAGTGCCAAGTGACTTCCATCTGGCTTTACCCAGAACTTGCCTTGCTCCATAATTGAGCTATAAGAATCCAATAACATGGATAGGGTGAAGCGAAGATAACTGCACTGATAACGAACCTATGCAGCAGTTTCTTGAGAAAGGCAGGTTATTTTATTCTGAGCCACAGATGAAATGTCTTCCAACTTACAGTATGAGAAGTTCTGGGTTTTAATCCTTGATAAGGTACAAATGTTAGTAATGTTTTTAATTTCAGGTATGAATTTATTTCAGATTTTAAAATACTCCCGACTAACAATTCTAAAAATTTCTTCCTTTCTGTATCTGTCATTATTGCAGAAAAACAATACACAAGTTTGAATAATCTGCTACAATTTCAACTGGTAACAGTGTTTTCTAATGTTGTAGGCTTCCAAATGTTTTAGTCACGTACACATAAAATATTTCATGGTTAATCTGTGTTTAAATTTTCGACCTACATCAATTTTAATGATGAATTTGAGCAATGCACCTTATGTACTTAATTTTTATTAAATATAAAAATATTTCTTTTACCAAAATTTTGTTTTGAATAAGCAACACTAAACCTAACATAAGGGTTTTTCTCTAAATACACGCCCATACTTAATGATGGAAATGGACTGAGTCTAAGTCTCATTGATAGATATTAATGTCATGACACAATGAAAAGTGTGAGATGCCAACAGAGTATTTATGAAAAGAATGGGTGCAGGAGTAACTGGAGTACCCAGATAAAATCCCCTAACCAATGCAACATCCATTAAAAAAATCTAGTTTGGACCCTGTTGAGAATCAAATCCAGATAAACTTGGTGAACGACATATCTACCATGGCTTCCTATAGCCATACTACCTTCGCTGTTTTTTTTTTTTTTTTTTTTTCATAAATGCTGTGCTGTGTAACATATTATATAACACTAGTTAGGATGACCTCAGAAATGAGGATTTTCAATAAAATAATTAATGGCTGACTATTAATGCACTCCTGATAGAGCATTTCGTTTTAAATATCACAAACCACTTTTAAGCAATTATGCATCACACAAAACATTAGCATTCATTCTTCATCAAAACTGTAGTTTAATCTTTTATTTCTCAGATGCTACTCATAGCCTAAAGAAACTAACTAGGTACTTCAAATACAAATAGTTGACTCAGCTCACAAATTTAGAGATATATTCAATGCTGACTGACAGCACAAAATGTAATTTTGGTCCACTGTCAAATAAGTGGCTTCCTAATATCTCATCACTACATACTTTTAGATCCTAACCAGTATTTAAATAAATAAGAATGAGAATTTTTAAGTTTTTAATAACTCAACACTACTAGTGATTATATGTATATTGTTTCAGGCTGCTTACAGAGGATACGTTACTCGGAAATCTAATATGGATGAAGCTATCGCTGAACAGATGGCAA
This sequence comes from Bacillus rossius redtenbacheri, assembly GCF_032445375.1. Lineage (NCBI taxonomy): Eukaryota > Metazoa > Arthropoda > Insecta > Phasmatodea > Bacillidae > Bacillus > Bacillus rossius. The sequence continues at coordinate 341,149,744 of NC_086330.1, read as the reverse complement.
CCAGGATTCAGGTAAACTTAATATTTATACATCTGTATTCATATTTTTCACTCACTCAACACAACCTGATCAAAAAGCAGCAAGTAATGAGTGATTACAGTCATGTAACGACTGAAATATATGTCTCGAATTGTAGTTCCAAAGAGACATCATTCCTACTCATAAGTGAATTGAAGCTTTGTACTTTCAAAACACAGTTCGGTGACGTAACAAACTCCAACCAAGTGAAAAACACTGTTGCGTAGTATTATTTATTAAGACACAACACTGAACTTTTATATTTGTAAACATCTTAGCTCTCAGTACATGGCATTCGGTAGGAGTAATTTTGTGAATGGAACGGAAATCATATGGAATGGAAAAAGGCATGGAACGGAAGTGTTTAACCGTGGTGCTGCCATCTGTAGTGATGGTGCGAACCACAGGTTATACAGAGGGAAACATTATAGTATTAACTGTTTCATGAATTTTAACAAAATGAGTCGAAAATCAGTTCCAAAGCCAGGGTTAAGTATTTTTTCAAGTATTTTTCGCTTTTATCGGAGCCATTTCATTAAATAGTTTAACTTTTCTCTCTGCAAATCAAATGATTCAATAGTTGACATAACGGGTAAGAAAACTATACCACTACTTAGGTTAGATGTTTACATATCACTGGCAAATAATGAAAGACTCACTTTTTTTTTTTTCCTCCCAGTATGCATTACAATAAACTAACCTTGCAACTGGGAAAACTTTTAAAAATGAAATCAAAATGACCAGGCTGGTATTTGAATCTCAGACCTCCATCAATTAAGTCCAGTGTCTCGTCAACCCATCAAGCAGTCTAGCATGCAGATAATCCTGCTTGGTAACCCAGAACACAACAGTAGATGTATGAATGAAGTAATGATTTAATTAAATCATTTGTCCAATTAATTCATTAATCAAGAACATAATTTTAAGACAAAAAGTCACACTTTCAGGGGCTGGCAAACCCAAATGGCTGCGCTATAAGGAATACCTATTTATTTCCTACTTCCGTAAGCCCAGGCCATAAGTACAAGTGTAACATAATAATGTTAGATTTTTTCAAGTCCATCTACCATAATTTCAGTAAAACTCTTATGATATTACGTTCTGTGAAACATAAATTTTAGAATTTTATCACACATATACTAAAGTTTCTTTTTATTATTGTATGCTTTTCCATTGCCTGATAAACCATTTTTTTTTAAAGCCACACTCTTTTGGTTTACATAAACACTCCCCCCCCCCTCCCGACCACCTCCAAGGAGATAGCGTAACCAAAGGGGTATGCTTGACATTAGAAGTTATAAGCTGCAGTTTCGGCACTATTTGAACTGTGGAGCTAGGTATAACTTGCCCCTGATCTATTCCTTTTTACAGCATATCTTTTGGTATGACTAAAATTACACTTTAGAATCTTACTCATCGTTTTTGACACAAGCCTAACTTTCAGGGACTGGCTAAACAAAAAGGCTGTACCAGTGGTAATCTCCAGGCTTTCAACACATCTACCCATCCACCCTTCCTCACACCACCTTTCCACTTTTTGACGTCAAAATACATCACCCTCAAAAGTGAGGGAGGGGAAGGGGTCATGGTCATGGAATTATAGCCCCTGATTTTGCATAGTATAGAGAAAATCTATGTTTTTCGTACTTCCATAAGCCCAAATGTCAGTATTAAAAATTCACTGACTGAATACCATGATTTCAGTACATATTTTTGGAAATTATGGTATGTGTGCCATAAATTTTAGAATCTTATGAAACAAATTATGGTTTTTTTTAACTATCATATGCTTTACTATTCTCAGACAGACCACTTTTCTTTCTTTTTTTTTTCATTTGCAAGAAAAGGGTGTTTGAAGCCACAATCTTTTGGTCCAAATATCCCTTGGCGACTTCTTGGGTCGCCTTCTACTGGAAGTTCGGGAGAGGGATTTTTGCCCCTCCCATTGGATACAACCTGAGGGGAATTTTGTATTGATGCACTGTCAGTCCCCGAAAGGTGGAATGGTACTTTAAATCAATGTACATGTACCATTATTTATATACAAATTTATATGATATGATATAGATAATCTTTTTTTTGTATTTATAATATTATCTCTCTCGGCAGCCACAATATCTGATCCGTTCACAGACTCTTCACAAATCTTTACATTGTTTTTCCTTCATCATACATCAAGTTCATGGTGATTTTGTGTCGTGGTGTTTGTTCACACCACCGCTACACCGCTAATCATCTGCACTCGGTGTACCGCAGGCCCTTTTCCTGGTGAATTATTGATTATAATATGTCACTGACCTACTCAGAAGGTTGTTAGTTTAATCCTGATAACAGATCAATGACAGTTTTTTCTCTTAACTCTGTTCCATAAAAAAAAATCATTAAAATAGTTTTATACGTGAACTACCTAATTGTCTGCCTAATCGACTACCACCCTAGTAAAATTTTATACATGAAAATGAACCTTTTTATTTATAATTATTAATGTCCTGATAAGAATGACTAACTTTGTTTCAGACTGCTTTCAGAGAGTACCTCTCTCGAAAATATTTCTCCATGCAGTGCAGTAAGTACACAATTAAATTTAATGCCTTATGAAAAACGAAATTTCATAGCTGTTCTGTATTGTAAGCAAATACATTTCTGTTCACAGGGCACGACCTAATAAAGTTCTTTGGTATAGACGAAGCTACTGCTGATGTAATGGCCACCAGGATTCAGGTAAATTCATGTGCTCATACTCAATGACTATCTACCACTATCATGAAATTGATATCATCTTCTTTGTGATCACATATTTATTTTTAGTCTTAATTGAAATGGGTGCTTGTTTAAGTACTTAATAGGTAGATGTTCAGTAGGTATTCACCATATTTTCTCTTATAATTTACACTAGTTGGTGGTGCCTATTTCATAGTTTTGCAAGAGTTAAAATGAAAGTGGAATATCAAAATCTGGTATTCAGTGTAACATAAATACAATTATAAAAGAGCTTAAGAAAAAAGATGTCAGAAAACAGACTTGAAAAAAAAAGTCTATCCCATGAAACTTAGTACTACTAGGTGCATTCTCTGTGGTTAAATAACTAGGTCCATTGAATGATGAAAGAATGGGTGGATAAGGGTGTGTCGAGAGGAGAGAAGAACTGATAAAAATGCTTTCTCTCATCCTTAAGCTTCCACACCAGAGGTCACAAGCACAAATGCAGAAGGAACATGAGAGCTTCCGTGAAAATACACAATGCACATTTTTCATGGTTCTTACCCTCTTGTGCAATCAAAAATTAAATAAGTTCTTAAGGACCCATTTACTCCATTGCCTTCACCACTATCAAGAGGTAGAAAACTATTTGTAATATTATTAAAACCCTCAACAAAATAACAATGGTAAACAGTAAATGAATGAAAAAAAATTTTTGTTACTAGTTCAATTCTTACAGCTAAATCTCCATTGTCCAGAATTATCGGTGCAACACACATCTAACCCAAGAATAGTGTCAATCTTAAATTACATTTACTCTAAGTCCAAAGTAAAATACAGCTTTTTAGTTTGAAGGTAAGATAAAAATACGAAAAAGGAATTCAAAAGATTTTTTTATAAATAAAGCTTAATCTAGTGGCCTAAAATTTGTGAATTCTATGTGCACGTGCAAAGCATTGGTTACTGTCAAGTCAGAAACAAAAGAACATTAAAAAAAACCTGCATTTATCTATTACTTTCACACTATCTTTATTAAAGAATTTTTGAATTATTATTAGTGGAATTTAAGAACTTTAAGGGGCCCTTATTCAATTAAAGACAAATTAAAGACCAATTGCTGGGTCACACCTAAATTAACATTTATCAAAGCCCTGCTTTTCAATATTCTTTCGCCATGCAGCTAATACCATCGTCACGAGACTAGTAACGTGACGGCATGCATCAAGCAAGGCAAAACTGTTAACTGATAAAAAATTTAAATGTTGCTACCATACAAAATCTAACTGTTCATATAAGTCTGAAAGAATGCTGGTGGTGAACATTTATGAAAAAATATTTACACTGCCAAGATAACTCGTTTGACATCTTCAGTTCCAAATATTTAATATGAATTTGCTTCTTTGAACAAAAAATTCCTTCTAAAAATATTTATTTTCACAATTAAGTTACTCAATACATTAATTCTTAATGACATGCCTCATTTCGCAAGCTATACAATCCAAGCTAAAATTCCCACTGTAACCTATTTTCAAAACTGACATGACCATCACAGTCCATGGATTATTAGGACCCTCTCAAGGAAGGGGCACATAATTATTGTGACTGCAGCTCTTTTTTCCCTCAAAATTAACTGAGCCATTAAAATCTTATTACCTAATAAAACTTCCCAGCCTTCTCAAAATAACATCTTTACTTCTGAAAATAGCTTCATAATTGACTAATTGAACTAATTTATGAACAGTAGTATTTAACTCATTTAAAATTCTAGACTTAAGTACATAAAAATATTTTCAAATAAAGTTTTTGTACATATGTATTAATTTTATATGAAACTAACATGAAATCATAATTTTATCAATGAATGGAGGGACAGGTGTGCCACCCACTTAAATAAACAGTTGATCACCATGAACAGTTGTCTTAAACTAGTATTTTAACATGTTACTGCTGTATTTCAACCGAAGTTGGTTACCAATTTAATAATTTATCCTAAAAGTAGCAAGTATTCAATCAAAAATTAGGCTTTTTACGGGCCATTTTATTTCACCGCTTTCACCACCATCAAGAGGTAGAAAACTATTTGTAAATAACAAAATCTATAATGAAAATAACAATGTTGACTACACCATGCACAAAAAAGTAAAAAACCATTTTGTTGGTTAGTTCAATTCTTACAGATAAGTCACTATGGTCCAAAATCATCTCTGAAAATATTTGAAATTTGCAGCCCCAACATTTTATTTGATCACTAATTACACTTAAGTTATAAGTTCAAAGTAAGGCAATATAGATACACATTTTTAATTCAAAGGTAAGATCAAACAGGCAAAATGAATTCAAAACATTTTTTTTTACATATAACTTCTAATCACGTGGCCCGAAATTTGCCAACTGTACTGTGCATGTGCAAACGTTGTTTGCTGACAAGTTGGAGAAAAAAGAACATTAAAATGCACACATTTATCCTTTACTAGAGACAAGATTTTATGGCTTTGTTTTTAGCCCAATTTTGTTTTTAAAACAGAATAATTTGGTGTTACTGTGTTTATTCTATTAAAGCTGTTTTGTAAAACTTACTCCACCAAAATTGTTGTAAAATTTATATGCTGTATTTTTGCAATAAAATAATTTGTAATAAAATGGTCTTGGATACATTCAGAACAACAAAAATAATGAGCATTTGTGGTATAAAAGTGATTGAATAAGAGAGGCACAATAAAAAAAATTTTAATAAATTTTTCTGATCAATTCAATTTGGTACAATCATTTGTCCAGAAACACATTCCTTGAATTTCAAACAAAAGGTTACTATTGTTATGATTTGAATTAAGTTTTGGAGAAATGATATTGATTTCCATGATATAGCTTGCATTTTGGTGCTATATGGTGGTGTATTACTTTCATTTGCAGTGTTTCGACATGCTTTCCGGTGTTATCGCAATTCACCATATAATCTTGTCTCTATCCATTACTTGCAATCAGTCTTTATTAAGGAGTTTTTAAGGATTCTTCATGAAATTTAAGGATGTTTACGGGGCCTTATAAAATTAGACAAGTTAAGGACTCTAAGTATATTAAGGAGGCGTACGAATCCTGGCATCAGGACAGAACACCAAGGTGGTTTCTGTTTCTCAGGTGGCATATCGTATTTACGCAGAGAAGAAGCGGTTGCTGAGAGGCGAAATACCACTGGAAACTGGCGATTTAACTCCGCCTCCCTGATTTCAGTTCAAACCATGATCAAAATTTGTTGAACTGTGTAAGTTTCATTGACATGTGCAAGCATTGGTACAAACAAGAAAACAAGAACTTGTTTTACTTATATTTACCTATAATTTATGTCTCGTAATGTTAGCAGAATAAAATTTGAAGATGTTTAAAATGGTTTAGTCTCTTAATGAGTTAGTACTTGATGTAAAAAATTATAATATGGAAATGGTTGAATTATAATATTTGTTCATGAATCACTAATATAAAAAGAATAGTATGCTTGAGTACAAGTTGTTTTGTAACAAAATTTTTGAATATGTAAAATAAACTCACTAGATGTACAATCTAAAAACTTGAAGCTATAAAATATTTTGTACAAACGGAACAAACAACTATAACATTTCTCAAAATTCACCACACACACTGAAAAATCTATCTTACACATTATGAACTATTAACATGATTCATGGTGACACACAAATGACAGAAGATCAAGCCATTCTACTAGTTAGAATTCTTTCAGTGGGAGATAGGAACTGAAAGAGTTTTTAGGCCATAATATTTTTTTCATACTTTATTACTGAAAATTAAGCTTTGTTGAGAACAACACACAGCTTAAGAGAATGCCTTAAGAGGACTAATTTCAATAACAAAATACTACCAAAATTTTGGTAAATTGAAGATGGCATCTTTTGGTTTCTAATTTATACCTTTCCCCTAACTTGAAGTTGAACCCAACCTATAAGAAATTACTGAAAACTTACTAGGAATATTCTGTGTGTACTCTCTTTAAATGATGAATTTTTCACTATGTCTGTTTTTAAAAACCCAAGTAATGGAAAGCTAAAAAATCAAGTTGGGAATTTACCAATGTTTCCTTGCAATTCTCGAATCCCAACAATCATATAATCAATGTTAACTCATTTTTAAATGTCAAATTCACAGTATTCTAAGCTTTTGGGAGAACGTTCTTAGTATTATCTAAAAATTATAAGTTTATACCACTTAAATTTGCATTAACATTTACGTTATCGCAAATGTGATAAGTGTACATGTGTCTACCCATCACATAAAAAAAATTTTAACATAGAAGAAACTTTATTAGTAGCTTATCTGCAGGATTCACACTAAAACATATGAACAATATTTCAAATATTTACAGGCAATCACCACTACAGGATTGTAGTACCAAAACAAACCACAATGTTGCACTACTGCCTCACAAACAGGCATGTTCAATGGTTCTTGAGCCACTCTTCTCGTTCTTTCCGTTCTCGCTTGACTTCTTCAATGTAGGGTGTAAGGTATTTGGAATCCTGAAAAAATAAAACATTACACTTGATAAAACACAAAATACATTTTTTTTTCTCTCTCTCGCTCTCTATCCTGTGTATCGCTACAATTAGTATGTCTTTGTGGAAGGTGATGTGTGTGTACAAGTAAATCTTTAAAATATATTTTGTCTGTGTTTAACAGACCACTAAACCACTAATATTGCAAAATAAATATGTAACGGAATACATTAAATGGTGCATTAAGAAATTATTTATGTTAAATATATTTACTTGTGCCAGCTATACTATTAAATTATCTGACTATGCAATACCGCATACAGTAATTTGATCAGTTTACCAGACTTTAGCCAAATAAAAGCAGCAGTTTTACAGGACATTAAAAAACAATTGCAGGAACATTTTTGCATTACATATACCTGGTGAACCCATTTCAAGACCATTTTCAGGATCTTTTAATAAAATTTTCTTGCACCATTTTTTTTACAACACTAGGTCATTTTTCTATATATAATAACAGAAAAGATTTTATGGTTTTATTTTTGGTGCAATTTCATTTTTAAAACAGAAGATTTCAGTGTTAATGTTTTTATTTTTACAAAAGCTGTTTTGAATACTTAACCAAAATGGCAGTAAAATTTATATGCTACATTTTTACAATAAAATAATTTGTAATAAATTGCTCTAAGATGCATTCCGAACAATAAAAATAAAATTAGCTAGCATTTGTGGTCTAAAAGTGATTCAATAAGAGATGCACGAGAAAAATTAAATATTTTTTCTGACCCATGTACTTTCACACAAAATGTTGTCCGGAAATGACATTCCTTGAATATCAAACATTAAAAGATTAGATTTTTTTTCTGATCTGAATTAAGTTTTAGCAAAATGCTTCTTAATTCCATGATATAACTTGTAACAGGGTGGTCAAAAGGTCACATCACTTGCCTCCCACTAAGACCATCTAGGTTAGATTTCCAGCAGGTGGGAACACAAGACTTTTCTAGATTGGGAAACATGGCTGATGTTGCAGTGAGCCAGTGGGTTTTCTCAGAGTACTACCATTCCCTCCCACCCATTCATTGTCAGTGCTCCCTTTTCATCTTATCAACCTTAGTAGTTAGTGTCTAATGACTACAATATCAATGAGGCGTGAAGCCTAATGGTTTACTCTTTTTTTTTGAAAAAGGTTACCTCTTAAAAATTCAGGTGGTCCACATAAATTTCCATAATATAGAACTTAACGCATATCGTTTTATTTCTTGTACCATTTTTTTATCGCATAATTGTTGCACATTTTATACTAAAATCAAGTTTGAAAAGTAGGGGTGCAGCATTTATGCGGGAAAAAAAATTTTTGTATGGTAAAATTCATAAAAACAAAAACCCATTCATGGAAAGTAAGTTTATTTAATAAAAAAAAAGTGCAGTGTACAAGAGCACGCCAAACAATTTATATTAATAAGTCATGCCACAAAAACCTTTTGTTAACTTTAAATAGAAAAACAAAATTTGTAACCTGAACGCAAGCCACTTGAATCTGTGACATGAACTAACACGTAACTACATGAACTAACACGTAACTATCGTCATAGTACACACCACGAAAGGGTGCGGGCTACAAATGTCGTTAACTCAGCACTCGACAGCGCGCATTGCATGAATCAGCGAGATATTGATTTTCAATTATTTGTGTGTGCTCTATACTGCAGCAACATAACCAAACATGAATGATGCCAACTAGTTCTGGCTACATTTTTATAAGCGATACACCGCAGCGACGCAGACGAACAGATAAAGGTTATAACGTTTAAAAAGTCTTTAAAAGAAAATTTACACATCAGACAACTTCGTATTTCCGTTAATTAAATAAGTAAGTGGTGGTAATGTCCGAATAAATTTTACATTTCTACTTTAAAATACGTTGCTTATACGGAAAAGCTACCTACACGAAGCGCTCGGAATCTAATAGCGGGACCAAAAACATCATGAGACGATTATGCGATAAAACAGCCTTGTCAATTACTGATTATTGTACAAAGAATGGATGGGTGGATGACAGTTCGAATTCGCAGGTGATTAAAAAATGACAATAAGAAAATGAATTATCTATAACTTTTACAAACAATCGCTCACAATTTACTTACTACTGTATTAATCTTAACAAACATTCAGTACATCTTGCTTTCACTCCTTGGGCGCTTTGCCCACTAACCTCCACTACTTGAAGATTTCATTCACAAGGAGGATACCATTGAGACATTACCTTTTAAAACTCACATAGAGGTGTTATGCTATAAATTTAAATCCCCATTGGTATCGTCACCTCCAAATACACCCTACACTTAAAACTTAATATTTATTTAACTATAAAACAAAAAATGTTTACTAATTAAAGAATACATTTCACAAGACAAGCAAAAGTTTCACCTTAATTTTAATCAAAATAGAAAATATACATAAGTGTCCAAAACAAAATCATACTATACAAACTGCTGTACTTTCTAATTGTGTAAAAATAAGTATACATTTCTCCAGACATATGCAAAATTGGGGATTTTAAGTTACATTGTTTCACAAATAACTGCTAACAGCAGAGCACGTAAATCAGTATCTCAAAGTTTAATTTTAAAAATCAGCTTATTTGCTTTACTTTGTCCTTGCTTCAACATGTTAACTTAAGTAAACTCAATAACATTATTTATTACAATCAACTGCAAAAACAGGAACTTTGAACAAAAAGCAGGAGTTTTATAGGACTTTCATTGGAGCAAGTCAAAAGAAGATGATTTGCAAGAACTGCAAATTTTGCAAGAGTGATAAACAACCTATTTAAAACATATGCACTTGAAAAAAAGCACTATCTTATTTGGAGGACCTGATTAGATAATCATTGAACATTTAAAACCAGAGCGTATTGCAGAATGGCCCAAAACTAAAAAAATTACCATATAAATTATAACGCTTTCATTTCACAATTATTTCAGTGTGATTTTAGCACCAGTTCCATATGGCACTTTAGGTTAACAACTTAACAAGATCACTTGAAGTTAACAACTTGACGACAAGATCACGCAAGTGTATATAAACCTTACCAATATACCACACACACTTTGTTTGGCTTTCCATACTTTCCCATAATAATTGCATTCTAATGCTGGGTTGGTTCGTTACCATAGGCCCTGGCCAATTCCTTCCAACATCCTTGCATTAGGTTGTGTCTCTCCATTGCTAAAGAATTTTCTGTTGACAAAACGTGAGGCCAACACACAAATAAACTAATATTCAAGCAAAATTTTGAAAATAAACAAGTTCCAGCTTACAACATTCTAACAAGTCTTGTATTAAAACCTACCAAGGTCAGGTAAAGTTTGTTTAATATTCTATACTGAAATTAAGTACTAGCTATGCAGTAAATTACCTCTTCAAACTTAGTCCACTGGTCTTTCGGCAGGATTGTTTTCTGGGCCGAGAGCTGCAAGGCTCGCATGATACGAAAGTTCCGCTCGTCGATGAGACGTTCCGGCAGTCGCCTCAGCGCTTCCGTCACATCAGCGTCCTCGTACAAAACGTCATCACGATGCAGTCCTAGAACACATCGACAACTTAAATGGAATCTATTATCACATACATAATTACAACAGGCATGCCTGAGTTAATAAGGTAAAGTGTAATGGTAATTGCTAAACTCCGGGACTAATGTTCCACAAATCTACGGCTGTCAGCGAATGTAGCTAACCTTGTCAACAAGTGTGAGGGTGGAAACTGGTGGGAAGAGTAGGGATGCACTTTAATGTTGCCAACAGAAATGAATGAGGGCACTTTAAATTACACATTCATTGTGATCATAATTATGTAGAAAATAATTTTATGAATCAAATGTTAATTACCATTGGCCTACTTACCACTCACTAGTATTAACCATTAAAAAGTCTTAAATCATCAGTAATAGTTCTGCCTACTTTTATATATTTCATGTATTTATTTTGGCAAACTTCAAAAAGCAAATACCATCCTTTCAAAAAAATAAGAGAATTTTCACAAGGATTTTAATATATCAGCACAAAACCATCCCTTAACTGAAAACTAACCCTACATTTAACAATGTAATGTATAGTAAAAATACACAAAACATAAAAAATTTATTTTTTTCGGTCACTATCATTAGTTAGTAGTGTTCTTGCAGACACTGAAATGCATCAAAAATAAAAATATGTATTGCACCATTCATTTAAGAAATATTAAATAAAATATGCCATATAAAATTCCCATAACCTCTCTCACAACCATCAAAATACTAAAAAGAATATTTAAATAGGTTTAACGATATCACTTTGACGACCTACACTACATATAATGGTTCTGATGATATCATATTCATCAACACATATCAAATAAAGAAAACAAAAAACTACATGAAATAAACAATATATACAAATATTTAAAACACTTAATATCAAACCTAAAAACACATAAGCTAATAAACATGTAATAATGATTAATGAGCACATTATATTAATTCATATTATATGAATAATTTTTTTCTAACCCGCAACAATTTTTTTCCAAGTTCCCACAACACAAATGACACGTTAAAATCATTTTCCATGCTGAATGTGCCATTAATTAAATAAAATACTCACAAATAACATGTTTATAAGATAACATTTTGCAATATCGCAATGCCCCTTCACAGCACAATTAATAGTAGCCTACTCAAAAATACCCTTTTCAGAATAACTATGTATATATAGTTTACCTGGAAAAATTGTTCTCTTTATAAGTTACCAACCAAACTTAAGACCATTGTACACTTTAAAAGGTTCAAATTATGCTCAAATATAGTCAATTTGTATATATAAAAGCTCAAAGCTACTATTTCAAATCGCAAAATAAAATGTGGCTTAGGCCAAAAAAAGTTTACTAAAGACAAAACTTACCATATTTATTGAAGCCTGAGAGATTGTACGCCCATTTCTTCAAAGGCGCTATAAAAAAAAAGTTTATCAAGGCATTAGAATAAATCAACATAAAAAGTGATCTCAAAATGACTATCTGATAAAACAATATTCTATACACTTCACATCTATTAAGGTGTAAAAGTGAAAATGAGGATCAAAAGGCATTTTTTAAGACATTGAAATATTTTGAGACTTTAAGTATTATAAATTATTTGACCTAACCTAACTGACCTTAAACTTTAGTAATCGTTCTGTTTATTTCCCAAAAGACATTACTATATGCAGAATTTTTTTTTTTTTTGGAAAAATTTACAGCAATATTATTTTATGTTGCAAAAGCATTTCCCACATTACATCAGCATTAAAATATCTACAGCAGATGGAAAAACTATTAAGTGAACACCCATCAACATTTTTCTTGGAAAGAAACAATATTTTTGTTTGTTATGTAACACCTTTAGTCATAAAACCAAAATTTCATGTCGCTACTTCTTATTGGATTGAAATGACCCATCGAAAGCCAAATCAGCAAAATAAAATGAAGACTCTCGACACTGTTGTGGTTATTTGTGCAGAAGTAAAGTTAACTATTCCCAGAAATTAGAGAAGAAGTGATGTAGTCTGTCCCAGTAGAGAACAAATGTGTTGCCCATTGTCGCTTGTTAACATAAAAATTTTCTTATTTTTAATACTATTAATTATTAAAAAAATTATAATTTTTTTTAATTTTACTGTTGATTTTTCCAAGAATTTAAAATAGTTTGTTATGACAGTATTAGTACAGTTGTAAACATTCTAAAATTAAAAAAATATATAGCCTATATAAATTCTAAAAATAAATTATTATTCAATATTTGTACCAGTCCATCACTACTGAGGCATTTCATTAGCTATGAGCAAAAAATTCTTAATACATATGCTGTAAAAAAAATTTGGTAAATATGTAGTGTAGCGGTATTTTCGAAAAAAAATTTTAAAAATCAGAAAATACTTTTATTCTATGCTCTTTAACTTCCTCTTTTCATTAAACCCGGCGGAGATAAGAAATTCCAAATACTTTAGGAGATATTGCCGTTCTTATTTTGCAATACAAGACCTGTGCTATCATTCGACCGTCGAAATTATTTATTTTGACGTGTGTTCGTGAATGCCTAATTAATTAAAATGGTCGATTAGGTCAGGTCAGTTACATTATAAATACTTTCAAACTAAACAACCATTAAAATTAATTCACATTATTTTTAATGTCCGCTTAGTTTGAAAGTAGTTATAATGTAGCTAACCTGACCTAATCGACCATTTTAATTAATTAGGCATTCATGAACACACAGCAAAATAAAAAAATGGCGGCGGTCGAATGATAAACACAGGTCTTGTATTGCGAAACACGAACGGCCATATCTCCTAAAGTAGGTAAATATGTAGTTGGGCGGTATTTGCGAAAAAAAATGTTAAAAATCCGAAAATACCTTTATTTTATGCTCTTCCACGTCCTCTTTTCTTTAAAAGTGGCGGCGGTAAGAAATTCCAAATAATTTAGGAGATATCGAATTTTTAAATTTCATCATATGTAGTTGAGCGGTATTTGCGAAAAAAAATGTTAAAAATCCGAAAATACCTTTATTATATACTCTTCAACTTCCTCTTTTTATTAAAAGCGGCGGAGATAAGAAATTCCAAATACTTTAGGAGATATCGAATTTTTTAATTTTGCAATACAAGACCTGTGGAACCATTCGAGCGACTCCATTTTTGTTATTTTGCCGTGTGTTCGTGAATACGTGAATCGTCAATGCGTAATTAATAAAATGGTTGATTAGGTCAGGTCAGTTACATTATTAATACTTTCAAACTAAGCCGACATTAAAAATAATGTGAATTAATTTTAATTATTCTTCAGTTTTAAATTATTTATAATGTAACTGACCTTACCTAACAAACCCGTAACAAAGGATGCACAGTAACAACTCACATAAATTTTTTTTGTTACTTATTACTTGCGCAACAATATCAAAATAACAAATAAGACTTTAAAATTAGAAACGTTAAAAACTCACCTAAGTTGGAGGCGGTAATTAAACACTGTTTTAAACAATAAATAAACTAAATAATCACGTATTGGTTCGTTTGAATTCTGGCCTATCACGAACTATCACGTGACATCATTATCCAATAAAAAAAGTAGATACTCGTACGTAAACAAGAAACAATGATAATCGCCACATCAATGCACTGGTATTGTGATGAAATTTAAAAATTCGATATCTCCTAAAGTATTTGGAATTTCTTATCTCCGCCGCTTTTAATGAAAAGAGGAAGTTGGAGAGCATATAATAAAGGTATTTTCGGATTTTTAACATTTTTTTTCGCAAATACCGCTCAACTACATATGATGAAATTTTAAAATTCGATATCTCCTAAAGTATTTGGAATTTCTTACCTCCGCCGCTTTTAATGAAAAGAGGAAGTTGAAGAGCACACAATAAAGGTATTTTCGGATTTTTAACATTTTTTTCGGAAATACCGCCCAACTACATATTTACCCTAAAGTATTTGGAATTTCTTACCTCCGCCGGCTTTAATGAAAAGGGGAATTTAAAGAGCACATATATAAGTATTTTCAGATTTTTAACATTTTTTTTCACAAATACCGCTCAACTACATATTTACCCAAAAGTGTAAGGATCGCTGTGTGTGTATAGTATTGAAACGACATGGTGTCATGTAACTCTTCAAGCTAAAGCTAATTGTTTCCAGGAATAGATCAGTTCTGCCGAAACCCAACCCTTTTTATTCCTTTTTTTTTTTTGTATTGTCGAGCTTCGAGCATGATTTATGATTTTGAGTGGACGTAAACAAGGCACTTGGATTGATAAAAATATCTTTAATTAATTTCTTACTTCATCACTCAAACTATTTTTTTATTAAAAAATTAATAATATTTTTACCATTACAATATTTAAAGTTAGGTACCGAAAAATGCTAAAATAGCACTATTTTACACATTAAAATTTAAAATCCAAATTTTTTAGAGGGGACGA
This sequence comes from Bacillus rossius redtenbacheri, assembly GCF_032445375.1. Lineage (NCBI taxonomy): Eukaryota > Metazoa > Arthropoda > Insecta > Phasmatodea > Bacillidae > Bacillus > Bacillus rossius. The sequence goes on along the minus strand of NC_086330.1, from coordinate 341,134,522 downwards.
CCATGCTTCTTAACACCCCCCCCCCCCCCCCCCCCCTACACAAATCCTGGCTATGCCACTGTTTCTGAGGTTAGATTCCCATTCGAGTTACTTATTCTAACAAGACAATAACTGTTTGTTGGGATAGGACAGGTACATTAATAAAACATATTCAATAAATAATTAATATGTAATTAACGTAGCTGACCTAACATAATCGACTATTCAAACGTTTCCTACAGTACATATAACTTGTGCCCCGATCCTAATAGATCGAGAAATTAACATTCGTAATTTGGGGGTTAATACAAAAGCAAAATAAATATAATGGACCTTCAGTGTATTTATAACTCATCGGTGAATAACTCTATACCTAAAAGAGAGTCGGGAACTATGAATGAGATACTCTATAAGTTTTATTACCTAGCATGCCAGCTGACTTCCGTGCTGCAGCCATTTTTCACAAGCTTCACAGATAACAAGATTTCAGGATATAAAAAAAGGTGCCGTCGCAATTAACAAAGTTAAACGCATAGAACTCTTTTCAAAATGAACGCTTGAAGAATACGTTTATATAAATAAGAATTGACTTTATGTGTTGACAGGTCTACTATGAAATAATTATATTTAGTAGAATTACATTTTTCTCGGTTAATAAATAACATAACTTTACAAGAAACTTTTTTTTTGTGGGGAAAAATTATTTACGTTCAATTGTGTAAATCAAAGGAATGATGTGCGACTTTATTACCTTTGAAACCAACATCAACATTTGTTTTCGTTTCAAATAAAAGTAGCGAACAGTGCCTGTACTGACCCTTGTTTAAAAGTAGAATGTATTTTTTTTTCCTAGTTAATGTGTTTTTAGTTTAACTTGGGAAACCAACTCTGGTGTTGGTACCTAGAGCAGTTTGAAGAGATCTCAGGTTGCATGGAACATTCGGCCAGGTCATCACAAATGCTTGGCAAATTGTTGACCCCACTGCTTCTAGCCTGCATGTATGCTTACCGGCTGGGTAATATTTTGACTCCAGCAATGCCTTAATTACACAAGAGTCAAGTTTTGAAATAATAATGTTCATGATGTACAACTTCATTGCCCTCTTTACCTTTGAAACCACTATAGAAAATCAACACTCAGCACTGCCATCACCCGCGGTCTTGTGGCTCTGACATGGGTTGAGCCTAGTCGTTTTTAGGTGTTGAAACTGTTGAAATTTATCCAGAAGGATGCCAGGCTAGTTTGTAAACTAACCACTGCTGTTGCGTGGGTTGTTAGCCCTAGTATGGTCCACTAGACTTTCAGGCAGCTGCTTGGTGTTGGGGGAAAATATCTAACTATGAACGTGATGCACAGTCAATACATAGCAAATGTTACTGATTCCTGACTAGTTATAATGCAAACTACGAAATAAGACTAAGCAGTTCGAGAACATAGATTTAATTCATTCGTGGAATTGGCGATAATTGAATAGTTGTCACTGACAAATTACACTTACTCTGAAACTAATCACATTACACTAGTTATTATGTAAAACAGTTGTCGTACCAACAAAGTCTCCTATGATGTTAGAGTTTCGGATGGTGGCTGAGGGAGCCATCTAGCCTAACTTATGAGCTCTGCGGACCAGTTCGCAAGTAGCGCTGAGACTTGACTCAGAGTGTGATGTCATCACGTGACTGACAGGGAGCAGGGTTAATCGATGGATATCCCTCCAGCTGTTGCAGCAACAGGATAAGCTCATTTAAGGTTTTATACACTGTCGTCGTCCGTCCGAAGGCCATAAAGCCCGGCCTCCACCCGCCAGTATTAAACCCCGTTAACGGAACGCAACCCTAGCCCAGGTTACGTGAGTCAAGCGAGCCGTCGACGTCGGTGAGTGTTTTCACATATTACGCCCATATGACAACTCCACCAAACAGTTCTTATACATCATTAATTACTGTGACTAATTAAGTGATTTTTATTTAACAAAAAACCCTTAAGAGTGAAAGTGCGTCGGGGTGCAGCTGTTTTCCCCGTGGGAAACCGCAATTAATAAACGTCCGGAACATCCCTTGCGGCCTTCCGCCAATAATTAACCACAGCATAAATCAACCTAATTCACCTCCCTGTTTTTACTTACAAATAGCCACTGGAGTATTCAACAAGTGGCAGACAGTCTCCAGCTTGACTTATTATTTTCAAATAATATTAATCTCAATTTTATTATGTATTATTATTATAGGCCTTCCGCCAACTAATTAAGACAGATGTCATTAAGTTACGAGGGTTCTAGAAATAATAATGTCTAATTATAATTATAAATTTGGAATAACGGCACATTAGAAAGTCGGTGCGTCATGGCGCTCCCCCCCCCCCCCCTTCCCAAGCCAGCACAAAGTGGCAGTAGAGTTTTACTCACGGGCCGGGGCGGACGTGTGATCCCGCGGGGAGACTTCAACTTTTGTGCTCCTGACTTCTTCATACTGGTAAATATCATAACTCATTAAAACCTCTTTTTCCTCTCCCCGCGTGCCCCCGTGCCCTTTTCCGGTGCAGGGCTTAACCCGGCCGCGTTAATTTATGCTCGTCGCGCAACAACGGTTCGCGACGCAGACACTTTACGGTCCGGGCCGACTCCCGCGAACAGAACTTAATATAATTCGTCGAGCATATGCCTGCCGACTACAAACTTAAAGACTTGTCTCTTAATATTACCTTCGTGGGCCCGCGACTCACACAGGTGAGCCCTGGCACGAAGCTAGTTCCAGTTCATCACGGGAGTGGCCGTTAATCCACTCAAACTCTTCGACGACCCTCACACCCATGTAGGGATCTTATTTGCAAGTGCCGCAACGTAACACGTAATTGATTATTCAGTGCGAGTGTGTATAGTGCCAGCGTATTTTGTCAAGTGTAATTGTGTAACTTGTGCCCATCCACACTCTGTGAGATGCGGAATTAAAACCAACAACTAAATACAGTTTTCTTTATTTCGTAGACGCCTCCCGAACCAGTAGGAAACAGTCCTATACACTGTTTAGGGCCAGTGCGTATTAATAGCAGGGACTCCCTCCCACCATCAACAGCCGCCGATCCTAGTGGAACACGCCCACCTCGGTTAATCCTCGAATTAACATGGCGCCCGCCGGAGATTTCATTAAGAGCCACTGAAAACTACTAGGACCGCCCCGGGTCTCGATCACAAGACCGCGGGTGATGGCAACACTACTTACAAAATCACTATAAAGCTGTTTCTGGTATGACAGCTTTTATTGATATGGGGTCGCTGTACATGGTGCCACATAGGGCAAAGCTTGTTTATGCCTGATTCTGGGGCTTGACATGGCATATGGTTGGAGTTACACTTACATAAAAGACCAGCAGCAAATGACTGCAATGTTGACTCTTGAGGAGCCTCTGACCTTTGGTCAAATTTTAGTAGTATAGACATCTGCAACATCCTGCCTTGACTTGGAAGTGTATACATCCTTATGTCGTTATGCAAATATGTATCTATACACAGTTTGCCAGTCCATTTATGTTACACTACGAATACTATTAACGCGATGGCAGCAGCCTTGGTAACACACCACATACAAAACAAACACCCTAATTAACTTAAAGTTGAAACACATGACTATAATAATGTCGTGCGGATCTAAATTAGTATTAATGCCACATGGGCCAGAAAATGGGGGTTCCGAACGTCCTCAGTCCATTTTGAATGCAAACGCAAGTTTATGCCTTTATCCCCTATCATGGAGGCCTGGTGCAGGCGAAACGGAAGACACCTGTACAGTGTAAGTTCAAACGAGAGACCCGAAATGCAAACCAGACTAATTAAGTTACCGAATCGTGTAGAACATTGTATAGTCCCTGGAGAGGGCACACATTATAAGTTTGCACTTTAGGTGATTACGGGTCAGCTGTAGGGCTGCCACGAAGCCTGAAAGAAACGATTTGGAAATTTACTCTATTGCTGCTACATTCTGGTAGAAGACAAATGTTGAAGTACACTGTGGCACGACACGCAGCTTGCTCTGTCGGGTGATGGTGAACTAACCTAACATGAAGCTGTAGTTTCAATGTGCGACTACAGGTCCGATTGCCACGGAAACGTTCTGTAAGCAAAGAATATCCCAAGCCATTTTTTCCATGTTGTTGTGTCTACTTGTAATCAGCAACAAGTAGACACAACAACATGGAAAAAATGGCTTGGGAAATTCTTTGCTTACAGAACGTTTCCGTGGCAATCGGACCTGCGGTCGCACATGGAAACTACAGCTTCATGTTAGGTTAGTTCACCATCACCCGACAGAGCAAGCTGCGTGTCGTGCCGCAGTGTACTTCAACATTTGTCTTCTACCAGAATGTAGCAGCAATAGAGTAAATTTCCAAATCGTTTCTTTCAGGCTTCGTGGCAGCCCTACAGCTGACCCGTAATCACCTAAAGTGCCACTCCCGCTGCCTGTCTAAGTTTTATACGTAGGTAAGTGTTAATTTGAAAAGTGATCTCAGGGGCATTAACGGGGGTTCGGCCTCGTGGCTGCAGGCAGGAGCGTGTCGCGGTATGGAATCTGCCCAGGCTGTTCAGGCCACCCAGGATGCCTTATAAATAAATGGTAAACTGATTGACACGACACTGCACTTTATTAAGAACCGTTACACAAACTGGTCCAAGTACTGGCTGCGTTTGTTGTCTGACCGTCGCGGCACGCGAGTCTCTGTGCGTAGACGATGCGCGCGACCAGGATAGACGGCAAAACAGTATATGCGAACTTATACCGTGGTCGTTATCAGCGTGAAAGATGCGGCGGATTGTCACGGAGTTGCTATGCTGCAACAGCTTATGCAGAGATTAGCATTATTATGTAAAACGACACATACAAATGAATGTTCTAAAGTTATTTGCAATCTAGCCGGTTGCAAATATTAAAGTCCCGAAAAGTACATAGACCCGGTTAGATAAAAACATACAAGTTACAGTCACTTATTAAAAAGTTATTACGTGGTTAGATTATACGTTGGAAGTTACACATTTAAATAAGATGAAAATTAGATATGTAAATTAACGAGTAAGAACTCGACACACGTGGCTAAGAGTCTTCGACGATAACGATTACTTGGCTTCAAAGCCGGAAAACAGCGTAACTCATTTACGCTGTCCTTAAACTCTGGACATGAAATTACGTATTAAATGCAAAACTCCATATTGGGATGAAATGATTAATTAACGAGTCGCACGAAAAGACGCGCGAATGATCCACACAGTACAGCTGGTGCCAGCAACGTTGCTGAAACGTTGCCATGTGCTATGTTGGTCACAGAATTTACAGCACGTTGCCTGCACGTGCAGGCAACGTGCTATTGGCAACGTTACAGTTGAAACATGGCAGCACGTTGCCTGCACGTGCCATGTATGTTACGCTTGCAACGTTGCCGGTGGCACCTTTCAGCACGTTGCCTACACGTGCCATATAAGTTATGCTTGCAACATTGCTGGTGGCACCTGTCAGCACGTTGCCTGCACGTGCCATATAGGTTACGCCTGCAACGTTGCGGGTGGCACGTTTCAGCACGTTGCCTGCACGTGCCATATAGGTTACGCCTGCAACGTTGCGGGTGGCACAATGCAGCACATTGCCTGCACGTGCCATATAGGTTACGCTTGCAACGTTGCTGGTGGCACCTTTCAGCACGTTGCCTGCACGTGCTGTAAAGGTTGCGCTTGCAACATTGCGGGTGGCACATCGCAGCACGTTGCCTGCACGTGCCATATAGGTTACGCTCTCAAAGTTGCGGTTGGCACATTGTACCACATTGTCTTCACATGCCGTATATATACGTCACTCTCGCTATGTGTCGTGTGTGATAGAGTAAAATTTCTTTGTAGAGTGATAATATTAAATTACTTTTTTAATTATATTTTATTTATTATTGTAAATGTTTATGGCAGCATGCATGGTATACTGTCTGACATATTGACGCCACACTCGCTGCCTGTTTAAGTTTTTAATTAAATATTAGCGTTGAAAAGGATCTCAGGGGTTTTAATGGGGATTCGGCCTCGTGGCTGCAGGCAGGAGCGCATTGTGGTTCGGAACATACCTGGGCTGTTCAGGCCACCCAGGACGCCTTGTAAATGATTAGTAAACGAGTTACACAACACTGCACTTTATTCAGTATTGATACACTTATTGGTCCCGGTACTGGCCGCGTTCCTTGTCGGACCGCTGTGACACGCGTATCTCTGAACGTAAATGACACGCGCGATCAGGATAGGTTGCAAAGTAATATCGACAAGCTGAAACGGTGGGTACACGTCTCTATGAAGGATTTGGCGGATAGTCGCGGAACTTATGTTGCTACGACTTAGGCTGACACGGAAACACAAAGATAAATCCCTATGTTCAGGATTGTTTGCAATCTAGCCTGCGACGAAATATTACTGTCTCTAAAATTACGTAGATACGCCAGCTGGAGACGTACACGTAAAAGTCTCTTGGAATTGAAAGTTATTCAGTTAAATCACACGTTACAAATTACATGTTTAAGATGGTGAAAATTAAAAGGTGAAAGTTAGTCAGTAGCATTCAACACTCGTTACAAAGAGCCTAAGGTATTAACAATTAGCTGGCTATAAAGCCGAAACTGCATAACACTATACACTGTCCTTAAACTGGACATGGAATTACGTAAAATATGTTTAAATTCCCTGTTGGGATAAAAATTAATAAGTTACGAGTCGCACGAAATATCGTGCGACTGGGGTGGGGTCGGCGCCGAGCTAGTTAAAGGATTTTAAAAGACTTACACTATTGCTGATATGGAGATGAAGCGCGAAAGTTGATGGCCCGACGTTCGCGGAGCGCCCGACCCCTTCGAGCTCCCGACAGTAACTGAGCGCGAGACCGCCCTGCGGCCTCGCGCCTAACCACGTGGAATGCGGAAAAACCAACACGGCCAGTTCTGGACTTAAAGACAAGTCACACAATATATGCTTATAAAACAATTAGACATAATTTCCCTTACATGAATCCTCTTTTAAATTGTTATTAATTTAGTTGTTTTAATTTGACAAAATAATTATACAATATAATTAGGCGCATTGCCACACTCGGCCAGGCGCTGACGTCGCTTTGGTGTTCGTCGCGGCGCACTTTCACACACTCCGCCGTCATCACGCTCGGGCGTGTTCGATGCACTTAGGAGCAAGTGTTGTTGTGGCATAACGACCTTTGCGGACCAGAGGGAGCACCGGCGGTTGGCGTCAAATGCCCCCCCCCCCCCCCCAAACGAGGCCATTATGCTCAACAACACTGCTCCTCACACGCATGGAAGTGGTGCACCGGTTCAATGCACTCAGGAGGTCAGGCAATGTGGGAACCTGGGCATGGCATACCTAGTGAATCTGTTTATAATTGAATTAATGGTGGTTCTGGAATGATCCATCTGGGGGGTGTGAATCGCGAGCCCTGGGGGTTTTATTTGTATGTGATTGCGAGCCTATTAACGGGTCGAAAAATGGGTGTGGGTCCTCCCTTGCCGGAGTTGGAGACGGCCCTGTTATCCCTCGGGATTCCGCCCCCATGATCTGACCCAGGAAGTAGTCCCTTAAGTGTGTTGGTACCTGTGGAACATGGTGTGATACTCTGATAGGAAGTAATATTGGTGTTGCCTGTTCCTGTCGCCCTCCCTGGTGTGCGCTAGTCACCACCTGGACGCTTGAATTTCCCTGATTCTGGATGTTTCTGGTGACGTAATCCTGCAGATGGACCGGAGGACGTCGTGCCCGCCTGGAAGGGATGGTGTTTTCACTAACATTAATATCTAAAATTGTCTGGCTCTCCCCCTCTCCCCTGATCCTGTTAACAGCTGTGCACCCGTTCCCAGAGCTTGTCGAGCCTCCAACTGTCGGTTGCGGTTGTGAGCAGCACATGCGGGTAATCAACCGCCGTCGCCTCTGCGGATACCGCCTCTGCACTGTTTCCCCCTCCCCCTCTGACGTAGGCTCCTCAATGGACATGGTAAACGTGGACTCGCTCAAGCTGACGTCCAGCGGCCACCAGGGCTCGTCGACTTCGTCCTCCACATTGTTGCGTCCCCATCGTCCGGTTGCCAGACAAGGTGAGTCGTCTCCTCCTCATCCAGACAGGTCGGGGCTAGGTTGGTCATTGGCAAGATATTGTCCGCCGCAAGAGGAAGGATGTTGGGTGGGGGGCAGTTGGGAACTGGAGACTCCATGATGTTTGTGGACTCGGCTGGAGTCCCTGGTGCGGAACTCCTCGCATCTGACACTTGTGTAGGTGCAGTGGAGGTTGCGTGGCCGTCGTGGCGTCTGTGCGGGCTAGCTACGTCCGGTTCGGGCGAGCCCGGAGTCGGGCTCGAAGGTGTGTCTGGTGGCCTATCATTCGGGGGTCCCGCCCCTGTTGGGGCCGGGTCGTTTACTGCGAGATGCAAGTCGTCTCAGGGCACCTTGGCTGGTCGCCTGCTGGGGGTGCGCACGGTGTATGTAGATAGCCCGGTTCGCCACAGAATTTGGCAGGGTTCAGACCACTTGGGGGCCAGCCCCGCGCAGAAGTTATTCTTTACAGAAGACAAATGGTGTTGCCGCACATACACCCACTGACCGGGTTCAAGCTGTGCCGGAGGGTGGGTGGACTGCAGTGTATTTTGAGCCAGGAACTGTGTCAGTTTTACGCATGCCTGCTCCCTCATGGCTGCGATTTCCTCCCCCCATAGGTCCTCGGTAGCCGCCGCGGCCACCCGACACTTTCCAGGGAGGGCCAGGTTCTGCCCCAGGAGTAGTTCGGCTGGAGAGTGGCCCGTGACCACATTAGTGCGTCGGCGCAGACAATACAATAATTTGGGCAGGTGTATGTCCCACTTTGAATGGTCCTCCCCGAGATGGAGGCGGAGCTGAACCTTTATCTCCTGGTTCCTCCGCTCCATGGGATTCGCCTGAGGGTGGTATGTAGGAGTGGTATGGTGGAAAATCCCCCATCGGCGGCATCCGGCTCGCCAGTGCCCCCCAGTGAACTGGCATCCATTGTTTGTTAGCAGTACCTTCGGGAAGCCGCATCGTGGGTAAACTTCCGTTTCTAGGAGGGACAAGATGGTGCCTGACCTGACGTTGGAGACCGGGAAGGCTTTGACCCAGCGGGTAAAAAGATCGGTAATGACAACTAAAAATCTTTTCCCGCGTGACGTGCGGGGGTATGGTATCATGATGTCTAAGGCTAGTGTGTGAAAGGGTTCATTTGGTCTGCGAGGCTGCTGCTGCTCTACCCCGTCGGCCCGCCGCGACTTGCGCTGCTAACACAGCTGGCACCTCCGCACGTAGTCGCGGACGTCCCTGGCAACACCAGGCCAGTGGAATTCCCGACTTAGCGCCCCTCGCATTTGCTCCGCGCCCGGGTGGCCGGCCAGGTCGTGATCGTGGTAGAAGTTTAGGACAGCTGAACGGGCAGCCGCGGGTACGTACGTTCTCCAGGCCTCCATGTTCCCTGGTACCCGTGTCAGCAGCTTCCCGTCCACACATCTGAGGTACGGCTGCACCTGTTCCCCGCACCTGGCCACCCACCCCTTTAATGACTCGTCGTCGTGCTGCGCTTCCAGCATGACACGATGTAGGGCCGTGAGCGTGTCTGGGAGAGACGTGTCTGGATCTGTGTTGGAAACGGTGGCCTACAGAACTGCGGGTTCGCCTGTCTCCGGAGTGTGCGCGGGGTGTCCTACATGTGGTAGCAGCTCCTCCCAGCTGCCCTCGTCGTGATACTCGGTGTTAGGATCGGGGTGTCGTGATAGTTCGTCAGCCAGTTGATTTTCGCGCCCTGGAACGTGTTCGACGTGGAAGTCAAAGCTTTGGAGTGTCAGGGCCCATCGCGTGAATTTCGAATTCCGGCCCTGTACTGAGTCGAGCCACTTGAGACACTAGCTATCAGTACGCAGGGTAAATGGCCTACCCTACAGGTGGTGTCTGTAGCGCCCTACCGCCCACACGACCGCGAGGCACTCCTGCTCATTGACGTGATAGCGGCGCGCCGCTGGGCTGAACTTGGCGCTCACGTATTCCACTACGCGCCGTTCCCCCTCCGGACCTACTTGGTACAGCACCGCCCCCACCCCCTCCTGACTGGCGTCCGTCTGCAGGAACACGTGCTCCTCAGGGCGGAGGCGGGTGAGGGTGTGGCACTCCCGGAACAAGCGCTTCACGTCAGCCAGCGCGCGGTCCGCCTCGTCTGTCCACCTGAACCTGTTCTTGGGGGAGAGAAGGGCTGTCATCGGCGCCGTGACAGTGGCGAAGTGGGGGATGAAGCCCCTCAGCCAATTGAGTAGGCCTATGAGTTGCTGTAATTGTTTGCGGGTACGTGGTGCGGTCTTAGATTCAATCAGGTCAAGTTGCGCTGGTAGGGGTCGGCATCCGTCCGCGCTTACAATGTGACCCAGGTACTCTAGTTCCGTAGCGCAGACGTGACATTTGTGGGGCGCGCAGGTCAGCCTATGTCTGGCCAGCCGTTCGAGGACCATGGTAAGATGCTGCGCATGCTCCTCCCACGTCTGCGATCAGACAATCACGTCGTCCAGGTAAGCCGTGGCAAACTTGCCCACGAACCCATCCAGGATGCGGACCATCATGGTCTGGAAGGTCGCGGGGGCGTCCATCAGCCCGAACGGCATGGCGCAGAACTGAAACCTGCGGCCATCGGGAGCGGTGAAGGCTGTCTTGGGTCTGTTCTCCGGGCATACTGGGACTTGCCAATATCCTGACTTAAGGTCTAATGATGAGAAGACGCGGGCGTCCCCCAGTCCTGCCAGAGCATCCGTTATATTATTGAGAGGTGGGGGTGCTGGTCTGGTGACAGAATTGATGGGTTTGAAGTTGATGCAAAACCTGAGCGAGCCATCCTTTTTCTTCGCCATCACCACTAGACAGTTGTAGGGCGACTCGCTCGGCTCAATTACCCCATCACGTAACATTTCTGCTATTTGTACCTGTATGACCTCACGTTCTTTGGGTCCGAAACTAAAAGGTTTTACAAATTCAGGTTTATGAGGACAGGTAGGATTGTGTGCTGCGTCACCGTGGTGCGGCGTAACATATCCGCGGCCGCGAACATCTGGGGGTGCTGTGCTAGAACCTCGTTGAACCGGTCCACGTGTTATGCAGGTACCTCATTGCGCAATTCCCCTACGGTGATGGCTGGCGCGATCACTAGTGGCCTGCCCCGCTGATGCTGTACACCGTCCTGCGACTCGCACGTCCCACGTGTACCTTACCGTCTCTTACGTCGATGGACGCGTCCTCCTGGACGAGCCACGGTCTCCCCAGGATGAGGTGTCCCTCAACTCCCGCAGCACCAGGGCGGTGGTCTGACTGATCATATCTCTTATGGTGATTGTTACCTGGGCGCGCCCAGACGTGAGCGCGCGGGTCCCATGAGTGGCCAGGAGGAAATCCTCCTCCCCCGACTCCAGCTCCGCCTCAGGTACCAGGTGGGTGGCGATGTAGGAGTGGCTCGCCGCGGTGTCCACCAGGGCGTGGACAGGTCGCCCGTTGACCAGGACAGGCACACGGATCAGGCCCCCCGCGTTGTCACCTGCTCGTCCCAGCCGGTTTGGTGCTGCCGTCCGCGCTGCCGGGGACGCCGAGTGCGCCGACGTGTCAGCGTGGTGCGGCGGATACCCGGGGCGGGGCGGCGACACATGGTGCGTGGCGCCACCACCTGAGGTGACAGGTGGCGGTGGTGCATGGTCGCGCCCCGCAGGTGGTGCCGAAGTCGCCGAGTGTGCTGACGAGTCAGCGTGGTGCAGCGGCGACCCGGGGCGGGGCAGCGACACGTGGTGCGTGGCACCACCGCCTGATGTGACAGGTGGCGGTGGTGCATGGTCGCGCCCCGCAGGTGGTGCCGGAGTCGCCGAGTGCGCTGACGAGTCAGCGTGGTGCGGCGGCGACCCGGGGCGGGGCGGCAACCCGTGGTGCGTGGCACGACCGCCTGACGTGACAGGTGGCGGTGGTGCGTGTTCGCACCCCGCAGATGGTGCCAGAGTCGCCGAGTGCGCTGACGAGTCAGCGTGGTGCGGCGGCGACCCGGGGCGGGGCGGCGACACGTGGTGCATGGCACACACGCCTGATGTGACAGGTGGCGGTGGTGCTCGGTGTCCTACGTGCCGGTTCTGTGGAATCACACGTTCAGACAGGCATGCTGTTGCTGTCAAGGGAGTGCGTCCCCGCACCTCCCCCTCCAGTGTAGTGCTTCGATGTGCCGGAACTCTATAAGGCACCACCACCCGCCTGTCTTCTGGTGCTATGTGCTGTTGTCGCGTCGTCCCCTGTTGCTGAGCTCTTGTGGTGAGCGGCTGCGGTAGCGGCTGCACGTCCCGCTCAATTTCCTTGGCCAGTTGCACGAAGTCCTCCAGGTCATGTCCGGTGGCGCCCCTCAGATGTGTGCGCAGCTCCCACCTCATCAATTCGACCACCAGTACAAGAGCCTCGATTAGGTTTCCAGTGGTAAGACGGCGATGAAGTCGGACTTTGGCTCGTATGAATGACTCGACGTCCTCGTCGTCACCTTGCGGGGTACACCAGAGGGAGCGCTGGCACTGCGCCCGTGCCCGCGCGTCGTCGAACCGGCTCTCCAGCCGAGAGGTTAAGTCGTCCAATGCCATTTCGCCTTCCCCGACCATGTCCCACCAGTCACGGGCGGCTCCTCTGAGCTGGTCACTCACTCGCTCCGTCCACTCTTTGAGTGGAACGCCGTGATGGGCCAAAAGGTCGCTGAAGTGACGGCCGAACGTTCGTGGGTCCTCGTGTTCCTGTCCGGCGAACTCGGGGAGCCTAATTCCGGCTCCTGCGCGGGCTGGGCCGGCCATGACCACTACGTGTGTCTGCGCGGTCGGCTTACTCTAACACGCCTGGCACCTAAAGAGTCCGTTATGAAAAACCAGGAATTCCCACGCAACGGTACAGGTTCGGTGGCGTAGCGTGCCACACTGATAGCAGTTGGCTAACTCGGCAGGCTGTCAGCGGCACTGTGTGGCCCCGCACTCGCCTACTCGCAAGTTCGTTTTCTGCGGCTCCTGTTTTGCAGTCCGGTCACTATCGTCCCCGGGACGTCCTGCGGCGTCTGTTTCCGCGGTGTGCTTTACCGCCCGTATGCACGTCTCCCATGGGTCGTCCCCGTTCATGTTGACGTGTGACCTGTCACGCGTTCGCGGCAGATTGTCCGGACGACGGATCAGGACGTCGATGGCAGGGCGTGAGCAGGTAGGGAGGACCGCCACACCTCAACCCCGAGTCAGTGTCCCATGCTCACATGCGTCCTGTCCTGCGGAAGCCCGGTGAGTCGTGCGCGGCTGTGCGCGGCTGTGCGCGGCTGTGCACGGCTGTGCACGGCTGTCTCTCTGTGACGTCACTCTGCGCCGAGCAGCTGTCCCGCGGTTGCGGCACGCCGTTCCCTCGGTACCGAGTCGTAACCGATCGCGGTGAGACGCTGTGTAACCGATCCCGGCCGTATCTCGCGGTGCCAACATTATCGCATCGCGGTGCAACCGATCCTCTTGTCTCCCATCGCTATCTCGCCGCGCCGTCTCCCGTCGCTATCTCGCGGCGCCGTATCCCGTGACCTGGCGCACCGGCTTTCGCTGCCGCCTTGGCGTGAGACTGTTTTGCGTTGGAGTTATGAAAATAAAATTAAAATGTTTTGAAATACAAATGTTCCTTATTGAATAGTCCCGAAATAATATAAAAGTCACAAAACTGAATGCCACTTGCCGGCCTTAGAACTCATTCGTGCTAAATTAATTTTGATGTACTTTGCAGTTTAAAATACGTTCAGAAGTTCGTTTTTTAAAAGCCACACTAGTTGCGCGCCATATGACGTCACTCCCGCTGCCTGTTTAAGTTTTTAATTAAATATTAGCGTTGGAAAGGATCTCAGGGGTTTTAACGGGGATTCGTCCTCGTGGCTGCAGGCAGGAGCGCGTCGTGGTTCGGAACCTACCTGGGCTGTTCAGGCCACCCAGGACGCCTTGTAAATGATTAGTAAACGAGTTACAGGACACTGCACTTTATTCAGTATTGATACACTTATTGGTCCGGGTACTGGCCGCGTTCCTTGTCGGACCGCTGTGACACGCGTGTCTCTGAACGTAAATGACACGCGCGACCAGGATGGGTTGCAAAGTAATATCGACAAGCTGAAACGGTGGGTACACGTCTCTATGAAGGATTTGGCGGATAGTCGCGGAACTTATGTTGCTACGACTTAGGCTGACATGGAAACACAAAGATAAATCCCTATGTTCAGGATTGTTTGCAATCTAGCCTGCGACGAAATATTACTGTCTCTAAAATTACGTAGATACGCCAGCTGGAGACGTACACGTAAAAGTCTCTTGGAATTGAAAGTTATTCAGTTAAATCACACGTTACAAATTACACGTTTAAGATGGTGAAAATTAAAAGGTGAAAGTTAGTCAGTAGCATTCAACACTCGTTACAAAGAGCCTACGGTAATAACAATTAGCTGGCTATAAAGCCGAAACTGCTTAACACTATACACTGTCCTTAAACTGGACATGGAATTACGTCAAATATGTGAAAATTCCCTGTTGGGATAAAAATTAATAAGTTACGAGTCGCACGAAATATCGTGCGACTGGGGTGGGGTCGGCGCCGAGCTAGTTAAAGGATTTTAAAAGACTTACACTATTTTTGATATGGAGATGAAGCGCGAAAGTTGATGGCCCGATGTTCGCGGAGCGCCCGACCCCTTCGAGCTCCCGATGGTAACTGAGCGCAAAACCGCCCTGCGGCCTCGCGCCTAACCACGTGGAACGCGGGAAAACCGACACAGCCAGTTCTGGACTTAAAGACAAGTTACACAATATATGCTTATAAAACAATTAGACATAATTTCCCTTACATGAATCCTCTTTTAAATTGTTATTAATTTAGTTGTTTTAATTTGACAAAATAATTATACAATATAATTAGGCGCATTGCCACACCCGGCCGGGCGCTGACGTCGCTTTGGTGTTCGTCGCGGCGCACTTTCACACACTCCGCCGTCATCACGCTCGGGCGTGTTCGATGCACTTAGGAGCAAGTGTTGTTGTGGCATAAAGACCTTTGCGGACCAGAGGGAGCACCGGCGGTTGGCGTCAATAGATTAATTAATAATATGAACATGTTAGTAGAAATTTTGGGGTACCAATAAACACATAGGAAAATACCCTAGGCTTTGATAGATTATTTTGATCATTAGAAATGTAGGCCTAATATTTTATTGCGATTGTATATATTAGTATTAGAGTGGTATATAGGCTACACTGTGTGTATGGTAAACTCCTATGTTTAATTTGTTGAATTGTTTGCAAAAGTAGTTTTAGTCAGTTTTATGATGTTTATTTTATGTACAAGACTCAGTGATACTGCAGTGAGACCGACATATTTTTCGTATGCTGCTTCTCTTTAAATCCAAACAACTTTCCTAATCTCGAAAAAAAATTATCTTATTTGCTTTGTTTTTATTTGATTCTGAACCAATGCCTAATATAATTCGACATGGATTTGACAACTTCATTTGATAACTTCATTACGGTTACGGCCGAAGACATAACGAAATCTCTACAACAAAAATTTGCGTTACATTGTCGCGGCCTCGTCTCTGGTGTGGTGTGGAGACGGGGTGGACGTCGCTCGGTCGTTCGGTAGTCGTGATGTTTTCCCGGCGCCAGCTCTTGGGTAGAGCAGCCTCACACTCTGAGGCGGGAGTGGACCATTCGGCCCAGTGCAGCTGACCGAGGACGTGCTGACAAGGAAGGTGCCCGCGGTCTCACAAGGAGTCGCTAGCGGAAAGTCTGGGAGCAGGAGAGAGGAATGCCCGCAGTCTCACCAAATACTCTAGAGGGAGAATACAGGACAGCTCTATACTAATAGCACAGCCGCGCGGGCGAAGAGCGTCAGCGCTGCTACCTAACGGCTCGGCGTTATAACAGCACCCACGGCCATGCATTCCAAGCCTAAAATGTATTAAATTCAACTCGTCATTGCACCTAGACTAATCAACAGATTCTTTTGAAAAAAAATTTGTTGACCCTCGTATTCTTTGCGGCCATGCAGATGTAAATTTATTTGCTGAAATGTTAGTTGCTTTCGATGTAAAAAATAGTTAACAATGAACAGCATATTTTCAAGGAAAATTGAAGTAAAAATTTTCAAAGCATTATATTGCTAATCATCGTTTATTTAGGGAATTATCTAATGAATTAATTAAACTATCCAAATTATTTAGCCACTAAATACTATTGATTTGCTATCGTTCAACAGCCTAATGGTTAAAAGTTTTTTTTTATGAATATGTGCAATATAATGAGTACAGTTGTTCATATAGTGTGCCGTCGTCCGGGGTCTCGGGCTCGAGTCCCGGTGCGGTTCCTAGCGGGAGTGGCTGTTGCGAATGTAATGAGTCCGGGTGGGCGCCAGACTAGTTCTGGTGCTAGTCGGTAGTTGGGTCGTGGGGTCGATTGCCCTGCGTGGCCCACTAGGACCGTCGGCGGTGTTACGTGGGTCTGAGAGATTCCCTACTCGGCGGTGGTTGGGGATAGCAGGTTTAAAGAAGCGTACGCTGGAGTGAGTTAATAAATGACGTGTGTCATTTATTCAGTCGACAGTGGCTCTGGTGTAACGTTGTCGGTTACACGCCACGTCGCACAATAGGTGACGTTACAAGATACAAATTACACAATTACACTCAACTGAGTCTGAGAGTTACTGAATTACCGTAGCACAAGTTTACAAAAGGAATGTTACACGAGGTTGCGCTATATAAGTTCACGAATGTTACGTGGAGAGATGCGTCGCACAAGTTTACAAAAGAAATGTTACACGAGGTTGCGTTGCACAAGTTTACAAAAGAATGTTACACGAGGGTGCGTTGCACAAGTTTACAAAAGAAATGTTACACGAGGTTGCGTTGCACAAGTTTATAAAGAATGTTACAACGTCAGTAGTTGTTCCGTATTATCGTGTCCCTAGGCGTTTCTGAGCCTGACTGCTCAACGAGGGGTGAGGGTGATTGGAGGCGGCCAATCCCGTAAATCTGCGTATTGAGGCGGTGCTCGTGTCCACGGCAGTGGAGCGTGGACCGCAGCTAAATTCGCTCAAGAGTTCCCTTACGGGGAGTGTCAGCGCCGGAGCGACTGAGATTAACAAAAGTTCTGTCCTCGGGAGTCGGCCCGTACCGGATAGTGCACCTACCCCGCGGACCAAGTGTGGTGCAGGGGGGGGGGTGTGATATTTATGCGGCCGGATTAGGTCCTGGACCGAAAAAGCTGGACCGGGTACACACGGAGAGATTATTAAAAAGGTTTTGAAGAATGACTATAGTTACCAGAAGTAAACTCGGTGTGGACAAAGGATGATGTCTCTCCGTGGGACGTGCGTCCGCCCAGGTCCACGAGTCGCGCTGTACTGGCGTCATGTCATGGCGTCCGGCCGAGGCTCGGTGGCCCTCGCGCCAGGGTTGACCTCATTACGTTAATTTCTGATCTGATAAGTTAATAAGAGAATTTAATGATGTTAAATTCTTATATAAATTATAAAGGCTGAATTAAGGTCATTTGTCCCTTCTATGAATTGAAAGTTATTATATTTAAGAATTATTGTGTTTGAATTTTTTACGTCACACCAGCGACTGTTCGTTTCTTGTCAGATTGTTCTGGTGTGGTTAATGACGCAACACAAGGTTTGAATAATTATGTCATAAGGTCTGATTGATTGATTCAGGCAGAAGGCCGCCAGGGGAACACTCACACGCGTATTTATGTAGTTGCACACGTGAGTGCCCGGGCACTCCTACGTCGCACTTCTGTCAATCGACTTTAAATTACTACGTAATATAGTTTAATAATTAGTGTTTGTTTTTTTACGTGGTTGATTGAAGTGACGGTCTGTTTATTTGGGGGAGGCCGGGTTCTACCTTAGTTGTTGGTGGCTCGCCTGACTCGGGTGGGCCATGGCTAGGGGCGCGTTCCGTTAGCGGGGTTGCTACTGGCGGTTGCAGGTCGGGCTTTAGGGTGGCCTTCGGTCGGACGACGTCAAGTGTATAATACGTATATAATAATTATATGTACAGTTAACAGAGATTTGAGCACGATATTATGAAATTAAATAACATGGACATTTAAATAATATTGATAATTAAAGGGAGATGAAAAATACATAATTTCAGTATGACATAAATATGTAGAAGTACATATAGCGTTTGACACAATGTAAATAAACAATATAACCCTTAAATTAGATCTTACAATTGCACCATCTTAAGCTAGCATAAATATTAAATATGTATTAATACCTCGTTACTTTAAAATAATAATATTTAAATAAATGCATTATTACAATGGTACCAGAGCTAGAACAAGTTTTACAAGATTCACTTCCATTGTAAATGAAAAAGGCAAATAATATACAAGAGACGAATATGCTTGTAAAATGTTATCCAGCTGTAAGTACCTAAATAGGTAGCAAGAAGTTTATTTTCCCCGATCATACCTTATAACCACTGCTATGCTAGATATTCCATACAATTTACATGTGCATGACTTTTTTTGCTTTTTTGTTTTCTTTACTCCGGGTTCTCCCACATTCATCGTAAAACAAATATTTTAATGTCATAATCAATTGTTTTATAAAAGGTGTAAACGATGCTTTTGCGAGGAAATATTATCTGAAAAGGAATTGTAAATAAGAAGAAAAAAACAAAGCATAAAATCACTATAATATCAACAAACCAAGAAATAAGGCATATTTTGTTAACAATGAAAGCGGGAAGTGGGAAATATTACAACTCACGATACTATGTTTTCTAAAAGAAATATTTTGACTTGGGAAAAAATTTACGTTCTATAAGACAATAGAATTTAAAAAAATATATATTTAATAATAATTCCTTTCAATTCTGACGGTTACTCTTTGTACTTCAGCGAGTTTAGTTTCAGAGATTTCATATGGCGCGGCCGTGGTCGCGGCAGCTAGGCGAATTCATCACGCCGAGCCGCCAGAGCGCAGCACCGTCGGTTTCTCGCGAAAACGAGCGAGCTGTTCTGTATTCTCCCTCTACAGTATTTGGTGTCACGAAGAGTCGCCAGCAGAAAGGTTGGTAGTGGGAGAGAGGGATGCCCGCGGTCTCACTAAGAGTCGCTAGCAGAGGATTGCCCGCGGTCTCACAAGGAGTCGCTAGTGGATAGGTGCAAGAGAGAGGGAGAGAACGAGAGAGAGAGAAGGGAAGCCTGCGGTCTCACAAAGAGTCGCTAGCTGAGGAAGGCAAGCCAATAATACCACTTTTGCCTGTGTCGATATTTATTCTCCCAGATTGACTGGGAGAGAGGAGAGCTTAGAATGGTATTTCTTCTTTATTTTTTTTCTAACCTAAATTAAATCTAAGTGTGTTGGGGAGGGTTCCGGGTTAGGGAGGGAGACTAAGTGCATCTCAGGCCGAAGCCCATACGCTCTAATCATGCAGGGTATCAGCCATGCAGGAGGGGTAGCATGCATGATGTGCTAGGAGGGGATTGGCCAGCCATGGCAGCGATTGGCGCCATGACTAACTCCCCTCACTGACTATACTAGACTAAAACTAAATAAGTTGGGCCCAGGTAAAACCTGCATAGACATAGGGAAAACCCTGGGCTCTGACATGCGGGATGCAAAATTTCATGCATTAGTATCAAGCAGGAGGCTTACGGGAAAACAGAAGGATGGATCTGGAAGAAGAGTTGGACAGAGTAGAAAAGAGTCTACCATGCGGGGGGGTTGGGGGCTTGGACATTGCTGTCCGCATTGTTTTGGGTGGCACTGGTTGTTTCGGGGGCGACTTTAGTCGTTTCCCGCCAGGCTGCCAGCCAGCCCACTTAAAATTTCGAAGAAGAAATTTTTAGTTAATTATTAAAGCTGCAATTCAAAATCTCATGCCTTTCAGAACACAACCGGCACTGGAGGTGAGGCATGCCAGGCGGGCGATGCCATCAGACATGAGAGTCAGCACTAACACGACAGGCAGATTACCCCCGGGGGCTGACCATACACCTGCGTGCTTCGCACTATTTTGAATGGGCACTGTGTGTCCTTATCGCTGGTGGTGTTGTGGTGTGTGAATTCACATGTTTAACGCAAAATGTTGTGTACTTAAAGCTAAATGCCTAAAACTTTTTTATTTAATATTATTATTATTATTATTATTATTATTATTATTGCACCTATAATCTAGATTGTGTGTGTTGTTCAGGGGTAGGGAAGGAGTTTCGCATGTTTAACGCGAAATTTTTAGTGTGTTAACAGCTAGCTACTGCCAGCAGTACGAGTGCATGTGCGAAATTTTCCCACCAGTCCGCAACCACGTAGTTGGGGTCTGGCCTCGGCCGTCGCAGGCAGCTGTGATTGGCCGGCTGCTCAGCCAATCGCGCATCGCTACGGGGGGCGATGCGCGAGGATTGATTTCGGGCGTTTGTATTTTTGTGTTATGTCTGGATCATAATTTCCAAGTGATGAAACGTGTGGATTTAAGCTGTTTATGCATTTATCGTAAAATGTTTGTGTTGTACGAATGTAAAAGTCTTGCAAAGTTTCCGATTCCGTTTCGCGATGCAAAGCTTCTACAGGACAGTACACTGGGGCGTCTGTAGCGATTCGAATACATTTGTTTTGAATTCGCTGAAGTTTCAACAAGTGTGTGCGAGCTGCGGTTGCCCAGACAGGGGCTGCATATGTTATGATGGGGCTGATAAGAGCTTTGTAAAGCAGCAAGCCATTTTTGACTGTGCTGCCGCGTCGCCTACTCATGACTGGGTATAGGGCACTGATTCTAGCCTGTGCTTGCATTTGTTTGGCGTCTATGTGATTGCGCCAAAGCAGTTTCCTGTCCATATGTACGCCTAGATATTTGACTACGTCTTTGTGAGGGATGTTTTCGTCAAACAAACTAACAAACTAATGTGTGGCCTGTTGTCGGCAGGAGTAATGTGTTTGCGGGTAAACACAATTACTTCGGACTTTGTTGTATTTACTTTGATTCGCCAGGTCGTGCACCAGTGTTGGAACTCGGTGAGTGCAACTTGTAGTCGGTCTGTGGCTAGCTGGAGGTTGTGAGACCTGCTATACAGCACCGTGTCATCTGCGTAGCAGCCTCGTTTGACAAGGCGGTGTGTGGGGCGTGGCATATCGCTTACGTATATGTTAAACAGGACAGGGCCTAGAATGCTACCTTGTGGTACTCCTGCTCGTATTGGTTTGATGTCTGATAGAGCTCCTTCTGTGAATACTCTGAATGTTCTGTCTGCTAGGTAGGACGCGACTAGCTTGATGTAGCAGTCTGGAAATCCTGTTTGATAGAGTTTACAAATCATCCCCGTATGAAAAACTCTGTCGAAGGCTTTTTTTACGTCTATAAACGTTGCGACTACATAATCATGTGCGTTAAATGCACTTGTTATCTCTTCTGTGAGACGCACTAATTGGTGTACTGTTGAGTGAGTACTGTGGAAGCCGAACTGTTCGTTAGGCAGTATGTTGTTATCGCAAATGTATCTGTTGAGACGATTTAGTATAATGCATTCTGCGACTTTCGACACAGTGCTTAATAGGCTGATTGGTCTGTAGTTTTGTGGTAGTGTTTTGTCTTTACCCGGCTTGTGGAAGACTATAGCTTGTGCTTCTTTCCACTGAGAGGGGAAAATATTTAATCGAAACATTGCATTTATGCATTCCGCTAAGTATTCAAGTGTTTCGTTTGGGAGTTGTTTAAGAACAACAGCTTGTATGCCATTGTTTCCGGGAGCTTTGCGCGGCTTCATTTTTCTGATTGCTCGCTTTATTTCCTGTGCTTGTGTCCGCAAGGGCTCGGAGACTGTGGGCTGTCGCAATTTAATACGAAGTTCGCGGTAAATTTGTGCGGTGAATTGTCTGTCGCAGGGCTGCATATTAGGCTGGAAAGCTGTTTCCAGTGTGTCTGCGAAGGCCTGTGCCTTGTGTTGGGGCTGAAAAACTACGCCGTTGTTTGTTTGGAGGGGCGGGATTTTATCCGTTTTGTTTAGAATTCGTTTAGTCAGGGCCCAGGCACTGCCGTCCTGGGTCTTGAGTTTTGATATTTTTGTTTCCCACTGGCTGCTACGCCAGAGTGATATTTCGTCGAATATGACTGTTTTGAGTTCATTGATTCGGTGTTTCGTCTGTTGTGTACGGCGCCGCGTGTATTCGTGCCGCAGTCGATTCTTTTGTGCTATCAAGCTGCGGATGTACTCTGGCAGTTCGTCATGCGCTAACCTAGCCTCCTTTTCAGGGATGCACTGGCTGATACCCTCCTGGATTTTTACAGTTAATTCAGTTATCGCAGAATCTACAGTGGCTTCATCGAAGATTAAATAAACAGGGAAATGATATGACGACATGTCGTGTACAACCTCGAGTTCGAATCCCGTGTTGACACGCTTATATAATAGGTGGGGGCCTATTAGGGATTGAAGGGAGGCCAGAACCTGGCATGGGACTGGGATTTACGTGATTGGAACAGTTCAGGTAAGCAAGGTAAAAGGTATCAGGTACACAGCCATTTTATTCAATCAATAAAATCAAAACAGTATGTTACTGATAAAGTTACGTCAATACAAATTTAAGCAAGGTTAAATACAATAATAAAAAAAAACAATGTCGTTAAACAAAACGGGCTTCAATGGTAAGCCGACTACACCGTGTAACGATCCCATTAAACAACGCAGCTGACATGAGTTAAGAACAGCGTCAAGTATTACGATTCAAACATTTACATTTTACAAACTACTTCAAAGTGCAGTTATAAGCATTACCATGACAAAGCTACTGCAAAGTGCAGTTATACTTGAAGATTTACATAATTTAAGAAACAAGAAAAGATCAAATACGTGCGACGATGTCTCAGGGAAAAATAGTTACCAATCAAAAAACTAAGTTTTCAGTTAAGTTATGTTAACGCATTAATCCAAACTAATCAATTTTCCAGGTGGCGGCCGAAAGGGAATTTAGACAAACCAATTACGAATATACGACTCTACATTAAGGCAAGGGCCACCGCCTCACACACAAATCAAATCAACTTACATGTTTCCCCTGAGGTCGCACACACACGTAGGTCTAACAGACCTAAACGACTACATGCTCGTAGATTACTGCTACTGACAACCGAGCCTGACAAAAATCAAGGAAGAAAGAGGGGTTCCTGACCACTTACAACATGTTTTATAACATCGCGCCGCAGCGCGCGCATGTGCCAAGCAAGGAGGGGGGGGGGTGAACGAGTAGACATATAATCACTAGGAGGGGTAGGAAGAGGGAGAAGGAGGGGAGCGTAGTGCCGGAGGCCGATGCGGCGCGCACAGTTCAAATCGCTACAAGGGCAATATCTAATATATCGGGTATGCTATTTAGTCTGCCAGAGTCATGTGTTGGCTCTGAGGGAGCATGTACGTGATATTTTTTATTAAGCTGGTGAATGTAGAGTAGTCTGCCGTTCGCTGTAGCGCGCCTGCAGTTCCACTCTATTTGTTTTGCATTTATGTCGCCTACAGCGAGGAAGCTCGGGGCCGCCCCATACAGAGCGTCCAGATCTGCCCCACTGAGGGTCCAACCAGGGATCGCATACATTGAAATGAGTTTAATTTGTTGGCGGTTAGAAGTCAAATTAATACCTATTGCTTCTAAATTTTGAAAATCGGGGAGCTGGCAGGCAGAGTGCCTGATACTGTTGTGTACTGCCAGGGCGACTCCGCCGCCTCTGGCATCGCGGTCGCGCCTGTAGATGACATAATTTAAAATGGTTAGCCTATCAGACGGTTTTAAGTGTGTTTCACTTATCGCTGCTATTTTTATTTTATATTTATCCAGGTGGTTTATTAATTCCATTAATTTATTTTTAATGCCATGTGCATTCCAGAATAGGAGGGAATTTAACTTAAAACTACTGGCCAGGTTTGTGTTGTGAACCGGGGCCGCATTATTCATCGCCGCCATGGATGGTGTCGGCGAGCGCACATACGCAATCCATGGTTGCACGGATTTTATCAGCCATGGATTTCGCTGGGTCGAGCCAGATAGCCATCAGTTGGCAAAGTGGGCCGATGGCACCGCGCAATTATGTGTTGGCCCTTAAGGCCTTATTGTTCAGGAGGAAGGATTGGACATCCTCCAGGAGTGGCACCTGCGTGTCGGTGGCGGGTGTGGGTGGGGAAGGTGGTGAAACAGGGGCTGTGTCAACAACCATGGTCTGGGCAGCTGCTGGTAGGGTCACTCGTCGCGGGGCCGCGGCGGGTTTTTCCTTGGCCGGGGCAGCTGGGGCAGCTGGGGTCGGTTGTTGGTGTTGTTGTTGTTGTATTTGTTTGCCATTGCCGTTCTTGTGGCACGTCCAGTTTTTCTTTGGCTGCTTTTGTCGCGGCCTGCACTGCCAGGGATTGTTGGCGACGACAGGGAAGTCCAGCTCGTTGTAGCTGGGCTCCCATTGGTGCTACAGGGGTTCGAACCTGCTCCCACTGGCCTGTGCCAGATACTGACCAAAGGTCGGGGGCCGAGGGCCCCAGGGGTTGGGTCTCGGGGGGCCATGGTAGTCTTGCGGAGCTCGCCGCTGAGGGGGGGGGGCTGTTCGGCAGCCCTCTGGTTCTGTCGTATGTCGCGGCGAGATTGTTTTTCCCTCTGTTGGTGGACCTGGGGTGGGAGGTGTCTGCGACTCTCCTTCTTGAATTCGCTGCAGCCCTTGTAATTTGCACAGTGCTGCAGCTTCCAATGGGCGCATTTTTTGTGAGCAGGGTCTAGGGATGCACCGTGTGCCGCCCCAGATTGCCATACCCAGGATGGACCCCAAACCCCCTGCATGTGTTGCAGGACATTATTCCACATGCAGTGTCTGGGACGCAATAATCGAGAAATCGATCCCTAAGACTTCATCCACATATGCCAAACCTGCCGAGAACAATTACAGGACCAGAAGCCAACGTCAGCTGTACCACGCCAATGCTTCGCCCGAGACTGCCCATGGACTGCCCTAGTGCTTACCACCTGCAAGAGCTGCTATCGGGAGTACCATCTATCCTGCCTAGGCTGGGATGACACCCCACTGAACCTCGCGGAACTCTCTTTCAAGTGCGGGATATGTAGGAACACCCCAGAAATTTCCAGTGGCACCGAAACGAAGATGTCACCGAGGCCCTTCCGGGGACAAGACCATGCATATCCTGTCAAACAGCTCCAGCACTGGGAGCAGGCCCTACAGACCCAGGGGATTCTCCAGGGCGAATGGATTGACCATGTCGGAGGACTACTAATGGGAGAAGCTACTGGATGGTGGAAGAGTCATGAAGGACTTTACGACACCTGGGAAGATTTCGCCTCAAGTTTCGCCAACCAGTTCGGCAGCCTGCCACGAATCGCGGAACTTACTGCCCAGTTGTTCAGCCGCAAGCAGAAGGACAGCGAGGAAATAGAGAGTTTCCTCGCCTGCAAGAATAAACTATATGAACGCCTCTACCCTGATAGAAATGTGAAGGAATTCCTTCCTAAGGCACTGGAATTGGTCAGGCCCAACCTACGGCCATTCCTCAGACACCCACCTCCCAATGATTGGGCAGAACTACATCTCCGAGCAACCGCAGTACAACGGGACTGTCAAGAGACCCGGAGCACTCCCACGGGAAATATGAACGCCTTCCCCACTGCGGAGGAGAAACCAGTCAGCCGCCAGGAGGTACCAAAATGCTGGTACTGCCCTGAGAGGCACTTCAACGCAGAATGCCCGGTCCGACGCCAACAGCGGGACACCCAGGACAAGAAGCCCTTGCAGGGAAAGGCCTAAGTGAGAAGGAAACCTACCTCCGAAACCTTCCCCAAGGGAATAGAGGAATACAAGAACCCACTTGCCATATCAAGAGAACCAGAGGGAGCTGGGCAAGTGACGAGCATCCAGCAGGACCACCCTCGGGTCCTACTCCGCCTTTCCGTACAGCTGGGCCATCACCAAATCTATGCATTACTGGATTCTGCAGCCACTACCAGTTACGTAAAAGCCGAGTTGGTTCAGCAGACTGGAGCCGCCATGACTCCACAAGTACAGTATGCCCAACTGGCACAACGAAACACCCATATTATGCTCCAAGGCAGGACCACCTTGAAATGCCACATTGGAAACAGGGAAGTGCCAGTTTCCTGCTGGGTAGCCGAGGACCTCCATGAAGACATGATACTGGAGCAAGACTGGCTTATTGAACAAAAGGCTGTTATGGATTTCGAAGCAGAGCGGATATGTTTTGGAAGAGCTCCACGCCAAACCCTCTACTGGGTAGCCCGGCGAGTAACTGAGATATCGCTACCGGAACTATCATTGGCAGACCTGCAAAAAGCCTTCCCTGAGTCTCTTCAACAACAATTGGTTGATATGCTCTAGCCCTATAGAGTTGTCTTCATGCCCAATGGAAACCTGCCATGGACTTCAAGTGCATGTCACCAAATCACGCTGAAAGACAACCGTTCCATCTACTGTAGGCCAGGGGATCCCCCACACCACAAGTGGAAATTGATTGCAGAACAGGTGGCTGAAATGCAGGAGGCGGATATCATAGAGCCCAGCCGGTCTCCATACAACTCGAAAATTGTATAAGTGACAAAAAAGGACAAGACACCACGCTTTTGCATTAACTTCCAGCCGCTGAATGAGGCGACAGTCAGTGCAGCGCCCCCGGCAGTAAATATCCACGAAACGCTTAAGCCATTGGGACAGCACGGGTATTTTCCACCCTGGATCTTAAATCAAGGTACTGGCAGATCCCAATGCACCCAGACTCCAAGCATTAGACTGCCTTCACCACTCCGACAGGGGAGCATTATCAGTTCAAAGTCATGCCCTTTGGCTTGAAGAACGCCCCTTTTACATTCCAGCAAATGATGTCACAGGATGTTTTACCGGACCTCATTGGGCAATGCTGCTTTGTCTACCTTGATGACATTATTATTTTTTTCCAACTCTTGGGAGGAGCACCTAACCCATCTAGCACAAGTACTGGAACGGTTTCAGTTACACCATCTAACTTGTCATCTAAAAAAATGCCACTTTGGAAAGAGCCAACTGGAGTACCTGGGACACATTGTATCAGCAGATGGAAACGAAGATAATCCAGGGAAAATACAGGCCATCATGGAAGCTGAAGCGCCCAGATCGGTACGTCAAGTCCGGAAGCTATTGGGTCTCTGCAATTGGGTCAGGGAATTTGTACCACATTTCTCTAGTATCTGCTAACCCATTACCGATCTGCTGAGCCCCCAAGTGCGCTTTCACTGGGGGGCCGAACAACTACAAGCCCTGGCAGACCTCCGCAAGACATTCTCCCAGATCAAGAGGCTAGGCTGACCTGACCCAACCCAGCCATTCACTCTACAAACAGATGCCAGCCAAAAGGGACTAGGAGCGGTACTATACCAGGAACCAACTCTGGCAAACCGAAGGATCATCTCCTATGCCAGCACCAAGCTATCACCGGCAGAACAAAAATACCACAGCAATGAGCTGGGGCCCATCAAGCGATTTCGGCCATACCTGGAAGACCAGCATTTCACGTTGCGCACTGACAACAGGGCACTTACGTGGCTGGGATCCATGAAGGACAGTTAGGCGAAACTTGCCCGCTGGGCATTAATGCTACAGGAGTTCGATTTCACCATTGAACATTGTGCCGGGAAGGACAATGAGTTCGCAGATGCCTTGTCCCGAGCACCCACAGGGCCACCACTGGAAGATGACTTCCAAGACTACGACAGGATGGTCGCATACCCAAACCCACTCCCTTCAACAGCAAAGGAAGGGATGAGCCTACAGTGTACGGAAATCCCAGGGGAAAGTCTCTGCCAAGCCGTAACACAGGGCCAACAAGCAGACCCATGCATTTGTATGATGGTGCGGCGCTTGCAGCGGATACATAATACCCCACCTTCTGAGCAATCGCCCGCTGATCAACAGTTTGCTCGCACCCACCGCCTCCACCTCGCTGGCCTAGTGAGATGGCCTGACAAGGGGGCCAACCCACAACTATTGGTTCCCCGAGCCTTAAGGAAAAAGGTAGTAAGGGAATACCATGATGCGGATCTCGCCGGCCACCCCGGCATGGCGGAAACCCGGAGGGCAATCCAAAAGAGATACACCTGGGACGGGATAAAGAGGGATGTGGAAGAGTATGTAGGGCAATGCTTTCGGTGCAACACGGCAATAGCACACCGACCTGCGGGGCCCGACCACCTTCAGCCTCGCCGCCCAGAGAAACTCTGGGAAACAGTAGCAGCCGACCTCATAGGGCCATACCCCAATAGCCCGGGGAAATCAATTCCTTTTAGTAGTTACCGAACTTTTCTCCCGATGGGTGGAGGCATTTCCCTTGAGAACCTCTAAAGCACCAAAGTTAATACAAACCTTGGAGAATAAAGTCTTCTCACGCTGGGGATATCCCAAACAGATCCTTACAGACAATGGGAAGCAATTCACCGGAGAACAATGGGACAAAGCCTGCAAGCGATGGCGAGTGAACCGATGGACCACCGCACTATACCATCCCAGGGGGAACCCCACAGAGCGAAGGAATCAAGAAATTAAAAAGGGAATACAGATTCGGTTTGGGGAAGACCACCGCCAATGGGACTCGCATATCCCATCGATATTATTCTCCCTTCGGAACAGATACAATGAAGCGCTCGGCTGCAGCCCCAGCCAGTTGCTGCTGGGAAACGAACTTTCCTGACCTGGAGAATGGGAGTTACCCACTACCCAACCCCAACAAGCCGAAGAAGTACAGG
This sequence comes from Bacillus rossius redtenbacheri, assembly GCF_032445375.1. NCBI lineage: Eukaryota > Metazoa > Arthropoda > Insecta > Phasmatodea > Bacillidae > Bacillus > Bacillus rossius. Next base: position 341,105,702 of record NC_086330.1, on the reverse strand, counting down.
AGCAAATTCCGCACACCGGAGCCGAAGCCGAAGCCCGACAACAAGCCGCCAGAAAACATCAGTCTCAATACCACCAAAGGGTTCAACCTGCTCCTCCTGAAGGAGTACAAGAATCAACACTCCAAGTAGGGGACTGGGCCTACTGGCTGACACACCCAATGTCCTCACAGGAGGATAACTTCTGCGCCAGCCTCTCCTCTAGGTGGCAGGGACCCTACCCAATCATGTGGAGAGGCGGGCAAGTTCTCGACCTAGAAATGAATACTCAGAAGACCATCAAGGTCCACCAAAGGACCTACGAAAATCTCCACTAAGGGATCCCACCGGAAAACCTAACCCAGGCCCAGATAACCTCCCCAAATCCCCATCATTAGGGACAACGTCATCAGGACCCCAGGACACTCGGCAAGAAGAAAACACCACTCCAAGAAGACACTCCATTCCATGCCAGAGGCTACGACCACGGGACCGCCTCACCAAACCGGCACAGTACAGGTTGTCATAAAGTGAAGTGTAGTGGCCAGTGTAGAGGAGACAGCCCTGGGACTGAAGCCCAGTGTGCTGACTCCTGGCATGTGCAACGATCCCAGCCAAGGCCACAGAGGGAGGAGGGCGAATTGTCATGCCCACCAGTTTGGCCTCGGCTGTTATGATAGCACAAGCCCCAAGTGCGCCACCCATCCTAAATAATCTATGGGGAGGAAAGTTAGTTCGCCACCCGCCCCTAGATGGCAGACAAAGGATAATGTAAATTAAGGAAACTTTGTCAACCTGCCCAGCATAATTCAGGACAAATATGTAAACACCCAGTGTTGTAACAAGAATCCTTTGAATTATACAAGTGAATGTAAATATTATTGTAATTCTACTATGTATGCACAGGAATGGTACAGGTGTGCCCACCCTGATGAATATGTACATGCATTGTATATTTACTCTGGCTGAGCTAAGTCAGGCAGAAAGCTCTTCCCAGAAATTTCTGGGGAAATAAAATTGGCATAATATTTGATCAGTATTATTTAGGTAGCGACCTCCCTGGAGGACCACTCCTACTCCTACCTCCTCTGGTAGACAGCGACCTCTCTGGGGGACCGCTCCTACCTCTCCCTGCTCTTGGGCAGCGACCCCTGCTCGGGGACCACTCCCGCTCCTCCCATCTGCCCCCCCCCATGCCAAAAACGGCCGGCCGCAAGCGCTCTCGCCAGCAGGGACGACCCCAGAAGGAGACATTGTAAGAGCTGCTGAAGCCGCAGAAGCCTGGGACAAGTCACATGATTATTATATTAAGACAGTAATTATTAATTTTTTTTCATATGTATGCATACCGGGATTAAATACACAGTTTTTCGTTTAATCACGTATTTAACATCATTATAGAAAACTTTAGATCTTATGGCTACAGAAATAATATTGAAATCGTAAAAAGTGGTGTTCATACAAAGAAGTTTACCATTTAATTTGCTGTTGTATCATAATAATATCAATCTCAATTTTATATCTAAATTTTCATATGTAAATTGATCCCCTCTGCTCTTAATATTATGAACGAGGAAGAAGAAACCACAAATATATTTCATCTTTCCAATAGATAAAATTATAAATGTATTTTTTACACTTTGTGGCGGTCGTGTTTATATAAAATTAAACAATCACTAACAGAACAGTACCTACTGTGTATCACTCAGTTGGTTGTGTTTGTGGAAGTGGTTATGAATGGACTCAATAGATTTCACACATGATAAATATTGTATCTAAACAATTAAAATGAATATTATCAGGTTGTTACAATAGGCATGTGGTTACTTATTTATATGATTAGAGAATCTATTGAATTCTATCCTTCAATATAAATACGAGGAAACCAAATAGAATAAGAATTTATATTGATCTCATGTGTTTTTCTAAATACTTATATATCACTTTGACGTCGTCTGGCCAACGACCACCCCAGAGCTCGACCTGCACCCGCCAGTATACGCTCCCGCTAACGGAACACACCCCTGGCCATGGCCCACCCGAGTCAGGCGAGCCGAACAGCAATTACAGGCAAAACCGCGGAAACCTGAGTAGACAAGAGAAGAACCGTACCCATTCCTCCTGAAACATTAAATTAGGATTTTAGCGACAATAAAATCTCTTTCAGACACACCCGTTTGGAGTCTAGCGTAATGAGGTCACGCCTGGCGCGAGAGAGGCCGAGCCTCCCTCGGACGCCATGCCAGTTCGGCAGTTCAGCGCAGCTCACGGACCGAGGCGGACCTACGTCCCACGGAGAGGCAACATCCTTTGTCTACATCGAAAGTAACGTCCGGTAAATATAGTCACTAATTAACAAAACCCCTTTTATTACTTCACCTCTCCGTGAGTACCCGGTCCCTTTTTTCGGTCCAGGACCTAATCCGGCCGCATCAATTTAAAGACACCCCGCACCACACTTGGTCAGCGGGGCTGCTCTTCAGTATACGGCACGGGCCGTCTCCCGCAACTTACAGAACTTTATTTAAGGTCACGCGCACGGCGCTGACCACAAACCCGCAAGGGAACTTGGACAAACTTAATTGCGGTGCGTGTTTCACCACAGTGGGCACAACACCCGCGCCGAGACATTTGATTACGGGATTGGCCGTCTCCAATCGCCCGCCCCTTAATTCAGTGTATTTTTGTATCCCGTATTTTGTATTGCTAACTTACGTTACCCGAGTAACGAGTGCCACGTAACTTGTGCGCACCCCCTTAATTCAGTGTATTTTTGTGTCCTGTACTTTGTATTGCTAACTTACGTTACCCGAGTAACGAGTGCCACGTAACCTGTGCACGCCCCCTTAATTCAGTGTATTTTGTGTCCCGCCTTTGTGTTACGAAATTACGTTACCTGCGTACCCAGTGAGACGTCTGAGACGTAACAGCGTCCGAGGCCACGTAACGCGGAACACAAACAATACGGCGCCACGGAGTAACGAATAAACCCCCCCCCCCCCCCCCCGGGGACCTGTGTAGAGTGTTGTATTGTGTACGACTCGTTCCTATGAATAAAAGGTACGACACCACCACCTCAACTCCACGCCTCTTATTTAAAATCATCTCACGCAACACCGCCGCCGGCCCTAGTGGGCCACGCAGGGGCACATACATCCACGACCCCAAACTCACGACTAGAACCGAGCTAGTCTGGCGCCCACCCGGACAATACGTAGCAAGAACCGCCTTTTCCCACTAGGAGCCACACCGGGACTCGAGCCCGAGACCCCGGACGACGGCAACTTTATCAATATTGATCTTCTTAAGTACTTACGGAATACATTCATCAACTCAGTTCATCAATAGGTTTGTTTGACTCGAGGTCTCTCGTGCTCCTCGGGAGTTGAAAGAGTTGGGAGCAAGTTGACCTGGGGGCAAAAAGAGTCTGTAACTTACACGAAGAAAACGCTATTTGTTGGAAAACAACGATGGCGGCAAATATAGCAGGCAACGTGAGAAATTTGTTTGGAAATGAAGATTCATCTGAAGATGAAGCTGCTATTGATTTACCGTATATTGGACTACAAATTATGAAAGAGCTTGATGAAGGTAAAAAATATAAATATTGCTTTTTGACTTTAAACCACCTGTTATGAATTAGCTAACCTGTACTAGAAAACGATTGCAAATCTTGTGATTGTTAAATAAAGAACGCCAATTAAGTTATATCGAAATGTTTTTCCGCTTCAATGTCGTCATCTATTAAAATATTACCGTCATCACCAAATGTAGCTTGATAACATATTGACTCCGTCAAAGTCGCGCCAAAACAACCAGCAGACTAATTGCCCTCGTAACTCTTCCTCGAGAGGAGGATCATCGAGAGCATGACCTGAGTGACCTGAGAGCAACTTGCCCCCGCGAGTAAAACGACCATCCGCCAAACTGCTTCCGGAAAAGGGCGCCCCGAGATTTTTTTTTATGTTTCGTAAATGTATTTTGTGCTATTACAATAAAAGTACCCGATTGAATTCGTAGGTGATAGTCATAGTTTTATTTTTTAGTAAACGACAACTCTGTTCCAGTATATTTACAGCACCACTATCTGATACTGTGCACATTCATTGACTTTTCAGGAAATTAACCCATGATTAGTTAACTTGTGTAATATGGTTTTATAATGTATGGATTAACTATATGTGGGTATACTTCGAGAAGAACAAACAAATTAACCGTAAAAAAAATTTGTACCAATTAAGTACATAAAAATCTCTATTCACATGTGTAGACAATGCAATTTTAAACCCGCTTAAATAATAAAAAATTAACTTGCACATATTCGAAGTAGAATTGATAAATTTACTATCTTTTAAAGTTTCAATCGTATAAAATTGTATAAAATGTTCATAGAACCTTTGTATTTCTTCAACTCTCCAAATGTTGATATCAAGTCTGTACATATGCCATCAAATGACAAAATAACAACGCCAGATATGTTGATTAATCCAATTCACTATTAACGACACTTTCACGATGATAGTAGACAAGTGAGGATATTTAATCTTCAACCTTTCTGAGACTTGTCTACAAAAAATTCCTTTACTTACAATGCATGATCAATTTGTATTGACATCGTCCGGGGCTACGCCCAGCTCGATATGCCATCACACCCCGCCACTCCACTCCTTCCCTGGCGTTTGAATCTCCCGCCGACATGTGTGTGTGTGTGCGTGTGAGGGCGCCGCGAACCACAGGAAGAGGGCGCAGTAGAATCAGTGCTTCGTACCCTTAAATTATTAGTAATTGGATGTTTGTAATTTGATTTCCTTTTTAACCCCTGTTATTTTTATAATATTTGTCATTTCAATAATTAACGTAAATTTTAAGTGTATTGATGACGTATCCTGCAGGCCGCCAGAGACGTAGACTTGCCGAGGCCATAATGCAAAACTGATCTTCACCTTTTATTGAGAACTGCATAATAAATTTCTAATGTAATTCTTATATTTTATAATTCTATGTAAGAGATTAAAGAATAGCTTTTAGGGTTTTCTTGAGTAAGCCTCGGCGCAATACGGCCCGAATAACGGTACCATCCGTTTTGGCGCGCTGCGTCATTGTCTAGCCACCCCGACGGCCATTGCTCGCCCCAGTCGATCTCTAGCGCTCACCGAGGTAGGAAGCACGCCGCACCCCGGGGACTTCAACTTTGATATTCATCTGATCCGGTAATTCTGTCGACTAGTAAGTACTCTAAAACGCTTTCGTGTATCCCCGGGGCCTACCTCGGGAGCCGACTGTTTGATTAATATCTGTTAACTCCGGTAACGGGACTTGAAACTTTCGCGAACAATCTAGCACGGCCACGTGGTGGCCGGCCTCACCTAAGCCTATTGCGCCGTAAGGCTTTTGACTGTTAAACGACGAGGTTAGGAGTATGTAAAGAGTTATCGTGCCTATGTGTATGCAAGGCCAATAAAAACCCGGACACGTATCTTGTGTTGTGATTGACCACGTGTGTGTTGCCCGAGTACCTAGGGGCGTGTGGGACGCCTTAAGAGCCCACGGTAGGGATTAAAGCGTGCCCGACGCTGAGAGCGGGCTGTAGGTCTGGTTATTGCATAGGCAGTATTCGGGGGAAACGAGTCACGTCTCCACACGGGCGACGTCACGCCCTGGGATCGGAGTCTTGCCGGGTCCACGTGCCCCTACACGTGGTGGCGCCCATTAAATTACAGCCTAACATCTTAACAACAACCCCCGGCCACGTCAGTATTATAGCTAGTCTATACCCACAGCGTGTCGTAGACCTTACAGGAATATACCACCGGCTGGTCACATCAATTATGTAGACATGTTTATCCAACTATCTGTCGCATTGTACCTCATGTTATCCCAAGATCGGTACCATTGATTAGCAGAAAGGTGCTATAAGATCTGATACTTACATTATCCATGTAATGGCAAAATTTATTTAACATGGTTTTGCACTGTTTGACATGTAAAAATGACTAAAATCAACACATAAATGAAAATATGGCGATAGACAACACGACTGAATCAGCTGCTGACGAAAATTGTAACCCACGATGAATACACAAATATCACACAGCACAAGGAACTAAGTCATGTCAAAACAAAAAAAAAGTTTACATTGACGAACACGGTGACAAACTACACGGTGGGTCTACAGCGATGTGACAGGCTAAATGTGTGCGGACAACAAACCTGGTCAACGTAGCGAACATATAAACACATTAATGAGGATAAACGGCTTCTAAGGACACAAAACTTATAAGAGAATACTAAGAGGTTTTATTAAACTGCTCATAGAACGTGATATTTACCAACGAGTAAAATAATATTTTCTTGTATCTGTGTATTGTAATACTAGTAATTTTTTGATTACCCTAACCGTAGTGGCAAATGTGCGAGTACGTACCTCGTCAATGAGTAGAATGTGATTCTCTTGTTATGGAATGCACTTCCGACTGACCTATCCATATTTATCCGATATGTGCATACAGCGTCTAAGATTTGTTTTGAATAATCAATCCGATTGTTTGCGACTCGACCTCACTAAGTCATCGCACAATATATTCATTTTGTAGTATCACTAGGATCTCTTATAGGCATTGGAACATCACTTCATGCTTTAATGGGTACGGTTTTCAGCTCGGCTAATGGGTTGTTTGTAGATATACTACGTTATTGATCAAAACCATTCCGTCTACGGTTTGACAAAGTACAAGACGTTTAGCGTTTGGAAAAATTAGGTTTGTAGTGCCCTAATGTTTTTTTTTTTAGTATTCTTTTTATTTCCATGTTTTTAATCTTTTATAAATTAGTATGGATTATATTAATGTTCTAGAAAACGGATGTTTAATATTATGTTTTTGTAGATATTTTTCTTGTTTGTGTTCATGATGTACGGGTGCCGTGTGTGCGCGTGTGCGCACGTGTGTGCACGTGTGTGTGTGTGGGGTGGTTAGAGACGCAGGTTTCCCCCTCCTCCGCTATTCATTTCATTGGCGGGTGATCAGGTGATCATAAGGGCCATTGGGGTAAGGGGAAGGGAGGATAGCATACTATATAGACGATTTTCACGAGAGTCCTCTCCACAGTCATTCGCGGTCTGAGATGACGGGATGTCATACACAAGCATGTCCGTATTTGACAGTGAGGAGGAGGCCGCCATGATGGCACTCCCCCTCGAAGAGGAGTCGCCGGAGCTCCGGGTGAGAAGCTGGATCGAGAATTCACCTGCGGTTGGAGGGTCGGGGTTCGTGATGCGGGACATCGGCATCACCCCAGGGCCATCATCACCGTTGGGTGGATTGGCGGGGCCACTACCACTATTGGCCCAACTGTTGTCGCCACTGGTTTCGTCGTCGCCAGTTCCCATTTGGTCGCCACCTTCATCACCGATGGAATTCACCTTCCATGAGCTGGAGCCATCGCCGACGTATTGGATGTCACCGACCCCATTATTGATGGAGGAGCTCATGACATCCCTCAGTTTCTGACTGAGGATAAGTTAGCTTCGAATCCTGGATTCATTTCCCAAGAGGTTCCATACTTACAATACCGTACCATAAAAATCGGGTAAACGACGAAAGACGTTAATGCAATACAGGCTTAACTCAAATTGTTAAAATTTAATGCAACTTAACCTTCCAATTATAAAATATGTATGTATATATATATATATGTATATATATATATAAATATATATATATATATATATATATATATATATATATATATATAAATATATATATATATATATATAAACTGTAACGTAATTATAAAATATTGATAAAAATTAACCTACAATGTCACTCTTGTGGTGTGTGTGTGATCATGCTATTGATTTATACCTCCAACGCGGCAAAATAGCCAAGTCCATGACGCCTTAAAATTTAAAACAGACTTTCTACATTATGCACGCTTAGTACACATTAATGTACACACATGTGGGTGCAATCCTGTGTATCAGCTTCGGGGTTATATACTCTGTTTTTTTTTTTTAAGACGCCTTCGAACTTGCGATTTTCACCTCCATTGCAGAATAAATCGCCAAGTCCAGGACGCCTTACAATTTAAAACCGACTTTCTACATTATGCACGCTTAGTACACTTTGAAGTACACACATGTGGGTGCAATACAGTGTATCAGCTTCGGGGTTATGTACTCTGGTTTTATTTTAAGACGCCTTCGAACTTGCGATTTTCACCTCCATTGCAGAATAAATCGCCAAGTCCAGGACGCCTTACAATTTAAAACCGACTTTCTACATTATGCACGCTTAGTACACTTTGAAGTACACACATGTGGGTGCAATCCAGTGTATCAGCTTCGGGGTTATGTACTCTGGTTTTATTTTAAGACGCCTTCGAACTTGCGATTTTCACCTCCATTGCAGAATAAATCGCCAAGTTCATAACGCCTTAAAATAAAAAACAGACTTTCTACAATATGCACGCTTAGTACACTTTGAAGTACACACATGTGGGTGCAATCTAGTGTATCAGCTTCGGGGTTATGTACTCTGGTTTGTTTTTAAGACGCCTTCGAACTTGCGATTTTCGCCTCCATTGCAGAATAAATCGCCAAGTTCATGACGCCTTAAAATTAAAAACAGACTTTCTACATTATGCACGCTTAGTACACATTAATGTACACACATGTGGGTGCAATCCAGTGTATCAGCTTCGGGGTTATATACTCTGGGTTTTTTTTAAGACGCCTTCGAACTTGCGATTTTCACCTCCATTGCAGAATAAATCGCCAAGTCCAGGACGCCTTACAATTTAAAACCGACTTTCTACATTATGCACGCTTAGTACACCTTAAAGTACACACATGTGGGTGCAACCCAGTGTATCAGCTTCGGGGTTATGTACTCTGGTGTTTCTTTAAGACGCCTTCGAACTTGCGATTTTCACCTCCATTGCAGAATAAATCGCCAAGTCCAGGACGCCTTACAATTTAAAACAGACTTTCTACATTATGCACGCTTAGTACACCTTAAAGTACACACATGTGGGTGCGACCCAGTGTATCAGCTTCGGGGTATGTACTCTGGTGTTTTTTTAAGACGCCTTCGAACTTGCGATTTTCACCTCCATTGCAGAATAAATCGCCAAGTCCAGGACGCCTTAAAATTAAAAACAGACTTTCTACATTATGCACGCTTAGTACACCTTAAAGTACACACATGTGGGTGCAATCTAATGTATCAGCTTCGGGGTTATATACTCTGGGTTTTTTTTAAGACGCCTTCGAACTTGTGATTTTCACCTCCATTGCAGAATAAATTGCCAAGTTTATGACGCCTTAAAATTAAAAACAGACTTTCTACATTATGCACGCTTAGTACACCTTAAAGTACACACATGTGGTTGCAATCTAATGTATCAGCTTCGGGGTTATATACTCTGGGTTTTTTTTAAGACGCCTTCGAACTTGTGATTTTCTCCCCCATTGCAGAATAAATCGCCAAGTTTATGACGCCTTAAAATTAAAAACAGACTTTCTACATTATGCACGCTTAGTACACCTTAAAGTACACACATGTGGGTGCAATCTAATGTATCAGCTTCGGGGTTATATACTCTGGGTTTTTTTTAAGACGCCTTCGAACTTGTGATTTTCACCTCCATTGCAGAATAAATCGCCAAGTTTATGACGCCTTAAAATTAAAAACAGACTTTCTACATTATGCACGCTTAGTACACCTTAAAGTACACACATGTGGGTGCGACCCAGTGTATCAGCTTCGGGGTATGTACTCTGGTGTTTTTTTAAGACGCCTTCGAACTTGCGATTTTCACCTCCATTGCAGAATAAATAGCCAAGTCCATGACGCCTTAAAATTAAAAACAGACTTTCTACATTATGCACGCTTAGTACACCTTAAAGTACACACATGTGGGTGCAATCCAGTGTATCAGCTTCGTGGTTATATACTCTGGGTTTTTTTTAAGACGCCTTCGAACTTGTGATTTTCACCTCCATTGCAGAATAAATCGCCAAGTTCATGAAGCCTTAAAATTAAAAACAGACTTTCTACATTATGCACGCTTAGTACACCTTAAAGTAAACACATGTGGGTGCCATCTAATGTATCAGCTTCGGAGTTATATACTCTGGGTTTTTTTTAAGACGCCTTCGAACTTGTGATTTTCACCTCCATTGCAGAATAAATCGCCAAGTTTATGACGCCTTAAAATTAAAAACAGACTTTCTACATTATGCACGCTTAGTACACCTTAAAGTACACACATGTGGGTGCGACCCAGTGTATCAGCTTCGGGGTATGTACTCTGGTGTTTTTTTAAGACGCCTTCGAACTTGCGATTTTCACCTCCATTGCAGAATAAATAGCCAAGTCCATGACGCCTTACAATTAAAAACAGACTTTCTACATTATGCACGCTTAGTACACATTAATGTACACACATGTGGGTGCAATCCTGTGTATCAGCTTCGGGGTTATATACTCTGGTGTTTTTTTAAAACGCCTTCGAACTTGCGATTTTCACCTCCATTGCAGAATAAATCGCCAAGTTCATGACGCCTTAAAATTAAAAACAGACTTTTTACATTATGCACGCTTAGTACACATTAATGTACACACATGTGGGTGCAATCCAGTGTATCAGCTTCGGGGTTATATACTCTGGGTTTTTTTTAAGACGCCTTCGAACTTGCGATTTTCACCTCCATTGCAGAATAAATCGCCAAGTTCATGACGCCTTAAAATTAAAAACAGACTTTCTACATTATGCACGCTTAGTACACCTTAAAGTACACACATGTGGGTGCAATCTAATGTATCAGCTTCGGGGTTATATACTCTGGGTATTTTTTAAGACGCCTTCGTACTTGTGATTTTCACCTCCATTGCAGAATAAATCGCCAAGTTTATGACGCCTTAAAATTAAAAACAGACTTTCTACATTATGCACGCTTAGTACACCTTAAAGTACACACATGTGGGTGCGACCCAGTGTATCAGCTTCGGGGTATGTACTCTGGTGTTTTTTTAAGACGCCTTCGAACTTGCGATTTTCACCTCCATTGCAGAATAAATAGCCAAGTCCATGACGCCTTACAATTAAAAACAGACTTTCTACATTATGCACGCTTAGTACACATTAATGTACACACATGTGGGTGCAATCCTGTGTATCAGCTTCGGGGTTATATACTCTGGTGTTTTTTTAAAACGCCTTCGAACTTGCGATTTTCACCTCCATTGCAGAATAAATCGCCAAGTTCATGACGCCTTAAAACTAAAAACAGACTTTTTACATTATGCACGCTTAGTACACATTAATGTACACACATGTGGGTGCAATCCAGTGTATCAGCTTCGGGGTTATATACTCTGGGTTTTTTTTAAGACGCCTTCGAACTTGCGATTTTCACCTCCATTGCAGAATAAATCGCCAAGTTCATAACGCCTTAAAATAAAAAACAGACTTTCTACAATATGCACGCTTAGTACACTTTGAAGTACACACATGTGGGTGCAATCTAGTGTATCAGCTTCGGGGTTATGTACTCTGGTTTGTTTTTAAGACGCCTTCGAACTTGCGATTTTCGCCTCCATTGCAGAATAAATCGCCAAGTTCATGACGCCTTAAAATTAAAAACAGACTTTCTACATTATGCACGCTTAGTACACATTAATGTACACACATGTGGGTGCAATCCAGTGTATCAGCTTCGGGGTTATATACTCTGGGTTTTTTTTAAGACGCCTTCGAACTTGCGATTTTCACCTCCATTGCAGAATAAATCGCCAAGTCCAGGACGCCTTACAATTTAAAACCGACTTTCTACATTATGCACGCTTAGTACACCTTAAAGTACACACATGTGGGTGCAACCCAGTGTATCAGCTTCGGGGTTATGTACTCTGGTGTTTCTTTAAGACGCCTTCGAACTTGCGATTTTCACCTCCATTGCAGAATAAATCGCCAAGTCCAGGACGCCTTACAATTTAAAACAGACTTTCTACATTATGCACGCTTAGTACACCTTAAAGTACACACATGTGGGTGCGACCCAGTGTATCAGCTTCGGGGTATGTACTCTGGTGTTTTTTTAAGACGCCTTCGAACTTGCGATTTTCACCTCCATTGCAGAATAAATCGCCAAGTCCAGGACGCCTTAAAATTAAAAACATACTTTCTACATTATGCACGCTTAGTACACCTTAAAGTACACACATGTGGGTGCAATCTAATGTATCAGCTTCGGGGTTATATACTCTGGGTTTTTTTTAAGACGCCTTCGAACTTGTGATTTTCACCTCCATTGCAGAATAAATTGCCAAGTTTATGACGCCTTAAAATTAAAAACAGACTTTCTACATTATGCACGCTTAGTACACCTTAAAGTACACACATGTGGTTGCAATCTAATGTATCAGCTTCGGGGTTATATACTCTGGGTTTTTTTTAAGACGCCTTCGAACTTGTGATTTTCTCCCCCATTGCAGAATAAATCGCCAAGTTTATGACGCCTTAAAATTAAAAACAGACTTTCTACATTATGCACGCTTAGTACACCTTAAAGTACACACATGTGGGTGCAATCTAATGTATCAGCTTCGGGGTTATATACTCTGGGTTTTTTTTAAGACGCCTTCGAACTTGTGATTTTCACCTCCATTGCAGAATAAATCGCCAAGTTTATGACGCCTTAAAATTAAAAACAGACTTTCTACATTATGCACGCTTAGTACACCTTAAAGTACACACATGTGGGTGCGACCCAGTGTATCAGCTTCGGGGTATGTACTCTGGTGTTTTTTTAAGACGCCTTCGAACTTGCGATTTTCACCTCCATTGCAGAATAAATAGCCAAGTCCATGACGCCTTAAAATTAAAAACAGACTTTCTACATTATGCACGCTTAGTACACCTTAAAGTACACACATGTGGGTGCAATCCAGTGTATCAGCTTCGTGGTTATATACTCTGGGTTTTTTTTAAGACGCCTTCGAACTTGTGATTTTCACCTCCATTGCAGAATAAATCGCCAAGTTCATGAAGCCTTAAAATTAAAAACAGACTTTCTACATTATGCACGCTTAGTACACCTTAAAGTAAACACATGTGGGTGCCATCTAATGTATCAGCTTCGGAGTTATATACTCTGGGTTTTTTTTAAGACGCCTTCGAACTTGTGATTTTCACCTCCATTGCAGAATAAATCGCCAAGTTTATGACGCCTTAAAATTAAAAACAGACATTCTACATTATGCACGCTTAGTACACCTTAAAGTACACACATGTGGGTGCGACCCAGTGTATCAGCTTCGGGGTATGTACTCTGGTGTTTTTTTAAGACGCCTTCGAACTTGCGATTTTCACCTCCATTGCAGAATAAATAGCCAAGTCCATGACGCCTTACAATTAAAAACAGACTTTCTACATTATGCACGCTTAGTACACATTAATGTACACACATGTGGGTACAATCCTGTGTATCAGCTTCGGGGTTATATACTCTGGTGTTTTTTTAAAACGCCTTCGAACTTGCGATTTTCACCTCCATTGCAGAATAAATCGCCAAGTTCATGACGCCTTAAAATTAAAAACAGACTTTTTACATTATGCACGCTTAGTACACATTAATGTACACACATGTGGGTGCAATCCAGTGTATCAGCTTCGGGGTTATATACTCTGGGTTTTTTTTAAGACGCCTTCGAACTTGCGATTTTCACCTCCATTGCAGAATAAATCGCCAAGTCCAGGACGCCTTACAATTTAAAACCGACTTTCTACATTATGCACGCTTAGTACACCTTAAAGTACACACATGTGGGTGCAATCTAATGTATCAGCTTCGGGGTTATATACTCTGGGTATTTTTTAAGACGCCTTCGTACTTGTGATTTTCACCTCCATTGCAGAATAAATCGCCAAGTTTATGACGCCTTAAAATTAAAAACAGACTTTCTACATTATGCACGCTTAGTACACCTTAAAGTACACACATGTGGGTGCGACCCAGTGTATCAGCTTCGGGGTATGTACTCTGGTGTTTTTTTAAGACGCCTTCGAACTTGCGATTTTCACCTCCATTGCAGAATAAATAGCCAAGTCCATGACGCCTTACAATTAAAAACAGACTTTCTACATTATGCACGCTTAGTACACATTAATGTACACACATGTGGGTGCAATCCTGTGTATCAGCTTCGGGGTTATATACTCTGGTGTTTTTTTAAAACGCCTTCGAACTTGCGATTTTCACCTCCATTGCAGAATAAATCGCCAAGTTCATGACGCCTTAAAACTAAAAACAGACTTTTTACATTATGCACGCTTAGTACACATTAATGTACACACATGTGGGTGCAATCCAGTGTATCAGCTTCGGGGTTATATACTCTGGGTTTTTTTTAAGACGCCTTCGAACTTGCGATTTTCACCTCCATTGCAGAATAAATCGCCAAGTCCAGGACGCCTTACAATTTAAAACCGACTTTCTACATTATGCACGCTTAGTACACCTTAAAGTACACACATGTGGGTGCAATCTAATGTATCAGCTTCGGGGTTATATACTCTGGGTATTTTTTAAGACGCCTTCGAACTTGTGATTTTCACCTCCATTGCAGAATAAATCGCCAAGTTTATGACGCCTTAAAATTAAAAACAGACTTTCTACATTATGCACGCTTAGTACACCTTAAAGTACACACATGTGGGTGCGACCCAGTGTATCAGCTTCGGGGTATGTACTCTGGTGTTTTTTTAAGACGCCTTCGAACTTGCGATTTTCACCTCCATTGCAGAATAAATAGCCAAGTCCATGACGCCTTAAAATTAAAAACAGACTTTCTACATTATGCACGCTTAGTACACCTTAAAGTACACACATGTGGGTGCAATCCAGTGTATCAGCTTCGTGGTTATATACTCTGGGTTTTTTTTAAGACGCCTTCGAACTTGTGATTTTCACCTCCATTGCAGAATAAATCGCCAAGTTCATGACGCCTTAAAATTAAAAACAGACTTTCTACATTATGCACGCTTAGTACACCTTAAAGTACACACATGTGGGTGCAATCTAATGTATCAGCTTCGGAGTTATATACTCTGGGTTTTTTTTAAGACGCCTTCGAACTTGCGATTTTCACCTCCATTGCAGAATAAATCGCCAAGTCCAGGACGCCTTACATTTTAAAACCGACTTTCTACATTATGCACGCTTAGTACACCTTAAAGTACACACATGTGGGTGCGACCCAGTGTATCAGCTTCGGGGTATGTACTCTGGTGTTTTTTTAAGACGCCTTCGAACTTGCGATTTTCACCTCCATTGCAGAATAAATAGCCAAGTCCATGACGCCTTAAAATTAAAAACAGACTTTCTACATTATGCACGCTTAGTACACCTTAAAGTACACACATGTGGGTGCAATCCAGTGTATCAGCTTCGTGGTTATATACTCTGGGTTTTTTTTAAGACGCCTTCGAACTTGTGATTTTCACCTCCATTGCAGAATAAATCGCCAAGTTCATGACGCCTTAAAATTAAAAACAGACTTTCTACATTATGCACGCTTAGTACACCTTAAAGTAAACACATGTGGGTGCAATCTAATGTATCAGCTTCGGAGTTATATACTCTGGGTTTTTTTTAAGACGCCTTCGAACTTGTGGTTTTCACCTCCATTGCAGAATAAATCGCCAAGTTTATGACGCCTTAAAATTAAAAACTGACTTTCTACATTATGCACGCTTAGTACACCTTAAAGTACACACATGTGGGTGCGACCCAGTGTATCAGCTTCGGGGTATGTACTCTGGTGTTTTTTTAAGACGCCTTCGAACTTGCGATTTTCACCTCCATTGCAGAATAAATAGCCAAGTCCATGACGCCTTAAAATTAAAAACAGACTTTCTACATTATGCACGCTTAGTACACATTAATGTACACACATGTGGGTGCAATCCTGTGTATCAGCTTCGGGGTTATATACTCTGGTGTTTTTTTAAAACGCCTTCGAACTTGCGATTTTCACCTCCATTGCAGAATAAATCGCCAAGTTCATGACGCCTTAAAATTAAAAACAGACTTTTTACATTATGCTCGCTTAGTACACCTTAAAGTACACACATGTGGGTGCAATCCAGTGTATCAGCTTCGGGGTTATGTACTCTAGTGTTTTTTTAAGACGACTTCGAACTTGCGATTTTCACCTCCATTGCAGAATAAATCGCCAAGTTTATGACGCCTTAAAATTAAAAACAGACTTTCTACATTATGCACGCTTAGTACACCTTAAAGTACACACATGTGGGTGCGACCCAGTGTATCAGCTTCGGGGTATGTACTCTGGTGTTTTTTTAAAACGCCTTCGAACTTGCGATTTTCACCTCCATTGCAGAATAAATCGCCAAGTTCATGACGCCTTAAAATTAAAAGCAGACTTTTTACATTATGCACGCTTAGTACACATTAATGTACACACATGTGGGTGCAATCCAGTGTATCAGCTTCGGGGTTATATACTCTGGGTTTTTTTTAAGACGCCTTCGAACTTGCGATTTTCACCTCCATTGCAGAATAAATCGCCAAGTCCAGGACGCCTTACAATTTAAAACCGACTTTCTACATTATGCACGCTTAGTACACCTTAAAGTACACACATGTGGGTGCAACCCAGTGTATCAGCTTCGGGGTTATGTACTCTGGTGTTTCTTTAAGACGCCTTCGAACTTGCGATTTTCACCTCTATAGGGGCAAAAGAGCCAAGTTCATGACGCCTTAAAATTAAAAACAGACTTTCTACATTATGCACGCTTAGTACACCTTAAAGTACACACATGTGGGTGCAATCTAATGTATCAGCTTCGGGGTTATATACTCTGGGTTTTTTTTAAGACGCCTTCGAACTTGTGATTTTCACCTCCATTGCAGAATAAATCGCCAAGTTTATGACGCCTTAAAATTAAAAACAGACTTTCTACATTATGCACGCTTAGTACACCGTAAAGTACACACATGTGGGTGCGACCCAGTGTATCAGCTTCGGGGTATGTACTCTGGTGTTTTTTTAAGACGCCTTCGAACTTGCGATTTTCACCTCCATTGCAGAATAAATAGCCAAGTCCATGACGCCTTAAAATTAAAAACAGACTTTCTACATTATGCACGCTTAGTACACATTAATGTACACACATGTGGGTGCAATCCTGTGTATCAGCTTCGGGGTTATATACTCTGGTGTTTTTTTAAAACGCTTTCGAACTTGCGATTTTCACCTCCATTGCAGAATAAATCGCCAAGTTCATGACGCCTTAAAATTAAAAACAGACTTTTTACATTATGCACGCTTAGTACACATTAATGTACACACATGTGGGTGCAATCCAGTGTATCAGCTTCGGGGTTATATACTCTGGTTTTTTTTTAAGACGCCTTCGAACTTGCGATTTTCACCTCCATTGCAGAATAAATCGCCAAGTCCAGGACGCCTTACAATTTAAAACCGACTTTCTACATTATGCACGCTTAGTACACCTTAAAGTACACACATGTGGGTGCAACCCAGTGTATCAGCTTCGGGGTTATGTACTCTGGTGTTTCTTTAAGACGCCTTCGAACTTGCGATTTTCACCTCCATTGCAGAATAAATCGCCAAGTCCAGGACGCCTTAAAATTTAAAACCGACTTTCTACATTATGCTCGCTTAGTACACCTTAAAGTACACACATGTGGGTGCAATCTAATGTATCAGCTTCGGGGTTATATACTCTGGGTTTTTTTTAAGACGCCTTCGAACTTGTGATTTTCACCTCCATTGCAGAATAAATCGCCAAGTTTATGACGCCTTAAAATTAAAAACAGACTTTCTACATTATGCACGCTTAGTACACCTTAAAGTACACACATGTGGGTGCAATCTAATGTATCAGCTTCGGGGTTATATACTCTGGGTTTTTTTTAAGACGCCTTCGAAATTGTGATTTTCACCTCCATTGCAGAATAAATCGCCAAGTTTATGACGCCTTAAAATTAAAAACAGACTTTCTACATTATGCACGCTTAGTACACCTTAAAGTACACACATGTGGGTGCGACCCAGTGTATCAGCTTCGGGGTATGTACTCTGGTGTTTTTTTAAGACGCCTTCGATTTTGCGATTTTCACCTCCATTGCAGAATAAATCGCCAAGTTCATGACGCCTTAAAATTAAAAACAGACTTTTTACATTATGCACGCTTAGTACACTTTGAAGTACACACATGTGGGTGCAATCCAGTGTATCAGCTTCGGGGTTATATACTCTGGTTTTTTTTTAAGACTCCTTCGAACTTGCGATTTTCACCTCCATTGCAGAATAAATCGCCAAGTCCAGGACGCCTTAAAATTAAAAACCGACTTTCTACATTATGCACGCTTAGTACACCTTAAAGTACACACATGTGGGTGCAATCCAGTGTATCATATTCATGGCAACATATTTTAATTGTTACAGACTCGTTTTTATGTAGACTGAAGGCTTTCTAGCCAGACATGGTGCTGCTACGTTCTGGTGGAGTGCAATCCATATGTAGTATGTTGGATAACCTGATGGTTGTTGGCTTTGGTGACCCTGGAGTCGACGACCAGCACAGCTGTTGAACAGTTACCTGGCGACCTTTTCCATCGGGGTACAGACCAATGATGGGTTACGTGTTTTCAGGGCAAATATATTTCAATTTTTAAGTAATAATAATACAAGGTACAGTGTGGAGATTATTATGGGGCACGTTTGCTGAGAAACATATATACACAGTCGAATTGTGGTTTATATTGTGTGTGGGGTGACATAGAATATTTGAACGGTAAATATTTGACTTGAAAATTTGTTTATGAACAGTTTTGATTTAGTAAATTTTAGAATTTTGTTACATTTCTAAGTAATGTATATGTTAGACAAAGTTCATTTAATAGGCTGTAAAAAATGTTTTGTAAATTTCGTTTGTTACAGGAATAAGTTCAGGAAAATTTTTTAATTAAGTTTTGTGGTGTATGTATCCATATAGTTTGAGTTATATGTTTAAGACAACACGCTATTGTTTGTGCTAAGGTATTTCATAGAATTTCTGTCTATGGAAGTAAAGATAAGTTAGACATAAATAGAGATCAGTGTACAGTAATTTTGAAGGGCGGATTGTAGTTTTATTGATGTTTTATTAATTTTTATGATAAGAAATGTAGTATTTGATAAATGTGTACGACAGAAATAAATTAATGCAGTTTGCGATAATTGGGTGGTGCGTTTTTAATTTTTTTTTACATAAAGTTATGTAAAATATCTTAATATTTCGCCGGCTGAAAATTGTTGTTGTCTATGTCCACTTTTTAGGTTTTTTAATGCTATGGACACGAAATTATTCATTTGTACTGTATTGGGACGTGACTCCGTCAGACGTCCCGCGTACATCTATACACAAAATAATAAATAACCTATAACATTGGGGGGGGTGGTACTGTAGCTCGTTGGTAGGCAGGGTACTCGAGATCAAGTCTTCTCCCTATACAGGAAGTGTAGGGTATAATTTATGTACTGAAAAGAGACGTGATTAGTTCATTCAAGCACAGAGTTTATTCACTAGGATAAAAAAAATAATTAAACAAATATTTGATTAACAAATTAACAATAAATCATTTAACAAAGGGATTAACGAATAAATAAATACACATTAAAGTGAAGTCAGCCGGCAAACAATTATCGCTACAACAACATGGCCGTCGCCGCAGCTCCGCTGAGGAACAGTACACTTCCCAGTTACCACTACATACATGCTTATAACCGGACGTCGATTTTTCCCAAAAAACCAAATAATAAATAATAGGGATGGAATAATACTACATTATTACTTAAAAGATTAAGTACAGGACGAAGATCGTCCAGCCCGAAGCTTAATCTCCCTATCCATCACGGCCAATCACTTACCCTCTGACTGGAGACGGAGAAAAGTTGTCTCAAACCGACGTGGACCCGGCTTCCAGAGAGGTCCCCAGGCAAAAAGCCTCGGCCCCTCCCTGGAAGGAGGTTTTAACTACAAAACTGGGCCACTCCGAAAAAAAAAAACACGAACACCGGGAAAACTTAGCCTAGGGGCAACTGGCTGTCCCCCCTTCCCACAAGGAAAAAATGAAAAACAAGTGAAGTAGGCTGTTCCTTTTGCGCAGGCGCGAGCGAGTTTCCCCCTCTCCCTCTTGCGCTGCTCAATTGTTTTTTTCAGTCTACGTTTCCAAAGTCGGATGCCAGATGGCAACACTAATCAGGACAGAGTCCTCGAAACGAGTACACAAAAGCCTCGCGTGGCAGAACAAACAAAATCGACGTTACACAGCGGGTTTTTCTGGAACGGCGTGTTGCAACCTCTCAGCGGGCCCTGGCTAGCGACCCGCGAGAATCAGCTAACCACGCAGCCTCGCAAAAGCCCGCGGTGCCTGTAAACTAATGTCGCAGCAACCTATATTCCAATACCCGCGTGTCGAAATCAACCGGCCGAGCCTGGAAACGTGCACGTACACCAACACGTTAACCTAACGAGATACAAAAGTTAAATAAAATTTAAGAAAAAAAAATAATGAAATTTCCAGACCGCATCATTACTCCGGTCTACAAGGGCTTGTGCCCCACAAGCCATACAAAAAAAATTCCTGACAATGAATAAAACCAAGGGGCAAAAATTTACAAGTTAAATGCCTACTCGAACAAGACAGCGCACGAAGGTTAGGTTTTACCACAACAATTAAATTTAAAGTCTAAACTGAGAAAGTTAAACCAATACAGGATACAATTTTAGTAAATAGCCCAGGAAACAATTCTTTCCTGTAAGAATCGATGGTGGCTGGCACATCGTAAAACTACTCGTACGACATACAACTAGGAGAGGCATGAACCGTGGACAGATCAGCCCTAGTTGAAGCTGGGGAGAAGAGTCCTTGAAGTGTGATCTGCAGCTCACACCCAGGATCCAGCCTTCAGAGCAGTTCTGCCCTCAGCCTGCCTTCCTCGCAGCATGTCATCGGGGATGTCTCCCCAGTGAAACTGAACAAACATTTCAACACCAGTATCAAAATCTCACCAAAGAACATACACTACACTGTCAAGCCTATTTCAACAAGTTAATTAGGGGGGGAGGGTTTATTTTTAACGTCATATCAAAACATTATGTTAAACAATTAACAACAAATAAAAAAAAATTTAAATTATTCCATTAAGTAAAACTATGAAGTAACCCTATTGAATATCAGTTCCATAAACAGTATAACTAGGGCCTGGAATTTTTCGCGATCGCAAATTTTGCGAAAATTCGCGCGAATTTCGCATGAAAACGCGAAAAGTAAGTACATTCGCGAAAACCACAACATTTCTATATTACACTGCGAATATATCCCCGAAAAGTACCATTACAGTAGAATCCCGCCGATGCGAGCCCCCTCTGATGCGTCCATTCCGTTTATATGACCGTTTTTTGAGAAAACATGAAAAATTTAAGCAGAGAAAGTCGAAAATTTGAGTAAAATCGGCTGAAAAACAAGTCTGTTACACTTTGTTGGGCTCTATGCGTTCACGTTTATCTTGGCGAGAGCTGTACTGTAAGCAGCCAGGCATACAAAAGATGTCTAAAAATAGATACCACCCCTCTAGACTGGCCACGCGGCAGTGTCTAGACGAGCTCGGCGCCTCCACTATCGCACGAAAAGCCGTCTCAGCTGTCATGTTATCTTACCCGCCCGGCGGCTTGACGTCATACGTGACGCGACGCTTACCTCTCCCATCCCCTGCTAATTCTTCAAGGCTCATCCCTCCCAGAGACACAAACCATGTAAAAACAACCCCCCCCCCCCCCTTTTTTTTAAACAGCTAACATTTCAACACATTCCCTCCCTTATTTCAACCTTCTGCGTGAGAAACTGTCAGCGTGTTTTTTTTTCTCTTTTTTTTACGCTGCGAAGGGACGTGGAAAAGATAATTGCTTGAGCTGTCAAAATAAACATCGCTGACGGCAAGGGCGGGAGCGCATCCTGTCGGTCTGTCGCTGTGATTATCTACTCCAAAAACATGTCACAGCATTTCAGGATAGCATTGTTCTTATTTCTTTCGTTTATAGCCGAATGTTTTCTACTTGATCCACACAAGGTTAAAGTATCCTTTAACCCAAGTCTTGTGTTTCAGCATAATTACCTTATTTTTACATAAGCCGTGTTCGTGTATGGTTTTGATGCTCAAAATTGATCTGGGGTATAGTTCACACTAAGTTTCTTCTCATTTGTGCGCTGGGGTTTGTTCAAGTGGCATCCCCGTGTTCCTCCACTCCATTAAATACGAGCATATCAGTATCAGAAACATGGGTTTTATTGTACTGACAATAGCACAGTGATGTGCAAATTTTGCAACTGTAAAGTTTCATGGGATAGAAAAGATTTCATTGACAAACACCTAAAGTCGGCTAAACATGTGGCATTGGCAGCCAAAAAAAAAAAAAGAAAATTTGTAGTTGCAAACATCTATAGCAACGTGTCTGTTTTGTGTAACTGTTTTGGATTTAATTGGCTGTTATTATGCATATTAGCCTATTCCTAGTATACATGGATTGTTTATTAAATACCGTATTTACCCATGTACCACCCGCCCCCATGTATGACCCGCACCCCAAATTTTCAACATACTCTCTGGAACAAAATTTTTTTCACTGTAATGTCTATTTACATGTGCCTGCATAAATAGGGAAAAAGAGTCTGTCATTGTAACAACAAAGAAAACTCTTTATAACTGCAGCACAGAATTTTACTAACACAAATGCATGAAATATTAAGAAGAAAAAACCAGTAATATTCATTGTCCAAATAGTAGATCAATTTTGCTAAACAACAGACGTAAATTTGGTGAAATAAATTTTAAAATGTTTGTATGCAATAACCACAATCGTCAACTGTTCAGTCCGTTGCAACATCCTGCAAATAAAAATAAAGCTCGTAGTGCCAAATAATTAAAAATAATGATTGATGCCATAAAACCATTTTATTCAACGTAAAAAAACCCGTAGCAAAAACGTGAGTTGTATTGATACGCATAAAATGGCGCGGGTTGCCAGTTATAGTTAACTCGGTTGTAAACAGAGCGCGCGCGTAGCAAGAAGTTTGCGAGCTATCGCTATCGATCTTCGACTACGTGCGCGCGCTTTATACCGAATGATGCCAACTGGCGCTGTTTACGTTTTATGGGTGGATTACATCGACTCTCGACACGTTACGGATAAAGTTTAATACTTTTAAAAACGTCTTGAAAACACATCAGAATAAGTCATATTACGATTATTTAAATTAGAAAGCGTTAATCTCAGAATAAACTGCGTAAATTGCGGGAAGCAGTTTATACGCGCGTTGTAAACAACGGCAATTTATTGCATTGCATCATATGAGGTTAAAACGGGACCGAAATAAAATGGTGCAAATATCGGGAAAAAGTAAATAACGGTAACGTAAATAAGGGGTTTCGCTGTATTTTCATTGTAATAAATGCGTCCAGCATTCGGTCATGTACTATAAATCCAATTTTTTCAGTCTTCATTGTTGTCCAAAACCTCAAATTTCGTGTATGACCCGCACCCCGACTTTTGAATGTTGTTTTTCAGAAAAAATGTGCGGGTGGTACATGGGTAAATACGGTATGTAAACTATTATATTCAATAACTGCACAATTTAGTCAACATTTGAAATACCGGTAAAATTTCCATTGCATAACGAAAATACCGACTTTAAACCACCGCTTTTCTAATTTGAAAGTACCGCTTTTTGCATATTGAAAACACCGAAATTTTCCAGGCCCTAAGTATAACTAACCAAGGATGAGTCCAGGGGCATGTTATTCTCCAACAACAACAACAAAGATGATCATAAATATGTCAATAAAATGAAACAAACACAGCTAAATTAAAATGGGAGCTTGGCCTCCAAGAAAAAAAGGAATGGACTATACAAGTCAGGAAAACAAAGGATAAACATCAGGAAAGGAACCTGAAATGTCCATAGGATTAGGTGAAGTCCAAGATCTTCAAAACACGCCTCTGCAGCTACTAGCTACAGAACAGGAAAAAAAATTAGCATTGTCACTGGTTGGCCGAGAGTAACTGATTTCTTCGTTCGGCACAAGTTGACGAAAACGAGCCCCATGCTGATCCGTTTCTTCATTTTTTTAAGACAGAAAGTTCACATACACACAGCAACCGATTTGGGAAGGGGCTTCCACAGTATAAGTCCTCATGAGTTATAAGCAGCCCACCACACAACAGGGGAGGAAACAGTAGTCCATCTCCCACACAAATTCCATGGCTGCACAACACCTGGTCCTCAGTCAGGAGGACATACATGACGAAGGAAAGTTCTTTACATAGCTTACGTAATTGTCGGAGTCTCTGGATGTGGTACATCGATGCACTGTCTCTTCTTCATGAAAGAAAAAGAAAACGTAAACACTTGTTGCTAACAACTCTGCCTCACTTGAGTCTGTGGAAAATGAATTACACTGTCTTTAGAGGCACAAGAGCACACAGGTTTGGACAGGGGAGGGGATAGACCAGGAACAAGGTATCCCTACCCAGGTTAAATCAAAGTCGAGCGTAAACAAATAATTAAAAAAAAATTAACCCTAGGTTAATAATTGCTTGGACCCCTAGATTCATCCTCGATTGTTGTCTCTTTTTTTTTTATTCTTTAAACAAAAAGTAAAACCTCTGAACTGAACAGTTAATTACAAAAACATTATAAATCCTAACCACAAAAGTGTTTAACAACTATGTGCCCTCCATGGGGTGAACAAATCAAACATAACCAACAGTTCTGTTAATTAATCACACAGGGTGAGGTAAACATGAAATTCCTCACCTGACTCACTAACCAACTTAGATTTTAATCGACAATTCTCAGAAAATTTCTCACGTAAGTTAAAGGTTTCACTTGTAGTTGCAACATCAGTCTGTACAGTAGGTGAGATTTCCTCAGTTTTCCGTAATTTCCACTTGAGTGACAACCATTTCCATAGCAGAAAAAGAATCATACACATTATGACACCAAGTATAAATACAGTTATGCTTATCTCCATTGTTAACATGACATTTTCACTAAAAGCTGATATGCGGGGGAAGGTACCAATCCCCACTAGATAAGGGTTTCTTACAACAATTAGTAATAAAGTACCACCAATCACAAATAAAGAAATACTTTGTAAATGTTTTAACAAAAAGCTTACAACTTCCACCGGGTCTCGCAGCTGTAATTCTTCGGGCCTCGCGAAGGAACGAGAAACGACCAAATTCAAGTGAGGAATAACAGAAGGCCAGTCCTCGTCTAAACAATCTTCTAATGAAGGAAAAACTGTGTGTGAAGACGCTGTTAAAGGTAAAATCTTTAATTTTTTTAATTTTGACCAAGCAGCTGGAATCGCATGAATCATTTGGAATTTAGCTTTAGAAAGAAAATCACACGGATAAAGTTCATTAATTTTAAGCTCATCATTCATGTACAAGTGACAATCGCAAGGGACCTCAATGTCCACAGCGCCAGGTCGATCCGCAGCAGCTAAAAACAAGGTTTGGTTCTTATTCACTAAACACCGTACTTCTAGTTTACCAACAGGGTTAGTTAGAAAATACCGTTCAGGACCAGCCTGCGTAATCATGAGGTGGGTTCCCGAATGGCATCTGTAAGCACACAGTTCACCAAGTTTCTCTGCAGTCACTCCCTGAAATAAAGCTTTAGGACATAGAGAACTTCCCATGGCATCACCTGAAAATCTGGGAACAAAACATAAACTGTCTTCGAAGGGACGACAATCCAACAAATTTCTACCCTGAATGGTCACCAGTTGCTCATTATTTACTGCTAAAAAGTTGGGCTCGTGCTCTAAGTGGCAAGTGTTATTTTTCCAGCGGAAAGGTACCGCAACAAACTGAAATAGTTTCCAATTGGAATTAACATGAACAATAGGTATCTTAAGTTTGACATACAAGTTATCCTGATAAATGTGACAGCGACAAATGGACAAATGAAAATACTTTTGTACTTGGGCAACACTAATAGTTAAACGATTCTAAACAAAGATGGGTATAGGTTAACTATTTGAAAAGTCTTAAAAAAAATTATTCAACATACCCACAGGCACAAACCTCAATACCAAAACTAAATAATTTTACAAATAATCTCATCAATCAAAATTTAAATTATTCTGACGGTCTGACCTCTGGCACCTGGTTCACGAATGACTCCAACCCGAAATCGATGACTAGCAACATGCTTCTAAACAACAAAAGCCAATAGATGCCTAACATCCACCTCCTGTGGACACACCTTGTGGGACTCTAACCCAACAACATCAAAAAAAATTCTCAGCGGCAGGATTGGCTCGACCAATCATCCCTGTGGTGCCAATTCCTGGCCCACCACTTCTACACCTCCGTGCCTCTTACATTGGTAGCCACCACTACTTCAAAAGGACACAACATTCCCCAGGCTCATTCTTCATTCACTAAGGGTCGCCTACCCTGCGAACCCAGTCACAACCAGGGCCTCCATGCCCTCACGCTACAGCCCATTCCTCCAGGGTCTGTATTACATTACTCTATAGCTTCCTACACTGGCATCATCATCAAATAAATTTTGTTAACACAGTAACTACTCAATCGAACCAGGGCCATCGCCAAAATCAACAAAAATTATGTCTGTTACTTTTAACCATTATTTACTATTTAACTTGCTATCTTAATAAAACAAATTAAACTCCTGATTCAACAATCATAAAATTAGACTGCCCAAAAAAAAAAATACTTTTCTTTATTCACTTAAAATCTGCCTGTTATTAATAAACCACGAAAGCTGAAATAAAAATTGCATTAAACATCCTAGACAAAAATTAAAAAAAAAGAATTAATGAACATGATAAGAAAAATAAAAATACTTTCACCTTAACATCTGCTAGGCTGTAGGCAGCAATCAGCAGGTTGGTCTCGTCGGGTGAAAACAGCAACACCTCGAAACAACAGCTACTGGTGGTGCCATCAGATTCACTCTGATGTGCAGCCAGCAACACCATGCTCAGTCTTCTTAGTCATGAAGTCAGTCACAGGTCACCACTGAACTGAGTACTGTAACACTACTTTCACAAAACCGATAAGAATCAAGCACAAACAAAACAACTCATGAAAAAAAAATGTTTCCTCTGTATCACAAAGCTAAATACAAATTTTCGTGTAATTAAAATAAATACTTTGAACTGTTATCTCTTGTGTCAAAAGTAAATATCAGGGACACTACAAAAAAAAACATTTAAATTTTAATTAGGTTGAGAGAATAAATTAAAACATTACATTCCAAGTAGGATAAACAAAATAAATTCAAAAATACTCAATCATAACTGTCCCCACTCACTCTATTATTTAACTTTATTACTTAAAATACTTTACTCAAAAACCAATTTTTAAAAAAAATTAACTCACTTCCATTATCCTTAACACAATAAACTTTCTCATAAATTAATTCAAAAAAAATTTAATTTAATACGTAGGCAGGTACACTAACTCACTCTCCAACAATGATTCACATTTCCCTACTTCCTAACTTTAAGAACAATTCCTTATGTTAACCCAGGGAATTTACCTCCAGAGCAACCAAAAATTTCGCTGTAGTGCCTATCTCCTATAGGCCCACTACACAGGGGACTCTAACCCCACCAACAAAATTAATTGAAGTGGTACCCTTATCCCATACGGGATAGCCACTTCGGTACTACCATGGGGAACTCCTGCCCCAAACTAATAACATCTCAGGGTTCTCCCGACCCTTAACCAGTAGCCAGCCCATCTCCTATGAGTCTGCGCTACAGTCCCTACTCTCCCAGGGACACCTCAAATTGTCCCAGCTCAGCTCCACTGGCTGGACAATAACAACCACTCTCTCATCTGAAAGACTGTTCCCCTGGAGTTCATTCCCTTAACATACACAAATAAACAAACCTCACACTTTTCCTAGAGCTAATCCATTCTACTATGTACCTCTTACAATTTAAAACGCAAAGTTCAAAAAAAATTAATTATTATTAAAACAAAAATAATTATAATGACAAATAAATAAATACTTTAAAATTATTACTCTCAACATTATTAAATTAACTCATTAAAAAATACGGTGTATTCAATGACGCACATAAAATTAATCATTAAAAAAAAGACTGTGAAACTCTTATCTGTGTCGGAAGACCAGCCGGCCGGTAAACACCGGGCCGGAACGAGCCTTGCCGCGCCGTGCCGAGCCGTGTCGCGCCAGGCCGTCCGCCGCTCAAGGTCAGCGCACAGCTGACCGTCGCGCTCATCACCGCTCCACGACACATGACTTTCCTCGCCCGCAACAAGCACTGTCTACAACATTACTTAACACAAGTTTTAACATTGTTCCTAAACCAAAACTCCACACAAACTCTTAGATTCTTAACCAAAATTAATTATGATAATTTTCAAAATTAATTAAATAATCATTCAACCGGCATTAGAATTTACGTAATTAAAATTAATAAACCTTGATAGGTGACCTGATCAAAAAAAAGAAACTCATGACTGACTGACTGACTGACTGACTGACTGACTGAGTGACTAACTTAACTAAACCAAAAACTTTTTATTCATAATATTTAAACAAAACAACAGTAACATTACTAACAAAAATACGTGAAGCGCAACGCAACGCGTCCGCCGCGTGCTCCCACACGACACTGCTTCCACTGCTCCATAATAAAACATGATTAAATTCGAAAGAAAAAGAGAAGAGAAAAAAAATAAATAAAGCACAAACAACCCTACAAGAGACTACCCGAAGCCTCACACCACTTCTGACGTGACTCCACCAGGCGTCCCGCGTACATATATACACAAATTAATAAATAACCTATAACATTGGGGGGGGGGGGGGGGTGGTACTGCAGCTCGTTGGTAGGCAGGGTACTCGAGATCAAGTCTTCTCCCTATACAGGAAGTGTAGGGTATAATTTATGTACTGAAAAGAGACGTGATTAGTTCATTCAAGCACAGAGTTTATTCACTAGGATAAAAAAAAATAATTAAACAAATATTTGATTAACAAATTAATAATAAATCATTTAACAAAGGGATTAACGAATAAATAAATACATTAAATACACATTAAAGTGAAGTCAGCCGGCAAACAATTATCGCTACAACAACATGGCCGTCGCCGCAGCTCCGCAGAGGAACAGTACACTTCCCAGTTACCACTACATACATGCTTATAACCAGACGTCGATTTTTCCCAAAAAACCAAATAATAAATAATAGGGATGGAATAATACTACATTATTACTTAAAAGATTAAGTACAGGACGAAGATCGTCCAGCCCGAAGCTTAATCTCCCTATCCATCACGGCCAATCACTTACCCTCTGACTGGAGACGGAGAAAAGTTGTCTCAAACCGACGTGGACCCGGCTTCCAGAGAGGTCCCCAGGCAAAAAGCCTCGGCCCCTCCCTGGAAGGAGGTTTTAACTACAAAACTGGGCCACTCCGAAAAAAAAAAAACACGAACACCGGGAAAACTTAGCCTAGGGGGAACTGGCTGTCCCCCCTTCCCACAAGGAAAAAATGAAAAACAAGTGAAGTAGGCTGTTCCTTTTGCGCAGGCGCGAGCGAGTTTCCCCCTCTCCCTCTTGCGCTGCTCAATTGTTTTTTTCAGTCTACGTTTCCAAAGTCGGATGCCAGATGGCAACACTAATCAGGACAGAGTCCTCGAAACGAGTACACAAAAGCCTCGCGTGGCAGAACAAACAAAATCGACGTTACAAAGCGGGTTTTTCTGGAACGGCGTGTTGCAACCTCTCAGCGGGCCCTGGCCAGCGACCCGCGAGAATCAGCTAACCACGTAGCCTCGCAAAAGCCCGCGGTGCCTGTAAACTAATTCCGCAGCAACCTATATTCCAATACCCGCGTGTCGAAATCAACCGGCCGAGCCTGGAAACGTGCACGTACACCAACACGTTAACTTAACGAGATACAAAAGTAAAATAAAATTTAAGGAAAAAAAATAATGAAATTTCCAGACCGCGACATTATCCACACACGTCTACGCACATAAAAATGTTTCTTCTCAATTTAAGACCAATATTATTTTGTTCTATCTATGTCATGATATTCCTAGTTATTTGAACTTTCAAATGCTTATATCTAAGTTCCGACTTCAATGGACATAAAATACTCCAATTCTCAGGTGACCATTTGTCTTCATAGTCACAGGCTCCACTAGCTGAAAAGGAGACCCCAAGTTTTTATAGCCAGAAGACATCCGATACGAAGTTCCGCATTTCTGAGGACCATCTACACATCAACAATCAATAATATCATGTTAATTTTAAATTTGTTTTCATGTGCCTACGAACAATGTTATTTTCAGATAGTATAATCCTTAGATGCATGAAACACAAGAAATAACAAAATTGGTTGTCTGTAAAGTCTGTTTATGGACGATACTTTAACGTGACGTCATAAAAAAACATTGATGAAATGATTGATCGAGAAGAAAAGGAAATATCATATTCGGCCTGAGATTGAGCCGTAATTCAGAAAAATTAGGTTTTGATTTATACAAACACTTCACTTCTGAGGGAGACCCTAGAGATGCAAGTGCATTAAGTCACAGGAACAAAACCAAACGGCCCTTGCTACCTGTGCCAGTTTCCAAGTCACCTTAGAAGTTTACCACAGGTGGTATACATCAGGAGGTAGAGCACACAACTCGTTACTCTTTATTTTACATGGCGAGTTCCCCAAGAGGCCTATTACCATGTCACCGTAAAGCAAACAATACTGAATCGTGAAACCAACATTTGAATTGATTCAAAATACAGGACTGTTTGATTTTGTGAAAATTATCTCTTTTAAAAAAAAAAGACATAAAACAATATACAATATCTACTACCAACATACAGCTTTTAAAAAAGCAGATTATTAAGTATTCGAAACAAATCTGTAATCAATTTAATATTTTGTAACTGTGCAAAAATAAACAAGAATGAAACTTAATAAAACCTTTAAAGATAACATACGACACGCCTCCATTCGGCATAGGAGTAACAACTGTCGCAGTTACCCTTTCACTCAGCCCTGTCACATTTAACATTTCATTTGAAAAAAAAATAAACGGGACCCTAAATGTAACATACGACACGCCTCCATTTGGCATAGGAGTAACAACTGTCGCAGTTACCCTTTCACTCAGCCCTGTCACATTTAACATTTCATTTGAAAAAAAAATAAACGGGACCCTAAATGTAACATACGACACGCCTCCATTCGGCATAGGAGTAACATCTGTCGCAGTTACCCTTTCACTCAGCCCTGTCACATTTAACATTTCATTTGAAAAAAAATAAACGGGACCCTAAATGTAACATACGACACGCCTCCATTCGGCATAGGAGTAACATCTGTCGCAGTTACCCTTTCACTCACTCAGCCCTGTCACATTTAACATTTCATTTGAAAAAAAAAATAAACGGGACCCTAAATGTAACATACGACACGCCTCCATTCGGCATAGGAGTAACAACTGTCGCAGTTACCCTTTCACTCAGCCCTGTCACATTTAACATTTCATTTGAAAAAAAAATAAACGGGACCCTAAATGTAACATACGACACGCCTCCATTCGGCATAGGAGTAACAACTGTCGCAGTTACCCTTTCACTCAGCCCTGTCACATTTAACATTTCATTTGAAAAAAAAAATAAACGGGACCCTAAATGTAACATACGACACGCCTCCATTCGGCATAGGAGTAACAACTGTCGCAGTTACCCTTTCACTCAGCCCTGTCACATTTAACATTTCATTTGAAAAAAAAATAAACGGGACCCTAAATGTAACATACGACACGCCTCCATTCGGCATAGGAGTAACATCTGTCGCAGTTACCCTTTCACTCGGCCCTGGCAAATTTAACATTTCATTTGAAAAAAAATAAACAAGCCCCTAAATGTAACATACGACACGCCTCCATCCGGCATAGGAGTAACATCTGTCGCAGTTACCCTTTCACTCACTCAGCCCTGTCACATTTAACATTTCATTTGAAAAAAAAATAAACGGGACCCTAAATGTAACATACGACACGCCTCCATTCGGCATAGGAGTAACAACTGTCGCAGTTACCCTTTCACTCAGCCCTGTCACATTTAACATTTCTTTTGAAAAAAAAATAAACGGGACCCTAAATGTAACATACGACACGCCTCCATTTGGCATAGGAGTAACAACTGTCGCAGTTACCCTTTCACTCAGCCCTGTCACATTTAACATTTCATTTGAAAAAAAAATAAACGGGACCCTAAATGTAACATACGACACGCCTCCATTTGGCATAGGAGTAACAACTGTCGCAGTTACCCTTTCACTCAGCCCTGTCACATTTAACATTTCATTTGAAAAAAAAATAAACGAGACCCTAAATGTAACATACGACACGCCTCCATTCGGCATAGGAGTAACAACTGTCGCAGTTACCCTTTCACTCAGCCCTGTCACATTTAACATTTCATTTGAAAAAAAAATAAACGGGACCCTAAATGTAACATACGACACGCCTCCATTCGGCATAGGAGTAACAACTGTCGCAGTTACCCTTTCACTCAGCCCTGTCACATTTAACATTTCATTTGAAAAAAAAAATAAACGGGACCCTAAATGTAACATACGACACGCCTCCATTCGGCATAGGAGTAACAACTGTCGCAGTTACCCTTTCACTCAGCCCTGTCACATTTAACATTTCATTTGAAAAAAAAATAAACGGGACCCTAAATGTAACATACGACACGCCTCCATTCGGCATAGGAGTAACAACTGTCGCAGTTACCCTTTCACTCAGCCCTGTCACATTTAACATTTCATTTGAAAAAAAAAATAAACGGGACCCTAAATGTAACATACGACACGCCTCCATTTGGCATAGGAGTAACATTTGTAGCAGTTACCCTTTCACTCGGCCATGGCAAATTTAACATTTCACTTTAAAATAATAAACATGATCCTATGGGGAACTATTTTGCGGAAATGGGTTACTCACATTACATATTTTGCATATAAATGTATATTCTGGCCTAGATATATCTTCAAAATTTATGTTATCATTTTTATAACATTGCTCGTAGTGAACCCACCTACGACAAATCTGACACATTATCCATCGTGTTTGTTTTCGGTTTCCTTTAGTTCCACAATAGAAGCATAGGTCAGTGACTACATCAGAATCCTGTATAACTGATTCAGCTAACATTTTACGGAAATTTTTTACATTCAGATCACTTTCAAATTTATTTTGTTTTAAAAACACAGACACATAAAATATTACAAAAACTCCGCAACTAACATTATCTTTTTGTACTGGAATATTATCATTTATATTTTTGACACACCATCTACTAATGTTTATCTTTGTTTGACATAGTTTATTTCGATATTGCAAAAAATTAACAAATCGACTCAGAATTTTGTTTCCCCCATTGCCTTTTAGCGGGTCCAAATGATAAAGCTCAAATGATTTTAAGTTTGCCAGTAACAGACACCAGTGATTATCATTTACGCAGTAAGGCATTATTAATAAATTCTTTTTGTTCAAATCACGTAGCTTTATGATGTACAAAAGTTCCAAAGTATGCGGTTTATCTAAACATATGTTACTTTCGAAGACAGTGATATATTCAATGTTTTGGTAGAATATGTTATCAAATTTTTTTAATCTCTTAATGAAAACTGAGATACCTGCATCTACGGCAGTGTTAGTAAGTTCACCCCCATTAAAAAAAGTGCAGTAATCTGAACCCCGAACCCTTATTGTATTCCGGCAGATATCACTGAACAAAGCTACTACAACTTCAAATATTGGATGACGATAGTACTCTGTGTTATTAAAGAGACCATTATCCATAGCCAATGGATGAGGATAGTCCTTCTTTACATCAAGTTTATCTAGCGTGAGTTTAACCTTTTTACCCGACTGTGTAAAGCTACATAGTTTATTTACGAGTTCTTTTCGCATAATGTTTGGTTTGAAATTCTCATTTAATGGGGCTCCCTTTATTATTTGTTGAATGAAAAATATCACAAAAATTCCGCAATTATTTGAATCTGTTTGAATTTGGTGATAAGCGCAACTTCTGGAATTCCAGTTGTCTGTATTTATTTTTTCTGGGCTGAATTTATTTCTTTCGGACAGCAATTTTTTGAACACTTTAAATGCTTCATCTGCCTTTGAAGTAGTCTTGTTTGGTAAAACACTATCCTCTTCACCTATGGGATCTATGTAGGAAAATATTTTTTTCTTAAAATCTGCCGTAATCAGTGTCCAGTGCTGATTGGTATTGTACGGAATGATGCATTTACTAGCACAGCTTAATTTAATGTTGTTTATTTCGGCTCCCTGCTCAAGAATTTGCCCAAAAATGACAAAACTTCCAAGCCATTCAGCAGGTATGTATATAATATCTTCAGCTTTAAATTCTGTTAGTAGTAAGGCAACACAAGCATCAATAGCGGCACCTGTCAACCACGTACTTCCAAACAATGTCTTAAAATCCTCTTCTGCAAATACATCTTCTCCGTACAATCCAATACATGTTTGCATTAAATCAGTATAATGCCATGCTTTGACAGACCCCTTATTATTGTATTTTAAAATTGTGGGTACACTTGGAACCAACGCCATTTTACTGTCTGCGACACACATTGGTTCAAAATACGTCTTTGGTTTCTTACACGTTTTTTGCCAAACTTCTTCGACAATGATACTGTCCGGATCATCTGGGTCTGAATCTTTAACTTCGCTACAGCCTAAAATTGTTGGTGTTGTTTGTCTGTTTGCTTTCCTTTTCCTAGCAAATGTTCGTGGTATATCATTCCTCAACATTTTGCAAATTACTTTAACACGGGCACACATGTGTCTAACAAAACGACCTACTTTCAAATGCGTGAGTCCATTCAGGATATTACTTTTTGTTTGAAAGAACCAGTTTTCAACATTGGAATTACTATACCGTTGAGAACAGTTGGGAAGAATTTGAGACCACAAGGGTGACATGGGCATGTACCGATCAACTAGTTCTTTTCCAAAGGAAGGCATGAAATAAATATTTTTACTTGCACTTTCTGCTGCATGCGAATTTTTTTCCAAAATAATGTCATAAATTTCTTTAAATTCTTTATGAAATGGACTATTTTTATGTAAATTTTCTGAAAAAAATGATTCTATATCGTCATTTTGAACGCTCACATTTAATGATATGCTTTCAGGAATTAATTCTGCCAGAATGTTTTGGACTTTTTCCTTTTTTGAAATGTTAGACAGTGCTTCAAGACTAATTATGACATTTTTTGTAACTGTATGGTTCGTAAGTACAATTATTAATAATGAAAAAATTGCTTTTTGCTCATCTAGACTTCTCGCAACTATGAGCATGCATATAACTTTCAATATGAATGGCCTAACTTTCTTAGGTGTATTGTTTTTTTTCAATCGCCTTGCTATTAAATGGACAAAATGACTGCAGCAAATATGAACAGTCACGAGAGAATGCAAAGCAGAATCGTCATTTGTTTGGCAAAGGTTATGCGTTACTTTCAGATACCTGGCAAGCGTAATTTCATTCCAACCTAACATTATGGCCTTCATTAACGCAAAACTATAATCTACAACAACCTTATTGAACACAGGCCATGAACCTACCTCTTTTAAAATGCAACGCTTAAATTTTATTAAATAATTTGATATGGCTGCTGCAGAGTGCTGAGCAGAAATAAATTCTAAAAGGGGCAAAACTGTACCTGAAATATTAACTACTCCGGCATAATAATAAATTGCAGATTTGAAAGTTGTGGGCCTTCGTACTACGGATCCAGTGGCATCGAGAAACAAAACTGAAATATCTTTCTTGTACTTTTTAATAACATCAAACTGATCTTTAGAAAACATTAAAACTCCCAAAGGTAAAGAAATTTCCTGCAAATATTTTGATCCATCATTTTCACCCTGCAAAAACTGTTCTAACAAATCCTTAACATCATCCTTATCTAAGTCATCTTCTGCAAGGGCCTCACACCGTACTTTCTTTACCACACTCATGCTTTTCACATCTTGCATGTTTCCCAAATTAAGTATATGTTCATCCATACTGTCGATAGTCTCATAGCGATACGTGGTTGGTCTCTTCCCTTTCAGTTTTTTTTTCAGTTGCTGACGTTGCCAACCTCTTACATCCCACGTCTTCCTATCATGGTTGTCTCCCTGCACATTCCTAGCCCTAACATGTATAACGTACGTACCTGGTGTTGGATTCGACATGTCAATCCTATACATATTATTACAATTTTTATCTTTACAAGATGCATAGTCAACTGCATTTCCCTTAGAACGAATTTGAAAGCAACAAAACTTATACACACAAATTATATTTAACTTTTCCATTAGGGCAGCTTTTAAAGAACAGTGTATTTTATCTTTATCAAAACGTGATAGCCGAGCATTTGAGGAAAGAGTAGGCAACTCTGAATTGACTATAGTGCAACTACCATAAGCAACCGGATATAAATCTAAGGTTTTTGATCGATACACAGGCTTTCCGACAATATCAGTACTTTGTAATATGTTTGGGACACCGTTCACACTATTTTCAAGTGCAGTGGTATGCTCTGGTTTTTTGAGGTCAGGGGTATGACACCTTTGTTGTACGTTACAATTTTCATTAGGAACATTATCTGCAAAATCTGAAGTATCATACTGCACGGATTGCTCTATGTAAATCGGTATTGAATCTGGGAAATTGATGTGCAATTTATCCAACTTGTCAGTGACTACTGAGCGATCTACACGAACTGCCAATGAACCATCTAGGAAATATTCATTATTATTTATGACTTTGCAACGTTCAGTACCGCACAAACTATCATTTTTCTCTGAAGTGCATTGCAAATGGTCCAACATATCATTGGAAGAGAAACATACCATGTTATAGATTTCTGAACTTCCTATATCCACCAAATTTGCATTGCTATTTCCTGTTCCTGCACTTACTGTGACTCCTTCGAGATGTTTAACCGTGTTGCTATTAGATGTACCACCTTGCACAGCTGTTGAAGAAATGTGCAATTTTTTTTGGGCTGGTTTTTCAAGATTTTCAGGTGAAGCTACATAGTCTGGCAAATGGTGACTACCTACATTGGACATAACAATAGAGTTAGTGAAAATTGTCTCAACCAGTTCACAAATGTTGTTTCTGTTTCTTTTCCAACCCTCATACAGTCTTAACCTATTTTTTCTGTTGTTAAAAACACCAATATCGCTACACACCAATGCCCACAAAGAATTCACGGAAGTATTAGCTTGATTAACTTCCGAGACACACGCCGCGTGTTTCACAATAGAACTTGCCATTTTATGAGTGTTATTTAACATAGGTGAAACATCTGACTTACAGAGATCTTTGAAATATGTCCTGACATTACCAACATTTTGCCGCCATTTTTGCATAAATAACAACCTATTCTTTTTGCAATTACTTCTGAGAAATGTTTGTGCCAATTCGCCAAAAATGCCATGTTTCTCACATCGCAGCCTATCAATTTCTGCAATATCTTTGTACCGAGTATGCAGCAACTTGGCGAATGAAATGGAGCAAACGCCCTGCGCATTTCTACGGCCGATACTCATCGTTTCTCATTACACATGGAAGCACAATTACAGAAATATTAAATGATTACTTACATTTCCTTCCGTTTCGTACACAACCTTTGTTCTCGCAAGGAAAACGAAAGAAGAAACACCAGTATGCGGTAATTACCATCCGGATGTACCAAAGAATGAGCATTTGTGTGGATGTGTAAATTTTGCTTTGTAAATATTGAATGTAAGACAGAAAAAGTTCTATCGGGAAAAATTATTTTCATCATTCAAGTAGTACATTTTTTGATTACAATTAACACAAATTGTTGGGTTATTCTTTGCCAAGGATTCATTATTGTATATAGTAACGTATTAAATTTCATTAACTTACAGCAGACTATTTTATTCGAATGGTATCCCTGATGCAAAGCCCCAAGAATGCACGAGCTAACTTCTATGTAAAAGTAAGGCTTGGCGTGTCAGGGGTTGTCCAACGTTGCGTGGCAACATTTTAGCCATATTTCAACATGAAAGTAATGTCCCGTGTAGATTGTAATGCCTAAATATTTTTTTTTATCACCAGTCTTCGAATTTGAGGTCTAAAACGGCAATAAGGACACCCCTTTTGGAGAAGAAACCATTAAATAACTACAGTACAGTTAGAAATAAACGACTTAACAGTTATTGTCCAATATTAGAAGTGTACGATGTGCACATGCAAGTTTAACTAACTAAGTGAACGAAATAACATTGTAATGTGTCGTATGATATGAAAAGAATTGATTATATAATAAAAACAATAACAAAAGAAATATCTATTGGCCATTTCGGTTAACGAAATCCTTGCTTTCAAATTAAATAAGTCTAAAAACAAGCTGCATCTTTATTGTACGTATTGGAATTACACTATTCAATTCGTGGTTGTATTATTGATTCGAAAAAAGTCATGATGCCGTCCCCGCTGCCTGTTCTGAAATTACGTTAATTGAAATGATTTAAAAGAACTTGGATCACGTGAGCGGCAAGTCCGTTCCTGCACACGCGGTTGCTTGTGCGGCACGTTACACGGGGTTACACTAACGGCTAGATATGCAAGGACACTGAACAAAGAAACATTACACTACAGTCACTAAGGGCTAGTCCCGGGTTCGGGGTGAAGTTCAATTGTCCCACTCAGGTGGTCCAACAAAGGCGGCTAGTCCGCGCGGTTGCGAGGACCACGTTAATTAAAATTACGTACAAAAGATCGCACGAGATATCGTGTGGCCAGTTAGGGCCGACCGGGTAGCTGAAGGAAGAGGATTCGAAGATAGTTACCTATTGATGATAAATGTGGGTATTGGCGCGAAAGTTGGGTGCTTCCCGTGCGCGGGGCTGCCGGCCCTCGTGAGTGCTGGAGAGCTACTGACTATTCTCCCTGGCAACCAGGCCAGGGAGGGGGAAAAATCCGCGGGGAAACTGCGGAGCGCGGGAAGATGATTCCGGCCAGTTTTGTGAACGATATTAGTTTACAATATGATGAATTAATTAACAATAATTATCGGATGTCTGAAACATTTTAGTTTTTGTTTGTTTTATCGAATGCATGTACACAGACTACCTAGTTGCTTGATGCCACACCCGGCCGGGCGCCTCGCACACGTAGGAGGCCGTGACTGATGTCACGCCATTCGGGGCACCGCACTACGTTACACGCGCGGGCGTGTTCGTGGCGCAGCACTGATCAGGTGTTGAGGACACATAACGGCCTGTTCTCTCTGAGGTAGCACCGACGGCGGCGTCAGTCAGTTATTAGGTGTAACAGAGTACACCACCGAAGCAAGTATTAGAGGAAATCAAATAATTTAAAGAAGGTACGAAATGTAACTGTGGTGTTCTCGTGTGTGTGTTTTGTCTCACCCGACCTCTGTCAAAGGCCCGGGGGGTACCTGACAGGTGCTACAGGCGTCGCGATGCTCTTGTTGTCCGGAGGGGCGCCAGGCTAGTAGGCTGCTAGGCCGTTGATGTTGGGTCCTGGGTACTGGTACTCTGCCCCCGCATGCCCCGCCAGGTACACAGCTTGAATGGTTCTCCCTTGGCTGTGAAGGCCGCTGAGCCGTGTGGAGGACGGGAGACTACGGAAAATGATTGTACACGAGTTGGTGAGAATTACAATTAATTTAAGAGCTTCGCCGGGGGTCCGCATGGGTACACGGTACGCTCTAAAAGTCCGCTCCGCGGTTCAGTCCCGCTACAAAAACTCTCAACAACACTTGGCGACGTCTAGCGGTTACACAATTAACAAAAAAACACAACACTACGCGACACTGAAATGGTTACCGCGGCAGTCTCGCGGGACATGGGTCGATGCTCCATGGAGTCGGCCAGCGCCGAAAGTTAATGGGTGCAGGGGGGGGGGGGGGGGGGGGGGGGGGGCTCGATAAGCGGGCTCCTAAGTTCGGAGAAATACTTACGTGAGTGCAGCTGGCTGGCATATGCACAACGTCCTTAATTAAAAATACTCTCGCTGGAGTCGGCCAGTACCGTAACTTCCGTGATACAATGCACAGTGCGGTATCACAATGAAGACATTTGGAATAGGCCCGGTTCCGCAAAATACGCGCTGAGTCGACGTGGGCAGCGGTGAATTCATAAAAGGATTTAAATTTGAAGATGTATTGCAAAATAAAAATAATCAATGAAACTAACTTGAATGCTGACCACGGACACACGTGGTTGGAGACTGCCGACCATGGCCGCCTCGCAAGGAAGTGAAACTTTCTCTTCTTTGTGAGTCGGTACCAAAAACTTATAATAATTTAATTTCTTATATGATCAGTAAGAAACATGATCCAGGTGCTTGATTAAAACTTTGCACCTGGTAAATAGTTGCCTAAGGCTTAACAGTTGTTTTAATTGATTTATTAATTTAAAAAGCAGCACCAAGTTGGCGATTGTAAATTTAACAACAAATTGTCTCCATGAACACTGCTTGGGTTTGAATTCCCTTAGTTTGGCTAGACCCCCATCATAGGCCAATTAATCAAGTCCAGTAGCCGTTGTGGCTAGTGACAAGGATGGTTTTCTGTTCCGAGCGTGCCGCACACACATGGAGTCTCTACAACACACTTGCTCACTGCTTGAGATTAATTAATTTCGTCCTAGTGCCTCGTTTGGGAATTGTTTTCCGTAGTCGAGCCCCCGGGGTTTCGTGTCCTGATGTTTAATTCCGTTAATTGAGGTCACGCCCGGGACGCTCGCTTGACTCATTCCCGCTGGGTAAGGGGCGCGCTCCAAAAACGGGATATGGTACTGGCGGTGCGGAGCACTGGCTTAACGGCCATGGCCGGTACGATGTCAGTTTGTTGTGCGCGCACACCTACAGATATATACATATTTATATAAATGTAGGTTTTTTGTAACTCTCATCCCATTGCTTACTTTTTTTAAATGTGTTTGCCCGGTTGTTAGGAGAAGTATTCCATTGACGCCGCCATCGGTGCTCGATATGGGAGCACAGGCACCACGCACAGTGAACGTATTCTCAATCCGATGCCCCGACCTTAATTAATAGTTCTTTCAAATTCGCCCGCCAGCTAGCATCTAACGTAGGAAAAAAAGACTAAGCAACCTCGCTTCTTACTTGCGAGTGATTTAGTACTCGTACGCAATTGTTAACTAGTGCAAAAAAGTGCAAACAGAAATAATTGGAATACCAATTCTTACATGAATCACTATTAACCAAAAAGGATTTTAAAAATCCCAAACATTAATAGTAGGTAATTGTTATGCTACGAAATAAACATGGGGTGTCGCACTACACAGAGTTCGGTACTTATACATAAGAAATAATAATCAATTTATTCATAAAATATGATATAGGTAGCCTTTGAATAAGTCTTCTTGTCTACTTCCTTTGTTTACCCTACACTGAGTATGATAATTCATAAAGGTTAACCATTTATGTTGTAATTTTAGTCACCCACTGTTATTATTCTTTTATAATTTTCTATTACATGATAGGTTGTAAATCATTATCACAGGTCTAAAAAGACTACATTTAACAACATACGTCCATTTTATTTGTGATTTTCATTGGCTATCCAGCTCTCATGGAAAAAGTGGGTAAAGGTTGACAGTGTAAACCCTTGTCCTACTAATTGGGGTAAAGATTTCATAACATGTGTTTAGGGAAATTAAAAAAAAAAAAATCCATGCCGTAAATATTTTGGAAAAATATTATAATGGTTATTTGTGAAGGTGAAAGATATCCTTCAACAACACAAACCGCTTTTTGACGCTATAGAACTATTAGGGGGTTCAGGTGAATTTAAACAACGAACGTAGAAACCTTTGCCCACACCTACCCTATGTTTTCTGCAGCCGCTTTGCATTAGTTGTGTCCAAGGTAGCTTTACATATTTTTTGCAAAAATATCGTTAATGGTAAAAGATATCTATCTGTTCTTTATTCCACTACCGCTTACTAGTGCAATAACTTCTACTCGAACATGTTATATATTGAAATATAAATTCAATTTTTTTATCAATCCGAATAGAGTACAAATGATTAATTATTTATGAAATCAAAGCTCTATAATAATGTTGGATACCCATGAAAACAAGTTATTTTAATCATCCCATTGGGGGAAAGATAATAGATACTTAATTAGTTTCGGGCATTTATAATGTTATTCCGAAGTATTTAAGACCTCTAAATTTGTCTATGTGCATGTCATCTTGTACTGAGTCTAAGGTACTTCCCGA
Source organism: Bacillus rossius redtenbacheri (assembly GCF_032445375.1). Classification (NCBI taxonomy): domain Eukaryota; kingdom Metazoa; phylum Arthropoda; class Insecta; order Phasmatodea; family Bacillidae; genus Bacillus; species Bacillus rossius. The sequence goes on along the minus strand of NC_086330.1, from coordinate 341,063,252 downwards.
ATATCTTACCGTTTTTTGGGAATTTCCGAATTCATCGGATTTCCTGCAATTACTGTTATCGTCGTACGCGTTTGAAGTGGTAACTCTGTGTTCAGGATGTCTTTTGAAGTAAGTAAATTACTGTTTATATAAAAAAATTGTTTTATTTCTTAACAGTTCTTACGTTAACAAATTTAGGTGGGCATTTTATTTCTTCATATTCTTTTTGGTCAGATGTGAAATCTCATTTTAGTCAATTTTCCATTTTTGTTCTGAATACTCACCACGTGGTCGCACATCTCTGTAGCCATAACTCTTTTTCACTCTGCAAATATTCGGTTCGTCATGGCACGCGGCATTGTTTCCAAATTAATTTTTTTTTACAATGGGGTCACATCGCTAAAATTCCCTACGTATAGCTGCATGGTGACTTCATTACAGTTTATACAAAATAATGTTTTCATGTCTAACAGTTCTTACATTAGTAACATTACGTTAACAAATGTAGTTGTGTATTTTATTTATTCATATTCTTTTCGGTCAGATGTGAAATCTCATTTTAGTCCATTTTCTATTTTCGTTCTGAATACTCACCACGTGGTCGCACACCTCTGTAGTCATAACTCTTTTTCACTCTGCAAATATTCGGTTCGTCATGGCACGCGGCATTGCTGTCCGGCTGAATTTTTTTTAGGATGGGCTCAAATTTCTGAAATTCCATAACTATAGCTGCATGGCGACTTCAATTATTGTGCGTGAATTTTATTCATACCGCATGGCCATCTCTTGAAGATTTGTAACATTTAAATGTTTGGGGATATTCTGAAAATAAATATAGTTTAAAAAACTAAAGAAACATGCTTTTAAAGATTATCAAACTAAAAAGTAAAAAATAATTTTAAAATTTATTTTATGACAATAGTATATACTAAGCAATACTAGTATAAATGAGAAAAAAGCTTGAGGCGCTTTGTGCCATATTATTTGTATATTAAGCGCCCCATGCTTTTTTCTCATTTATACTAGTATTGCTTATATACTATTGTCATAAATTTAATTTTAAATTTATTTTTTACTTTTTAGTTTGATAATCTTTAAAAGCATGTTTCTTTAGTTTTTTAAACTGTATTTATTTTTAACTTTTTAGTTTGATATTCTTTGAAAGCAGGTTTTTTTAGTTTTTTAAACTATATTTATTTTTAACTTTTTAGTTTGATATTCTTTAGAAGCATGTTTTTTTTAGTTTTTTAAACTATATTTATGTATAATTATCATAGGGAAATGAGTTACCGACACTACCTATTACCATCTCTGAGATAACTATTTGGAGTTGCAATGTCACAAAGAAATGGTAACGTCTCTCCGAATCATTTACAGTTAGATGTATGGATATAATCTTAGTATTTACCGGAAAAAAAAAACGTTTTTTTTCCGGCGTGGCTGGGAGTAGAACCCACGTTCGCTGAATCCGAAAGCTGACGTCACAGAAGTCGCGCGCCTTAGACCGCCCGGCTAACGAACGTAATGAAATTGGTGGGACATTTTACAGTGATGAGCCACTCACTCTTAGTCGAAAGAGTTACAGACGGACAGCTTCTGACAACTTCTGAATATGTCATAATTAAATTTGTTTGCATTTATATTAAAGAATGTAAGCATTCCAAAAATTTCTCCGGAAATTTATCTGAAAAGGTCTAGATGAGCACAAGGTACTAAATTAATGTTGGAATGTCCAAAAAATCATAACTACGTTGAAGGCATTACATGTAATTTGTTTGTAGATATGTAATGCCAGATGCATTTATTTAAAAATACCTTGGAAACATTTTCACTGCGCTGGATGCCGGGAAATGATAGCTTGATAATTATGAAATATTTGAGTACATGTAGGCGACATAGGTCATGTAAATCAACTGAAGGGGTTTCCAAAACATTCCCAATATGAACGATTACTTTTTAACCTACCTACGTCTGAATATGGTTGTACTGTATGGTTTTTAATTTTTTAAATATTGACTGTTTTTGAACCTGTGGGTGTAAAGTATAAATTATTAGTTACCCAGGACACTTTCAATAACTGTTTGGTCTTCGCCCCTCCTACTTCCATTCAAAAAGATGAAATTAAAAAAAATATATTGGTATTGCATAATGTGTATGATGCATCAATATGTATGCAGATCAACAGTACGGCCACCTAGTCTGTTGAGGGTTGTGACATATGGAACGTGAAAGCTGATAGTGCTATCTACCCAAGGTCTTTAGTAAATCAAACTTACAGTATGCAATAAATTTAATGAACATTTCCTGTACGCATGTTGTACAGTATGGAATGCAACATTTTTAAAAGATTTGTGCAATGGGAGCGCATGACTTGATGTAAGTTTTTGGACATACGCCATCGTGGTGTTTATATTCTTGTTGACAACAGCCTTTGTTTGCTTAATTTTGTGTGTTTTTTGTCTTTGTGTATTTTCATTTATGTTATTTATTAGTTTTCCTTCAACAGAAAAAGTTCTTAGCAATGGCGTATGTCCAAAAACTTACATCAAGTCTTGGAATGCAACAATTAAGACAAAATGTAATTTAATTATTTTTCCAGGGTTGCATCGAAGGCGCGCAACGGGTGGGGGCCTCTAATTTCGTGAGGCTCCTGACCAGAGTTGAAGGTCAGCCACTGACTTATTTCAGAGACAACAACGGTACAGTTCATTATTATTAATTACTGTAGCTTCATTTTGTAATGAATTGCATATCTCGTGTTAAATGCAAGTATTTATCCAACTTACCATGAACCCAAAGTAAGAAAAAAAGAAAACAAATTTTCAGATGTCACAGAAGGTCATGTAAGGACATGTGCACCTATTTTTTAATCAGTAGAATTGTAACATGTATAATTGTCAGGATCATACACAATTTTGATAGGAGAGTGGATGGATGATTCAATTTGTGATTCAACCTTCTGCTCCATACGTAACGGTAGGTAATTGGTGATTTCAACATGTTAGAATACATCAATGAAGATTGATTTCAAGTGCTAAAGAGTGTAAAAATTTAACTCTCAAGAATGTAAGATCTTAGGGTAGGATAACATTAAATATTTTGTTTCATCCACATTGGTGTAGCTGTGTTCATATAGTTGGGGGGGGGGGGGGGGGGAATAATAATGATTTTGATGTAATGTAAACCCATTTCCCTCCTACTATGATGGGAAGGGGGGAGGGGGGGTTCCCTCAACTGGAAAATTTGTTTTGAAAGTGCAAAATTGCGCTATCTAACCATTGGATACATTGACGTTAAAATTATTGTTTCCTTAAGATAAAATTTGATGAGTGAAGAATTTACAAATCAAGTTGGGCAGAAGGCAGAGAGGGCACAAGCTCTTTTTTTTTCTATTCGAATTCAATTAAATAGTAACATTTTACACCCATAATGATATTTTTATAAATTATTTTGTACAAATAATTCATTTTCGATTTTTTCAATCTAAATTAAAAAACACGTACCCCTATAAACATTAAAAAAAATTGTTTATAATTCATAAACTTTGCCTTGTCCAAATAACAGGCTACATATTATTAGGGACACCTGTATTTCGCGAATACATTTCGTGTCAAGGTATTTCACAAAATACTGTAGCTTTTCTCCTGCGGTTATTGGCTGAGGTCGGTGAGAGGTGTCGTCCCGCTCTTGACGGGGCCAATGAGAATGTGGTCACCGTACTGCTGCACCCTCACAATTTGTCATGACTCTTAAAAAAAGCTATAGTGTTTCGTGAAATACCTTGACACGAAATGTATTCGCGAAATACAGGTGTCCCTACATATTATGTCACGACTACTTTGACTGATTAGACCTACACATTTAAAATCTCCAGCACACGTCACTATTCGATGCCTTAAATAGCACTGCAAATTTTTTTGTATTAAAGTCTTCACTCACTTAATAACAATGTGAAGAATTAATCAGAGTAAAATCTCCTGCAGTTACTAAGGTTCACAGGGGTGCCTTGGACTTGGTGAGAGGCGCAAGCTCTAAGCGCTCGGCCACCGCGCGGCACACTATTTTTTGTTTTGTACTTTTGTGTGTAATTGTTACGCTTGCGGTTTCTATGTTAGTTTCCTTACTCATTTTTGGACACAGGCACCTGTGGCATTGCTTCCTCAATTCAATGTTATACTATCCATCCTGTTAATGAGCGACACTATTTTTCTTATGACAATTTATATTCAGTAATTAAGTGGGGATATCCCCTTTTGAATGAGTATATCTGGGCGGAAAAAAAGTGAGAGGGTGTTTGAAATGAGGTGAACGCTGTGCCGCACCGAAAATAAAAGGCAGGGAAAAGGGAAACTCGGAAATCCCTGAGAATACCAGCTTTCCGAAGCATCATGGCGGCATAATTTCCACATCCGAAATTCAGATGACACCTCTGAGAAAAGAACCGGGTAACTTAAAATAACTGCATTTATAAGGAAAGGACAACCTTTTTATTTACATTAATACTTGTTCTATTTTTAGTAGAATTTTTTATGTATGCATAGCCATTAAACAGGTTTTTAAATTATGAAAAGAAACATTTTTATTTCAATGTTCTCAATTCCTTAAGTTAACCTTTTAACTTTGTTATCTATTTTATGTTTAAGGATGAGTTACTACCAACAAGGGACAGAACGTAAGACTACAAATTATAAAATTACAGTTAAGAGTTAAGTGTTATATGTAATGGTTTAATGGTAATTCAAAACGGCCTTCCCCCCCCCCCCCCCTCGCACCCAACACCAAACACACACTTGCTCTTGCCACTTTATTACAAAGAGAATAATTAATAATCAATTTTATAATGTGTTGTACCGCTATAATTCTTCTCATGATAGACAGTTACTCGCCTCAGTTCCACTTATTACTGTTTCACTTCCATTCCATGAAGTTTCAGCATGAGCACCTTCACACAGTCTTTTGGCTATTGAAAAATATGATAAAACAGTTTTTTTGTGTTTTCATTGTCAATAAAATGAAATGCTAATGCACATGTAAGTAGTTCGACTCTACATCTACAACTCTGGTCTACTGCTCAAAACATGTTTCTACAACACTACTCCTTACACCTAACACGACAACAAAATTGCGAAATACTTAAGGTTATTCAAGGAATGTGCAAGTACACTCACAGAAGATATGTATAGGTGTATGAGGAGGGAGGGAGCTAAGCTGCCTAATGACAGCAGACATCAGGTTTGGTTGCAAGTGGAAGGGGCATAGTCCTGCAGGTATACTCTATTTCGAATAGCATCGGTACGTTTTGAGTGTTTAAAGTAAAGTCACTTTACTATTTGATTTTCAATTTAATAATTTAGATGCTGGACAAATTTCTTGCATATGAACCTTAAATACATGGTACCCGATTCGCTTAAAATTGCTAAGATTATTGATTTATTCAAATAGCATAACAGTAATGCGGAATAATATTATAAAATGAATATTTCACGGTCTTGAAAGTGGTTTGGTAGGGGAGGGGGGCAGTCCCCTCCACCCAAAAAGTTCAGGGGGACACGTCCCCCCTTCCCCCCCCTCCTACACCCCTGTTCATCCATTACATTGTAAAATCTAGGGTAAGGGGTGAGAGGGTCAATGACATGTAGTAATATCTCATTGCACTGAAATAAGTGAATTGTAAACAGCATCCTTGTGCATTCCTTTGCTATTCATTGCATGAATTAGTATTTTTAATTTAATTACTTAACTCATTAATTTCCCATTAAGTATTTCCTTACACATTGCTAAATGCACAACATGTACTGTAGCGCAGTGTAATATCATTGATCTAACAATTGAATTGCAGGTCGAAGAAGAAAAAAAACAGGCGCATGTGTCAGCGGCCAAGGCATGTCGGCATGCCGACATCATATAAGGCGCCTGCAGCGCGGCGGCCAGCTGGCCATGTGCCTGGTCATCTTCCTTGGTTTGAATGATCTCCTAGTAAGTAAATGAAAATATTATAGCAAATAGTGTGACTACAGTAACTCATAATGATAGTTTCAAGTTTACCAAGTGAATATTTTTCTTACATATCACTATACATTATACCATTCTAACAATGGGTGCTGTACTTTTGTTAGCAAATTCACGAAAATGCAACATGTATTAATCCCAGAAACTTATATTGTAAAACAACCCTTGGAAATGTATTATTCATAAACATGATAAAGAAAGCATTTCAAATTTGCTGGACAGTTAAATTTTTACCATGAAGCACCTAAATGTGTGTTTGAGGGTTTTTTTTTACAACTTACCTACTGGGATTCAAATAAAGAGATCATTCAGACTTAAACCATTCAATACTATGTGTATTGGTAATGTTGCAGAACAGTTATAGTTGGAAACGAAGCAATAAAGGTTACTTTATAACTATGTAATAATGGTATTGGAGGTTAGTATGTATTCAATATATTGTCAGGGACGGTGGCTGATTTTATATCATGATTCATTCAATTTAAATTTACGAGACAAGGTAATTATTAATTCACAGTTACCTATGATTGCAGAAAGGCAGTTCCATTGGACCCATGAAGGTCATGCTGGGGCGAATTATGGCCTTCCTTCTGCAGAGAAGGAAGACCATAATTCTCACGACAGTACCGCCGTTTCATAAGTTGTGGAGCGATGCAACGTTGAAACAGCGTGTACTGTCGTGGAACAACCACATAAGAAAAGTGGTGTCAGCGCACAATGGCGGTAAGTATTACCTACTATTATTTCCACAGTTAAAAAGTTAATACATAACCATAAGTGCTCCACCACTGGCAGCACTGTGGACAACAGCTGAGAGGAAGTTTAAATCCGTTCTTGGCCGACGGCTGTGACATCGTGTTATTCTTTTGTTAATTTTATTGTCAGTGTGATTTTGTAAGTCAATTTTATTTAAGCCTAAGTAAATGCTCTATTGGTGTTAACCTAATTTATATTTTTGTGTAGAATATGCCACATTTAGGCACAAGGTTTTTTATTATGCATGTAATAAAAATAGTTTTTATTATGCGTGGCTAGGACTCACGTGCTTTATCGTTTATTTGTTTGAATGAGGTCATTGCCCAGCGCACGATAATTGCCGCGGAAGTTTGTAACTGTAAACAGCTGGGAGCTGGGCAAGGTCACGTGCACACACAGCGTGTTGTTATCGATCGCACGCGTCGCTGCCACGTTCTACTTGTGCGATATAGCCACATTGCAGTTGCCTGCCTTCTGTACAATTTTAACACAAATGCCGAGGCTGTAGGAAGTAGCATAGTACATTTTTGGTAATTCTTTACGATTTGTTACTGTTTTAAAGGAAAATAAATCACGACTAAATTATTTTTTTCCCATGCAGATTTGCAATAAAAACATTTTTTCCCACCATGGCATTCTGAAAATAAGGGTGAGGGTCTTACCCGGGGGGCGGGTGGTACGTGAGTTTATACGGTATTCATAATCAAATAAGCCATGCTTATTCATTGATATAAGTAATACTTAATGAAGTCGGCTATGTAGGTGACTCAAGTACCGGTACACTTTTGTTTGTCGTAAGCAATAGATTGTGTAAGGTATTAATTCCAGTAATTTGACCACATATCAAATTAAAACTGGGAGAGTAAATAAATTCAATTTGGGGAAAAGAAACTACAAAAAGACCTTGCTTACTTTTGTAAACATTACAGGCTACGTACGTAACCTCTTCTACAGCTAGCGTGTTGTTCGCTACCACGTGGTTAACTATTTGCTTAAAGATCACAGACACAAGATGGCCAAAATAATTTAACAACACAAACATTCAAAACATATTTATGTTATTCAAGTTCACTATCTAATTAAGTATAAATATCATTTTACGTATTAATTTCATTATTTTAATTGCACATATGGTTTGAAACGTGGGCATTTTTATTTTTAAACAGGTAAACTATGTATTTACAGCGGTATATTTGCTTGCGTTACGTTGACACAAAATTCGTCCTTCACATTTTGAGATACTCCGTAAGTCCAATTTTTCAGCAGTCGCCTCGTGTGAGTCGCTTTCTCCTTGTTTTGGACACCTCTCAGTAGGTCGTCCTGACGTCAGCCAGTACCACCAACTTCGAGACGTCAAAGTCAGTATTTCTCGACTACCCCCCCCCCCCCGTAAATCATCGGAACCTTCCTGCCCGGAAGCGAAAGCATCCCCCTTTTCTTTTCGTTGATTTATTCTTCCATTACAGTCGCTGCTGCCCCAAACTTACTTCGCGTGCATACTAACAGTTTTTCTATTTGCAGTCATTGAGGCTGATGTGTCACATTACAGGCACCAAAAAACCGCAACGGCTTACTTTTGCTGCCCTGCATGCTGGCAACTCTGCTGTTGCAGGGTCCACCGCACCGCTGGCCGCTGCCCCCTCCTATGCTGAGGTGACTTCCGGGGTGGAATGCCAACCTCGCTCAGGTTAGTGATCCACATGTCTGACAGGGGGGTCAACATGCATTAGAACAACAAAAATATACAAACATTGTACTACCAAATTCTCCTCACAGAATAATGGGACAACCGTTACTTACCATTCACTAGGCATCTGCGAAGGTTCGGAAATTACAAATACAAATCTAATGTTGAAAAATTTGCGACAAAATATAGAATAGCGTCACAAACAAAATGTATAAAAACATACCTATCTTGAGGTTATGTTTACAAATATTACAGTGTTTCTATTTCCAAGCCTTGAAGTTACAACAACTAACAATTTGCACGTAAACTGTTGAATTATTTGAAAAGCACATTCAGCATGTACAAGATGGATGACATAAATGTTCTCTTCAGTGTGCTTGATCTAGGAAGCAAAATTTAAATTTTCAATTATGCTGAGCGTCAATATGCAGTCAATCTATTGAAAGTAGAATTTACAGTAAAAGGCACAGAAATTGACAGTAGTACTATTACCCCCACAAAAAAGACAAGATTCCAGTTCAGGGGGCTTTGTGTGGGCTTTGTGTGACGAAATTTGCCAGAAACAGAAGTAAATTACGCAAGTGGTGAACAGAAAAAAAATGCTACTGAGAGTTCTTTGGCAGCAACATGTGTACCGAGAATTCCAATCCCTACGAGTGGTGGTAGGAACTTCAAGAGATCTTCACACTTGTCATACAATTAGCTGAAAGTTATCTGTCCTTCCAAACAACACAAGTTGCGAGCAAGAGGGTTTTCTCCACCGCAGGTAACATTGTTACCACTCGGTGTGAGTCGTTGCCACAGCATTTTGAGCAGTTAACGTTTCTCCAAGACAATGTAAAATGACAGTTCAGTATCTTAAAAGATTTGTTATGTTCTGTGACTGTACTTACACGTTATATGTTAGCTTGTCTTACAAACATGTGTTGTAACTTTTCAGTGCTCAGAATGCATTTGTCACATTTACTGTACTACCTTTGCTGCGTAATGCATACCTCCTTAAGTGAATGACAGGCATTGTTCTAAAAACTTGTTAAATGCTACACAAAAACAATGTAATGGTAAAATTTGTTCTTAATACTTCATATGAGAGAATATTAACAGTATGTATTTAGGCACAATGTTTTATGATATTGAATATTTACTTTTCCTTTTCATTTCCTGAAAGTTTATGGACTATCTATGTTAATTTTACATTTTTGCAAACAAAGGCAGCAATTACATTGTACATGTTTTTAATAACTGTGCATGTTGTCTGGCAATGCCAATATAAAATTTCCAAATACTTATGGTTCATATGTATATGACAAACAAAAAAATGATGAGTAGGTACTGGTTCACAAAATTCAATGCAATTAAAATACAAAATATGCAAATAATGTATACACCAATTTGGAATTCGATTACGGAATCAAAAGAAGTAATTTAAAACCTTAAACCTAGTAAGAAACGTAATACAATTATTGTATTGGTGAGATAACTTATACCGATATTAAAATAATTGTAATTAAGTTTCATACATTCAAGGGATACAAAAATGTAGAATTCAATTGTAATTGTTATTTTAATGAAACAATATACTTTTTAATAAGTAGATATGTGTGGCAAAAGTACCTGTCAAGCTCTATAACTATTATATTAGAGTACATGTTAGTATTTTAAATTTTACTTCACATTATTTAAACGAAATAAAAAAATTTGAAGAGCATCGGAATACATTACTTGTTTTGCCCCACAGGATAGTTTGCATGTGGAATTTGCTGAAATGATTTGACGAAATAGCGTACTGATCACAGCAGAGGAGTTCTGCATTCTTTTTTTTTTTTTTTTTTTTAGGAACACGTGTCGAGCTGCTGGACTTTGCAGTGAAGGCAGCAATGGTCCCGCACAATATTTATTGCAGGTATGGTTTTTAGGTTTTTTGTCATCAATAATAACCTACAATAATAATTTTCATCTGTATTCACTCTAATTACATGTAAGAAAATAATTAATGCATGTAACTTGTTACGTTTCCCATATAAATCCTTGCAGTGTTGTTAGTCTAGTGTAAAATGTTGAAATGTTAAAAATTTTAAATTAAAGAAAACTTGTTTAATTGTGTCTACGAACAAATAAAACTAGTGTGTTATAGTGAGCTGTTTCGGATAGTTATATGAAAGCCAATGACAAAAGTATAAGTGAACATAATGCAGCTATAATTCGGACAACGAATCTGTATCAGGTTTATTGTATGTACAGTTACCGTGTAGTGTAATTTTCACTATTTCAAATTCCAGGGATGGAATACATCTCAATCAGAGAGGGCTGCGGAAATTGCGGGCAGCGATCACAAACAAGTTGAGGTAAGAGGACATAAGATAACTTATGTAGTAGTCCAATATTGATGCTGAAAAAGTTGCCGAACATTTGCTATTTATTTTTAGTTACAATTCCTTAAATATGTGGTGGATTGACTTGATCATTTTTTGCACAAGGTTTATGAGCTCGACCCTAAGTTTTAGTGTATCTACAAGCAGTCACACCACAAGAATTATGATGAAACGAGCATTTAAATTTCTGTACATATTACAAGAAGATATCTAACAAAATTTTTTATTATATGTTTCTAATAACGTTTTCAGTGACATACTCCCCTAAAAATGTATGTAGTGTGTGGTAAATGTTATTAAATATATTTAAAATATAGATTTATATTTGTGTAGGTAAAGGTGTCTAGTGTGGTATGTAATAAATTTATGGTATAACTGAAAGCGAGTAACTTCAGAATAATCTATTTGTACACAATAAAAAATGATCGGAAAATATAAAAAAAACAATGTGGGTGTGTGCAAGTCACACACGGTATAAGAGAAACTTCTGAAAAGTACCTGATTGAAATATAATATTCCACGCATGATATTTGTTTCAATTTCTTTTAACTAGCATATTCTCTGTTGGACTCAAAATAATAAAACGCTCGTGGGCCTATAACTATAATACGGTGTGTGATTCAGTTGATCAAATAATAAATCGACAAATAATTACAAATGTAATACTGAAGCGTGAAAGTATCATACCAGCAATAAATATTTACTTACACAGCTAAAACAATACTCATACAACACTGTTTAACAATACTGATTTACACAAGTAATTGAAATAACACGTACTTGTGAGAAAGCCATTTCCTTGCGAGGTTGTCCCGTGGCGTGGTGCTCAACAATAACCTCGAACCCCGCTGTGTTGTCGTCTGCCTCAAGCCGTGTGCGGCGACATGCGCAGGCCTGTTACAATCGGCGCGACCCGCCTATCCCTGCAGCATGGCGGGGTGAAACCTGAGTAGTACGCCGCCACGTGCCGGCCGAGTTCTCTGTACTGTCTGCAACATACCAGCGCCGGAATTCTTTTCACAATATTTCCCATCCCCAGGAACGTTGAACGTTTAACGCAACAGTGCTTTCATACCCCCTCCATGGTAGTGTTAAATGTTTAACGCAACAATGTTGGAAGTCGCATTAAAAGTTTTACTTCAAAAATTATGAGAAAAAACCAATTTTGAATTTGTAACTCTGAAATGTTCCAGTGTAGGTATGGTGACAGCTAATTCGTGGGATGTGAAATTTACTGTTCTTACAAACAGAATCACTATTTTCTACGAAGAATGTCTTTGACAGAGTAATATGTAACGTATGAATTTGTGCTGAAATATCTATTTGAAATAAAGATTTCAGGGGTATTATAGGTGGCCTTGACAATTAAGAACCACAACATTTAGGTCGTGATCAGTATTATGTTTCACATTCTTACATTCAAAATAATGAGCCTAATACAATTAAAATAAATTTGCATGTTTATCTACAGTTATAAATGTGCTTCATGTAATGAATAATGAAGTAAATGTGTTTTTTACATACCTTTCATATTACCATTCCCATAATTATTAATGTAATTTTGTAATAAAATTAACAAAATGACATGTATTAATCGCATACGCTTAGACAGTCAAACAAACATAGGACAGTATGTGTTAGATTAAAAAAAAAAAAACTGTTTTTCAGATAAATAAATTTCGCCATTGGCCACTTACATTTTGTATTTGAGGTGTTATTCAAGATACCTACTGGGATTCATATAAATTAAGCCCTTTCATAATACATGTATTGTTAATGTTGGCTCAGGGCCCCGAGTTGAATATTATGACTAACACATGCTTTGAACCATTTGTTTTCAGAATCATGGCACAACATGGCCGGTTATGAGTATAGATGAACTGCTGCACGCCCAAGCCTTCTGTGGTCCCGAGTGAGGCGAGTGACGGGAGCTCTAGTAACTAGGGCCTAGTTATTCATGCCTTTGTTTTTGTTAATGGCAGCTGTAATTTTAACATGTAATCTGTATCTCTGTCTGTGGCACCATAGCTCCTAAACAAATGAACTGATTTTGATATATTTTTTTTTGTTTTGCACACACTTAATAATCATAATCTGTGATTTGTTATTTGGATGCCAGGTAAATACTTGACATTTATTTAAAATTTAGATTCAATTCATAAAGTAACAGAGCATCTTCCCAACTTTTAACAATAACAATCATAACAATACTTAAAAGAGGAAGGCCTGTTAACCCATAGTTGATAAGTGATTAACTGATTAGAAAAGTAGTACTCTGTGTAGACGATTTTGTATAAGTGGGTACACATTGTGATGCATTTCACAAAGCTGTCAACAGTGGAAGAATTACATACAATTGTTGACACCACTTTTTTCCAAAACTAAAATGTGTTGATACATTTTTTTAAAAGTTTTACATTATTTATTTTATAGACATCAAACAAGACAGCGTTTCTAAGTTCTTAGCCTCATCTTCTTGGCATGTTATAACTACCGGCAAGTGAAACAAATCTTAGATTTTGGTGGTGAATCTTGGGTTCAGGTCTTTTTTAGCATATTGCATATTTTGCAGTAAATCGATTGTGCAAAATTTAAATTATGAATATAGGATATTTTCCACAATATGCCTCACTTTTAACACTCATGTCATATCATGCTCCTGTGATTAAAATACATCATTTTTGACTGACAAACATGTTAGTGTAATTATTAGGAAATTAATGAAGGGTACTGCACAAAGCATCCCAAAAATATGAAAGCACTAGGGATGGGAAAACCGATTCCCAATTTCATCGATACCTACCGATTCTACTTAAATAATCCATAATCGAGAAACAATGATAAAAGTCGATTCCCGCATGCAAAAAAAAACCATTTCACAACATTGCAAATCTGTCAGATACAATTATTTAACGACTCTTTGAGTGGGGTTATGACTGACTAGACGCATATACAACAGTCATATTTCCACAAATAAACAATATCCAAAACTTGGGTCGATGTTATACACAAGTCAAAGTACAAAAATTATTTATAAAAAAATTATTACTGCGTATTAGAAGGGGCCTGTTCTTTTCGCGATCGCGATTAAACGACGATAAACGTGAAATCACCGTAAAATACATTTTTCACCCGAAATCGCCACAACACAGCGTTTCTCCACGAAATTTAGTTTTCAAACGCGAAATCGCAATGTTTTTATGGGAAATTTAAATACTGGCTAAAAGATTTGCCTCGTCACTGGTAAACAAACACTGCAACATGGCCGCTACTGAACATTTATCATAAATGCACTAAAGCAAACAAAAGCTTACACACGCTCACGTTATAATGTTAAACCCAAAAATATACTGTTAAAATACGCAAAACTACGGCGTTTATTTTCCTTTCCGGCATAATGTTTGGATAGATAAGACGAACAGGCAAAGTTTTTAAGTCCACGCACACCGCTCGGGGCACTGGCGTCAACTTGGAATAGGGATGGACGATATACATCAATGTATTTTAAACACCCGATGTGCAGTAACGATGCATCGTATCGAACCGATGTATTGTTAACACTTCAGCATCGAATATATATCGATGTTTTTCATTCGATGCATCGAATACGCAAATTAAAACCAAAACAACAATAACCGAGTTTCTGCTGTGTAATAATGGTCCACGTTGTGAACCGTATCTTAAAGATTTTATTTTTTTTAACTTTCAGTTATAATAGGACCTAAGAAAAAAAGTTCAGTTTGGCAATTCTTTAATACAATTGATGATAAGAAATCGAAATGCAAACTATATCAAAAGGATATCAAGTCTGCCGGAAATACTACGAACTTAATTGGGCATATTCGTAATGTTCATAAGGCTGCTTATCCCGAAATTCAGCCAAAAGAAAATACATTGAATTCAGTTAATAAAACAGAAGAAATATCGAATCCTCCAAATTTATATGAGTTAATGTTAATAACTTAGTTGTGTACTCAAATTTGATAAATATGAATTTATGATGTATGCTACATCATACATGTATTGAAAGCTGAAAAAAACAAATGTTGCAAATAGAATTTGAATCATTTAATATTAAGTTAACTAGGTGAGTACCGAGTATCGAGAATCGAAGGATTTTTTTAAGAATCGATAATCGGGTATCGGAATCGAAAATTTTGGAAGCGTCCCATCCCTAGAAAGCACCATCAGAAATAAATATTAAATGGAGATTAAATGACATCTAACATCTGCTCTCTCTCTCTCTCTCTCTCTCTCTCTCTCTCTCTCTCTCTCTCTCTCTCTCTCTCTCTCTCTCTCTATGTATGTATGTGTGTGTGTATATATATACATACACACACACACACAAAAACAAAACTTATCTGACTTTATCATTTATTATAGTTTTCCAATGGGTTCTGTGTACTATAACTTGTTTAGTCTGAATAGGATGTCTTTTTTCTGTTCGGGGGTAATAAACAGCTATGGAATAACTCTTTGGTCCATGTTAACTAATTTATACCTAATTGCAATATTTTAGACCAAATTCCATGGTTTAAATTTACGCCAAGTTTATTTTTAAAACACGATATTTTAGTGCCATTGTTTTAATTTTTTTATGAACTATTGTTTATTCATAAAGATAGCATCATTTTCAATTTATACGACACTTGTTCAATGACACTTACTTAACTAAAACAGTGCCATTTTGTCTGATACATGATGCCCTTTTACAATATAATAATTCGTAATAAGCACATCAAACTATTGGGAACAATACAAATAAATCAGCAAGTTAATGTACATTTGAAAAATGTACCAATTTCATTGTGTAAAACTTAGTTACTAATAATGCTTGCAATATGAAAGAAAATTTCTATACATTTAGTACGTACTGTTTTGTAGTATGGATTGAGATTTGAATTAATATTCTAAATCATTTCATTATTTTGGTTCTTTGGTGCTTTATGTTACATTACCTTGTATTTCTGTGTTATATGGTGTATTAACATACTGTGTTTTTACTAGCTGTCACATTGCTTATTTGCCTAATATTTTGTGTAAATATCCTTCAAGTATTTATTCATTTTGAATATTGTTTTTATATTTGTATTTTACATTTTTATTTATATAATACCATAACAGTATATCTAAAACATGGTGCTCCGGTTGGTGTAAAAAAAACACTGCAGACAGATGTGTGATGGATTGGCGCCAATAATTTATTCTTTTTTGGTGTTTGTAGAGGCACTCCGGCGTTTTCTTTATGTTTTCTTATGGTGGGAAACACTGCAGCAGTTGTTTCTCACGCCAGACGGTAAAGTTATCGTATGATTTCGGCCAGCCTAACTGAAAAGACTAAGAAAATATATTTCAATGTATTTTTGGACAGAATTAGCCTCACTGGGTGGAGCCAAAAATAGGTATTTGCAGTGCTTTTCTGTGATTGGGTAATTTAATGAACGTTTTTGGGAGAATTGTAATTGTAAAAGACATGTGTTTAGCATCAAAAGAATAATAATTTTAAAAAGGTAAAAATATTGTACTAAAAATAATTGTGGGTAGTATTTTATATTTATGTGGGGTGGGGTGGGGGGGTGTTTTGGGGGTTCAACCCCCCCCCCCCCCCCGAAAGATAATACCCCAGGTTTAAAAATTAAATTAATGGCTATTTATTTATTTACTTAAGAAATAAACAAAACAGAAGCATTCTTTGTGAACTGGAATAAAAAGGTAAAAATATTGTACTAAAAATAATTTTTGCTATCTATAGAGTTCTTCCTAAAGATTATGGAACAAACACGTCTAAATTGTTAGTAACAATTAATCACAGTTGACATCCATCTTTCCACCTGATAAATAGGCCAATCTTATTACCTAAAACAAAGAAATATGCCAAGAAGAAATAATTATATTCAACACATGAATTGCCGCAAATATGACTGCATATTAGTCCAAATAGAAAAATACCCTGAGCATACTGACAAAGTAATTAATGTCTAAATCAAATTAATTACAAATTCACAATAAAACATTTTTATAGGCAAGCTGTATATGTGCAAAGTTGATAACTATTAGAGGGGCAACAACCGAAAGTGGGGGGTTTGGGGGTCCTCCCACGGAATAATTTTGTCGTGAGTTGGTAAAAATGGTGCTATACAAGCATTTTTGTACCTTCATTAAATATTTTCTTCGAGTATAAATATTAATGCTTTTAAAGAAACACACACACCCTCCCCCCTTGCTCTTCCTGTGTAAAATTCATGGTTGGGGGTGGGGGGAAATGTCTATGTGCCCCCCCCCCCCCCCAATAAAAACTTATATTATTATTACCACACCTGACCTAACCATTGTTAGTACAGATAATTATATATTCATACTGTACCAAATGCATTACAAACATATTGTTCATGTAAAATTATGAACATAATTAGTAAAACATTACAAGTAATTGGTGTAATTGACTAAACTTCGGGGAAAGTGATTTTCAGTATAAATATTATGCTCAGTATGTAATTTCATAACCAAAAATTTAACACAACGCTGATACAATAATAGTTGTAATTTATGTCTAGGTGAGTTACCAAAGTTTATTATGTAATTAATAATTTTTAATGAAATAAATAACAATGTCTAATGTTATTAATGTATGAATTGCTGTGATTGCTATTTATGTTTACTTGTTCCAGACATTGGTGTTGAAACATGAAGACATTCAGTAATATTACTGGCAGTAGGCGAGGGGGCCTGCCGTTACAATTAAAACTCCCCGACTCTATGGTGACCGGCAGTAGGCGAGGGGGCCTGCCGTTACAATTAAAACTCCCCGACTCTATGGCGACCGGCAGTAGGCGAGGGGGCCTGCCGTTACAATTAAAACTCCCCGACTCTATGGCGACCGGCAGTAGGCGAGGGGGCCTGCCGTTACAATTAAAACTCCCCGACTCTGTGGCGACTGGCAGTAGGCGAGGGGGCCTGCCGTTACAATTAAAACTCCCCGACTCTATGGCGACCGGCAGTAGGCGAGGGGGCCTGCCGTTACAATTAAAACTCCCCGACTCTATGGTGACCGGCAGTAGGCGAGGGGGCCTGCCGTTACAATTAAAACTCCCCGACTCTATGGCGACCGGCAGTAGGCGAGGGGGCCTGCCGTTATAATTAAAACTCCCCAGATCACATCTCTCCATACTTCCTTTAATCCTGTGACTCCTCTCCCATCCTGGTGGAAGTTCTCAACACCTACCCGTGGTTCCACTGTGCAGCACAGTAAAAATAAAAGTCAGTTCATATCAAATTACAAAATGTAATGTATTTTCTCACTAGTGTATTCAATGAATTTTTACTGTGCTGGCCAAGTTGAGAGATCCTAAGCCAACATTCACCAGTTTTACGTGTAATGAATTAATTTCCATATTATGCATTGTTCTTTCAGCTACGGTTCCAGAACTAAGACCCTTGTTATTACCTGATGAACCTGGTTAGTTAAGGCCACCTAAGGTAATAAAAGTTTGCTGACATCATGGGAGTACCCTTTTATGAGTGTGGAAAAGACATATTTTGTGGGAATTGGATATTTACCAAAAGGAAAGATGCCATGTGTTCTTTACTGCATTAGAAAGATAACTTTTACATTTAAAGTTACGGGATGGTATCTTCCTGTTGCTCTCATTTTGTTGAAAATAAAATGATTTAGTTAACCATTCAACATCTCGCCAAGGAGTATAGGAAGTTGTCGAACCTTACTCATTAACTGTGTTGAGGCCATAAATTAATGATACATGATTTGAGTTACATACTTTACTTTGGTTATAATTAGTTTTTTAAATGAATACTTCTACATTACTTACCTATAGCCCAGAACCACCTACATCACATGAGCTTTCAAGGAGGAAAATCATTATCAAAATCGGTGAGTTTGTTAAAGAGAAATAGGATTCCACAGAAAACACATAGATACGCCCGGCTTTTTGCATTATGGGTTTAACACAAATAAAATGCAACTTACTTGGTTTATTCCATTACTGAATACCTTAGGTCTTTTCTAGCAGATTGCTTACAGGAGGCGTTGAACCAAGATGTATACGGCCCAATGGAAGTAGAAACCCCGCGCTGGAGCCCGTGGGTAGGTTGGCGCAGGCCCCACTTCGCCAACCGTAAGATCTTCATGCTGGGCGTTAAGCTGTGCAGCTTCTCATGGCACTACCCTGCCTGCAACGGCTCCCTACCAACCCCACATTGCCTGGGGGTGGTGTTCCACCACCAGGTGAACTGCGCTTGGAACCACTCAGGGAATGAGCTTAGTATTAATATTATAGTAATTACATAAACTGAAATAAAAATGTGATACTGTACTGGTTATTTCGAATAACTATTTGAATCGTGACTAGGTTAACCAATTTATTACAACTTATTCAAGACTTAATGTTCTTTCATTACTTCTTTGTTGATTCAGTGAATAAAATAAAAAGACACTAACTATAGCTGTGATACAGGTTTTACATAGCACAAACCTATGGCATTTACTCCAGTAACTTAAATATAACAAAGTACTTGAGAAATGAACATAAAATACTACCCACAAATCACTCAGTTACAGATGAAATATTTATCACACTAAATTGAATTGTAACACATTTATATTCCTTTTAGTGAATTAAATATTTGTAAACAGTGTTTCTACATTAGTAGTTTCGATTTACAGATATTGGGCAACAGTATATGAAGACAACTGCTAGAAATAAATGGTCAACAGTTTGTTTGCACACAAAGCATCTTTACATAGAAGACAACACAAGTGCATTAATTAATTCCATTATTGTATATAATGATGATCAAGGAGTATGTAAGTTATTAGAGATTTCTCTCCCAGGTTAAACATAATTTTATTTATTTTTTCCACTGTGGATAATAACATTAACAACCGCACAGCATTAAAACCCGAAGAATTTTAGTTTTGTCCCAAAATATATAAGGATCTGGGAACCGATAAATGTTACGATGACACACTCGCAATAATTACTGAAAATCCATTTAACCTTAAGAAGTTACACAATTCCAACTTACAAACAATTTTCAGCAATTAACTGTGCTACAAGTCATATGTGTTCTGTGCAAAGCTGAAATTTTGAGCATTGTGATCATCAAAAAAGCAGTTTCAATTCTTGCCAAAAACAAAGAGCAACAAGTTCAGGTAATTTAATTGTTTTCAGTGCTAACAGTAATTTAAAGTAGTGAAATGATTCCATACACATTTATTTTATCATACAGACTCCAAACTTACAAACAGTGATAGGTTTTCACAAGGGAATAGATGCCAGAATGTTATTTGTAGCTAGCTGATGGCGATACTTAATTGCACAATTGTGAAACCATGATGCAATTTGCAGTCAAATGGCAGCATCTAATGCATCATTGTAAAAAATGGTGAACTTGAAATTTAAAGGCTTTTGAAGAATTAACCAATTTTGAGTTCTTTTATTGGATTGTAATTATTATACCTAGGTATTTTCATTCAATATCCTGCTAAAATTGGCCCATTGCATGTCATTTCTTTTTAATCAAAAATAAGCTCCACTCTGCAGTACACAGCACGAGCAGAGCATCCACAGAGGGTACATTCATCCACCCGTAGCATCTTATCTATCAATACAACCATGACAATTTTTTTCAATCCATGTTAGTACAATTTGGATAACGTAAAATGTAATGGTTTAATGTAACATGAGCAAATAATGACCCTCGTACAAACAAATACAATTTTATCTATCTTCCTGCTTAGAAAAGTAATAATGGTGCAGTTTATAATTATTTTTAAAGCAGTGATTTTATGTCATGGAATATTTTTTAAAAATATGTTAAAGAACACGTGCTGCATTGCTTATCTTACTCAGTAGAAAAGAATGTCCGGAGTAGCTAAGGTAACCACTTATAGTGACCCCAGACATGAGGATATTTGAGAGTTCTGTGTAATTCTACTTTTTTAGTATATATATTAGTGTATTTTATTGATCAGGATAAACGAGGTAAGTAAAATTTAAAATGCTGTACTATCATTACTACACATTTATTCTTGCAAGAAGGTTCCTGCCATTCAGAAAGTAGGCTACTTTCAAAACTGCAGAAGTAAATTTAAGAGGGTGTTAAAGTGAATGGACAGTGTGATATAAAAAATGAAAGTGATTTTAGATTTTCTGCAATGTACTTTACGTAATATAAATGTTTTAAATCCTATTTTACAGATGACAAAATAAAAGAGCCCAGTTTTTATATTCAGTACCATTGTGGCATTAATGAGCCAAAAATTTATTAGTTTTGAGAAACATCTCTGATAGAAAGAAGATAATTTATGCAGTATTTGCAAGGCCAAAAAAATCTCTAATCCCCTGGTAAGTTGACTCTTTTTTATTATTTCCTTAACATTTTTATATAAATATCTCAAAACTATTTATTTTAATTGTCTTTGAGTAAAAAATTTAAAACGTACTTTTTAATCTGATAGTTTTAAGTTGGTTTCAGTTAAATTGCAAGCAGTTAAATGCGAGAGATTGAAAGACTGATTAAAAATCATGTGGTTAGCAGTATGCACTCTACATTGCCGGAGAAAACTATATTATTCTTTATTCACCATGATTACTTGAATTATTGCATTTCAAGTTATAGGTTATCTATGGATACCTAAGTTATTTAGTTGTTGGTTTTATATTCTGCTAATTAGACACAGTAAATTTAAGTATTATTGATGTTAGTATATTATATAGTTTAATATTAATGTACATATTAATTATATAGCAGTTAGACTAGACCAAAGGGTTTCACCCTTTTGTTTATTAACCCAGCGTTCTTAGCCGGTAGGCATTACCGCCCTGGGGCCACCATAGGATAATCCACGCACGCAAAGGGGATGAGGCATTAGTGTGTCTGCTATGACGAGGTTACTGGGAACCCATCCAGGTCTCGCCAACACCTCGACCCCCTACCCCACTCAGTTAACCAGACAATTGGCTGCGCCCTAAGCCCATTGGCGTTACATCAACGTTGCTGGCACCTATCCTATTCTACCGCATCACACTGGGACCCCTCAAAAACCAGTGAACCCGTGGTCCGGTGGAGGCCTGTTAGCTGTCCGGGCTAGCACCGGGGCTGTGTCGTCGCTCACCACGTCGACCCGTCAGAGGGCACGCTGATAGGTCTACCCCTAAAGCACTCGGGGCAACACTGCCTAGTACGAGACCTACCACAACCAGATCCAGTGCCGTTGAGGAAATCTCTAGGGTACTGTGCCGGGGGCTACGGTCACATCAACTGTGCAACTACCTTCCGCATCAGAACTGCAGGGTCTAATGGCCCTCCTAGATTCAAGACCGTCTGTGGGGACCGTGACGGAGGCGACGTCGATGGCGGCGGCGCTGCCGGTGACCTGGGCGGCGTAGGCGCCGTCTGAACGGGATAACAACCTGCAAACGCTCCTGGATGCTGTCAAAGAAATGCAGGTACAGCTGCGGACGGCGGTCTCACTACTTCGCGAGATAAAATTGAACATTCAACTCTTTATATATCCTCCCTATTAGGTTTTTAGATAGTCTTTCTCAGCGTTATGATGTTCGTGTAGGGATATGTATATATTATTGTTCGTGTAGAGTTTGTGTTCTTTATCATGTGGGAATTTTAAATACTGTTTAGCGTGTAGTAATTTATAAATAATATTGTTTGTGTAGTGTTTTATACCCTTTTTACCGTGTTTGTAATTAATTTTATTCGTGTAGAGTTTTATACCCTTTTTATCGTATTTTGTTATTAATTTTATTCGTGTAGAGTTTTGTACAATTTTTATCGTATTATTTTTAAATAATTATATTCGTGTAGAGTTTTGTACAATTTTTATCGTATTTTTTTATAATAATTATATTCGTGTAAAGTTTTATACAATTTTTATCGCATTTTTGAAATAATTTAATATCTGTGTGATTTTTTTTAACTTATTTGAATTTGTGTATTTTTTTTTTTAATGGATATTTCTAATAAATAATGTTTGTATTATACTAAATATGTATGAATTTATTTAATTGATGAATGTTCCCTGTTTATTAAGAGGGGGCGGTTTTTATTTTAAACCATCATGTTCTTTACACCTGGGAAGATCGCTAGCATGAGTAATTGATGTAAGCTTTACATAACTTACACCTGGTAATCAGGTATGCATGTGTTTTATATACATTCAAAGGTTTTGTGTGTATGTATGTGTATACAAACATGCACGCAGGCACACGCACGTACGTCATGAGGTATGTAGGTCAGGTCCGTTGCTGACTCTGCAAGGCTACGCCTCACGTTATCATTACTCAAGGCCGCAGGACCCGGCTGAGGATGTGCTTCGTGTTATCATTGCTTACAGATGGGTCGTGCCTGTAGACCGGCCTCTGGTCTTTAACCGACGAGCACATTATACACATGCAAAATAAAAAAAAATAAACACTCTTGATATGATCATAATTTTATTTTTCACTTATGTTAATTACGCTTGTGATTTCGTTTTGCAATATGTGCGGTGCAACTATATATAATTAGAAAAGCAAAAACACTGCGTCTTGTATATAAGCTTTCGTTTGTTTAAAAAATAAAAATAAACAGTTGTATATGTATCAGGACCCCCACATGTCCGGTGTTACCGTTGCTACGGCAACGGGGCCCCATGGGTCTAGGGGGTCTGCGAAGGAAAGAAAAAAACTTAAAGCAAAACAGTAGACAATTTTAAATAAATCATAGAAAACAATTAAACAGTAAGGCCGACATTTAGTTAGTGATGAAATATTACACCAGAGTAATATTATTCGGCATATGCTGTGCGTACAGAACATGTCTGAATCTACAACTGTGAGTAACAAAACCGCCAACAATTGACATGCAACCATGTTGACAGTGCAGGACCCGTATACTCATTTATTTGACTTTATTAAACATAAATTTACGTTGACAATCGAAACACTGCCTTAAGACTAGTTTTAATGTGTTTTTTAAAAATAATTGTGAAAAGGTTAAAAAATATATAACTAAACCGATGTACATAAAGGAAAAAAAAAGGGTGGGGAGGAAGGCATCATGACCTCTAGCAACGGGGCCCACGGAATGATGTGGGGGGTCTGATATGTATATATATAAACACAAACGTGAGACACATGTATTATAATTTAATTATAATCATATCTTAATTGTCTATATGGAACTAAATGTCATTGGTATAATCTACTTACATCTGCTAAAACTTGTATCCTCCTCCACAAAATCAAGCGTTAATTTTTTAAATGTTGATATAGGGTCTCTAAATCTAAAACAAAATGATATTGATTTGTTGCAGACTACTAGCATAAAGTTTGTGTGTCTGTGTGTACATTCCGTTTCCTGTGTGTACCGTGTGTTCGCTACGTTTCCTGTGTGTACTGTGTGTACGTTCCGTTTCCTGTGTGTGTACCGTGTGTTCATTCCGTTTCCTGTGTGTGTGTGTGTGTGTGTGAGTCCGTAGCATGTGTACTGCGTAGCCTTTTAAATATATAACTTGAAACCTCAAATCATATTGAATCTAAAAAAAAAAATAATAATTACAAATTATGAGAGAGAGAAAAAACAAAGCATTAACTGATGTCAACATATACGAGTCTATTTGTGTTTTAACCCTATATATTCACAAACAAGCATTTGTTGATGTACACTACACTGATCATACGGATAAGACTTATCATTATGCACGTATAAGCAAAATGGTTCAGCAGGGTAAACAACAAAAAAAGCACACAAACCAAGAACCAGAGGTCATGGTGGTAACTGTTATAGGAAACTTAAAAAATTCTTCCGAAACACGCAATATACTAATCAATATAAGGATATGTTTATTAACTTCGGATATTACCATAATATTTAAAGTTTCTGATCTTGGTGTTATTCCCCCTCACCATGTCGCTCGCCGGACCGTGGGACACGGCGCTGAGGGCAGAGACCTGATGTCCTCCTCAAGGACACGTGTGCTGGTTGCCACGTGCTAACAATATATTACAAAATTATTTTATTAAGAATAAATATTAATGTAATTTTAACAATAATAGTATTAACAAACTGTTTATTCCTAGTATAAAGTTATAACAAATTAATTTTCTTTACAAGTATACAGATGAAAAGAATTAATTTTTTTTTTCCAAGTGTAAAGATGAAAAGAATGAAATTTTTTTCCAACTATAAAGGTGAACTGTTATAAAAATTTTTTCCAAGTATAAAGTTGTAAAGAATTAATTTTTTTTACAAGTATAAAGATGAACTGATATAATTTTTTTTCCAAGTATAAACATGAGATATAAAGAATATTTTTTTAAAACACATTGTGTATAGTGACTTGGGGATTTATTATTATGATAACATACAAACATTAAATTTTTTTTCCATTTAATTTTCTCTACGTAATCATACATACATATATACATCACTCATACATTAGTTTTTGCCCCAATTCCCTCTCCCCCCCACCGTGTACCTTCTTCGTGATGTGTAGACTTAAATTAGTTTTTTTATATTCATTTGTTTAACAAGTTTTTTTTAATAGATACTTTAACATCAAAAACATTATAAGATTTTTAATTTAGTTTTGTAGAGATATATTGAAAAATTTCTTGATTAAAATTTTTTTACAACGATACAAAAACAAAATAATTATAAAGAACATGGCTATTTTTTTTTCATTTAAGGTTTTGATTAAAACGATACACTGAAACAACTATACAACATCAAAATAATATTTATAAAGTATATAACGGTTAATTTTTGCATTGCCTATGAATATGCATTGCCGCGTTAAAGTTAGCGTCACACAATAGATTTGATCTGGCCACGGGGCACAGTTCACGACAGCAAGATGTCTCAAACTTTGCAATAAGATAAATCATCGTGGTACATTTACCTACAATGTTTTAGTCCACCGCACTGTTCACTGTAGCGATATTTACGATTACCGATTTTTGATGTCTTTAGTTCATCACCCGAACACGGAAAATACGCGTGCGGATGGCATAGTTTAATTACACAATTTGGGTTCGTACAGTCATATGCGATTATAGGTTTCACGGTACCGAAGGGATCCTTGGATTCCCATTCAAGCCTAAAGTGAGTGTCTTCACGACACGATTCAAAGTACGTAATGTCCGTGGTGAACACATCGGTAGTGGTACCGTAATAAAACACTTGATATTGAACGCACTGCTGTCCTGATCGTACGAAAGAATAGTTTTCTTGTCCGTTGTCGAACAGGGCGCACTTTTCAGTCTCGTGAGGGCGTGGGTCCGGACAGAGGTCCCAGCACCACGTGGTGGCATCTTCTTCGTCATCATCGTCGTCGTCGCCGACGTGGTCGACAAAGTCTGGGTACCTGATAGAAGATGTCCTCTGGGCGAACCACGTTGACGATCTCCGGGGCAGCTGTCACGTCACGACGGCTGAGACGTCCTCGTTTGGGACGTGCGGCTGTCACGGTCCCTCTGCGAAAGATGTCCAAAACGTGTCCGACGATGGCGACATCGATGGGCTCCAACGACCCTTGTTGACGCGGTCACCCGCCACCACCTCCGTCGTCGACATGTTGATGATGCTGGATTTGTTACGAGGATGCCGCGACGATGGTGCCTCACTCTTCGATGCCGGAGTCTTGTGCATCTTGCTGCTGCTGCTGCTGCTGCTGCTGGAGCTCTATAGCCGCCTCCACCGTACGCAGGATGCGGTGGTGTAGATACAGAATGAATTCCTCGCTTCCGGGAAATGCTTCAAGTGTACTTAAGATGGTTACAGTTAGCTATTGTCGAATTTGATCGAACGACATTCCTTCGTATCCCGTAATTATTTCCGCAATGAATTTGTGCATTTCGGCAAGCGAAACCATGATTATAATTATACTCGGCGCCGGCGAAGGAGGAACTGAGGCAAAAACTGAAGGCTCCCGGGTCCTGCAGCCGGTATTGGAGTAAGACATGTGCAGTGCTTCCTTTGCTCATTTCACACTACAAATTTCATTGGGAAATATGATTTTGTTTTCGTCCTTTTTTCCTTGGTTTATTTTTTCATGTTCAGCAAATAGTTGGATAATGAACTTCTTTTTTAATTACCGTATTGCTCTGAAAAAAAGCGGCATATTTTTTTCAAATTTTTGGATATATAAAACTTGTAAGCTGCGTATTATTGCGTGTTTAGAAAATTTTTTTTTTTCAAACAAAATTGCAAAACGTACAAAAGTTTTGTACCCGCACGCTGCTACCAGTAGAAGCCATCTTGCCCAGCAATAAAATTATAGCTGTATATCTAGAGAAAAACTTTAATACACACTACATTCAGTTACTAATGTATGCGAAATAACATGTGCATCGTAACTCTTGTTTTCGTTGTGATGAAAACAACTGAACTTCCAATTATATCACGCTAGCAATGTAAACACGGGCACAAACCAATGAACAGCGTAATTTCTGTCATCGCATGGGAGCACAATGTTCTGTCGGAACAGCAGCTGCTAGCGCAAGTAGAATACAATTGAATGTGAAAATAAATGTTACCCAATTATCCCTTCCATATCTTACAAACCTTTAGGTACTTATTATCTACCTGTCACGCAATTACAAAACAAAAACAGCACTGTAATTATTCTGTTTCCCATATACAAGTTTATCCCTTGATCCTAACGGCATTACCCTTTATATGTTGTTCTTGTTTTACATTAGACTTGCTGTTTTAATTTAGAATGTTGAAAAATCCTCTACATAACTCAAAATACCTAACATATCACGATACAAACAAATTATGTCAGGTTTGTAAAAATGTGTATATTTCGTATAGGTACATTTTACAATCATAATTATTTCCCCAGTGAATATGTCTAGGATCTCTCGTCCTACTAAATTAAAAAAAGCAAGAATCCTATACCACAAACTAATTCCATCAGGATCGGATAAATTTGGATACGTGATACGAAACTATTAGTACAAAAATGAAACCTACACCAGTGAAATGAAAATCGACAAGTATTTTCCCGAAACAGGGTCTATATTATTTGATTATGAAATAAATTTATGAAAGAAATAAGTGTTCTCTAGCAAAAATGTCATCCGTATTTATTTGTTTTGACGTCCCTCGGCTTCTGGTCCCTATTTTCCCGTTTACTAGGAATTCCTGTTGTGCCCGTACTGCTCACGTCTGAGAGGTGTGGGTCCAGGCCAACGTGGCCGGGACTGGGGAATACGGGACCTGGAGGGAGGGAAAGGTGATAAGGAAGAGTGATAGGCAGTTTTTTAAAGGACCACTCGATGTTAACAGTTCCACGAGCCCCTTTTATTGTAATCCTGAGAGCCTGCCACGGCCTGGCGGATCCGTCGCGGGGTGAGCGCCCTTCCCACGAAGACCCGGACTCCCGAAGACCGTCTCGTGCAACCAACTTGTCTCGACACGAACTAGAAATCCTCCCACGTAACCAAGTTCCTTATTGCATGTTTCTCCACAAAGGCTCGTGACACGTGCGCGGTTCTTTACGTAACTGACTCGTAACGACGGCGAAAGTTCAACGGTGCGTAACTACGCTTACGAGTCCTATGATGTTCGACTCGTGACGTAACTCGTACGCTCAATCGTGTGAGCGGCACAGCGAAGGCAGCTCAGCTGCCGCAAAAACCCGTACAGTGGCGCTGTCGCCAGACCGCGAGCTCGGTAGACGCGCCTCGCGATCAGCGCGGAGCGACGTGCACGTCTGCCGCTGAACGAGTCCTGAGTAACACTGCCCTTCCCCGCCAGCCCGCGGTCCGTCGCGCGCGGGTTGCGGGGCAGGGGAGGAGAAATCGGCCGGCGTGGGAGAGCACCACGCCTCGCGACGCGGACGAGCGCCAGGCCGCGATTACATATTAAAACTGCGAGACATTTGCGAAAATTACAAGATGATTTACACAATAATTAATACATTACGGTTACACGATCATTTGAAAAATATATACAACACAGAATTATTCGTAACACTAAGGAAGCCACTGGCATGCTAGGGCGCACGCGGGTGCATCCCTGGCCGATGCACTACACTGATGGTTCACTGGGGAAACAGACTCCCTCAGGTCCGCATCGGTGGCCAGGAACGGCCTCTGCATCTGGGAGGGTACGACGACTGTCGTCAAATGCCCCCCCCTCTCCCGAGGCCGTCCTGGCCCCCGACGCCGACCTAGACCGGTAGCTGCATCCGCGCCCGGCCATGTGTCTGGTCGTCGGAGTCCGTCACGTCAATATGTATGGGTCGGGCAAACTAGGGCAGGAGCTGCATCACGCTGCAGCGTAGCCCCCCGTCGGCCGTCTGTCGTATGTCGCGGGGCTTGTACTGACCCCCCTACTCGTAGTCCCGGAGGTAGTGAGGGGCCATTTTCTCACGCATGGACCGGCACAATGCCGGTCCCCTCCCCGCGTGAGTGGTCATCATCGGCTCCCCGGAAGGCAAATCCAGGACAACCTGCTGGGCCCTGTCGACATCGCCCTCCCCACTGAGGAGCCGGACCGTTACGTCATCTGTCACGTCCTTGCTCACGTCCGTTCACATCACCAGCCGTTCCCAGGAGTGGATGCATCTCCGTCCACGTCTCTGGACAGGCTCCGGCAACGTCACCACTGGTTCACTCAGGTCGACCAGGTCGCCCTGTGCAGTGTCGTCATGCGTCACGTCCTCGATGAGCGGTCCCTCACTATCATTGGCGTAGTCGTTGACGTCATCGGGCAGAAGCACCCGGTCCACAAAGCGCTCTAGCTCTTCCATGCTCGCGCCACGCGGGCCCCTTCTGCCCCTCCTGATGGGCGTCCTTACCCCGCCCCCTCTATCCAGCCGAAAACCGCCGTCTCCCCCTTGATGTCCCCTCATAGGGGACTGAGTCGGTGTCGTCGTGCGGGCCCGTTGTGTGTCGTGCCCCAGGTATTATCGTCTCCGTCAACGTTCCTGCCTACCACCCGCTGTGACCTGGAGTGAGCGTGTCCCCGTCGACGTCCCTGATTCAACTCCGGTGGCGTCACCACGGGTTCACCGAGGTCGACCAGTACTCCTACAGCGACATTGTCATTGGCCCTATCCTGGGTCATCAGTCCACTACCGTCGTGGCCGCCCCCGTGCGTCCCGTCCCGTGTGTCGTCATCCTCATCAACGTCCCTGCTTACCACCCGCTGTGACCTGGGGTGAGCATGTCCCCGTCGACGTCCCTGATCCAGCTCCGGTGGCGTCACCACGAGGTCATCGAGGTCGACCAGCACTCCTACGGCGACATTGTCATTGGCCTTGTCCTGGACTACCGGTCCACTGCCATCGTGGCTGTCGTCGTGGCTGACCCGTGTGTCCCGTCCCATGAGTCGATGTCCTCGTCAAAGTCCCTGCTTAACACCTGCTTTGATCTGGGGTGGGCGTGTCCCCGTCGACGTCCCAGGTCCGGCTCCGGTGGTGCCACCACGGGGTCGCCGAGGTCGGCCAGTACTCCTTCGGTGACGTCATCATCGGCTCCGTCACCAAACACTGGTCCGCTTTCGTCATGGTCGTACTCGTCGTGCGGATCGTCTTTCAGTCGGATGACGTCTCTGTGTACTTTAGTCGTCCGTCCGTCGGCGCGACGCACGAGGTACGAGGTGGTCCCCAGTCTGTCCACTACCTCCTGCGGTCCAGACCACTTAGGGGCCAGACTGGCGCAAAAGCCCCTCTCGCCAGACGACAGGTGGTGACACTTGAGAAACACCTGCCGCTCCCACGCCGCGCAGCTGCACCTGCTTCCGTCCTATCCTGCACATGTGCGCTTGCGTGCGCTTGCGTGCGTTTGCGTATGCTTACGGCCACACTAGTTGGGCACCAAATGACGTCCCTCGGCTTCTGGTCCCTATTTCCCCGTTTACTAGAAATTCCTGTTGTGCCCGTACTGCTCTCGTCGGAGAGGTGCGGGTCCAGGCCAACAGTGCCGGGACTGGGGAATACGGGACCTGGAGGGAGGGAAAGGTGATGAGGAAGAATGATAGGCAGTTTTTTAAAGGACCACTCGATGTTAACAGTTCCACGAGCCCCTTTTATTGTAATCCTGAGAGCCTGCCGCGGCCTGGCGGATCCGTCGCAGGGTGAGCGCCCTTCCCACGAAGACCCGGACTCCCGAAGACCGTCTCGTGCAACCAACTTGTCTCGACACGAACTAGAAATCCTCCCACGTAACAAAGTTCCTGATTGCATGTTGCTCCACAAAGGCGCGTGACACCTGCGCGGTTCT
Source organism: Bacillus rossius redtenbacheri (assembly GCF_032445375.1). Lineage (NCBI taxonomy): Eukaryota > Metazoa > Arthropoda > Insecta > Phasmatodea > Bacillidae > Bacillus > Bacillus rossius. Next base: position 341,032,197 of record NC_086330.1, on the reverse strand, counting down.
TTACATAACTGACTCGTAATGACGGCGAAAGTTCGGCGGTGCATAACTATGCTTACGCGTCCTATGATGTACGACTTGTGACGTAACTCGTAACTCGTAACTCGTACGCTCAATTGTGTGAGCGGCACAGCGAAGGCAGCTCAGCTACCGCAAAAACCCGTACAGTGGTGCTGTCGCCTGATCGCGAGCTCGGTAGACACGTCTCGCGATCAGCACGGAGCGGCGCGCACGTCTGCCGCTGAACGAGTCCTGAGTACAACTGCCCTTCCCCGCCCGCCCGCGTGCCTACGCGCGCGGGCTGCTGGGGAGGGGAGGAGAAATCGGCCGGAATGGGAGAGTGGACGAGCGCCAGGCCGCGATTACATATTAACACTGCCAGACATTTGCGAAAATTACAAGATTATTTACACACTAATTAATACATTACAGTACATTATTTACACATTTATTAAAAAGTCACGGTCATTTGGAAAAAATATATACAACACAGAATCATTTACACACTAATAATGGCTCACTGGCATGCTAGGGCGCACGGGGGTGCGTCCCTGGCCGATGCACAACACTGAGGGTTTACTGGGGAAAAACCGACCCCCTTAGGCCCGCGTCAGTGGCCAGGCACGGCCTCTGCATCTGGGAGGGTACGACGACTGTCGTCATATGCCCCCCCTCTCCCGAGGCCGTCCTGGCCCTCGACGCCGACCTAGACTGGCAGCTGCGTCCGCGTCCGGCCACGTGTCTGGTCGTCGGAGTTCGTCACGTCATCCCGTCTGGGTCGGGCAAACTGGGGTAGGAGCTGCATCACGCTGCAGTGTAGCCCCCTGTCGGTCGTCTGTCTCACGTCTCGGGGTTTGTGCTGGCCCCCCCCCCCCCCACTCTTAGTCACGGAGGTAGTGAGGGGCCGTCTTCTCACGCGTGGACCAGCGCAACGCCGGTCCCCTCCCCGCGTGAGCGGTCATCATCGGCTCCCCGGAAGGCAAGTCCAGGACCACCTGCTGAGCCCTGTCGACATCGCCCTCCCAACTGAGGAGCCGGACCGTTACCCTGTCTGTCACGTCCTTGCTCACGTCCGTCCTCATCACCCGCCGTTCCCAGGGGTGGACGTATCTCCGTCCACGTCTCTGGATAGGCTCCGGCAACGTCACCACTGGTTCGCTCAGGTCGACCAAGTCGCCCTGTGCAGTGTCGTCATGTGTCACATCCTCGATGAGCGGTCCGTCAGTATCGTTGTCGTAGGCATTGATGTCATCAGGCGGGAGCACCCGGTCCACGAAGCGCTCCAGCTCTGCCATGATTGCGCCACGCAGACCCCTTCCGCCCCTTTTGACGGGCGTCCTTCCCCCGCCCCCTCTTGCCAGTCGCCAACCGCCGTCCCCCCCTTGATGTCCCCTCGTAGGGGGCTGAGTCGGTGCCGTCGTGCGGGCCCGTTATTGTGTCGTGCCCCAGGTGTCATTTTTCCCGTCAACGTTCCTGCCAACCCCCTGCTGTGACCTGGAATGAGTGTGTCCCTGTCGACTTCCCTGATCTGGCTCCGGTGGCGTCACCACGGGGTCACCAAGGTCGACCAGCACTCCTACGGCGACGTTGTCATTGGCCCTGTCCTGGACCACCAGTCCGCCTATGTCGTGGCTGTCCCCGTGCATCCTTCACGTGTGTCGTCGTCCCCGTCAACGTCCCTGCTTACCACGCGCTGTGATCTGGGGTGGGCGTGTCGCCGTCGACGTCCCTGATCCAGCTCCAGTGGCGTCACCATGGGGTCACCGAGGTCGACCAGTATTCCTACGGCGATGTTGTCATTGGCCCTGTCCTGGTGTACCGGTCCGCTACCGTCGTGGCTGTCCCCGTGCGTCCAGTCCCGTGTGTCGTCGTCCTCATCAACATCCCTGCTTACCACCCGCTGTGATCTGGGGTGGGCGTGTCCCCATCGATGTCCCAGGCTCGGCTCGGATGGTGCCCCCACAGGGTCGCCAAGGTCGGCCAGTACACCTTCGGTGACATCATCCTCGGCTCCGTCACCGACCACTGGTCCGCTGTCGTCGTGGTCGTACTCGTCGTGCGGGTCGCCTATCAGTCGAATGTCGTCCCTGTGTACCTTTGTCGTCCGTCCGTCGGCGCGACGCACGATGTACGAGGTGGTCCCCAGTCTGTCCACTATCTCCTGCGGTCCTGACCACTTAGAGGCCAGACTGGCGCAAAAACCCCTCTCGCCAGCCGACAGGTGGTGACACTTGACAAACACCTGCTGGCCAGGCTCCAATTGTCCTGGGGGCTGGTGCGTCTGCGGCGTGCGTCTCGTCAGGTAGTCAGCTTGGCGACGTCGGGCGTCTTCTCGCAGATCATCCGCGGTCATGTCATGCGAGTCGGGGGGTGTACGCACTTCCCCGGGCAGGGCGAGGTTTCGGCTCTGCACCAGTTCAGCGAGGGAATGGCCCGTTACCGCGTTCGTCCGACGGCGCAGGCAAAACAGCAGCGTCGGCAGGTGCAGGTCCCACTTGGTGTGGTCCTCGTCCAACCGGATTTGCAGCTGAGTTTTAATGTCCTGATTCCGCCTTTCGGTCGGATTCGCACGCGGATGGTAGGTGGGCGTCGTGTGATGCTCCACCCCCCATCCCGCGCAGGACATTCGCCAGCTTCTCCCCGTGAACTGCACCCCGTTGTCCGTCAGCAGGACCAAGGGGTACCCGTATCGCGGGAAGAACTCGCGCTCGAGCAGGGCAATCACGGTGCCGGCTCTCACGTTTGGTACTGCGAACGCCTCCGCCCAGCGGGTGAAGATGTCCGTGACCACAACAATGAATCGCCGACCACGGGACGTGCGAGGATACGGCTCCATAATATCCACCGCCACAGTGTGGAAGGGATCCCGGGGCCGACGTGGGACCTGTTGCTCCCTGCCGTCGGGTCGCCTGGACTTCCGCTCCTGGCAACGCAGGCAGGCCCGCACGTAGCGTCTCACTTCTTCCGCGTCGCCAGGCCAGCGGAATGTCCGTCTGACCTTCCGCAGCGTCTGCTCCGCACCCGGGTGTCCCGACAGGGGGTGGTCATGTAGGTAGCTCATGACCCAGCGCCTCGCCTCCGGCGGCACGTGGGTCTGCCACCTCCTCGTCCTGTGAGCCCCCTTGGGATGGAGCACCCTGTTCAGACATCGGCAGCCTAGTACCACCCCTTCCCCACACTCTGTCATTCGGGTCTGGGTGTCGGGGTCCCGGAGCTGCGCCGCGTGGACCCACGTGAGCAGGTCAGTCATTGTCTTAGGTCGCGCGTCGGGCGCAGGAGCAGTGGAGCTTGTCAGCGCGTACAACGCACACGGTCGCGGCACCGAGTCATTTACCCCGCGTTCACGCTCAGGGAGGAGCACTTCCTCCCAGCCCTGGTCGTCGTGGAACTCATTCTCAGGATCCGGATTACGGGACAACTCGTCGGCCAGCTGATTTTCACGTCCAGGAATGTGTTCGACCGTGAACGAGAATTCCTGGATCAGCATGGCCCACCGAAAGAACTTAGACTTCCGGCCCTGAGCGGAGTCTAGCCAGCGGAGGCATTGGCTGTCGGTTCTCAGCGTGAATGAGCGCCCCTCGACGTGGTGACAGTACCTCTGCAGGGCCCAGACCCCCGCAAGGCACTCCTGCTCATTTATGTGATACCTCCTCTCAGCCTGCCCAAACTTGGCGCTGGCGTACTCGATGACGCGCCTCACGCCCCGGTCATCCAAAAGACCGCAGCCAGTTGAGCAGCCCCAGCAGCTTCTGGAGCTGCTTCCTGGTCTTCGGTGCTCCCTTTCCCTCAAACAGCTCCAACTGCTCAGGTCGGGGGCGGCACCCCTCCACCGTCACTATGTGTCCCAGGAACTCGATCTCAGTGGCCCAATGTGACATTTCTTTGGGGCACACGTCAGTCCGTGTCTGGCCATACATTCTAGCACCAGCGCCAGATGTTGCGTGTGTTTCAGCCACGTCCTGGACCAGATGATAATGTCGTCCAGATAGGCACTGGCGAATTCGCCAATATACCCATCCAGAACACGTACCATCAGTGCCTGGAACGTGGCAGGGGCGTCCATGAGACCAAATGACATGGCGCAGAACTGGTATCATCGGCCGTCTGGTGCTGTAAATGCCGTCTTAGGGCGGTCCTCCAGGCATACCGGCACCTGCCAGTAGCCCGATTTCGAGTCAAGTGTCGTGAAGATAGTAGCGTCCCCCAGTCCGGCCAGAGCGTATGTGATTTTGATCTGCGGGGGCGGGGCGGGAATGGTCAGTTTGTTTACCGCCTTGAAGTTCACGCAAAAGCGTAGACTTCCGTCTTTCTTGGTGTCCAGCACCACCCGCGAGTTGTACGGGGACGTGATGGGTTCCACCACCCCGTCACGTAACATCTTGTCAATTTGTGTCTGTATGGCCCCCCGTTCTCGGATGCCAAATCCGTATACCTTCTCAAAAGAGGGGGGGGGGGGTTGCGGTACCATCGGTATCCGGTGCTCAGTCACATTCGTCCGTCGTAGCCGGTCCGCAGCCGCAAATACCTGTGCCTGAGAGGCGAGGACACTGTTGAAGCCCGTCTCCGCCCCGTGTTCCCGCTCCCGCGGTACGACGACCCCCTAGCTCAGCCGGCACCCTTCGACACGCGATCCCATAGCGCGTGGCTCCTTAGCGCTGGCGGCGCGTGAGGTGCTGGTGCAGGCGGACGCTGCCTCGGTCGCTGTGTAGGCAGCTGGGCCGGGAGGCGGCGCCGCGGCACATGATGTGTCTGCGCAGGCGGACGCTGCCTCGATCGCTGCGTGGGCAGCTGGGCTGAGAGACGGCGCCACGGCGCATGAGCTGTCGGCGCAGGCGGACGACGCCTCGGTCGCTGCGTGGGCAGCTGGGCCGGGAGGCGCCGCTGCGGCGCATGAGGTGCTGGCGCAGGCGGACGACGCCTCGGTCGCTGCGTGGGCAGCTGGGCCGGAAGGCGGCGCCGCGGCTATGAGGTGCTGGCGCAGGCGGACGCCACCTCGGCGCTGCGTGGACAGCTGGGCCGGGAGGCGGCGCCGCGGCGCATGGAGTGTCGGCGCAGGCGGAAGCCGCCTCTGTCGCTGCGTGGGCAGCTGGACCGGGAGGCGGTGCCGCGGCGCATGGAGTGTCGGCGCAGGCGGATGCCGCCTGGGTCGCTGCGTGGGCAGCTGGACCGGGAGGCGGCGCCGCGGCTATGAGGTGCTGGCGCAGGCGGACGCCGCCTCGGTTGCTGCGTGGGCAGCTGGGCCGGGAGGCGGCGCCACGGTGCATGGAGTGTCGGCGCAGGCGGACGCCGCCTCGGTCGCTGCGTGAGCAGCTGGGCCGGGAGGCGGCGCCGCGGCGCATGAGGTGCTGGCGCAGGCGGACGACGCCTCGGTCGCTGCGTAAGCAGCTGGGCCGGGAGGCGCCGCTGCGGCGCATGAGGTGCTGGCGCAGGCGGATGCCGCCTCGGTCGCTGCGTGGGCAGCTGGGCCGGGAGGTGGCGTCATGGTGCATGAGGTGTGGGGCGTCGTGACGAGACTGCCCAGGACGTACTCGGCCATGTGGGCCGGGGGTCGGCGCTGCCGTCGGGGGCGCTCTCGCGGGCTACTCCCCTCGGGGCACTCCCCCGCGACCTTCATTTCCCGGTGCCGGGCACGGCGGGGCTGGCCCCATCTCTGCCGGCGTGGCGTGGTGTATGTCCCCGCGGGCTTTTCTTGCCTCGGGGAGGGCTTGCTCTCGGGGGCTTCCCCCCATGTCGGGGCTGCTGTGGAGCATGGGACCTCGCGGGGGTCATGTTTGGTGTCAGTTTCCGGTCCTCCGGGCGGGTGTGCGTCGGGAGGAGTCTCAAGCCCGTCGGCAGCTGTGCTGGCATGTAAGGGAGGCAGGATCTTGTTTACCTCAGCCTGGAGAGCGGGGGGGACGTCGATGCGCACGTCCACTAGGGACAGTACCGTGTCCTGGTGGAGGGGTGTCTGTCCTAGGGCGTACACTACACATCTCTCCGCCCGCCCCAGGATGAGGCAGGGAGGTTCCAGCGCTAAGACTGCGTCTTGCTGGGCTAGCCAGGAGAGTCCCAGCACCACCTCCTCGCGCAAATCCTGCACCACCACTGCAGATACACAACTGTCCGATTCTCTGGTACTCACCGCGATCTCGGCGTGTCCCAGCATCCGCCCGGTGTGCGTCGTGGTGGCCAGGTGTAGCTCGCCGCCGCCTGGTCGTAACGCGCCTGCGGGCACGAATGAGGGCCGCACGAAGATGTCTCTCGCTCCGGTGTCGACGAGCGCAGCGGCCGGCTGTCCGTTGACCTCCACGGGGATGCGGAACAAGTTTTCCAGCGGGTGGTCCAGCTGTCCCAAGGAAGGGAGGGCGTGTCCCTCTCCGAGCGCCTGACTGTGGGCGGGTGCGGGGGGAGGGCGCCCTATACATGGGGCCGGCGGGCTGGCGCGTTGCGGTGGGGGTTGTCTCACATGCGCCTCCTGGCGCGGCGGCGTGGCGGGTGGCGCCACCTGGAATCCCGCGGGCACTCACTGTGCCAGTGACGTTCGCCGTGCGGGCACCCCAAGTGACACAGCGGGACGTGTTCCCGTGCCGTGGCGTCCTGCGGCGGTCGCTCCGCCCGCCAAGATGGCGGCGCCTCATAGGCTCGTAGTCCTCTGGGCTGGTATGGGGGCGTGTCCCGTGGTGCAGTGTTCTGCCGGGCTTCCGGTGGGCTGTCATTTCCTCGGGCGTTCGCGGCGGGGCCGCGCTTACAGGCCCGCTGAAAGTTGCGCTCTGTCTCCCGCGTGCTTCCTGCACGTAATCTGCTACGCCACCGGCGTGGTAGCGGCGCAGGAAGGGTTGCAGCTCGTCTCTCACCAAGCTCGTGATGATGGGCAGGGCCCTGGACAGGTCGGTGCCGGGTGAGATGCGGCGGAACAGTCGTATTTTCGTGGCTATGAACGCCTCGACTGCTTCGTCGTCCCTCTGCTGTGTCCCATAGAAGTGGGCGGAACACTCGACACGGGGCGATCTGGTGTCGAATTGGTGGCTGAACTCGTTCGCGAATTCGCTCCACGGCATTGCGAATCTGCCCCACATGCTCCACCAGCTTCGGGTGGTCCCTCGTAGCTGATCGCTAACCCGCTCTGTCCATTCGGACTGGTGCATCCAGCACCCGATTAGGCGCACTTCGCACAGCCTCAGGAAATCCCTCGGATCCTCATGCGGGGCTCCTGTGAACTCCGGCAGAGTCACTCTGCTGGGTAGCAGGGCTCGTGCCAGGTCCTCCAGGGCGAGCCACGTGCATGTGGCCTCAGTCGTCCCCGGGGCGTGCGTCGCATGGTCGGTGTGCGAGCTCCAGTCGCTGGCGCGGGTGGTCGGTGGTGCGGGGGTCGCCGGTGTGTGGTGGACCAGCAAGGGGGTGTTGTTCACTGGAGGTGTTCTCGCCTGTGCCTGCGTCTCCGTGCTCTTTTGCCACAGTTCCAGAAGCTCTTCGGTCTTAATCCTGTCCGCCATCGCGTTGGGCGGGGCTTTGATGTTGACAGTCGCTTCGTGCGCGCACGTGGCTCTGTTTACAAACAGACTCCCGGCGAATGAAGCTTGGTGAGGGGGGTTGGCGCGCGCGCTGATTCGGGCCGCTGGCCGAGAGGAGCCCGGACAGCCTCACAAAAGGGAGAGCCGAGACTGGCCACTGCGAAGGGGGGATGCGGATAGCCGTGTGTAGCGGCGGCCGAGAGGGCCCGGACAGCTGCACAAAGCGGTGAGCGCGAGGATGTGAAGATGGGGGGGGGGGGTGCGGTCGAGGATGTTCGCTGAAGGCCCAAAGGGGAGGGGTGGGGGTGAAAGTGAAAGTTGGCGAGGGTCGGCGCGGGCGGTGACGCGCTCTTCCGGGTGGTCCCTTTGTCGCTGCTCCTCTGTGAGCCAAATTCCACAGCGCGCGTCCAAAATGGCCGTCTACTGTCCCCTTTGTCTGATTTTGCTGTGTTTTTTGTGATGTTTGGCTGTAGTTATGCCCAACGCAAGGGCGCCATTTACCGTCACCCGACCTCTGTGAAAGGTCCGGGGGGTACCTGATGGGCGCTACAAGCGTCGCGATGCTCTTGTTGTCCTGAGGGGCGCCAGGCTAGCGGGCTGCTAGGCCGTTGGTGTGGGGTCGTGGGTACTCTGCCCCCGCATGCCCCGCCAGGTACACGGCTTGAATGTAACCTGAATGGTTCTACGCTTGACTGTGAAGGCCGCTCGGCCGTGTGGAGGACGGGGAATTACGGAAAATGATATACGAGTTGGCGAGAATACATTTAATTTGGGAGTTTCACTGGGGGTCCATGTGGGTACACAGTACACTCTACAAGTTCGCTCCGCGGTTCAGTCCCGCTACAAAAAATCTCACCAACACTAAACACAACACTACGTGACAATGGTTACCGCGGCAGTCTCGCGGGACGTGGGTCGATGCTCGCTGGAGACGGCCAGTGCCGAAAATTAACTGGGGCAGGGGGGGGGTCGATGAGCGGGCTCCTAAGTTCGGTGAAACACTTACGTGAGTGATACGATCTGCAGCGCGGTATCACGGTGAAGACGGTCGGGATAGGCCCGGTTCCGTAAAATACGCGCCGAGTCGACGTGGGCAGTTATGAATTAATAAGAGGTTTAAATTTAAATATTTAGTACAGAATAAAATAATCAAAGAAAGAAAACTTGGATGCTGCCCACGGACACACGTCTGTTCCCGGCGCGGAGTGGTTCGAGACTGCCTGACATGGCCGCCTCGCAAGGAAGAGAAACTTTCTCTTCTTTGTGAGTCGGCGTCAAAAAACTTATATTAATTGAATTTACTATATTACCAGTTAAAACATGTTTCAGGTGCCCAATTAAAATGTAGCACCTGGTAATTGGGTGCTTAAGGCTTAACAATAGTTTTAATATATTTAATTATTTAAATTGTGACATCAAGTTGGCGACTGTAAATTTACTAACATATTGTCCCACTGTGAATATTGTTTTAGAGGGATTTCTCCTATTCTGACTTGATCATAGTCACAGGCATTTTAATTAAGGCCAGTGGCCGCGGTGACTGTTAATGAGGTTTGTTGTCTATTGGGGTCACGCCCGAGGCGCTCGCCTGACTCAATCCGGCTGGGCAAGGGGCGCGCTCCGAAAACGGGATACGGTACTGGCGGTGCGGAGCACGGGCTTAAAGGCCATGGTCGGTACGACGTCAAAACATATGCACGGTTCTCTTAACTCAAACAAATACGCTGGAGTCGGTCAGTACCAATGTACAATGCTGTCCCCATGACATGATCTTATGGCAGGGTGATGTTTAGGGCAGGATAGGAGTAGTATATAATAGGGGCTCCGAGATCAGGCCTCAGGCGGTGGAGCCGAGAGCCGACTCCGCCATCTTGGATTTGTGACGTCACGACGGCAAAAATTCCTCAAAATTCCTCAAAATGACTCAAAATTTCCCGTTTTAAGAAAAAATTTCCCGTTTTCGAGGGAAAAATTCCCGTTTCGAGGGAAAATTTCCCGTTTTATTCCTTAAAAATCCCAGCGGCTGAAAATTCCTAAAACTGGCTTAAGCATCCTTAACTCAAGCCAACGTTAAGCCATTTATAGGATTATAACGTCACCGCTGCAGTTTCCGTTACGCCCGCCATCTTTAAAATTAGTATCCAATTTTAATGAAATAGAAAAATTTTTAAAATTTATAAAAAAATTCAATTAATAAAATTTTAATAAAAAATATTTAAAAAACATACGTTAACGACACGGAGCTCGGTGTCCTCGGTTCGAACCCGGTGAGGGCGAAAAAAAATAAAAATGGCGACCGATCCTTCCACCACGGAAGTCACCTACAGACTAACCTACCACCACCAATAACAAGGTCAACTAGTATGATGTCATGTCCGCCATCTTGTCTTCGTATGTTGGTAGCCATCATCATCTTGTTATCGTCGGCGAGAGTGCGCTGACGCCATGTTAGTTTAATTCTTATCCGCTAGAGTGCAGTAATCATTTATTATTGCTGTGTCACCCGCCATCTTGTCATTTGGCCGCCATCTTGGAATCGTGTAATTATTTAGCTAGAAATTCGGGAAAAATTCCAAAATTCATTAAATAAATCACTCATTAATTTACAGATTGATTCGATCAGTTCCAGTCCTTGGTTCGATACCCGATCGATGCAATAATGTTTAATTTGATGTAAAAAAATAATAATTTCATTATTCCATGTTCAACATTCTTAAAGAGACATTAAAACCTCTACTGTCATCATCATCCTATAAGCCATCAACACCAACATATTGGTAATTCATATTTTTAATGCTAGAGATTCAGGAAAAAGTTCAGAAATCATTAAATAAATTTCTAATCAATGTACTGATTAATTAGATCGACTTAGGTCCTTGGAACGATTCTGGACGATGAAAAAAAAATAACAATTTAACATAATAGTGACAGGATCGAGAAAAAAACAAAAACAACACAAGTTCTTTCACAAACATAATATTTATTACATAATATATATTCTACTACAGGATCACTTACGAAAGCCAGCAATCTTATAATCATTTAGTTCCGCAGCGGTGTGAAATGACTAATTCTTAGCTCCAATCGGTTTATACTAGACAGAGTCCAGCCAGAACCTTTACAGACATAGTCCACCTCTTCCTGACAGAGTTTCTGGATACCGTATTTAACAGTTTGCTTCACATCGTTAGAACTGTAAATTACTGCAGCCGATGTCTTGAATGCACACTTCTTCACTTTGTCATCGAACGGATATGGCTTTCCATATATACAGTCCAACCACAAGTTATATTTCAAAGGTCCGTTTGTAGCTACATCATCAGTAAGCTGATTGATTATCTTCTGTCTGATATCATCAAGAAAATTACAAATGTCCTTTGACTCACCGAACGTATTTAGATAATAGTAGTCTTTCAACGTTCCACGAAATGCAGACTACCCCAAGTAGAAGCCATTATCGTTCACTTGTAATGCTCCGAACACAGTCTTAGGTTTATTTCCATGTTCAGACGTCATAACAATCGGTTGCTGGGCATCGGTTTTCTTGCTTGTACGCTTTCGTGTCTCCAATCTAAAGCGAGGAGTCGAAATGTCGGCAGGTAGTTCAGCAGTAGGAGCACAGACTCCACCTTTACATTTTTTAGCATGATGTCGCAAACTGTCAATTCGAGTAAACCATTTAAGGCACTCATCACATCGAAACTTCATGCGAGATGGATTCTTCGTGCATTTGCTCCGCTCATGTCTTCGTGCATCATGGGAAAATGCGAACGACGTATCACAGTAGCTGCAAGGATACCGTGGTGATGAAGACGATCCTTTCAGACCCGATCCAGATACAGGCGTTGCAACAGCAGTACCATCTCCAGGCATACTCTTATGCACATCGACGCATCGTTGTTGTGACGAAACCTTTACTTTCTGCCGCACAGCAGGACCTTTGCATGCCTTCATGTGCGTTTTCATATTATCTTTTCTGGCAAACTGCTTATGACATTTCTCACAAACAAACATTTTACGATATAGGTTCTTGGCACATTCTCTATTCTCATGTCGTCGAGCATTGCTGTTGTTTGAGAAAATCTTGTTGCAGTAACAGCACCGATGTTCGTTAGTTGTTGTCGATTCGGCATCCATTGAAGTCTCCATTGATGGCGAACCAGCGTTCGCCGAGTTTCGCTGCACATCCAGCTCAGTAGTCATTAAGCTATCTTCTGCTGGTGGTATCACATCTGTTGAAATCTCCTCCAATGTTGACGCCGTCGTTGCCAACGGGATCTGCACCTTCTCCATCGTAGCTGTCGTCAAGGTTCCCGTAGACGATGGTACAACCTCCGAGTTCGACGTTAAAGACGGTAAAGATGCCATCGAGGTCTCAAGAACAGCTAATTGACACGACTTATGCACCAGAAGAAACAAACTAGGTGATCCTTACACCGCCGACGTCAGTAACAAACTGAGCGTCCTGCTGTCTAGGACTCGCTTATATACATGCACCGTATGGAATAATACGCTAGTCAAATCAAGAACCATTTACAATAATACTAGAGTCAAATCTACAAATTAAAAAAGAGGATCATTTGATCGAAAAAAATATCGATCTCTCCAATATACGCCAGGTTCCAAGAGCTACAATTCACTTCATCAGATCCATCTACATTTTGCTCCTAAGCTTCAATTGACTATTAGCTGCAAGTGCTCCAACAGCTCCATCAGCTTCAACACGTAATGTACGCAATGTACGTGCAATACATGCAATTTACACGCAATAAATGTAATGATTACACAGTACACACAGGAAACGGAACGTACACACAGTACACACAGGAAACGGAATGTACACACAGTACACACAGGAAACTAAACGGACACACAGTACACACAGGAAACTAAACGGACACACAGTACACACAGGAAACTGAACGTACACACAGTACACACAGGAAACGGAACGTACACACAGGAAACTAAACGGACACACAGTACACACAGGAAACTAAACGGACACACAGTACACACAGGAAACTGAACGTACACACAGTACACACAGGAAACGGAACGTACACACAGGAAACGGAACGTACACACAGTACACACAGGAAACGGAACGTACACACAGGAAACGGAACGTACACACAGTACACATAGGAAACTGAACGTACACACAGTACACACAGGAAACTGAACGTACACACAGTACACACAGGAAACTAAACGTACACACAGTACACACAGGAAACGGAACGTACACACAGTACACACAGGAAGCGGAACGTACACACAGTACACACAGGAAACGTAATGATCACACATACAGTAGCGGAAACACACACAGGCTTAGTTGGAAATCAGAATACAAGAAATAAAAAACATTAAATTTTTACTTTCAATATTTTATTACTTCTCAACATTACACAAATACAAGTAAAAGAAGCCATTATTGTATGTAGCCAGCTTTCCTCAGTTCTTTGAGTATGAAGGATATTTCTTTGATGCACGGATAGTTTCCTGCACAAAGCGAGCCATGTAGAAGTCTTAGCCGGTCAACCAATATGTTTGGATCTTTCCATGATGTGTAATCAATCTCTTCTACCACCATCTTAATTGCTTGTTTATTATAAATACTTTTAATATCACAATCATCCCAGTGATCATAATAAGCATTATCAGATTTATTATAACACGACGTTTCCATCGTTTCGGTCTCAGGACATCGCCACATTCTTCGATCTTGTCAGCTCTAGGTGCTTCATCACAGTCTATGCCTTTGTCAACAGCCTCAGAGTCACTGTAACAATCACTGTAGAAGACATCCTCTTCACCCAGATTACCGTATGAATTCGCTATCGATGATGTCGAAGTGTCTTCATCGTCTTCATGCTTCCTTTTTAGGAGTCCATAATTTTTACAAAGAATGGAGGATCTACTGAATATAGGCTTGAATGTATTCTCACTTTTCACGGTGTTGATACTTCCATTAGTTTCAGTCTTCCCGAAGCCATTAGCATCCTTCAATTTATGTTCTTCCTCACGATCGGGTGAGCTAATACCATCACGCTCAGGACAAGGAAAATTATTGTCATAATGCAGATCACTCTTCTTTAGTCTAGTGGATCCATCGGTGTCCTCTATGCCGTAAGTAGTCTTGACTTTACATGTTCTACCATGTCTTTTTAAGCTGTCAATTCGTGTTAACAACCTGCTACAACGATTACAGCTTAACATGTTGCGTAGTGGGTTTCTAGCACAATCATTCTTCTCATGACGTCTAGCATTCCTTCTCATGACAAAATCCTTGCCACAGTATCTACAGCGGCTTCCTTCCGATTCAGCTATAGATAACAAACCACGATCCATGGTAGCTTCTGTGACTAATGTTAGATACAAACTGTCAGTTTTCTCCAATTGGAACCATTTCTTAAATAGAGTTTTTGAAATATTTCATCAGCGAGAGTTAAGTTATCTAATGCAAAGCAAATTGATGCAAGTAGTTCCGGCTGTCGTCATCAGATGGCGCCACGTGTTGCTTGCAGGTAAATAATATATATTTCATTAATGTGGGATGCGGAACGCTCACTATCGATCGCAAAGGGAGGTTGGCTTCGATAGTATCCAAGGAGAAAAACGTTCGTCCTTCCTGCTAGTGCTTCTCAGATTTCTCACGGTCCACAATCTTGGATTACGACGTCACAGCGGCCATATTGGATGGGTGTGACCTTGACCTTTGACCGAAACCGCAGGAATGATCGCAAGCACACGGATTAACCATCAAAATATAGATAAGAATAATCAGGAGCACACAGAGAAAACCATCATAATATTGGCAAGAATAATCAGGAGCACACGGAGAAAACCGCCACAAGTTTTCTTTGATATCATTAAAATACAAAAAAAATTAATAAAAAATAAAAACGAAAAAAAAATTCAAACATTCTGCTAGCTTGTGAACTTCTCATTGTTGAGCAAAGATAGAGTTCTAGTACAAGCCAGAATGTTTGAATTTTTTTTTCGTTTTTATTTTTTATTAATTTTTTTTTGTATTTTAATGATATCAAAGAAAACTTGTGGCGGTTTTCTCCGTGTGCTCCTGATTATTCTTGCCAATATTATGATGGTTTTCTCTGAGTGCTCCTGATTATTCTTATCTATATTTTGATGGTTAATCCGTGTGCTTGCGATCATTCCTGCGGTTTCGGTCAAAGGTCAAGGTCACACCCATCCAATATGGCCGCTGTGACGTCGTAATCCAAGATTGTGGACCGTGAGAAATCTGAGAAGCACTAGCAGGAAGGACGAACTTTTTTCTCCTTGGATACTATCGAAGCCAACCTCCCTTTGCGATCGATAGTGAGCGTTCCGCATCCCACATTAATGAAATATATATTATTTACCTGCAAGCAACACGTGGCGCCATCTGATGACGACAGCCGGAACTACTTGCATCAATTTGCTTTGCATTAGATAACTTAACTCTCGCTGATGAAATATTTCAAAAACTCTATTTAAGATGTGCCGTTAATTAGTAAATTCGACACGATATATTTTAAATTTTTATTATGATTTTAAACTTTTGTGTGGAAATTCTATTTGCTCTACTATAGTGTGATTTTAATTTGTTAGTCTGGTGTACTCCTCTGAGTTAAACTTTGTCTCAGTGCTCTGGAGCCCCTTTCCCATCGGCGTATCGGATATTCTGCTGGCCTAATCCCTGACTAGCAGACAGCTTACCATTTCCCCCGCCTTCAGTCACGCCTCAAGCCTGTAATATTATTTCTCTTCGTGACCCTAACTGCATAGGCAAGCTTGTAGCTTGTAGGCGACCAGTTCGCAGAGACGAGCTGAGATTCGCCTTTTTCATCACGTCGTAGTGTTATATTCGCCCCTCTGTAGCCACGACGGGGCGTAGTTTCCCATCAGCGTTGCATTTTACCCCACCTCCCCACCTTCTCAGTTCCAAGTAAGACCAATGACCGGTCGTAACCCCCTGGACACCAGTGACAGTTCTCAAGGTCTTCTCTCAAAAGCGAGTGCGCCAAAACTGATCACAAGCACCACCTAGCGACTAAGTCGCGAACTTCTCCGCTTGCCTACCCTCTAGGGCGCCAGAGAGCAGCACTTGCTTCCCCTTGAGTTATATGGACGCCGTGCGCGAGTCGATTGTTTTCAACTCAGACCTCTCCGACAGAGATCACTACTGTCGCCCAGTGTGGCCAACTTCAAGACTCCTGCTAGAGTTTTTTTTTCCGCCCGCGTTCGGGCAAGTTCGGTATTTTTCGGTGGCCCAGACACCCCCCCCTTCCACCTGTTAGAGCCGGTGGGTACTTTTAATTACGAGACGCGTCCTGCCGCGCCACAGATCAACTCGCGTCGCGTCCGCAGACAGACCTCCATCGAGTATCGGCGAATCGTCAAGACTTCATCCGACCGCTATGTAGTCGCTTTGTATAAGGGATGCTATCCCTCAAGTCATTTCTAGTAGATTAGTCTGTCTGCATAGTTTAGTTATTTGCCTTAGAAATTTTTCTCTTTTAAATTTTTTTAATCATGAAGAAATCATCCGCGTCCTGCCGCGCAATTCGCGAGCTCCAGACCCTGGCTGACTCCACGATGACAGCGTGCTGGGCAACTTCCCTGTTTTGGTGAGTGATAATTCGCGAACCCTCCTTTTTTTCCCTTAAATTTTTTTTGGGCATTTTCTGCCCCATAGACTGCCTGTATACAAGTTCTAATCAGTTTTGATTTGGACTGTTGCAGACAGGGTTCCATGACAGGGAGAGATTGATGCTCCCATCTCGTGGCCTCCCCCTTCCCTGTTCCGTGGGAAGAAAAATTAGAAGAAACATTTCTACTACCCGACGTGATCGTTTTGAAGATCCCGGGGTGGTAATGTAAATTCAACATTTCCCCCTTACCTAGCTACGAACTATCATAAGCGGATGACTCAACCACCAGCGACCAGTGTTTTTCTCAAGAAAATGTAAAACAAATAGAACTAATTATCAATGTAATCATCGGATCCATCCAACTTTTGGTGTGAAACTCATATTGCAAATGTGTATATTTCAAACTAAGAATGTAAATTGTGTTAACTAACAGCCGGCCGGCCCCCTTTCCGTTGTTCTTTTTTTTAATCTTTGAAACTTGTTAAGACCTTTTGTGTGTAAAATAATGGAAACAAGATAATTCTTCAGGGCAAATAAAACAGGGAAACTATAGATCAAGTTAATCGTGTAGTTTTTATTTTACTGACGTTAACGATCCCCCAACTTCCCCTTTGCTTGTTACAGGAAGTTCCTAAATTGTGTTTGTTCCCACCTCGTGTCGCCTCTGGTAAATCAATTTATTTAACGTATTATTTTATCCAGCTTGTATCCAAGGCTCTTTTTAATTAATTCCAAATAATTCTATTTTGAGGTACGAGGGGTGTTACAACTTGGTAGCAGAGCATGGTTACCTTGGTCTATAGGCATACCTGAATAATATAAGCATACCTAAACTAAAATTAAAAGTACAAAAATTTTTTTTAAATTAATGTTTGATAATAGCAATTTTGTAATAATATTGTAAACTGATCGCTGGTACACCCCCTAGTTATAATGAGTTAAATTTTTAAATTTATCTTGAGTTAAATTTCCGTTTGGACTTAGGCTAGCGCGTAGCGCGCGAGACGTCCGGCAGCCAGCCAGCTGTCCCCCCCCCCACCGCGCGTCCCCGAACGTGCTGTTGACAAGGTCGTAGCCACCCCTCCCCCGTCACTGCGCGCTGCTTATCTCTCACGGCGCGCGTGGTCGCGTCGAGTTCAGTTCACCGCCCTGTGCGTTTTGCACGACCTTCACAGACCACTGTCCGCCCACCGTGGCCTTGTTCTTTTCTTTTCTTGAGCAGCAGAAGTACCGAATTAATGTTGACTAAACTAATATATTTTTCATTATTCTGGGCACATACTTCCGACCCGTCGGAGCAACTACGATATTATTAAGCTAAGTTAAATTAAGAGTGTCTTGTGTAGAATTTAAGGTACTGTTTCAACCATAGTTTTAAGTCTTTGTTGGTTGGCCAATCAACGTAAAATTTTGTATTTTTTTTGCTGTCCTCGTAAGACTGGACCAAGCTCCACCTACGAAAGGGGCACAATGCTCACGTCGGAGTATCTCCTCCGTGACGAGCTGGAGTATGAACTCCGATTTCGAGGTTTGTCAAGCCTCGGTGACGTGGCCACGCTCCGGAAAAGATTCCGAGCTGCGTGTGCCGAGGAAATTCAACCACAAGTCACTAATCTCGCTGACTTGGACTCTTTGGAGGAATTTAACTGTGTTTGTAGTAAATTTCAGGAACTCCACAGTTACACTAATTCGGTACAAAACGAGACAAACAGAAACAATATCTTACGTGCGCTAACTCGCTTGAGTCATATTGGCACGAGATTTACCAACCTCACAATACTAGCCACCAAAAAATTAAATGGGATCTACCAAAAGGAGATCGAGAAATGTAGGCAACAGATTCCTGGTCTAAATTTCCAATTGCGGAGCAAACTAGCCGCAATCGACCAAAGAACACTTGAACCCGTAGAGGCAGTGGCAGGAGGAGTAACTGACAGTCAAGTACAGGAACCCCTAAAACAAATGCACACTGGAGGCAGCCCAGTCCCTACCCCACCTCTTTTACCCTCCCCACCACCCTCACCCCCCCTGACATCACGTCGCCGGGCATTGTCGACATTCACACCATCTCATTTTCCATCTGCGACTGTCATGGCGACGGGTACTCACCCGAGCACCAATGTCACCTTCGCCTATCCTACGCATTCGCTCTCAGCTCATCCTGTTTACATGCCCCAACCCATATACCTACCCTCCACCTCACCCGCCATTTTCAATCCCTATCATGAATTCCGGTCAGCCTTCACATCCCTCCATACCTCTCCGGAAGCCCTTCCCACATCCTCGGCCGGTGGAAGGTCAGTTTCGCCACTGACAGCCTTTCCTTCCACCCTGGCAGCTACGCTACCACAACCAGCCCCTGTGCACCCTGGTGGCAGGATTGAATCACAACTTCCTTACCCCAGCCCCGCCACCACATACCTGCCATTGGGCCCGCAGGTATACCAACTTCAAAACCAAACTCAACCTCCGCCAGTCACACCTCATGCCTCTAATCTAGCACCGAACCCAGTACCTGTGGTTCCTACCTTCAATCAGACAACTGGAGGTAGTTTTTACGCCAAGATACCTAATCCCGTTGAAAGACTGCTGGCTAATTTTAAGGAAACCACAGGCTTGGAGCCCAGGAGCCTAATCGACTTCCTAAAGAACTTGTTCAAAATTAAACAAAAGGCAAACCTTCCAGACAGGGAACTCCTAGAAGTTATTTTCCCCTTCACACAACCACCCTTGAGCGAGCGAGTGACGCTCGCCATTGAGCAAAATTATTCTTTTGACCAATTTCATGAGGACATTCTAAATTATTTTATCCCAGCCCGTTTGATGACCAACATCAGGTTGGAATGGTACAACAGGCTACAACAAAGAAATGAAGCCTTGCCTAATTACATAGCAGACATCAAACTAGCCGCTCAAATTCTTCGGTTGCGAGTATCTGAGAGTGAGATAGTCTCAAACATCCTCGATGGAATTAATCCGCAGGAACGATCGCGGGCAGTTTTTCAGGCCCGACCACAAAATTTTGCCGAGCTTGATCGCTTGTGCATCTCCAACACAAATGTAGAATACGCAGACCACCAGCGAAATCGAGAAGCTAATGTCTACGCCCACAACAACACCAGAATAACAGAAAATAAACAGCAGTATTATAACAAAAATTCGCAACACAAAAACAGCAATGAACAAGTCGCTAAGCCTCAAAATAAAGATGAACGGATACCTGTCTGCAGGTACTGCAAAAAACCCGGGCACTACATTGAACAGTGTCGCGCAAAAAACTATCGCCCAAACTATCAAAATTCTCAGAATCCAAAAAATGTGTAAACCGCTGGCCAGAAAAAAATTTTTCTGAGCCAGCCACCCAAACAACCATTAGGAATTTTTCCCTTCACCAAGGCCCTAATAAAAATTACGAACAAAAAGTGCAACAAAACACAGCTTCCCCACACAGAGGAAAAAACAAAAGAAGAAAACAGAAACAAAGGCGAGCTAAGAAAGACAAAGCTCGTCAAGACAAGCAAACGGAAAACTGTAACACGTTTAGGCCTATGTGCAGACAATGTAATTGTCCGCGAACCACGGACAAGAGAACATGTCATAATATTCTAGCTAATATACCCACAGTTTTGCCCTACGCCAACACAATAATTGGAAAACAAGAAGTTCCAGGCCTAATAGATACCGGATCCGTGCGATCATTCGTGTCAGGCCAGCTATTCAGGAAATTACAACAAGACCGTTTGATTCAAAAGGTAGAGCCAATAAAAATAAAAAATTTTACAGCTGCTGAACAGCCTTTGAAGGTAAATCGTATTGTTTTTGTTAAAGTAAAAATCGATTTGTTTTCTTGGTCTTTCCCATTCTTAGTAGCAGATGATTTGGCCACAGATTTAATTTTTGGTTCCGATTTTATTGCAAAAACAGGCATGATAATTGATTTGAAAGCACGAAGAATTCACTTTAAATTTAACAAACAAGTTTTTGTTTCTTTTGTGTCACCGGACGCAAAATGTCAGAGCAAAGTAAATGCCATTCACACAGAGGCTAAAGGTGATAATAACATTTCACTAACCCATCTTAACTTTGAACAGAAACGAGAAATAGAGAAGTTATGCAGTAACTTTCCCGACGTTTTGAGTGAAAAATTAGGGCGCACCCATCTCACCCAATATGAAATTAAGCTTTTGGACCAAACCCCAGTTAGGTGTCACCCTTACCAATTATTAGGACCTAAAATGCAGATAATGCGGGATCACATACAAAATGTATTGGACAAAGATGTTATCGAACCTTCCACTTCCAGTTTCGCCTCCCCGGCATTTTTAGTACCCAAGGACCAAGGCCAAGGTCACCGCATGGTGGTCGATTTCCGCCGCGTAAATCGGCAAATTGAAGTAGAGATGACGCCATTACCAGACCTAAATTCGGCATGTCACTGGTTTAGTAAAGCCAAATTTTTCAGTGTCTTTGACCTAAATTCGGCCTATCATCAAATACCACTAACACCAGAGTCAAAACACGTCACAAGTTTCTGCGTCCCGTGGAATCTGTATCAATACAAGGTAGTACCCTTTGGCCTAGCCACAGGCGCCCAAGTGTTAACACGCCTTCTAGACCAAATTTTCGGCGACCTGAAATTCAAATTTGTTTTTAATTATCTTGATGATGTCGTTGTTTATTCAGAATCTTTTGAAGAGCATATGGCTCATTTGCAAGAAGTCCTTAAGCGACTACGTAAATCCGGCCTCACTGTTAATACAAAGAAGATGAAATTTGCAGTGCAGGAAATTTCTTTCCTCGGACACCTGATTTCAAGTCGAGGAGTGACCATTGACCCTAATCGCACACAAGCGATAAAGGATTTCCAACCCCCTAAAGATGCTAAGGGCATTTCCAGGTTTATTGGCATGGCAAATTTTTACGCCAAATTCATACCTAATTTTGCTGAGCATGCAGCACCACTGAACGCTCTACGTAAAAAAAAATTCCGTTTTCAATTGGGGTCCAGAACAGGACAAAGCTTTTGATTTTCTAAAACATGCAATAGCGAGCCCTCCAGTACTTAGAATGGCTGATTTCAGTAAACCTTTTATTTTGCAAACCGATGCATCCAGTGTGGCCATTGGGGCCGTGTTGTCACAAGAATTCGATGGCTGCAGGCAGCCTATAGCTTTCGCCTCCCGCACCTTAACGCACCAGGAAAGAAAAGCCTCTTCGGTGTATGAACTCGAGTGCCTCGCTGTAGTTTTCGGCATAGACAAGTTTCGGCCCTATTTGGAACATAAAGAATTTCTGCTGGAAACCGATAATCAGGCCCTTGCTTGGCTTTTGGCTCACCCCAAGCAATTAGGTAAATTAGGACGCTGGATTGTCAAGATTGCTTCTCTGAAATTTCAAATCCAACATATTCGTGGTTCACAGAACATCGTGGCAGATACTCTTTCTCGAATGTTCGAGAATCCTTCCAACTCCGAGATTCAGGAAAACAATCCTATGTCCTGCCACGCATTGTAAACAGATTTTCCTCTAGCATTTTCCGACATACAATCAAATCAAAATTCTGACCCACAATTGTCCGACATAATTAACCAAATAAAATCAGGCTCACCTCCAAAATATTACAAACTTTCAAAAGGCATACTTTACCGAAGGACACAACAAGCAAAAAATTTCAGAATAGCCCTACCTCAGAATCTCAGGGACATGGTTTTTCAATATTACCACTCGTCACCTTTGGGCGCACACTTAGGAATTTTCAAAACAATTGAAAACATTCGCAGGAATTTTATCTGGGACGGAATGCACAAGGATATAACGCAAAGGGTGAAATTGTGCAAATTATGTGCATTGAGTAAACCTGCGCAGCAGACCCAGTTCGGCTATTTAAGTTCTGACGTGGCCGAAAGGCCCATGCAAAAGCTTTTCATAGATTTTGTGGGACCCTTCCCAAGGTCAAAAGACGGAAATTCGATGCTTCTAGTATGCGTAGATGCATTCTCAAAATTTGTGTGGTTAATCCCTGTTAGAAGAGCCACGGCCGAAATCACCATTCGAGCCCTCCAAAATTATATTTTCAAAATATCCGGGGTACCTTCCATTATTGTTTCCGATAATGCCACAAACTTTAAATCGACTCAGTTCAAAAACATGTGTTTTTCACACGGCATTCAGCATGTGACCACGACTCCCTACTACCCCCAGCCTTCGCATGCGGAGCGTTTCAACCGAAACCTCCGGTCTGCCTTGATAGCATTCCATGCGAACTCGCAGGATAGGTGGGATTCCAATCTCGTGTGGTTGCAAATGGCTTTCAATTCCGCCAGACATGAAAGTCACAAAACAACACCGTTTGAACTCATGTTTACATACCAGCCCAACACCCCACTCTCTAATCAATGGACGTTAAAAGAGTTACTACCAGACGACCCCAGGAACATTAAGGAAGTCTGGAGTAGAGCTCGTAAAAACCTGAACTTGGCCCACGAGGCAAGAAGGCAAAAATATAACAAGAAACGCTATCCCAGTCCCTACAGAGTAGGAGATTTAGTGTTGTGCAGAGCACACACACTCAGCAAGGCGATCGACAAGAGGTCAGCCAAGCTTTCATATCGTTGGAATGGCTCCTGGCAGATCCAGCGATACCTCACGCCAGTCATGGTCGCGTTAGCCGACCCCAGTTCCGGCGAATATCGCGCGCGCGCGCGCACATTTCTCAGTTGAAGAAAGTACACCCCAACCTAAAATGAGGGCACTCTTCACTGTGTTTCTTTATACAAGGAACAGCGTTCCTACTACGGCATGCCATACTCAACCAACGTGTTGGTATAAAACAAAAAACCTAGGTCATAATTGGACGGCTTTTATATAAAAAGAACCAAGCGCCATTTTTTATATTTTTGAGATATACCCATAACTGAATGCATGAAACACACTAAATTCTTTAAAAAAATAGACCTAAGTGATATATAGGCTGTGCTCCTATCTGTGAGCACTTGAACCAACAACCATTTTACATAGAGGTTTTCTACTTTTATTTAAACCGAACCAAGTGACATTTGGCGGTTGGTTCTGTTTAAAGAAAATTTAATGTGTATTTTCTTTCTTGATTTAAAAAGAACCAAGTGATATTATGTTGATTGTACAGTAATAATATTGTTAAATCAAACACTGTTGGATTCAATTTGTTTTTAATTCAATGTAGATTTTGAAATACTGAGGGTACAAAATTCTATAAGTTAATATTAGATTTGTTATTGTGTTTTTTTTAACATGATCATGATGTATAGGCCTATTGTCAAAAGGATCATACAAATTATGATGAAGACTGGGATGATAGTGTTCAAGATCCAGACTACACTCCACATTTAGATTCAGGCAATCAAGGTGAATATAGAGAGACCAAAGACATAAAGGAAGAGAATGAATATAATAGTAATGTACCTGAAAAGTAAGATGGACAAACGACTCAAAATAAGAAAGGAGGTAGACCTAAAAAGGGGAGAAAACGAAAGCATGTCAGTCAAACATGTCAGTCATGGAAAAAACTAAGACAGCAACAAACCTCATTTCGTAGTTAAAGGTACTTACTGTAGTCCCAAGGAATTCAATGATTTTAATTGCAACTGCTCCAAACGATGCAAAGACAATGTTAATATTGATTTCAGGAAAAAAATGTTTGAGAAATTTTGGGATTTAGGATCTTATGATTGCCAGACTGCTTTCATTGCTGCACATATTCAAGAGGTATATGTTAAAAGAAAGAGGTCATCATCTAACAAACGACAATACACTAGAAAATACGAACTGGATAAAGTGAATGTCTGCAGAGAAATGTTTAGTAGGTACTCATACCTTTGGAGTATCAACAAAACGAGTCAACACATCACTGAACAAAATTCGCTCCGATTGTGTAACTGACTAGAGAGGAACTCAAGAAAAGGTGTACCTCGAATTTCTCCAGTTGAAATTAAAAAAATTAAGGACCACATCAACAAGTTTCCTAGGTATAAATCACACTACTGTCGGCGGGTGAGTGGTGATACAGAATACCTATCTACAGAACTTACAGATTTAAAAATGTATGAATTATACAAAGAGGAAAATGAAGGAAATGGAGCAGTAAGTTTTAGTTGCTACAGAATTATACTTCACAGATATTTTAATATCAAACGAAAAAAAGCTCAAAAAAGATACATGCAATGCATGTGACAGATTTTATGCAGCAATGCAAAACTGCAACATCATTGAAAAGGAAACAATTATGAATGAGTTAAATGTGCATCAGTCAGTAGCTGAAGAAGCAAGAGATGCAATGAATCGTGAACTTACGACTGCAAAGGAATGTGAAAATGTGGAAACGTTAAGTTATGGCATGGAGAAAACATTGCCTCTGCCTAGAATCCCAAAAAATATAATTTATTACAAGAGGCAAATATGGGTTTATAATACTGGGATAGACTCTGGGAAAGAATCCAATAGTTAATTTTATGTTTGGGTAGAAGGCACTGCCGGAAGAGGTGCCCAAGAAGTGGGTTCCAGCTTGCGAAAGCATGTTGTTACTCATGTCGGAAAAAAATTTCACAGACATCATTTTGTGGTCTGACTCGTGTGGGGGCCAGGATAGGAATATCAAAATGGAACTAATGATGAACACATTGTTTGGTGATCTAAACCCACTGAATTCTGTCACACTTACCTCCCGAATGATTCTGATTTTGGCGATGTGGAATCTGCCCTAAAACAACAGCGACTATATACTTTGGAGGACTACATAAATGTAATGGAAGGATGCCGTAAAAAGAGAAAATTTGTTGTGACATAAATGCAGAATTATGACTTTAAAGGGACCAGTGAAATAGAGAAAGAGATCACCAACAGGAAGATTTACACAGAAGGAAATAAAATTAACTGGCTCACAGTTCGTCAAATTAAATTGGAGAGATGTAAACCACAAGTTCTTCAGATGAAGACCAGCCATTCTCAAGAAACTTTCATTGATGTTAACATTAACAAAAACAAGCGACGAGGGAGACTCATATGGATTTCAATCATCTAAATTAATTTCGCTGTGGCCTGAAGGAAAGCCTATAAGTAAGGAAAAGCTTAAGGATATTAAATCTATTCGTCATCTTATACCTTAAGGAGTCTGGCATTTTTATCAGAAATTTCAGTCGAGTACAGAGGTTGAAGATGACATAGATGGCTTTGGGAATAAC
Organism: Bacillus rossius redtenbacheri; assembly: GCF_032445375.1. Lineage (NCBI taxonomy): Eukaryota > Metazoa > Arthropoda > Insecta > Phasmatodea > Bacillidae > Bacillus > Bacillus rossius. The sequence continues at coordinate 341,006,832 of NC_086330.1, read as the reverse complement.
GCAGAATTCACAATGGAAGATGAATAATAAATTGCTTATGTGTTTTATGCTGAAATGTGTAAGTAATAGTTTCTCGTAACCAACTGACTTTTAAGAACATTTTTGTAATTTATTTGTCATCTCATATGGTATAAGTTATGCTTTCAATGTATCTGGCATTTTTAACACAAAGCTTATATCCGACAGATGAAGAACACTTGCCAGATTGTTTTAAGACCGATTATGTAGATTTACAATGGACAATTACTGAACAATGGATATTGAGGTAATTAAAATGGTGTATTATTTGTTTGTTTGACAACGTGACCATGGCATTCATGTTCCATTATACTTGGTTCTTTTTAAAGAAACTCTACTTTATTTTATTCAAAGAGAACCAACAGACATTTTTACTGATTAAACTATGATAGGAAGATAATTCACAATGTTATGCATAATAATAAAGCAGCTTATTATACATGTTAAAATATTTTACAGTGATTTTTTTATGTAGATGTTTCATTATTTTTTTGACATATCAATACTTTGAACAGTCTTTTCTCAGTTGTGACTGAATGGCGCTTGGTTCCATTTATATAAAAGCCGTCCAATTATAAGTAATAAAAAAAAATCCATGGTACTAGTTTATAAGAAATTTAGGTTAAGAAGTGTTACATTAAGTTGTCTAGTTTATAGGGGCGCCCCTAATTCAATAAGTTAGCTGTAAGTTTTAGCCGTTATTTAGACACGTAAGAATTGTTAGCCATTGTAAGTAGTTTACTACAGTAGATCCTGGTACAGGGTAAGTTTCTGGAACCCAGGTTTTTGGGGGCTCAAGTGGGCCACCCTGACTCCGTCTTTCAGGGGGGAAGTATGTGCCATTAATTAGTAAATTCGACACGATATATTTTAAATTTTTATTATGATTTTAAACTTTTGTGTGGAAATTCTATTTGCTCTACTATAGTGTGATTTTAATTTGTTAGTCTGGTGTACTCCTCTGAGTTAAACTTTGTCTCAGTGCTCTGGAGCCCCTTTCCCATCGGCGTATCGGATATTCTGCTGGCCTAATCCCTGACTAGCAGACAGCTTACCATTTCCCCCGCCTTCAGTCACGCCTCAAGCCTGTAATATTATTTCTCTTCGTGACCCTAACTGCATAGGCAAGCTTGTAGCTTGCAGGCGACCAGTTCGCAGAGACGAGCTGAGATTCGCCTTTTTCATCACGTCGTAGTGTTATATTCGCCCCTCTGTAGCCACGACGGGGCGTAGTTTCCCATCAGCGTTGCATTTTACCCCACCTCCCCACCTTCTCAGTTCCAAGTAAGACCAATGACCGGTCGTAACCCCCTGGACACCAGTGACCGTTCTCAAGGTCTTCTCGCAAAAGCGAGTGCGCCAAAACTGATCACAAGCACCACCTAGCGACTAAGTCGCGAACTTCTCCGCTTGCCTACCCTCTAGGGCGCCAGAGAGCAGCACTTGTTTCCCCTTGAGTTATATGGACGCCGTGCGCGAGTCGATTGTTTTCAACTCAGACCTCTCCGACAGAGATCACTACTGTCGCCCAGTGTGGCCAACTTCAAGACTCCTGCTAGAGTTTTTTTTTCCGCCCGCGTTCGGGCAAGTTCGGTATTTTTCGGCGGCCCAGACACCCCCCCTTCCACCTGTTAGAGCCGGTGGGTACTTTTAATTACGAGACGCGTCCTGCCGCGCCACAGATCAACTCGCGTCGCGTCCGCAGACAGACCTCCATCGAGTATCGGCGAATCGTCAAGACTTCATCCGACCGCTATGTAGTCGCTTTGTATAAGGGATGCTATCCCTCAAGTCATTTCTAGTAGATTAGTCTGTCTGCATAGTTTAGTTATTTGCCTTAGAAATTTTTCTCTTTTAAATTTTTTTAATCATGAAGAAATCATCCGCGTCCTGCCGCGCAATTCGCGAACTCCAGACCCTGGCTGACTCCACGATGACAGCGTGCTGGGCAACTCCCCTGTTTTGGTGAGTGATAATTCGCGAACCCTCCTTTTTTTCCCTTAAATTTTTTTTGGGCATTTTCTGCCCCATAGACTGCCTGTATACAAGTTCTAATCAGTTTTGATTTGGACTGTTGCAGACAGGGTTCCATGACAGGAAGAGATTGATGCTCCCATCTCGTGGCCTCCCCCTTCCCTGTTCCGTGGGAAGAAAAATTAGAAGAAACATTTCTACTACCCGACGTGATCGTTTTGAAGATCCCGGGGTGGTAATGTAAATTCAACATTTCCCCCTTACCTAGCTACGAACTATCATAAGCGGATGACCAAACCACCAGCGACCAGTGTTTTTCTCAAGAAAAAGTAAAACAAATAGAACTAATTATCAATGTAATCATCGGATCCATCCAACTTTGGGTGTGAAACTCATAATGCAAATGTGTATATTTCAAACTAAGAATGTAAATTGTGTTATCTAACAGCCGGCCGGCCCCCTTTCCGTTGTTCTTTTTTTTAATCTTTGAAACTTGTTAAGACCTTTTGTGTGTAAAATAATGGAAACAAGATAATTCTTCAGGGCAAATAAAACAGGGAAACTATAGATCAAGTTAATCGTGTAGTTTTTATTTTACTGACGTTAACGATCCCCCAACTTCCCCTTTGCTTGTTACAGGAAGTTCCTAAATTGTGTTTGTTCCCACCTCGTGTCGCCTCTGGTAAATCAATTTATTTAACGTATTTTTTTATCCAGCTTGTATCCAAGGCTCTTTTTAATTAATTCCAAATAATTCTATTTTGAGGCACGAGGGGTGTTACAAAGAAATGGTTCCAATTGGAGAAAACTGACAGTTTGTATCTAACATTAGTCACAGAAGCTACCATGGATCGTGGTTTGTTATCTATAGCTGAATCGGAAGGAAGCCGCTGTAGATACTGTGGCAAGGATTTTGTCATGAGAAGGAATGCTAGACGTCATGAGAAGAATGATTGTGCTAGAAACCCACTACGCAACATGTTAAGCTGTAATCGTTGTAGCAGGTTGTTAACACGAATTGACAGCTTAAAAAGACATGGTAGAACATGTAAAGTCAAGACTACTTACGGCATAGAGGACACCGATGGATCCACTAGACTAAAGAAGAGTGATCTGCATTATGACAATAATTTTCCTTGTCCTGAGCGTGATGGTATTAGCTCACCCGATCGTGAGGAAGAACATAAATTGAAGGATGCTAATGGCTTCGGGAAGACTGAAACTAATGGAAGTATCAACACCGTGAAAAGTGAGAATACATTCAAGCCTATATTCAGTAGATCCTCCATTCTTTGTAAAAATTATGGACTCCTAAAAAGGAAGCATGAAGACGATGAAGACACTTCGACATCATCGATAGCGAATTCATACGGTAATCTGGGTGAAGAGGATGTCTTCTACAGTGATTGTTACAGTGACTCTGAGGCTGTTGACAAAGGCATAGACTGTGATGAAGCACCTAGAGCTGACAAGATCGAAGAATGTGGCGATGTCCTGAGACCGAAACGATGGAAACGTCGTGTTATAATAAATCTGATAATGCTTATTATGATCACTGAGATGATTGTGATACTAAAAGTATTTATAATAAACAAGCAATTAAGATGGTGGTAGAAGAGATTGATTACACATCATGGAAAGATCCAAACATATTGGTTGACCGGCTAAGACTTCTACATGGCTCGCTTTGTGCAGGAAACTATCCGTGCATCAAAGAAATATCCTTCATACTCAAAGAACTGAGGAAAGCTGGCTACATACAATAATGGCTTCTTTTACTTGTATTTGTGTAATGTTGAGAAGTAATAAAATATTGAAAGTAAAAATTTAATGTTTTTTATTTCTTGTATTCTGATTTCCAACTAAGCCTGTGTGTGTTTCCGCTACTGTATGTGTGATCATTACGTTTCCTGTGTGTACTGTGTGTACGTTCCGTTTCCTGTGTGTACTGTGTGCACGTTCAGTTTCCTGTGTGTACTGTGTGTACGTTCCGTTTCCTGTGTGTACTGTGTGTACGTTCCGTTTCCTGTGTGTACTGTGTGTACGTTTAGTTTCCTGTGTGTACTGTGTGTACGTTCAGTTTCCTGTGTATACTGTGTGTACGTTCAGTTTCCTATGTGTACTGTGTGTACGTTCCGTTTCCTGTGTGTACGTTCCGTTTCCTGTGTGTACGTTCCGTTTCCTGTGTGTACTGTGTGTACGTTCCGTTTCCTGTGTGTACGTTCCGTTTCCTGTGTGTACTGTGTGTACGTTCAGTTTCCTGTGTGTACTGTGTGTCCGTTTAGTTTCCTGTGTGTACTGTGTGTCCGTTTAGTTTCCTGTGTGTACGTTCCGTTTCCTGTGTGTACTGTGTGTACGTTCAGTTTCCTGTGTGTACTGTGTGTCCGTTTAGTTTCCTGTGTGTACTGTGTGTCCGTTTAGTTTCCTGTGTGTACTGTGTGTACATTCTGTTTCCTGTGTGTACTGTGTGTACGTTCCGTTTCCTGTGTGTACTGTGTAATCATTACATTTATTGCGTGTAAATTGCATGTATTGCGCGTACATTGCGTACATTACGTGTTGAAGCTGATGGAGCTGTTGGAGCACTTGCAGCTAATGGTCAATTGAAGCATAGGAGCAAAATGTAGATGGATTTGATGACGTGAATTGTAGCTCTTGGAACCTGGCGTATATTGGAGAAATCGATATTTTTTTCGATCAAATGATCCTCTTTTTTAATTTGTAGATTTGACTCTAGTATTATTGTAAATGGTTCTTGATTTGACTAGCGTATTATTCCATACGGTGCATGTATATAAGCGAGTCCTAGACAGCAGGACGCTCAGTTTGTTACTGACGTCGGTGGTGTAAGGATCACCTAGTTTGTTTCTTCTGGTGCATAAGTCGTGTCAATTAGCTGTTTTTGAGACCTCGATGGCATCTTTACCGTCTTTAACGTCGAACTCGGAGGTTGTACCATCGTCTACGGGAACCTTGACGACAGCTACGATGGAGAAGGTGCAGATCCCGTTGGCAACGACGGCGTCAACATTGGAGGAGATTTCAACAGATGTGATACCACCAGCAGAAGATAGCTTAATGACTACTGAGCTGGATGTGCAGCGAAACTCGGCGAACGCTGGTTCGCCATCAATGGAGACTTCAATGGATGCCGAATCGACAACAACTAACGAACATCGGTGCTGTTACTGCAACAAGATTTTCTCAAACAACAGCAATGTTCGACGACATGAGAATAGAGAATGTGCCAAGAACCTATATCGTAAAATGTTTGTTTGTGAGAAATGTCATAAGCAGTTTGCCAGAAAAGATAATATGAAAACGCACATAAAGGCATGCAAAGGTCCTGCTGTGCGGCAGAAAGTAAAGGTTTCGTCACAACAACGATGCGTCGATGTGCATAAGAGTATGCCTGGAGATGGTACTGCTGTTGCAACGCCTGTATCTGGATCGGGTCTGAAAGGATCGTCTTCATCACCACGGTATCCTTGCAGCTACTGTGATACGTCGTTCGCATTTTCCCATGATGCACGAAGACATGAGCGGAGCAAATGCACGAAGAATCCATCTCGCATGAAGTTTCGATGTGATGAGTGCCTTAAATGGTTTACTCGAATTGACAGTTTGCGACATCATGCTAAAAAATGTAAAGGTGGAGTCTGTGCTCCTACTGCTGAACTACCTGCCGACATTTCGACTCCTCGCTTTAGATTGGAGACACGAAAGCGTACAAGCAAGAAAACCGATGCCCAGCAACCGATTGTTATGACGTCTGAACATGGAAATAAACCTAAGACTGTGTTCGGAGCATTACAAGTGAACGATAATGGCTTCTACTTGGGGTAGTCTGCATTTCGTGGAACGTTGAAAGACTACTATTATCTAAATACGTTCGGTGAGTCAAAGGACATTTGTAATTTTCTTGATGATATCAGACAGAAGATAATCAATCAGCTTACTGATGATGTAGCTACAAACGGACCTTTGAAATATAACTTGTGGTTGGACTGTATATATGGAAAGCCATATCCGTTCGATGACAAAGTGAAGAAGTGTGCATTCAAGACATCGGCTGCAGTAATTTACAGTTCTAACGATGTGAAGCAAACTGTTAAATACGGTATCCAGAAACTCTGTCAGGAAGAGGTGGACTATGTCTGTAAAGGTTCTGGCTGGACTCTGTCTAGTATAAACCGATTGGAGCTAAGAATTAGTCATTTCACACCGCTGCGGAACTAAATGATTATAAGATTGCTGGCTTTCGTAAGTGATCCTGTAGTAGAATATATATTATGTAATAAATATTATGTTTGTGAAAGAACTTGTGTTGTTTTTGTTTTTTTCTCGATCCTGTCACTATTATGTTAAATTTTTATTTTTTTTTCATCGTCCAGAATCGTTCCAAGGACCTAAGTCGATCTAATTAATCAGTACATTGATTGGAAATTTATTTAATGATTTCTGAACTTTTTCCTGAATCTCTAGCATTAAAAATATGAATTACCAATATGTTGGTGTTGATGGCTTATAGGATGATGATGACAGTAGAGGTTTTAATGTCTCTTTAAGAATGTTGAACATGGAATAATGAAATTATTATTTTTTTACATCAAATTAAACATTATTGCATCGATCGGGTATCGAACCAAGGACTGGAACTGATCGAATCAATCTGTAAATTAATGAGTGATTTATTTAATGAATTTTGGAATTTTTCCCGAATTTCAAGCTAAATAATTACACGATTCCAAGATGGCGGCCAAATGACAAGATGGCGGGTGACACAGCAATAATAAATGATTACTGCACTCTAGCGGATAAGAATTAAACTAACATGGCGTCAGCGCACTCTCGCCGACGATAACAAGATGATGATGGCTACCAACATACGAAGACAAGATGGCGGACATGACATCATACTAGTTGACCTTGTTATTGGTGGTGGTAGGTTAGTCTGTAGGTGACTTCCGTGGTGGAAGGATCGGTCGCCATTTTTATTTTTTTTCGCCCTCACCGGGTTCGAACCGAGGACTCCGAGCTCCGTGTCGTTAACGTATGTTTTTTTAAATATTTTTTATTAAAATTTTATTAATTGAATTTTTTTATAAATTTTAAAAAATTTTCTATTTCATTAAAATTGGATACTAATTTTAAAGATGGCGGGCGTAACGGAAACTGCAGCGGTGACGTCATAATCCTATAAATGGCTTAACGTTGGCTTGAGTTAAGGATGCTTAAGCCAGTTTTAGGAATTTTCAGCCGCTGGGATTTTTAAGGAATAAAACGGGAAATTTTCCCTCGAAACGGGAATTTTTCCCTCGAAAACGGGAAATTTTTTCTTAAAACGGGAAATTTTGAGTCATTTTGAGTCAATTTTGAGGAATTTTGAGGAATTTTTGCCGTCGTGACGTCACAAATCCAAGATGGCGGAGTCGGCTCTCGGCTCCACCGCCTGAGGCCTGATCTCGGAGCCCCTATTATATACTACTGATAGGCCTGGCACTGCAAATAACCTGGCGATGTGTGGGGAGCTCCTAGTGAAAAGGTTTCGGTTATAGAATATTTACCCAGAATTACGATTCAATGTTGCATGTTGATGGCTCTCCATGGAATGGTGCATCCGCCCTGGGCCGCGAGTTGATTAAGACTGCCAGACGGAGGTGTAGCAAGGGAGGGAGACAATGTCACATCTGCCAAAACCCACAAAAATGGGTAAATAGAATAGGCTAATATGACTTAATTATGTGACACATCTGGCTTAATAAAATATTGGTTATTTATCATTACGATTTGAGTCATAATTACTTACGTTTATAATTGTATTTGAAACAAGGGTTCAAATTAGTGTTTGTAGGGAGGGTTGCTTATTTGACCAGTGACCGCTGACCAGGGGTTGTGTTCCGCAGGCAGTGGTGACTACTTGTAGCAGGTTGGGGGCTGGGCTTCAGGCTTTGCGAGAGGTACGACATCAATACTGTGTAATACCTCAGTGGCAAAAGTAAATTGATTTCATTTTCTTCAATTTACCATCATTTTATTAGCTAAATAAATTGTTTCAAACTCCTAGAAGTAAATAACAGATAATTAAAAAAATTATCTAAAATGATATTTCCAAGAATCTGAATATTATTAAACCCAGAGTTTAATCAATTAATAAAATAAATTATTGTTTACAGTTAAATAAATTGCTGTAATTTTCAAAATTTCATATCAAATATTCTTAATAATGTAATGAATTTACTATAAAGACTAATTGTATAATTAATGTTTGTTTATACGAAGTTCTTAACATTATTTGCACTTTTGACACTTTAAATATTAACAATTTGAGCCGACCGCCGGTGGTCCCTCTGGTTCGCACAGGCCGTTATGTCACAACAACACCTCTTAAGTGCATCGAACACACCCGAGCGTGATTTCCGCCGAGTGTGTAAAAGTGCGCCGCGACGAACACCAAAGCGACGACAGCGCCCGGCCGGGTGTGGCAATGCGCGAATTAAATACGTAATTATTATGTTCAAATCTAAAACAACCAATTTAATAACAATTTAAAACATAATTAATTTAAGGGAAACCATGTCTAATTATTGTATAATCATATATTGTGTAACATGCCTTTTAGACCCAAAACTGGTCGGATCTGTTTTCCCGCGCTCCACGCGTTTAGGCGCGAGGCCGCAGAGCGGTCTCGAACTCAATTACCGTCGGGAGCTCGCAGGGGTTGGACGTTCCGCGAACGTCGAGCCATCAACTTACGCGCTACATCCACATATCAGCAATAGTGTAAGTTTTAAAATCCTTTTTCCAGCTCGGCACCGACCCCACCCAGTCGCACGATATTTCGTGCGACTCGTAACTAATTAATTTTATCCCAACAGGGAATTTTACATATTTTACGTAATTCCATGTCCAATCTAAGGATGCCGTAATTAATGTACGCATCTTTTCGGCTTCAGAGCCAATTAATTGTTATTGTCGAAGACTCTTAGTAACTCGTGTCGAGTCCTTACTCGTTAATTTACGTCTCTTAACTTTCATCGTCTGTAAATGTGTAACTTGTAACATGCAATCTAACCAAGTATCTTCTGATTAATAAGTGACTGTAACGTGTATGATTCCAGCATACCGGGTTATGTACTTTTCGGGACCTTAATATTTCGCCACAAGTTAGATTGAAAATAACTTTGGAAGATCCGTTTATATGTGCTGTTTTCAATGCTAACGTAACTGCCTGTAGAAGTTCTTGCAGTACAGGAGATCAGTGGCTATCCGCCGCGCCATTCACATTGCCGTCACCCGCGGTCTTGGCTTCGAGACCTGGGCGGGGCCTAGTGGGAAGTGGTGGTGTGTGGGTAAGTCCCGGTGGGCGCCAGGCTAGCACAGTCGCTAACCAATGGTTTTGGGCGTGAATACTTTCTGCCCCGGCGTGGCCCACTAGGCCTTCGGCTGTGATTGAAATTAAGAGGGGGGTTTTCGTAGAGCTAGTTATCCAGTACTGACGTGTCCCAGCCAGAGACCGTAGGTTATGGAGGGTTTTAAGGTGGGGTTGAAAAACCCCGAGGTGTAGCGGGTTCAGGTGCTACTGAAGAGTTCCTTCTTGTCCGGCTGGTGATTGCCCTGCCTGGAGTGTCTTCTGCCTGCCCTCTTGCTGGGCATGAGCGAAGAGGGGGGGGGGGGGGGAACAGGAGCCTAGAGCGAAATCCCCGAAGGACCGCTCCAAGGGGGGGGGAGGGAGTCTAGAGCGTAATCCCGAAGGCCGCTCCAGGGGAGGAAGGCCGCTCCAGCAAAGGATTCCAGAGCATAATTTCGAAGGCCGCTCCGGATAGAGGTGGGTCGAAAAGTATCAACATGATACTTTGTCACTGATACGCGCCTGTATCAGGATCGGCAAACGTGTACACTTGAAAAGTATCAGAGACTTTAGTATCAGTTCATAATTCACCTGGAACAACACCACGGCCAATGAGCGCAGTACCCGATCGCAGATGACTTGTCACTTGGGCGGAGCTTGTGAAAGGGGAGGGAGCAGGAACGACGAATAAGGGATAAAGAAGGGAAAGAATGTAGGGGAGGAAGCGCAGGGGAAGGCGTTGAAGCCTTGAAGGAGAGGCGCAAAGCGATATTGTTACAAGCAGGGCTGCCACTCATGGGTTTTTCCACCCAGATCTGGGTTTTTCCAATGGTGTTTGGGTTTCTGGGTTTTTAAATAATGAATTCCAACAATTCTATGTTTTTTATAATTTTAATTATTTTTATACCTAAAACAATAATAAAGGTAGTAGCTACTGTATCTGTTGCAATATCTGTTTGATAAATGCAAACAAGTCTATGTGTTTCACACACAAAAATACATATAAACACAAAACTAGTTTTCAAGAAGCTAAGTCGAATATTAAATTAGACACATTCTTCAAAGAGGCTTGCAGAACACAAAACCAATGCAACAATTAACCTTCAAACCAATCTTGTAGAATCAGACTCTGAATAAAGACTAACATACATGATGCAGTTTTATAAAAACATTTACCGGTTTAAAGTATGCAGTGATGGTGTTTGTTTTGTCATGTATATATTTGTAGGTTTTTTTTATGATATGTGCTGGTCCAAGAATTACTTATACAGCCATTTTGCTGCAGTGTAATTTTCTTGTATTGGTTGTATTTAACCGTTTTCAGTCTTGTAAGGTAATTAATTGTTTTATATTAAAACCAGTTATGTTTATATTTTTGAATTAGTACGCAAACATTTTCAACGATAGCATTTTAGACGCATCTGGGTTTTTTACCCATGTGTCTGGGTTTTTTTTTTTAGGTTATCTAGGTTTTTCATGAATATCAGAGTGGCAGCCCTGGTTACAAGTCGTTTTGTTTATTGTCCTACTTTAGTATTAATACAAGATATAATATTTATATTTGTGCACCTAACAGCTATGAAAATGCAAATAAATTCTCAGTTGACACTAATAACAGATGTAATCAACATATGGACTTTTTTTTTTTCGATAACAATTAGTAACTAGTGTTTTTATACATTAAAAATTCACGATTTTATCAAAAATAAAAAAACAGATAGGTACATTAGTAAGCATACTATATCAGTGTTTACGTTTCAAATGTTTCTTCAGATTAGTCGATGATTTATAACTCAGTTTTTGTTTACACAAATTACAATTAGCAAACTCATTATTTTCCGTGAAAAAATTCCACACAAATGAAGTCTTTTTCGTGCACTTATCCATTCCTTATTTCACTATAAAAATACTAACTACAAAGCATGACAGCCCGCAACATGGTGATACACGGCCAGGACGAACTGCAGTGAATGTTGAACTGATTGATACTGGTTGTATCAGGCGGGCATGAGAGTATCAGAGGTAGAGAATAACCAGGCGTGTTAAATAATGAATCAGATTCTCCTTCCGGTCGCACAGTCTGCGTACGCGGAGCTTTATTTCCTCCTGGGACCGTCTGATACAGAAGTATCAGAGACTTGTACCTAGGTACATTACTGTATCAGTATCAGGTTGGGACTGATACCAAAAATTGCTGTCCCAACCCACCTCTAGCTCAAGTATTCAGTCACTTTTAATGGCCCAGAAATACTGGGAAGAGCTTTCTCCCTGGCTTAGCTCAGCCCGGGTAAATATACAAAATATGTACATATTCAGTAGGGAGGGCACATCTGTACCCTTCCTGTGCATACATATTTGACTTACAAAACTCTTTACATTCACTTGTATCATTAACAGTTTCTTGTCACAACACCATATATTTACATATTTGCCCTGAGTTAGACGGGGCAGGTAGACAAAGTCACCTTACTTTACATTCCCCTTTGTCTGCCATCTAGGGGCGGGTGGCGAACTAAATGTCCTGCCCATAGAGTGTGTAGGAGGGGTGGCGCACCTGGGGCTTGTGCTATTATACCAGCCGAGGCCAAAATGGTGGACATGACACCACCATTCATGCAGCTGTAGTAACTTTAAAAACTACTTGAAGCAGTAGACAGTGATGAAAACATTAAAATTTAAATTTTTTTGATTATTAGTTTTATCTATTTTTGGTGTAAATGGACAGGGCAAAAAAAAAACACAGAGTAACATTGCTTTTAGCACTCTGGTATAACCTTTTTCACTCTATGCTTCCAACTCGATAGTCGGCAAATGATTGCATTGTGATGCAGAACGATTCTGTGTTCCAAATCAATTTATTTGAATCAGTTCCATGATATGATTCGTTGAAAATATTCTTTCATTTCGTTCTTCTACGGAATGTGACTAAATATTTGTTGTGAGGTTGTGGCTCTTAACAAGAATCATAACTTGAATGTTTGAAGTATTCGTTATGTGTCTTTGCGCCTGCCTGGTCATCGTAATCTGCTCGATTGGGTGTACGTGGAAGGTTGATTGTGCACTTGGCTGAAGTTGGCTTTATTTCTGACTTATTTTTCTTCCCCTCATTTCCCCCACTCAGCATTGTGGGTGTAGCTAAAAGTGTACATCTATATCCATAAAAAATGGCACAAACCTAAAAGTACAGGTCTAGCCATAAGTAAACTAAAGAGCTCAAAAGTACAGTAGTAGCCATAAAAAAGGAACAAGCCGAAAGGTAAAGCTAAAACCATAAAAAGGTACAAAACTAGCCATGAAAAAAATTGTAAAAATAGTGTATAGTACTAACCATAAAAAATGAAGAAAAAAAATTAATGGGCATAGATGTGCATGGTAGCAAGAGTACAGCATTAGGTATTAACACAAAATTGTGCATTTGTGAATTTAAAAAAATTTAGGAAAAAAGAAACAGTGCACGAATAAAGTTGATAAGTATGCCCCGCTGTTGTGCGAAGTGTGTCATATCCACTTAATTTCAATATTTGTGGTACATGGCATAAAGCACTGGCTCCGAACTATCAGAATTAACAAAATTGTGCATTATACAATTTTTTTAAAGTTAAAAGACAGTGTGTATGTATAGAGCTGATATGCTCCTCTGTTGTGCAAAGTCAATGCAACACATTCAAATTTAAATATTTGTTTAAAGGTTATCGGTTTTGTGAAATTTTAAAATGTTTCACAGAATTGTCACTTTTGTAATTAATTTTGATTAGCCAGCTTGTTATGAAATTGTGACAATGTGATGTTATTCACTTCAGGATAAGGGAACGGGCTGGTCTATATTGTTTCATAGCCCGTCTCGTGACAGTTGGGCAATAGGAAATTAACGGGCGAAGTGGCAGGACCATCTCTCCTGGCAAATCTAATGTTACTCCGCCGGAGCTTTTCATTTTAACAGATTGCGGTGCCGCCTATACGTAATATGCGCCTTAAAATATAGATTTTAAAAATTATTTTTTGCTTGTATAATTAAAGAGATACAATGCCATACCACGAATATTTAAATTTCAGTGTGTAGCAGAGACTTCGCACAACATAAGGGAATATCAGCTCCATACATTCACAGCTTTTTTTTACCTTAAATAATATTATATTCCATTAGTGTGCAATCTTGTGTATTCTGATGGTTGAGTGCCTTTAGCCAGTGCTGTACAGCACGTACCACAAATATTTAAATTTAAGTGTGTAGCAGAGACTTCGCACAACACAATGGAATATCAACACTATATGACACAGCTTCTGTTTACGTTAAATAATATTATATTCCATTAGTGCGCAATCTTGTGTTTGTTGGTGGTTCAGAGTCTTTAGCCAGCACTGTACGGCACATACCACGAATATTGAAATTTAAGTGGTTATTAGACACTTTTCACAACAGAGAAGCATATCAGCTTTATTCGTGCACAGTTTCTTTTTACATTTAAAAAAATAATTCACAGGTGCACAATTTTGTGTTAATATCTAATGTTGTACCTACTCTTGCTACCATGTAGATGTATGGCCATTGCTGTATAATTGTTTTAAATTTTTATGATTAGTGCTGTACAATTTTTTTTACAATTTGTTTATTATTTACTACATTTATTTGCTTGTGCCAATTTTCATGGCTAGTTGTGTACCATTTTATGGCTTGAGCTTTACCTTTCAGCTTGTTCCTTTTTTACTGCTAGTACATACTGTTCATTTGTCATGGCCAGTACTGTACCTTTGAGCTCTTTCCTTTAAGGCCAGTACTGTACTTTTTGGCTTGTGTCCTTTTTTATGGATAGTGATAAATTATTTTAGCTCCGCCCACAATGATGGGTAGGAGAATTGAGGGGAAGAAAAATAAGTCTAAAATAAAGCCAATTTCAGCCAAGTGATTGTGCGATGGTTTACCATTTCTTTCCAATTTGAGCATGCTGTACTTTTTCTGAGGAAACTAGCACTGTATAGGTGCAGAGACATTGTACCTTGGTCACTGTTAGGGGTACTAATAAGAAATTCTATCGCTCTTTGACTCCAGAATTTTTCACTTCCCAGTACTTTAAGGCTTCATGCAGGAATTACAGTACACTCCCAATTATCCGCAAAATTAAGTGGCAGGGCCACAGCGGATAGTGAAAATCGCGGATAATCCGCAAAAGAGCCAAAAATGGGAAACAAAAAAAGGAAACATTAATGTCAACTTAAAAGTCTAAACATTTATGTAAAGTAAAAGTTACAATCAACAGTACAAAATTTAAAATGATGCTAAAATTTTAGTATTTTACTGAATAATTAACATACAATACATTTCAGTAATGTAAACATAAAAGTGCTGAACCGTACAACTAGAAACAAAGTGCGACAGATACAAAAATAGCAACGCATGCCAGCCTACTGCGTGAGTTCCGAGAAGGCCTGTGGCATTTTACTGTATACTGCACACAATACACTCGTCAGTAGAGTTCAAATTTGCTAACTTGTAATAAAATACAGATTTACATATGTGCTGTATTTTTTCGTAGCATGCGCGAATAATCCGCACCGCGGATCATAGGGAGTTTACTGTAATTCACAGCTAACTACACTAGAAAAAAAAAGCCTTGAATTTAGGAGATTGACCTTTTTTTCTTAGCTTTTCATAATTTGAATTATGGCCTCTCTTTCACGTGAAATAATTTGTTTGGGAAATATAGCAGTACCATTTTCATTTACTTTCTCACCTATATAATATTTATATGAGATGCTGGTAGGTAACCCAGTCACTGCTATGGTAAGAGGTTGACATAAAATATTTTCATTTTAGATTTCTAAGTAATGTTTGAATGTACATTAATACTACTTTGAACAAACATATACATCAGTATTATAATTTAAAAAAAAAAAACACATTTGAGCTATATTAATAGCTTACTGTTTTAATATAGATAAACAAAAAAAAAATTTTCTTTCTAATAATAAATTTATTTGTTTCACAGTTTAACAGCTTCACAAGAATTTTACTTTACAAGAAGTATACAATATGTACAAAATTGCTCCATGATATATATTCATTGAATACATTTTTATTTTCATTCCTTATTTCATAATGTAAAATTATAGGCTAGTACTTTTAATACAGCTAGTTGAAATTATTTAAAAACAGATTAAAATTTAATCAACAAACCGTTTTGCTATCAGGAATAAAAATTTAAATAAATAATTTACATGTATAACCATTGAAATGAATTTTTCAGTACCTTACTAAAATGTAATTAATAAAACTAAAATAAAAAATGTATCTGTCCCATAAGTTCAATACAATTTTCACTTAAGGAGCTCTATAAACCTGGATCCTAAGAACTAAGAATATAAATATTCATAAAGTTTTATTCATACAGTCTCTGCTGCAAAGTTCTGATAATTATATTTTATGGTCAAAGTTAATCTCACAGCCATACTGCACCAAGAGAACTTATGAACTATGTTATGGCATATACCTAAGGTTTGATAGATAACAAACTCTCATCAAAATAGTTGGTAAATTTCAAAGGTTAACATGGCTGGTTAGAAAGTATGTACATTTTTACATACGTACTGGTAGCTTAACATATACATAAATAAATATGTATTAAAAAAAAATATTTTACCAAGTATGCTTGAAGACAAGTACTTTTCCAAATTCAGGCAGTTAAACACTTTGTTCAAACCAATATTTTTGAATATGTGCATTCACACATAATGTTTGCAGTGCTAATAGTACTACATGTAGCAGCAGTTCCAGAAATAAGTGAAAATATGTTGCAACTGAGGTCATTATTTCAAAGTAATTATAAATGCAAAATAATTTGTAAATAGATTGCAAATATAAAAATGTAAAAAAAAAAATTACATCACAATAGTGTCAGTCTCTGGAGGAATGCAGATAGGAATTATTGTTGTTGTACTTGAAAAGTGAGAGATGCGTGCGCGCCCTTCATTTCTCTTCCACCTTCTTGACACTGCACACACAGCAGGACGGGAAGAGGAAATCATCCGCGCTGGGCGAGCCGTCTCCCGTCACGGACAGCATCCTCCGGAGTATGTACTTCTGCTTGCACTCGGTCTTGTAGCCTATGGGCCAGTTGCTGACCAGCTGGCACTCGCTGTTGGTATTCCTGCAACGAGACAGCCAAACACCCCGGTGATGTAGCACCAGGGTCCCGACAAATCCCCTCTTCGAGAACATGCACACTCGTTCTGTAAGGAAGTAATTTGCCGATGACGTTGTTCCTAAGGGGGCCCGGCGAGTCTGGGATGCGTATGTGTTAGTGAGGCAGGATGATAAATACGATGCTCGCTGGTGCTTCTAGCGCGGTTTCGCCTCTGAACTGGCGCGCAGTCCTCTTGTCGTGCGTAGGGCTACCGTGAGATTTGAGTGGTAACCATAACATTATATGGCAGAGAAATCAAGATGGTGTAATGCAAGTTCCTCGAGTGATTTCAGGACTCTTTACCATATGTTTCACACCTAAAATTTATTCTAAAAACTATGTTTTAGCCATTTTCACTCTTATAAAAAACACAGTTTGAAAATGAAATCGTAAACATCTGCCCTCAATGTATTCTTAATAGCAGACACCACTCAGGCGTGTTGAGCAGTTTTAGAATCGCACGGTTTCTACTGAAGCTCTGCACACTGTATGTGTGTGTGCCTAGGCATGCAGGGGCCTTAACAGGAGAGCAGCTACGAGGAAATTTTATCAGGATTGATCTTCCCCTTGGAATAAAGGTATTGTCAAGGCTTTTTAATCCAGGATGTTCGGGGCCGCGACTGATCCGGAATAACAATTTTGCCAGATTGGCTAAGTGAGGTATGTGGTGTGACAAATCGAAGGATGACGTATTAATGATCACCAACTGTACATATTTACCTTTGTAGTTTCCACATAGATAAGATGTGTTTGTTGTCTGTCTTAGATTACATGTTGCATAATAATTCTAGGCTGTCTAGTTAAAAACCATTGGTCTTAAAAAAGGTATATAATACTATAAATTTTTTTGGCAGTCTGTGCCAAATATATTCCCTCCACCCACTCCTCCTATCCAAAATGAAATCATTATTAAGAAAGCTAAGCTAAAGTCTGTGTCAGGTAACATGTCTCAAATTCGACAGTTTTGAAAAATAGTTCCAATGTTAATCATTTCCAAAATGTAACTTGCAAATAACACATTATTTTTTTGATTTTTTACACAAACAAAAACATGGAGTTTTTTTACGAACATAGTTGACTGAACAACAGTTGCAAAAGAATATGTAGGCCACTAGTACTACTTTTGTGACAAGACAAATTTTAAACAAGTTATATGAGACAGGCTTTAGTGACAATGACACATGTTGAAATTATTCAAGTTAGTTAAACATTTAAAGCATGCATAAGATACTTAATATAAAAAAAAGTAGGTTTAAATGTAAGAGATAATATTAGTTGAGGTTTTACTAATGATAAAAATCATACAAAGTCAAATTAAATGGTCTGTCATTCTTGGCAAAAAAAAAAAAAAAAAAAAAACAATTTTTTATGGGATTTTTAAGGTCCTCTAGCTTGACTTTCGATCAATTTAAAATGTGAAATTTTTATATATGTATAACAAACTACAGAGGTGTTATATATAAAAATTTTGATTTTCAAACTTTGTTCCAATAAAGATATATGACGTCAAAATTTTGGATTTTTTGAAATTTTACGATTTTTAAAGCCAGTAACTCTTAAAATAACTAAATATCAGGGTTAAAAATTTTTGTAAATACAGTGCATTAAGGTAGCTACACATCCCCTTTAAAGTTATATTGGGAACATATTTATTTTGGGAATTATATGCCTTCGAAAATTGGAAATTTGTAATTTTTATACTTTACGATAAGTTTTACTATTTGGGATGCAATTTTTCTTAAATGTGTACTAAAGATAATAAAGGCTGTATCTTCTTGAATAAACTGATTTTTGTTTCGTCAGGTTCACAAGTCCAAAGTAATATAATAAGTTTACGCAAACCCTTACAAATGCAAAAATGATAATATTTAGTAAAACAAAAATGACTGCCATCAGCATTCGGGTAAGATAAAATTTTAAAATTAGTGTATTGGGACTCTCTAATCATGTAGGAATCAACAAACAAAAAAAATATTTGATTATAAATTGGTCAAGCAACCAATTTATTTTCTGGATCACTTGACATGGAATGACCCTACCATTATTCTTGTACAATCTGACTTAGCACTGTGCCTATAACAAAGATGTTTACTCTTGCAAGGAAGGTCCATGAAGTTTTAAACCCGTGGCAGAGTGTTGCTTGGACACTGTTACCACTGGTTTACTAAGCTACTCTGTACACCAGTTCCAATTCATGCATTTCAACATTTTGTTTGGTTTATGGTAGCATATCTGGCTAGAATTCAAATCATCATGTAGTTGCATTGGTGGAGGCTGTGTCATTTTTGAAGTTAAGACTTCTTCACAGCCAGTAGGACAAGTTGAAATTGTTGTTAGTATTTCACAAAAAAAGACACGCCATGATGCTGATAACCATATCCTTTTATTCACATAATAACAGTCATTTCTTCCACACTCCTTTTCCTCCATTTACTAACTCTCCAAACTAAAGCAGTGCTACCAACACGGTAGCTACAACTATACCTACGACACAAAATATCTTTATTGCCAATAACACCTCCCCTCAATAAAATATTTTTATGAAACAAACAATCTTTTCCTAAATTTGTCAAACAGTACACCACCAAGAGGCTTAGTAAAAATATCACCTAGTTGGTCACTGGTATTAACATAGTCCAACCTAATGATGTTTTCAAACAGTTTCTCTTTTACAAAACACTTCTTAATCTTTAGATGTTTGACTCTAGAGTTGTCAGTGGCCATATGTGCCAGCTTTATAGTAGACTGATTATCCTCTAACAGAGTGATGGAACCAACTTCTATTTTAAAATCATGCAACAAGTCTTTTAACCAACAAGCCTCACTGGCAGCTTGACTAAGAGCAACAAATTCTGTTTCAGTGGATGACAGAGCCACTTATTGTTGTTTTTTTGAAAACCAGATAACAGTACAGCCAAAAACCTTAAAGCAACAACCAGTTGTAGACTTACAGTCATCACTGCCTCCCCAGTCACTGTCCACATAGCCTACTACATCATCATTCCTGTTTCCATAGTAATTTAAACACATATTTAAAGTACCCTTGACATATCTAAGAACATTTTGCAGAAGTTTGTAAAGTAAAGTGCTTGCACAGTTCTGATATCTACTTAAGATTGTAACAACAGCACACAAATCAGGTCTTGATCCCATTGCAGCATACATTAAGGATCCAACTAATTTTCTACACTTTGACTCTATTTCCTCATTTTCTGAGCATTCCTTTTTCAATAACTCAAACTTGAAGTTTCTGTCGATGGGCAAGGACAAAGGTTTGCATTCTGACATACCATACAACTCAAGTAAGTTCTGCAGATACTGTTTCTGACTTATGGTTGTACGATTACTAGCTAAATCCTGCTCGACATCAATACCTAGAAACCTTTTTACACAACCCAGCTCTTTCATTTTGAAGGTGTTACATAGTGCATCTCTAAGATGACTGAGCTCATTTTTACAATTTCCAAAATATAGAATATCATCAACATACACCAACAAAAACGTTTTGGTGTTGCCTTTACATTTAGAATAAACACATGCATCTTTGTCAGAACGTACAAAACCCAGTGATGACATTACTTTATCAAATTTAGAGTTCCACAATTTGGGAGCATTTTTAAGGCCATAAATAGACTTATTTAGTTTACCAACAGGATACTCTGAATTTACACCCTCTGGTAATTTCAAATAGAGTTCCTCATCAATTTCACTGTTCAGGAATGCACTGCATACATCCATTTGCTGTACTGGTAAGTTCAGTTTGGTGGCCACACTCATAAACACTCTGAAAGTTTTAAGTTTTGCCACAGGAGCGTACAAGTTATACACATCACATTCTTGCTCGAAACCTCTTGCCACTAGTCTTGCCTTGTATTTAGTTTCCCCAGTTTCAGTCCCCTTTTTTGTGAACACCCATTTTGAACTAACTACTTCTTTTCCTTCTGGCACCTGTGGTAAGGTCGTCCAAGTGTTGTTTTCATGTAACTGCTGAAGCTCGGCCTTAATTGCCTCCTTCCAACATTGTGAGTCTTCCCTATTCATTGCCTCTTTGTAACTCTTCGGTACCGCATCAGTTGCTACGAGTCCTAGATCGTACTCTGAGCACCACGCTGGCTTTCTTACACTCCGTCCACTTGCTGTTTTAGGTGGCTTATCTTTGGAGGTTTCTCTGCTTGACACTTCAACTGGTCTCCCCTTTCTTTGGTCTCCTTCAGTCACTGCATCCTCAAAACCTTTAAAGGGAGAAGACATTCTTTCACTTTGTACGTCTTCCTCATCAGTACTGGAATTTGATTTTATTTGTTCATCTTCTTGAGTCAGGTCTAAGCCAATCATTTCAATGTCTTCTACTTCAGTTTCAGTCCTTGTTTCACGTCCCTTTAGTCTCACAAACACCACATCCCTTTTTATTTCAACTTTCTTCTTGTCTTTGAAGTAAATTCGATACCCTTTGGAATCTTCGTAACCAACAAAAACACCTTTCTCTCCTTTTGGGTCCCACTTCAGTCTCTTTTCTTTCGGTATATGGACAAATACCTCTGTTCCAAACACATGAATTAGTTTTGTCAAATCAACATTTTTCCTTTCCCAGACTTGATATGGTGTCTTATTATTTTCTCGAGCCTTTGAGGTCCTATTTAACACATACACAGCTGTATTTACTGCCTCTGCCCATAGCTGTTTGTTAAGCCCTTTCCCACTGAGCATTGACCTAGCAGCTTCCACTAAGGTGCGAATGTCCCGTTCTGCTCTTCCATTTTGCTCTGGTGTATAAGGTATTGTTGTCTGGTGTTGTATCCCATGGTCCTCAAGCAGCGCTTTCACTTCCTGATTCACAAATTCTCCCCCATTATCACTTCTAAGCACTTTCACAGGCAGACCTGTAGCTTTTTCAGAAAACTGTATGTAGTATTTCAGCTTCTGGGACACCTCAGATTTACTCTTGAGAAAGTACACTTGCCGGTAATTTGAATAGTCATCTTTCAGTAGCAGAAAGTATCGAGACCCTCCCACAGACTCTACCTCCATTGGTCCACACACATCAGCATGTACCAATTGCAATGGAGCATCAGTGTGTTGTTTGCTTTCACCAAATGGTAATTTCTTCATTTTTCCCTCCAGACATGCTTCACATGACTCACTGTTGTCTGAGTACTTAATATTGTTTTGATTCAAGACACTTTTCACATAGTCCAGGTTTTGATGACATAAACTTTCATGCCACTCTCTCGACGAGCGTACCACCACTAAGCAGTCTTGTTCCATGATTACGTCCAGAATGTACAAATTTCCCTCCTTATTTGCCACCGCACGAATCTGGCTGTCTTTATATACAT
The DNA here is from genome assembly GCF_032445375.1 of Bacillus rossius redtenbacheri. Taxonomy (NCBI): domain Eukaryota; kingdom Metazoa; phylum Arthropoda; class Insecta; order Phasmatodea; family Bacillidae; genus Bacillus; species Bacillus rossius. The sequence continues at coordinate 340,984,975 of NC_086330.1, read as the reverse complement.
AGCAATGATCGCCAGCCATTTTAACAGTATGACCCTTTTCAATTGCACTTGATACTGAGAATAGGTTCATTTTCAGCTCAGGGACCCACAATACATGGTTCAAGGTACTTTGCACATAATTCTGTCCATTGAAGACTTTCACATTAACTTGTCCGATACCTTGCACCTGAAGACTACGTCCATCACCAACGAGAACACATTTATTTGATACTGGTGTAAAGTTCATGAGGAGGCCACGTTCGAATGTCATATGTTCACTTGCTCCACTGTCCATGATCCAAGAGGTGGATCTTTTATGGTCCTCCAAATCACTTACACTACGCAATACACTTTCTGACATTACAAAGGCATTTTCATGTTTAGGCCTATACCTTTGCTTGCACTGAAACTTCAGATGTCCTTTCTTGCCACATTCAAAACACTTTCGTAAGTCTTTATCCTCTCTGCATTGGTTTGCCACATGTCCCAAGAATCCACACTTGAAACACTTTAATCCCCTTGTCTTCTTGACAGTGTTCCCTTTATATGATCCTGCCACCATAGCCACATCCTCATCCTTGATTTTAGACTTTAACCTCTCTTCTTCCACTAGTAGTCGTGCCACCAGGTCATCAAGTTTTTGTTTACTAGTTTCTACAGATTCCCATGCTGTCACAAAGTGACCAAATCTCTCTGGCAATGACATTAATATTTTTGTAATCGTGAACTGTTCCGACACTTCTTCTCCTGCCTGTTTAAGCAAGTGACACAATTCTTGTATTTTTGACAAATATGTAGACATGTCAGAACCCTGCTCATACTTAAACTGAAAAAAAGTTGCTGCAGTAAGTGTACACTTATACTCGACTGCTGCTCATACACACTAAGAAGCTTCCTCCACATCTCGTTTGCAGTGGTGCAAGTAAGTATGTGCATCATTGCATCCTCACTCAAACGCATTACAATAATACTCTGAGCCTTTGCATCTTTTTTTTGCCACTCACCTTGATCTTTTTCCGGTTTAATGTCTGTTCCATCCACAACTGAAAAAAGATTCATTCCCCGCAACAACACCGACACCTGGAACTTCCACACGTTCCAATTCTTCTGCCTCTCCAACTTTATCGCTCCCACGGTATTCATCCCTAGCTGCTCCATTTTTCCGGAGTCAACAAGCACCGACGATAAATTGTTGACGACGAAAGCGACTGAATGTGTACCACACCCCGGTACCGCTACTCCACAGAAGCTTCCCACGCCGCCATTACCACTCTGCAGAGAAACACGTTGCCGGCCTACACAATTTAAACATCTCTGGTGCGAAGATCACTCATGACTGTTATAAGCATTCTGGGCCCATAACCTGTTGTTAGTATTTCACAAAAAAAAGACACGCCATGATGCTGATAACCATATCCTTTTATTCACATAATAACAGTCATTTCTTCCACACTCCTTTTCCTCCATTTACTAACTCTCCAAACTAAAGCAGTGCTACCAACACGGTAGCTACAACTATACCTACGACACAAAATATCTTTATTGCCAATAACAGAAATGATCACTCAGAACATAATGATAAGAACCAATCTCAGGTGTAGGGTGCTTGATGATGAGTAGGGGAATGGGGAAGAAGTACAGTATGTTCATAAAAGAATATCCCAGTTATAAATTTCAATAGTATCAACTGTAAGCATTGTAGAGTGTTGGTTCAAGGTCACAATTAAAGAATGACAAACAGTTTAAAATAAGTGCATGCGCGAGTATGTACTGCTTTGTTGTGTTGTTTTCTCACATGCAGCCTCACCTACACAAAATGGAGACTCCTGAGAATAGTGTTCTGTTTTCTGCTATTTGCTAAGAGTGAATCTGTAATTTCAGTTCAATGTGTGTTTCATTTAATGTTTAATTGTGATCCCTCACGTGGCAAAAACATCCACCGATGGTATAGGCAATTCGAGGCGACAGAGCTCTTTTTCGATGGCATCCACATTGACCTGACATAAAGCCATTTTATTTTTTCTTTGGGGGCCTTATAAATGATTGTGTCTACATTCTGCTGCTAAATAATGTTTTGCCAGAGTGGAGACACAGAATTGAAGAGGCCATTACTTCCATTACTCTGAACTTGTTAACCAAAGTGTGGGAAGAATTGAACTTTTGGTTGGATGTATGCCATGTAACTTTAAGTGCAGATATTGAACATTTGTAAGAAAAACTAGGTTAGTTTACCTTTAATTTAATGTATGATTTGTTGTATGTGATCTAAATTAAACTGTTATTGAAACTGAGACATTCTTTTATGGACATTCTGTGTAGAGTCAGACAACTGTCAGACTAATTGCAGGATTATTGTCCACATGTCTGCTACAACTTTGAATTTTCATTGTGTACTTTATTGTATAGTAAATTATTGAAGTGTGAAATTTATCTTGTAAAATGCGTGGTTTCCATTCCCCACTCTCTTACAGTTATTTTAAATCTTCCTTGTCCATTCTCAGCCCTCAAAGAGATCAGTCATCAGCATATAGTTGTTAATAAAAAATCTTGAGCTGCAAAGTAATTAAATAAAGATTCTAAAAAATACATTCTTTAATTAATTTACCAAGCTCAAAGAAATTTTGAATAATTTAGTTTTCCAAACCTAAATAGACTTGTAACATAAAATGTGTTTTAGAACTGAATTTTGCCTAGGCATATTATTTTGATAAGTTTTCCTATTACACGTACGTGATCTTTTAAAGTTTGTTACAATAAGAGTAAGTAATAAGATAAAAAATTTTATCAGTCTTGATTTTCTATGATGTATAATTACCCTGCAATGGCATATGTGCATAATTTTTCACTTGATTACAATTATATAAATTTAAATAATATCCTAATACATCTAATGTAGATCCTTAGCATCTATAATCTTGAAGAAACAAGTAGAACATTTACAAGTATAGGAATACAAATATAGAATAGATATTTACAAGAAAGAGGAAGAAGTAATGTTTTTGTAAATTGTTAGTTGGAGAATTGGTCCATGAGTACGATTTAACGCAGCTGGCCTTTGTCTCTTTTTATGTGTATCTAGTTGAATAGGCAATGGAAATCATGCACCAATACATTTACTTAATACAATAGCTGTTTTGTATCATTTTACATAAATAAAAATTAAAGAGTTAAGGGGCACTTTAAGGATTTTAATAACTTAAATTTTAACTCATGAATATCAATCAATTTATTTTTAACTTCTAGTTCAAAATAAGTAAAATTATCATCCAAAAATTATGTGTGTGAAAATATCTGCTTCACAATAATATGTATAGTTAGTAAGTTTTATAGTACATATAGTAAATTTATGGACAATTAAGAAATTTAAGGAAATTTTATAGGTGCTCAAACCCTGCAATACATATACCATAAAATATGTTTGGATTTGTGTTTGGTTAAGCCCATGCGTGTGCTAATGTATCATTTTTTTCCATATTTATTTGACTGTCCTACACTGTTGAAAGCAAATGCTGTATTTTGTTAAATATAGTTTCTTTTTGTTGTTTTTTAATGTACGAGGTTTATAAAAAAAAATTCCCTGAAACTGTAAATGGACAAGCATTGTACACTAAAACATTTACTATTACAGATACAGGAATTTTTGAGCTAAAGTAACTTCAAGGTACGTAGAAATTTAGACTTTTTAAAAGGGAAAAACTTATTATGTGTGAAATTTTTTTACGTTGGATTTTCATTAGAGGGTTGTACTGTACTTTTAAACGTATTCACCACCATAATAGAGACATGTCATACTGTGGGATCAACTTTTGTGTTACTGTGTGGAAGAAGTATGCAGCCTGCACATCTTCGTCATTTTGAAACTGCTGATGAACAAGAATTTCGTTAGGTACCACACTTTCTTTATAATGTTGTCACTAATGACTAAATGATCAATCGACTCCCACAGCTAGCCTCTTCATGGACGTTTCGTCAACTGCCGGAAAATTGTCTGTACCAACGCCACACCGTATGCTTGCTCATAAGCTCATGATCTTGACACAGCTGACGATGAATTTCTATTGGCACCACGTTCTGTGCCTTCAGAAACTTCACCACAGATCCACTCTAGTGGCTGGCAGTAGAAAGGATAAGAGGTGGCCTTTTCAGCCACTTCAGCGACAGTACTGCGAGCAGTCACGGAGTGCCAACTTCCTCAAACGATGGTCACGTCTGAATTATCTCAGGCGTGTGCACTCACCTTTCTTAACGCTTGGCTTGCCATCTGTTGGTGTTTGGGAAACTTACTTTCTGAACACACCTTGTATGTACCGCCATATTTAGTGCAAATTTCTCTGAGAATGTTCTCAAGAAACCCAAGGAGCTAATGACTGAATTATTTTCAATGCTCATTCAAGTACACAATATATATTTTCCTTCATAAATATAACATTTTCCTGGCCCCAAATAAGTTGTACTGAAAGGGTATTGCATGCTCTAGCTTGCTGCAATGAAAGCTGTCGTAATATTACCATGTTAAGTGAACACCAAAAATAGTTACAGTCTCACGTAGTCATAGTCTCTCCATGTATCCATTTTATTTGCTATGTTAAAACGCGGTCTCCCATGCCGTGTAGGTTATATCACTTTCTTTTCACTACTTTTAATGAAGTGATTTTCCTGTAAATATATTTTGATAGCTCGTTTGTTGTTATTGTTGAGTCACAGATCTTTTCAGCAGATCTTAACATAACTTGTAAGCTGTGAAAGAGTGAGTTTCATAATTATGAAAACTTAACCATTTAAATAATGCATCTCACCTCTGGAACAGCCTCAACTAGCATGCTGAATTCCAACAGTCTATCAATACCTACATTAAAAAAAAAATATATTAAAAAATATTTCTCCTATAAATTCACAGACATGTAACAAGGGAATACTGAATGAATGTGTGTATGTGATTGAATGATAGTATTGTAATAAAAATCTTAATATTAATTATACTTAATTATTTTTCTTTTTAAAACAATAAATTATATGGTTTATGTTAGTACGAAACTTGGATGTTATTTGGAATATGATTCATCAGTAATTGCTATAATTTGTTAGTATATAACTTCATGTTTGATTATTAGATATAGTTTATTATACATTGTCTATGTCACAAGGTTGATAGTTCTGTGTAAAAATAGACATGTGCCTTAACTGCACAAAACAGTCAAATAAATAAATAATGACAAGGAAACCAAATAACCAACATGGCATGAGACAGGGCTTTAAATTGTCATTGCTGTTTGTCATTTCAATGGTTATAAGCCTTCTTAGTGTTTTTTTTTTAAAGTTTTTTTTTTCACCAATTGTTCTGGAATATTGGAAATAATTGTTATGGTTAAAGTTCTCTAGACAGATTTGAAGGCCCCATCTACAAATATGACTCTACTTCCAAAGAAAAAATAATTTTTGTAAGATATTTTGTTTAAAGATATTTTAATGTAAACATTATGCATATAATCATTTTGTTACTTTTTTAAAGGTTTAATGGAATAACAAATTAAAAACAGAAATTTTTTTTAAGCATTAATTCCAATGTTATTTGGTTAACAAACCAAACTAAAGCAGTATAAACACTAATGTTAGAAGTTTGTTTAATAGTTAGTTTGGCCCTATTGTGGTTTTTTCATGATTTGGTACTACAATCACCAAACCTTGACAATTATTTCGTAAACACTCATTTTAGGCATTTAATATTCAAAAATATATATTTTAGAGTCAAAATGCGAGAACATGAAAACCATTTCAACCTTAGCATTATCTTCAATGCTATTCATGAACAATCAGGTGTCACTTGTATACCTATCTTGAACAGTTTTTGAATTTTTTTTTTGTGAAATTCAGCACACCATTTGGCAGCATGTTTAGCATATTTAACATCACACTGCTATGAAATATGAGGCTTCTTTTGTATTTTTGTACATACATGCTAAATGAATGAGACAAAGGAATTTATAAAAAATTTTATTAAAAAAATTGTTTCCTACTTTTTTTTTGCAAAATCTTTAAAAAAATACTATGTTAAATAATTTATACATGTTCATAAAAATATTTGTGCGTACTAAAATGTAAAGTATAAAATATTTGACAGATACTAGTAATCATCAAATAACTTTCTATATTACTTGGTATTGAGTAATTTCTTTACTTATACCAATTTAAAGCTGGAATTAATGCAAGAATATAAATTTCAATTTATAATGAAACATGTCATATTTCATAATGTAAAAAAAATGTTAATAAATAAGTTTTGTAGAAGAACTTAAGATTTTTTTTATGTTAGTATTAAGTCACCACTATAAATAAAAATAAGGAAAAGTAGTACATAACTATATATATAAAAAAAAAAGAAATTACAGCATTTGAAGCACGATGATCAGTCTGTGATAGTTCATAAAGTAGCACACCCAGAAGTTCAGTTAGTATTAACAGAGTTACTGACATGTGTTACGTAACATTTATTTCAGTCTTGGTCCTCAGCTCGAGTACACAGTCACTACAAAGTCATCCCAGAGTATATCTTGCAAGCACAGCAAGAAGGAAACCAAAACGTGTCAACGTAAAGACTTCCGTTTTCTTGGACGCTCAGCAGTCTGCGTGTTACGTACTTTTGCGCACAGTTAGTAGTGTAGCCGATAGGCAGGAAGGCGTCAAAAGCACATGCACTGTTACTTGATCTGTGGACATGGACACAATAGTACATGTGAGCAGTATACTGAACAAGTTTTCTTAACTCTTGAACTCCTATGTCGAGCCAGGTTTGCCATCTTTAAATACCTACTCCAATCCTGGCTCTCCAACTTTGTGAATCATGAGACATTGTTCTAAGCAACGTGGTTCAAAGGATTGGAGAGCCGGGGTTGGAACAGGAGGTTATGGCTAACTTGTTTCAACACAGGAGTTCAAAGTGTTAGTGGTTACCTTATGTGTCATTATGCTATAAGCTGTAGCGTATCTCAACCTTAGACTGCACTGTACATTTAAATGAACATTTTCTCTCCATTAGCGCTGCCCTTGTTTCGGTGTGGTCTGTTGCCAGATCTACACCACTGAGCAAAAAAAGCTTTAAGCACATGTATTGTAATGAAAAATTTTCAAACGGTATCTAGTAGTAGTAATAATAATAATAATAATAATAATAATAATAATAATAATCTACTTTAAAGAAAATGTAACTAAAAGATGCCATATTTTTTTTTTCTTTTAACTGTAATAATACTATCACGAGACACTGATTCGTAAAAAAAAACAAATAAACAGAAATCTTATTTTATATATATATATATATATATATAAACTTCTTATACATAAAGATGGTATATAAAAATAAAATTTTTATTGTTAACAAGCTGAGTAGTATCAGTCTGACAAAGTGGTCGACATTTACTCTGTATTGCAATCTAAGCATGGGAGACACTACAGTAGTAAGTCTCGAGATGCTTAAATGGCTATGCCACTGTGTGTGGTGGTTGTTCTAATACTAGACTGCTAATTAATTACAAATTGCTATCTATAAGCCTGTGAAATGCAATTGGATTGGAACTCAAATTAATTTTTACGAAGAAAAAAAAAAGAACTAATTTTATTGAAAGCTCTGCAAGTATGGCTGAATGGGGCAACAGGTTAGATGGAATACCTTAATTCAGGGGCTAAGTGAGGGGGGCATATCGGGATATATTCCCCCTCAAAATTCTGGGGAAGTTACACTTTAACCTTGGCAGTCACAATTCAAATAATTTTTTATTTTTATTTATGTTGCCTTAGATTACGTACTTGTAAAATAGCACTCTTTTTTTAAAACCAATATATGTGCTGATAAATCTTGTTCTAATTTTTATGTTAATTTCTTTGATTACTATATTTATGTACCTTTATTTTGTGTAAATTTTGAATATGATCTTAAGTAGATTATAGTACTATTAACTTCCAGGCAATTTTGTCACGTGGTTATATTTATTTCACATGTTTTCATTTGTTGAAATGTGCTTTATTTTAGGCTTTATTAAATATATACGCTCTGCATTAATTATGAATTATTTTAATGATTGTCATGATATTCATTGTATGGAAACTTTATTTATTCCAATATATTTTGTCTTTTATATATTTTTTAAAACAAAAATTAAGTTCTATAACAAATCTATAGCAGACAAAGTCAAAAAATACCCCCCTCCCCTCCCCCACGAAAAGAAATGGTCAAAAAATATCTCCCATGAAATGAGATCCCGTGTTCACCCTGGCCTTAGTCATAGCATGCTAAAATCAGTTTGTCAAATTTTTCCACATGCTTTTGTACTCAGGAGTATGATAATGGCAGAAGCTAATCCAAGTCCATCTTAATTGAAGTGTGTGTGCTTTGGTTGCCAGTTGTATTCACTGTGCATGCATGTATGTATGTATAACATATAAGAGTAATAAAAAAAATGTGAGCGAGCCTTTCAGTACTCATCAGTGATATGTAAACATCTAACCTCGGTAACGAGCAAATTCATGTGTTTTCATATTGCAAATAAACTTATAACACGAAACTCGTACGTGAAATTTAATTTAGAATTCTTTGTAATATTGCTTGAGCCTGATAAATATATAATTAAAGTACTCATATTAGGGAAAACTGTAACATCTTTACCCTTTTTTAAAACCTAACTATAATTCTGTATAACAAGATGGTAATAACCTAACATAACCGAACTAAATGTACACTAAACAGCATCGTTGGTAACAACACACAAGCTAAAACACACTTAATTATTAATAAAAAAATAAGTGGCAACACACGAAAACAATAAACACTTACTTTCCCAATAGCTAGGGTCCGCTATCTTTTAGAGATTCTGCGACTTCCATGCAGATACAGCACCGTGGTTACGCATTTCCGTTCATTTACTTCCGTTCCATGCCGTAAACAGAGAACTAAGATGTTTATACATCAATACAGAAGGTACTGATACTTCGTAAGGTGAGATAAAAATATGTATATTTGTATCAACAAAATGAGATTATTGGGTGAGAAGATTACCGCAAATTTCAGATTTTTTTTCTGCATCATTTGTTTTCAGTGTGGTTAAACATGCTTATATCCTGACTGCTCATTCGTGGACATTAATGCCAAAAGTGTGTGTAATTTGACTAACTGTACAAAGAACAGTTTTAGTATACTCTCATTTATCCAAGATTATCAAGGAAATAAAGCTGCAGATAACCCAAAATCGCATATAATCTGATAGTTAATGTACATGTAATACATAGGCCTAATAAAACATTTAATTTCGCACTATTGTGATAATTTAATATTCTATGTGACTGCCTAGGAAAGCATTGGACAGTTTGCAAATGAAACAGTAACTAATTCAAATATAGAAGGTAAAAATCTATACTTAAGAAGGTCCAAAGCAAGCATAAATACAGAGTGGTGCTTAACTTTAAATGAGCGGCCAGCAGTCTCTTTCGGGAGATCGCTACAAGAAAATAAGTAATTTCATTGTTAATATCATAATTTGTTTCATAAGTCTTCCGAACATAATGATAACCCTGGAAGAGCATATTTAACATCTTGTTGTCACAAAAAACTAAGCATAAGCACCAAGTGGCGATTGATTTTTAGTGAAATGTGGGCACACAGTCCATTTTCACTGGCTTCCGATGGGTTCATCAATTTAAATTTTATTCAAACTTAATACCATATAAAGGCGAATGTACGCTCTTACTGTGGCTTTTAGTAAGAAACCAATTTAAAGCCAACTGTCAGCAGCTCATTGCAAGAAAATGTTTTATTACCAAATCACCAAATAATTTTGCTAGCAAAATGTCTATTGAACAAAATTTTACGACAGACTGGATTGTTTAACTTCTCATTATTGCAGTCACAGCTACTATTTCACTAGATGCCCCTCGAATTGAAAAATGGGTTGGGGGACATCATTTTAGTCTTAACTTTCTCAGTATTCATTTCAGGACCGATTTTTAAATTAAAATAAAATAAATTACAATAACATTTCATTCATATTTTTAGTACAAATATATTTTTTTATTTTGTTAAATATTGTTTTAGCTTGTGTTTGAAAGCATTTATTTATAAATTGTGATGTGCTTTTTTTACTTTTTATTTCAGTCTCATTATTAATTGCCATGACATCTAAATATGTTGACACCTTGAAATATCCATTGTTCCCACAATGCAATGTACATTCAAGTGATTTTATCTTAATATCAGTTTTATTCCCTGTATACGTTTTTTGAGGTGCATTATTATTATTACATATTTTAATTATCTTGCAGTGAATTAGCTGAAATAAACTTACTGGCATTCTTCGACACGTACTCCTTGCTTGAACTCTGGTGTGTTTGCAATCCAAGTCCACTTCTCATCTTTATTTTTTCCGACTTTTGGGAAAACAATTTGTTCCTGGGAAAAAATACAAACATTCATAAATGTGCTCATACACCAGTCCGTTATGAATATAACAATCAATCAAACAGGATTTTACATACAATATGATCCAAGCTAAAATATGTTGGTGTAGTGTATTGAGTGTATTGGAATTCTTAATTATGTATACATCTCGACTCATTTCATTATGTTCGATTACCAACAGCTAAATCTCACAATTATCCAGAAGCATAGCTTTTTAAAACTTGGAGAGATTCCTGCGCAAAAAAAAAGCTAGGGTTGTGCAAACATTTGGCAGTAAAATCAGTATCGAAAAATGCATAGAATTCATTTATAATATTGATAAGAAATTTCTAGTTAAATACATACATACTTTAGCACATGTACATGTTGGGAGACTCTTATTTACTTTTATAATGAAAAATGTTTAATTTGTTTTTTTAAATATTCATCATATCTATTCATTCATACAGTAGGTATGTCCTCAAATACAATAACATTCCCTGAAATAATTAAATGCTGAGCAACACTGAAAATAATACGGCATCAAAAATACGACAACTACAAATATAATATGCCCTTGAATGTATGTCAATCTTAAACATAAACTGCTTCAAATTTAATATAGTTATCTTGAATCAAAGTCAAACTCCATTATACAATAACTTAGAATGTAAAAAAAAAAAAAAAAAAAAACCACTGATAAATAGTAAATTCAATTGTAAGGTAAAAAATATAAGTTCTAAAATTACAAAAAAATACATAAAACCTAAACATAAAATTTGAAATAACGTTTTCTCTTCATTTCAGTCTTGGGAAATTACAAGATTTTAACATTTTTTCTACAAATGTTTGATCAGATTACCAAGTAGGCATAGCAAATACTCTTTATTTAATCCAAGTGATATTGCTTTTTTTTTGACAGTCCATGATAAAAAAAATATTTAATTTCTGAAAACATTTTTTTTTTTTTCTGTTTTGCTAAGAATTAGTGGTTTATGTGTTTCACAAAATTTTTCTGACTATTGTTTCAGTTTTGTTTATTTAAATAATAACAGTATTCGCACCAAGTAAGCTTTATCTTCGCTGTCCTCACTACAACGTGCACCAGCCACAGTGAGCATGTTTGGTCGGGTGTTGTGGCAGGTACGTGCGTGGAGAGGGGCAGAGAAAGAGAAGACGGCCGGTCCGTGGCTTTTTTTTTACTTTTCTTATAATGCGCACCGTGCCAGCAAGATGCCATTGTACAAAGAAATAATCTAAGAAGCTTAACTGGAAAGACCATCCGTATACTTCTCCCATCGCATAGCTCTCGCGCAGTCTTTTCTCTTTCCACAACATGAGATTGCAGCGTTTTATCTCAGCACGCTTGGATTCTCATGTTTGGATTCCAGTTGTGTCATACTGCAGCAGTGAGATGGAATTTACTGATTTTGTTGCCGGAATGGTCATGCAACACAATTTTTCATATAACGTTAATAAATCACATTTATTACATTTATGAGGGGAAAAAAAAGTATATGGTTTATTTTAAAGGGAAAAATTGCATCAGATAATAGATAAAATTAATTTTTTTTATTGCAACTGTACTTTGAAATTTTTAATGTTATTGAAATCAGTAATTAATGGATGGTTTTGTGTGAAAGCATTGTGATTTGGGAATGCACATATTAATTGAATGTGAGTTAGTAACAGTTAATATTGTTGTGATTTATGAACCATTCTTTAATAACCACATAGACTGTAACAAAGTGCAGTTAGTATTACTGTTAATTGGAACATTTGAATACATAAAGTAACTCCTGTTGGAGAATGATCCTTGGCTTTTATGTTCAGATTCTTTTTTTAAGTACATTATTTTAAGGTCTGATAAATCATTACTAAAGAATTATTGTATGGATGTTTTTTCATCTATAATGCATTTTGTATATGCTTTCATTCATACATATTTCTAAACTTTTATCATGTTAATTATTTTTTGATGTGTTTTATTATCTCAATTTTTTTTAACTAGGTAAACAAAACATTGTGAGAGATACAAAATAATGTTTATCATCACTACTATGACCTACTGTCTTGGTACTCACATTATATTTGCATAGTTCTTCATCTGGTGAGATCCTGTTTGCAATCTCGGGCATCCACTGGATATGAAAACAGTAATGTTAGTAAAGACATTCCAAGAAATTAATTACAAATTTCACACACAGAAACATTTGAGCAACATAAACACTTAAATACTGATCTAAATTATATATCAGCATATTGTGCGTAATTGACAATGAAAAAAATTTTATCAACTACCGAGCTTAGGTCAGCACATGCCGGCAACCCCTCTAAGGGTCAGGAACATTGTGTGTTAACCAGAGGTGTATAGTATATGTAATAAGTAGAGACCTGCAAAATTCGCGGATTCAATGACCTCCAGGATAGACTCTACTACACTCTACACACTCGGGCAAATCCCACCTGTTCTTTGGCTGCTGACTTGTGAGTCGTCTCGACTGAATGTCTGTGATTCGACACTTCTTTGAGCAAGGGTCTCTAATTGGCCCTCATTACTCTAGATTAACAGTGAACCAGTGGTAGAAGCAGCGCTAAGGTATAATTATTTGAATTGTAGCATATCACAAAATGAATCCACAAATTTTGCAGGTCTCTAGTAATAAGTGACTAGTAACTGAATGGTGGGATCAAAAGTTTCCTTTTTCTATAATGTATTTGTGTTGTTTAATTTATAGTTAGTGTGTTTTTGATGATAAGTGTTTTGAATACATGGTGAGTGTTGTCAAAGTGTTGAAATTGAAGGAGCTTAAGAACAACATTATTTTAACGCTGACCAACCTTTACAGTGGATGCTTGAACGCACCATATTCAAATGCAAATTATTGCTGCTCGCTGTCCTCATCAAAGTTTTGACGCTGCTGTCTTTGGTGCAGGCTGCAGCATTACCAATGCGAAGAAGTAGGTAGTTCAACTCTACTTCCCACTTTCTCCCCGTACACAAGAGACTTCACCCACCTGCTTGTGCTCTGGTGGAAACTATTACCAGCCAATTCTGAGATCCTGTGCCCCACATAAGACCATCGTCATAACTCCATACGTACTGAGATTACCCCAAATGTAGATCCGTATAAGATTTATTACTCCCAATAACTTCCGTAATCAGCTCCTTTGTTGTTCGCTCAACTTCCGTCACCATTCACCTTGTATATGTTTGGCTAAAATAAAGCTAGACATTTGTAGCATATACTCCAGTTAATTGTTTGCTACGACCATGACGAGTGCCAATTGTCACAAAAAGCAAATTTTTAAGGAGGGCTTAATAACATTATGCGCCATGCTGGAACTGAATCATAGCCGTTGTTATAAACATTAACATAGCAGAGCATTCTTTTGGCTTTTCGGCGAATTCATTACGTGAGAAGATGCTAAATGGTCATGTTTCCATGGAGAAACAAAATACTAATAATTTAAAAAAAAAGTCACTTAGGTGGTGATGGTTTTTTAAATGATGATATGTAATGTTTAGTAAGATATATTTTAATTTTCTGTATAATTTACATTGCTTTGGGTTTATGTACTGCATCGTGATTGGCAACACAAGTGTTAGCTCAGTCTTGTCTCTGCTCATTTGTCTTTTTCGCCTCTGACAGCAGGGATGATGTTTGACGGTGCTCTCTCGGTTGCCACATTGCAGGGTTTGGGTGTCCCTCAGTCGGTCGCGAGCGCCTTACACCTTGCACACTAGTTACTACCAGAGCTTCATTAAATAACTGCCTACAAACACTAGTATCGCCTGCTTCATTGCCAAGTAGGCCTGTGCGTGGCTTAGACTAACTGAATCAATCGAAACTCTTTTTAATATTCAATTCTTTGTTTTATTTGAAGCTTTGGTTGCCATGCAAAGCTCCGCGTCTGATGTGAAGCTTCGCATTAGTTGCAAAGCTTTAAAACAATGGGAGCTTAAGATTTGCTCATGAAAATATTTAGATATTTTTTTTTTGTGTTGTGTATGTTTTGCTTGAATAAAGTCAGTTACTTAAAAAATCAAAAGAAGGCGCTATGTTAGCTTTTATGAATGCTTAATATTAATATAATGCATGACTATTCTATAATTTTTGAATGATATTATATATAGGGCCAATTGGTTAATCATTTAAACAGTTCAAACATTACAAAAACTCTACCAATTTATTTATTTTTACTACAATCCTGTATTTTATAAAATAATTATACTACAGCTACCCCAAGAACAATATGAGCAATTTGATTCAACTTCGTGAATATTTTAAACATTCGGACAGACCTAACACCAAGCACATAAGCTCCATGAGTGTGGCCACTGCCTTGAGAGCCCAGCTCCCCCCCCCCCCCCCCCTTCACACTTTTCAGTAGTGTTATTGGGTCTCGTAAAATGATATTGGGAGCTCTTTGGACAGATGCATGCATGTCATCATGCCCGGGAATGGAATGACATGGAGCAACATGGAGTGACATCCTAAAACCTTTAAGCACCTCTTTCTACGAAGCCCGCAAACTTAACAATAGCTGCTTTATTTTACAGTAGTAATTTTTTGGTAGAATAAAATGTCCATCTTTGATAAAACTTAAGCTTTGTATGTTATCATTTTCTATTTATTCCCAGTAAATATATGTATTTTTTTCCAACTCACCACATCTGTGCCAAATAGTGATTTGTACATACTCGTCTCCTTTGAAATGAGCTGAACTATTTGATCACTGGAACAAAAAAAATTTACACAAATTTTGATTAGCAGGCTTTACACACTTAGATTCGTGCAGCAACAAAAAAATTACCAATACATTATTACTCTTTTGTACATTTATTCTATGTACAACATTTGTGCATACATTTTTTTTCATCATCTATTCTTATCCTAAAACCTTATTTATAAAGATAACCATTAACAGTCTTTTATTTTGAAAACAATAAAATGCTGTTATACATATTCCTGTGATTTTAAACAACAGTTATTTGTTCTCTTTGTGCTTTCTCTACTGTCTTATCTAATGAAATATGTTTCAGCATATTTTCCCATTACTCTACAAGATTAATTTAATTTATTAGCCTTTTATTTTTAAGAATACAACATAAAATATTATTTATATATTTTTTTATTTACTAGCTAATGCCCATTTCCATGTTTATCTTATGCATACAGACAAAAATTTTAATTAATTAAAAATGTATTTATAATGACAAATTGTCCTGTAACTGTCAATAAATTTTCTTAGGATAGAATAAAAAAACACTTGTCATAAATAACTTGTAACATCACAGTCATGATATGCTGGACTTTGCAATGTAATGATGTTACAAAAGTCTAATTCATCACATATCTTCAAAGTGTGGTTTGTCTTGGTTGCAACACATTTTCACTTCTCTGAACATACTTGATATAAAAGTTTTAAGAAATATTAACACTTGTCAAAATTCTTTATTTAAATATACTTCTCCATGTAACCCACTTACTCTGCAGAAAATTTGGAAAAGTATTTTTTTTTTATTGACATACGATCTTCTTACATATTTTACAAAATGAGTAGGGCCTATATTGCAAAACATTATCATATAAAAAATTAGTTTCATTTAAAAAATAATGAAATCATACTTTCAAGCAGTAGAATATATAGGTATATATTTTTAAATATTCTTAATATTTCAAACCAAGAAGAAAGAAGTATAAAAATTATATGTGAATAAAAATTGGCATAAAAACACACTGCTGCCAATTTCAGTCAGTAATTTATGGTTAGGCTACTGTGATCTAAAATAAATGTTGAGACCGCTAAATTGGGTAAGGAATTGGTCATGACATACTGTATTGGATCTCATAATTTTTCTGGAGTTATTTTGGGGAAATCGGGAGAGATGGACCAGCATTCGAACCAGTCTCCTCCAGACTTTTGTGCAGTAAATCTGCTTTACATTCTACCACGAGCTGAAAGAAAATGGTGCTCGCATGAGATCACTCAGAGGCCCCAGTTTCAAAGCACCTACTTTGGATAGCCATTGACATTTTCACAGTAGGTGAGGCCTTTCGCGCAGTCTGGATCGTCCTTCCCGAGTAGAGGCACCACGAGCTTCTGGTCTGGGAACACTATACCTTCTTCGGAACCTGCAAAAAGAATATCCATCTCTCTGGCTTACTTCATTTTATTTATTTACTAGCTAATGCCCAGCATGCATTGCTATGCCTCTTTCATTTTTTTTGTAATCTGTTTGAAATAGGTACACATATTCAAATCATCTCTCTATCTCTCTATACATGTCTCTATAAACCTCACTATATTACTCTATATCTTCATATATATATATATATATATATATATATATATCCATATCTCTCCATATCCCTCTATATCTATGTTTCTATCTATATCTCAATCTACCTCTCTATATATCTATATACATCCCTTACTCTATCTCTCTATGTCTGTATCTTCCTATCTTTATCTTTATCTTTACAAAAAGAAGATGAACACACAAACATTCATTTACATAATAATATTTATATATTCACCTATCTATATTTTTATCTATCACAGGTGTGACATAGGCATATAAAATCATGCACATATTCAAATGCAACATTGTGTCAAAATTTCAAAGCAATCAGTGAAAAACATTCTGAGATTTAAGATTTTGAACGAACGAACATTCACAATTTTATTTATATAGATTTATTTATCTATATTTGTGACAGGCCAACTGACAGTTCAGAACTTTAATGGTGGGCATGACATACACACATACAAATGATACATTTACATAGTGAAAACAAATACACAACATATACAAAACTATCTGAAGTACGCTGTGCTGCCTGGGTTTTACACATTAGGCCAAGTCTGTAGGACATGTACTTGAAAGACTGGAAATTTTTTTTATCTTTAACACCCCCGCAACCCAAATTCGTAGCTGATTAAGATCTGAAAGTTAGTAAAGAATTAAAATGTAAAAGATGTTGCCACGAGACACAGAAGGTATCAACAATGCATTACCCATTGCCATGGAGACATATAAAGCAATAGTTTTGGAAAACAGGGAAAATTTTTATCTCAAACGTCCCTGAAATCCACCTTAGTAGCTGGTTTTCATAAAATCCTTTCTCAGCGGATATCTGTGTAGCAAAAGGAATAAACTTGCCAAATTTAAAGTCTGTAGGTCTTGTAGTTCCTGAGAATTCGTAATGAGTGAGTCATAGAGTGGGTGGCGCTTCACACAAACTTTACCACGCCTTTTCACAGCCTTCAAGGATAGAATTTCAAAAAAAAAAATCCCTCCTTAGTGTCCCTAGGGTACTCAAGGAATATTTCCTCCACATCTGAAATCTCTAGGTCCACCGGTTTACGCTGTGCGTTGTCTTTCAGTCTGTCAGTCACAGTACTGTTTTATAGGTATAAATAAACGCAGGCACTGTATGTGGCCAGGCAACACAGGAAGGTGGACACTACACGTTGTGTATCTGGTATTTTTCAATTTGGCTGTAATAAGTTTACATTTGTTTCGCTCTCATTACAAGCTATGCCGCTATGGAAGCACAAAGCATGAATTAACAATATCAGCAGTTAAAATTTGGTGTTTAGTTAATGAAAACATCCTGAATTACTCCTAAAATATTGACGTCAGCCGGGGCTACGCCCCATGAGCCTAGTCAGTCTCCGTTTCCTCAACATTCCTCTCCCCTTCCCCGGCATTTGTACCGCCATGTACGTAGTCGTGTGTTTGAATTGCGCGCCACGAACTACCACAAGAGGGCGCTTAGAAGCAGTGCGGCGATCCCTAAAATTGCTATGTTAATATTAATTGTAAGCCTTTTTGTTGTTTTCATCCATCTTCGCCCCAGTGCTGTGTAGTTTACTTGTGTTTCTTTAATTTAAATAAGTTACCTTAAATAACTATAGACGTTGCCCGGGCGGACCCGAACAGGCACGGACTTGGACGAGGATAGGAATGCTTTTATATGAATTATCATTAAATAAGTAAATAGTAACAAACTTTCCATTGTCAGTAATTTTTATATATTTTTAATGTTTATCTGTAATTTACTCAACTTTCGCCGGGGCACGGAGTCGTAGAATACAGTAACGGTAATTGTGTTGGCGCGAAGGGCGCCATGTTGCCACCTGCGAGCGATGAGCTCAGCCCAGTCGATCTTCATCACTGACCGAGAGCAGACGCGCCAGCACCCCGGGGACTTCAACCTTTGTTCTGCACTGACCAAGTAATTCTGTCTCGTTAAGTATTTCTGAATCTCTTTCGCTCGTCATCCTCGGGGCAGCTCTCGGCCAGCGGGCTGTTTAATTAATTAATTGTCTCAGTCGAGTTTTTTCATCACCGTGTAATAAGTATACTTTGCAGCATGGCCACGTGTGTGGACCATGCCTTCACCTAAACCGATTCGTGCCTCAGGCTTTTTAACCGTGTAATGTGTAACGTGTAACGGGCGTGTAGAGAGACGTGTTAGTGAAATTAAATCTGGAGAATAAATATAAAGTGAGTACTTATTTAATCACGTGGTGAGTGAGTCTAGGAGTGTGGCGTGCCCGACGCCTAGAGCGGGCCAGGTCTGGGTAGCTAGGATAGAAAGGGCTGGTAACTCGTCCCCACTTGGGCTACGTCACGCCCTGAGTGAGAGACTCCGCCGGGTCCACGTGCCCTTCCACGTGGTGGCGCCCATAGTTAACATCTCGAAATCACCGGCAATGCGCGATCAGCCCTCAATATTATAGACGTTAATTTTATAGGTATGTTTTTTTTTTTTATTAAATAATAAAATTATCCGTCTTGTACAAGTCTGAGGACGGGAACATACCTCAGTTCCAGAAACACCTTTAACTGTTCTGTTTTGGCAAGCCTACTGTGTTTGTCTGTGCTATCATCGTTACGGTGTCCAGATTATCTGTTCAGTCACATTGCTGGGTTCATCTGTGTGCGTGTGTGTTGTTGTTGTGCTCTATACATTATCTTTTTAGCATCACTGTTGGATTCGTCTGTTTGTCGCAGTGTTGTCCGAGGTCATTTTTGTCTTATTTACTGTTCTTGTCGCAATTGTCTCGTCATTACTCCACTGTGTTGATCTGTTCTGGGATTTTTTCTGACTAGTTCCTTCCACGGAATTCTCTGAGCTGTCTGTGCATTTAACTTTTGACATTGGCTGATTTTGGCTGGTTCTCTGTGTGTTTGCACATTCATCTTTTTTTTTTGTCTGTTATTGAGGTTTCTTACGACATAACAGTTTAACCAGAAATGGTGTAAGTCAAAAAAAAAATTTTTAGATCATTTATATAAACCACTCTGTTTTTCATACAAGTTGTTATTGTAAAAAAAAAAAATCTTATTGTATGACCATCTTATCAGTAAAATTGGTCAAATGTAAACATGCCCCGACGTTACATTATTGTTGCCAAGATTATGATAACTTCAGAGCAGCAAATAAAACATTACTAACTTGCATGATAAGAGTGACAGCTCTGTGATGGCCAAGTATGGGAATATCTTGCCTTTTTAAGCTCCTTGGTATGTCTCCTCTGATGCTGACGTATCGCAGCTGTGAGAAGAAAGCCTAGGACTGTGCGCTGTCCACCCCCGTCCTCCCTTTTCCACCCCTTGTTCTGTCCCAAGAACATGCCCTACGTAGCTCCCAGACCAAATGCCGACCGAAACCATGGTTTGGCATACACGTGGGGCGAGAATGGTAGAGATTAATGAGCAAAGAAACACTCAACTGCAGAATGAGTTGCACGCTTGACTGAGCTTCCTAGATTAGACATAACTTTTAAAATAAAATATTATTACTTATTATTAATTTGTAAGGGAATTCCAGGCATCACAACATCTTATTATGACACTTTGCCACTGATCATAATGTGAGTTTATTCTAATTAGAAATGTTTACTAATAAATATAATATGTTATCAAAAATTGGAAGCATGAGTTATGAAGTAAGTTTTAAGGTCCTACACAACAATATTTCAGATACATTTCATAACTGTACCATTACCTAACTGAAATCTTGAAATGTTAATTGCAGTGTTTCAGGTATGTTTGAACTTAAATGCTGATGTGACGTTGACTCCGCTTCAATCATGTAGTTTCACTGTCACAATTATTTGTGTGCTTTTGATAACTTGAATAAATTTTAATTAAAACACATGTTCCTGAAGATCGGGTGAGTGAACATGGCAACAAACACCCGGATCTTCTAGTTTTTGCATGAGTTTGGTGAAAAAGTCTTTTTAATATTTTTCTACTAATAAAGATGCCTCATTCATTCTTCATCTTATCCCTGTAACAGTGTGAAGCTGCATCTTTGTCGCTTATTAGGTCTGTTTCATATACAGTCTCACCGCTAATCAAATGCATCTTACATTTCCTACAAGTAAGCAAGCTATTCCAGAACCACAGAACTACCATACTACTATGCATGTTACTCATAACACTGCTTACTGGAAACACTTCAACATTACTATGTCCCTTTTCGGTTGCCGTTATTACAATTATTTAATTATATGTATTTCTGAAACATTGCACTGAGAGACAGTATGAAGATCCCTGCTATATAGAAACAGAGCAGAACTATAGTAATGATAATGAATAGAGATACAATCATTTTGTGGAAAATTTGTCAGCTCGACTAGCCTCTGGATTCCTACACACATAACAATAAACTGTTAATTGGCTGTCAATTGTGGATTAATGAAGCTGTTTGATGTTAAGTACACTCACTGGCTTCTCATATTCAAGAGTTAAATGTTTAGCACTGGCGTGAAACTTTTCTAAAGCGTGTTAAATAAACAATTGACCATTGTCTCAAGATGAAAAAAGCACAGTTCTTTTAAATGCAGCGTGGTGGTAGAAATAAAATTCTACAATTTTGTTTCTAGCAACTTAGTTTATTTTTCATAGCCACAGGTTTAATTTGGGTAATATATTAGGTGTGTTTAGTTTTAAGAGTATAGCATACTGTTTATAAACAAAACTAGTTTATGTGACTCATATCCATTCCTCTGAATATTTTTTCATTTTAATTATAAAAACTATATATTATTTGTATACAGTTAATTTGATTTGCTAATTCATTGCATTTTGTAACTTTTTATTTATCCCTACAATATTTTCATTCACTGAATGGTTTAAAAAATGAGTCACATATTTTTGGTATTCTTTAAACATTTTTGATAAGCAAAAATCTATCTATTAATTAGATTTTTTAAACTTTTTTTTCAGGAGTACTTAAAATAATTATTAATAATTTGTTACTCCATCAAAACATTGACATAAAAAAAATTAGACTTTCTCACATTATAGCATAAAAATTTCATATTTATTGTTTAAATTAACATATAGTTTAACTTCTTTGCAAAAATTGGCTGTAAGGTGATTTTGTGATTTATCACATTACCACAATTTGAACACGATTCCCGAAACAGTAAAGTTAATTAAAAACTCTGCAACTTGGCTATTTTTCGTAAATAATCATATGAGATATGTGGATCCAAAAACCAGTTGAATTATAAAATAACTACTACTTTGTTTAATGAGATAGCAGGTTACCTGATGGTGATCTAGCAGGTGTTCTTGGAGTGTCAAAAGAATTATGGTGAAACTTTTCTGCGACATGAGTTCCGTTGCCTCCTTGAGCTGACCCTGTGGTGTGTCCCATCGTGTGCGAGGGCAGGGGACCTTTCGGTGCCATTTTAAGCTCTCCGTGGAACCTTCGCGCGTCCACCGCCCGTCGACTCTCTTCGGGCACGCTTGGCGGTGCCACCTTCAAGTGGGCGTTTCTCTCGTGGTTGGTGGTGGTGGCTTGCAGCTTGATTATCCCGTTCTGGTCATCGTTGTTGTTGCCCGCCACATCGCTCCCGGACTGTATGGACCGGTGCTGGGTCCGGTGGGCGCTTCCCTGGTTGCCAAGGGGCTTGTTGGAAGTCTGCAGCGGCGAAGCTCGCGACGAGTGTTTGTCGAGGCCCGAGTGATGCGCGTGATTGGGAGGCTGTTGCGCCGGTGGCCCTTCGTCGACGCCGAATCTCCTGTGGATGGCCGACACCGAACGCTCTGTGAATCCTCGTTCGGGAAACTGCCGTCGCTGATTTCGTGGCCATTCCTGGACCGGCTGGGATGGACGGACGACAGTGGGGCCCGAGTTTTTGTTTGAACTGGAAGTTCGCGCATCACTCGCGTAGTGCCGCTGATTCTGCCCAGACTCACCAGATCCTAAAAAAAAAATATATATATATACTGACATCGGTCTTTGAGGAGCTTATTCAACAGTCTTCCACCAACCACGAGAGTTTTAATATCTCACCTCAGCCTTTCCCCCATGTGCGAGGCAGTATTTACAGCTTGTGTATGAAATGAGTTGTAAGCTCTTCATGCCATTCATTGCACTCGTAACCTCAAGGAACTTTTTAAGGCTTCGTGGATGGGTCGTAACATGCATTTAGTCTTGTTACATGGCATGCTGAGTGACAGTGCGATGTTAATGCAGTTAATTCATTAGTTCCAGCACAAATTTTTTATTTTTTTTACAACTATTCATTCATTTTCAAAGCAAGACATGCTGAGGTGAATCCACTAAACAAGTTTACATGCTTTTTCAAATAACAAGGAGGTAATTTTAAATACATGTATAGAGATGGTATATTATCATAAAATTTTTGGCACCAAGGAATATATATAAATATATACATATATAGTTTACACATTTGCATATTGGACATTCTTTACAACAGATGCATTTTGATTGGCCTAGTAGCTTATGTTGCTGATCAAAGCCAGCAACATAAGAATGGTGTACATGATTAGTGTCATAAACAGTTTCACAGCCAATCACCATTTCTATACTTATATTGTTAAATTTCATGCAAGGTATTTAAAATAACTTCATGCTCCTGTTTTTCAAGTTTAAAAAAAAATTACTTGAAAGACCATTTTATGTATTTATAAAAAAGTTTTAATATAAAATAAATTTATACACTAGGAGATTATTTTACAATACATCCAAAAAAATATGTAGGTTCAGGCTTAGCTGTCTTGTCGCATCTTACTGTAGGAATGAATAAACAGTTTCATCTAGACTTGTTGATAAAAAAAGATAAAGGATTTTAGTTCATCTTCATGTTCAGTCTTCTCTCATGTCTAACAGCATATTGCTAATGTACAACAGAAATAATTTTGTATTTAACATTGACATGCTTATTATTATTACTTTTATTACTTGCCATACATGAATGATTTTCTTGACTATAGTGCAGTACAACTTTTTTAAAAACTTTTGAATTTTTGTTGTTTTTATTTTGGCTAAGAAGGCCTTTTTTATGTAATTATATGTCTGTACTAATACCAGTGGGGCTGGATGAAAGACACCATCAATGGTAAACCATAACTAATGTATGCCTCTTTATGTATCTCAGATTTTAATTCATAAATAAATTAGGGCATTAGTCTTCAACCTGCAGTTCACCAGGTGAATTTTTTTCAGTCTCCAGGCAATGTTTCAGTAAGCATTATTTTTGTGTAGCACCTCCACTCACTTCCTAATTCTATCTCAATGTAAACCTCATAAAGATCTGCTGTCCCACTCTGTTGAGCCTTTTCAATACTTAAAATCCAATTAAAATGATTCTCACATACCTTCCATTCCTATTGGTTTAAATGTTAAAGATGCACCAAATAACATGCAAATAGAGTTTTATTAACTACAGTGCAATGCACACATTTTGAACGGTAAAATAGAATTAAAAGTTTTTGTTCTATTGTGTTTTGATGTACTTTCGTATTATAAATTTTTAGTGTATGTAATGAATTTATAATCTTTGAAAAATGAATTTATAATCTTTGAAAAATGAATTTATAATCTTTGAAAAAATACTGGTTGGCAAATTTGAAGCAAATATTAATATAAAATATATTTTATGTAAATGTGAGCAATTTGATTTATGGTAGGTACTCTTGTCATCTTGCAAAATAACAACAAGCAAATTCTTTTAAGAAAAGAAAGTCATCGCAACTATAATGATGTTGTTATTACGTTTATTGTTACTGTGATTGAAAAAATGGTTGAAGACCAAATATTTGGGGGTTTATGTCTCATTGACATTGAGATTATTATAGAAGAATGAGTTGTGAAACAGCGAGATGGGGCGGTTACGGAATGCACTAGTCTGGGAAATAAGAGCATCCAGGGAAAACCCTCCAGCTCAAAGAAAAAGTCCACCACATTTTCCACTTGCATGACAATCAGGGACAAGATTATATGGCAAAATGTGATAAAACCGGATAACACCGAAAAACATGTCACTGCACAGCATTACATTGAAATGCAAGTTAATACACCATAATAGCACAGAAATGCAAGTTACATTATGTAATTAAGCAGCATTTAACCAAAACATAATTCAAAACACCAAACCCGTAACCTTTTAATGTTTAAAATTCAAGGAATGTTATTATTTCCGGACAAAAATTGTAAGTACCAAAGTACATGGATCATAAAAATAATTTAATTTGTTTCATTGTGGATTTCTTATTTAACTGCTTTTAAACTGCAAATGCTCACAAATTTGTTTTTATTGTACTGAATGTATCCGCCTTAGACAAGTTTATTACAAATAATGTTATGGTAAAAATGTAGCATACAAATAAACTGTTTTGGTGAAGTAGGCATCACGAAACAGTATTTATAAAGAAAAACAATAACACTGAAATCATCTGTTTTAAAAATGAAATTGGACTAAAAATAAAACCATAAAATCTAGTCTCTAGCGATGGGAGGGTTTAACCCCAGCAGGAATCAAGGCTAGACTGCTTTGGTAGAAAAAGAGTGCACTAAACCTTCAACTAACGTGACTCCTGTGTGAGAGTTTCTGAGCTGAAGATGCGTTGAACAATGTTCATCTGTTTGGAAATATATTTGTTCAGTGAAGGTTTACAAGCAACATCTATCTTGACATGACAGACAATAATGATTGTGGGATTCTGTCATTTTGAATGCTAGTAAAATATGTTCAATTGATATTGTGAATATATACAAACATCTTTCAAAAGGTTGAGGCAGTGCAGATAGCACCCAAGTACTTAGTATTACCTAATATTTAATGTAAGAGCATCTGAACATGTTATATGCTTTAACTGAAAAAAATGATATCAATTCATGATGCTATAAAATTTGAAGAAAGTGCTCAAGGTAGCCCATAAATTATTTACAAATAATTAAATTTGAAATTAATGATGATAATATTACATTTGTATATTAATACCAAAATATACTCTATAGCTATCATGTCATAGCTCATTTTTACTTTTATCCATTTTCACGCTTGCTTTAAAATTATTTTCACCAGAGCAGTGCTGTGTGTTAAAATATTACAATTTCATTTTTCTAAAAGTTCAATTTTTTAATGAACAGTAGAATAACAAACCTGAATTGTGTGCCACTTATACCTCGCAGGGTGCGGTGTGGCTACAATTTAATGATAATTTCAACGTTACTATTTATTTTCAAGAATAAATATTACAGATTGCTTTAACAAGCACACTTGTGATTGTAGATGTATTAACTTTTCATTTCGTAAAAAAAATATTAAATTTTATTGTATTTTGCAGAATCACAATTTTCTTACCTTTTTTTTTTTTTTACATATAATCAGCTCAGTATCTACATTATCTTTTTAGCCGTGAAAACCCAATCTGTTAGAGCAGTTTAGCTTCATTAGCTAACAACATTTTTCTTTCTCGTAAACTGTAAAAAATTGTGACATTATATCATATTTTTGTGCTAGTAGCATTTCAACAGCAATAACCTTAACTATTTATATATTACTGCTGCACTGCCAAAATAAAGTCTAATTTTCTTGAAAACTATATTAAAAAAAAGGTCAAGTTGCGATACAGTTATCCTAAAATCTTGCCTTAGCTCAATGTCCGTGTGTGTATAGTTTATTATAATTTTACACAGAATATGTAAATCTAATACTAAACAAATACTTAGTGGTTTATTATATATTGTAAGTTTTTTGCAAAGAATATGTGTAAATATTTTTCATGCAATTTAGTTGGTCAGATGAGCAATCTAAATAATGCAATATTCTTGTTTAAGTGTCCTAATATTTGACTTAGAAAATAAAATCTATTTACAAAATATTCCCAAGAACAAAATTATTTTTGGAAGTTGATGCCTTACTGTACTCAGTTAATGCAGAAATAGTCTTATTTAAACAAATAATTATTTCTTAGTTTTGCAGGAAACAACTAACAGTAATTTAGAACTTTTAGAACCCTGTTGAAAATAGAAAAAGTTTGTAGTCCGTGTGCACTTACAATCATTGTGTGTAAAACATGCATCTAATGCTAATGTGTGTTGAACATATTTATGTACATAATTACGTACTACGTTTAAAGACATGCATTTCATGATAATGTGCTGATTATTTTATACTTGTGAAATATACCTGTTGGAGTCTGGTTTAGGGACTGGGGGTATGCTCTCACCATACACACCTGTAAAACAAAAATTACACATAATATACATGTAATATGTTATGAAAAACTAGATTACTTACACATAAACTCACTTCATCACACAAAAATCTTTCAGCACAAATTTAAAAACCAACAAAAAGCAAACACCCACGGGCAGCTGGTGAAGTGTGGCAAACCATGATCGGCTTGTCCACAACTGAACATTCTCACAGCACGTGCCAAGGATCAGTAACACACTGTTCAAGGTAAGGTGAGAGACTTAAAAGGTAGGTGCTGCAAAGGAACAGTCAGATTTTTACAGCAGAGTACTCACATGAAATTAACAAAATAATTATTTATAAGCAATTTTAGCCTGTGCTGTGTAACATTGCTTAAATCTGACAGTTCTCAAAAGTAGTACCATTGGTATCCATCCTCCTGCTGTCACTTGCAAAGCAACACATGTTGTTTGTTCACCAATACTGACAAACTACTTGAAGTTGTCTACAAAACAACAGTGGCAGAAGATACTGTTACGAGGCTGCTAGCGATGTGGCTGGCCACCAGGTAGGCCCGCCCCTCCTCTCCCTTACAAGGAAATAATATTAGCAATGGTGCCTCCCCCATTATATATATGTCTATCTTTCTATCGATCTACCTATCTCTACTCATCTACCCATATCCATCAATCTACCAATCTCTATCTACCAATCTCTATCCATCTGCCTATCGCTATCCATCTACCTATCACTATCCATCTACCTATCGCTATCCATCTACCTATACCTATCTGTCAACCTATATATCTGGCTGTCTATCTCTCTCTCTCTCTCTCTCTCTCTCTCTCTCTCTCTCTCTCTCTTAGCACGGTCTCGGAGCCCCATCTGTGTGAATTGGCGTAGCTAGGATGCCATTAATTTCACCTGCTTTGAGTGTTCAGTCAGGGGACCTTTGACAACGCGGGACTTCAGAGGACAACGAGATCTTTCCACAGAACGAACCAGTAGGTATAAAAGAGAGACTGATCTGCAAGCTGCAGTGAAGTGAAGTGCAGCGAAAGGTCTGATGGCGATACCGGCGAATTCTCGGAGAGATACGGGAGTGAAGTGAAGAGGGTGAGTGAACCCTTGGCGAGCGATAGCGGACGACAACAGGAGGGGGCTTAGTGTGCGAAGATCGGAGAATCGGGGACCAGTGCATCTGGGATGATGTTGTGTACGTAGAGCGAAGCAGTGTGAGATGGGATTGAGGTGCGAGGTAAGAGACGAACTTTAGAGAGAGCCAAGCTCCAATGGGGAGAGTAAGTAGTGGACTTACAGAAGTGTGAGGGTGATTAATTTGTAGATAGTTATTTAAATAGTTGTTATTTAGTAAAAAATATACAACCGTACATAGTTGATAAATAAAACTCTTGTTAATAAATTGAGCTATACTTTCCAGGCCTGTTACAAAATGTAGAATTTTTTTATTTTTTTTTTGGAAATGACAAAAGTGGGAAAGTAACACGAGACAGAATATAAGTCAAACTTTGTCTATCACATTCCAGATAATATTAAAACTTTCAAATGTTAAGTAAACATTTTCTTGCAGCTAAGAAATTGTTAAAAATAAAACCTTGAAAGTACATACTAGTTCTAACATACCGGTATTGCCAACTGGAATGGTGGAAAGATGACTATATTCAAGTAACACTTTGTGCAGCTGTCGACAATAATCACTGTCAGAAGTTTGTTTGAAAGTGCTAAAATGTCCTGGTATGCACTGTTCTTAATCTCATTAAAAAATATATGCAATAAAGACGTGATGAGAAGTAAACAACTGTGTCTACTTGATCAATGGTTTGTCTATACAAGTATTTTAATTGTGTTTTAATATTATTACATCATTTATTGTAAATACTTAAGAAATCAAAAAAAAAGTATTGTTTTTGTATACTTCAAATTAAATAATTTTTAAAAGAAAAATAACTTTTTGTCTTTGAGAAGTATCTATGTTGCATGCGTTGAAATATTAATACAATATATATGCTGCTAACCTAAAGAAATGTTTTAAAGATCATAATAATAATTGAATTGCGTGCCAAAATCAGATTTCACTGACACCATACGACCCCACAGCTTCAATATGTTAGTGAACTGCCTTCTAGCCTCGCACAGCGTGCTGCTCACCAGCTTGCCTCAGTGCTCGTCAGCATTACACGAACAACTGATGTCACTGAAACCGATAGCCAGCTGAAGTCGTGAATATCGAAACCCTCAGGCTGGCGGTGCTCTTGCAGACAAAGGGTCAAAAGGAGCCCCAAAGTTGGATGAACATTGTGTCTTCTGTCAGCATCTGCATAAAACTGGGTCCACATTTAAAATAAAATAAAAAAGAGGAGAGCGCTTAACAGGCCATGCACACAACTGTACACTATCACCTGTATACGAACTACTTATGTGTTGGTTTGAGCAAATGAAATTTTTGCAAGATTATAACATATGTGTCAGTAAATAAGTACCTATTTCAAGTACGATTCTCCTAAAACAGCTGACCAGCAGCATGTTAATTACTATTTTTTTTAAACTAGAACATTTTCTTTATGACATTTCACTCTAGGGTGGATCCAGAATGTTGACCAAAGGAGCGTCAAATTAAATTTTTACTAACAATTTTAATACATTTAGAATTGAAATATTTAGTACATTTTATTTGTGGCTCTAAAGGTCATGTTATCTATAGCATTGCAGTAAAATAACACTTAAGTAATTTTTTGTACCATCATAATGAATTAGGAGAAAATTTAAAAATTGAGTTTGGGGGTGGGAGGGCCATGCCACTATGCCCCCCTCCCCCGGAGCCACCAGTGATTTTACCCTACTTTTATCACAATTAATTTATCTAGATGATTACAATGAGATATGCTCAATATGTAAATTATTAGCAATTTCTGGTCACCATATGATAAATAACTTATAAACAGTTCCCAACTTCCTCCAAAATGTCACAACTCCCTTTCACCACCACAAACACAAAACTTAACTCACATTTACTGTTGCACTATGCATATGTAACAATAATTAGATATTTATTTATTTTCCCTCCCATGTTCAACTGTGGAAGAGGGAAGAATATTTTGGGGAGAGAGGGTTAAATCGAGAGAAAAAAAGTGAGCGAATCTTTCAGTATTCGCCAGAGATGTGTAACATCTAACCTCAGTAACAAGCAAATTCATGCGTTCTCATGCTGCAAATACACTTAAAATACGAAAATCAAAAACGTAATTTAACGTAGAATTCATTAAAATAATGGTGAATGTGATACCTAAACATATGAAAACTGTGTTCCCAACTACATTTCTTGACGCGAATCACAAGTAGTTTCCTCAACCGCCGCTAGAATTCGTTGCCAGAGCAGCTACGTCGACTATCGAATCATTCGATTTCCAGATCGAAATTTTAAACTACATAATTAAACGGCTCCGATTGAAACCGAAAAATACTTGAATGAAAAAAAAACTAAGCCCCGGTTTTGGACCTAATTCTCGACAAGTAGTTTTATTAAAATACTGCCAATCTTGTTAAAAATGCATTAAATAGTTAAAACTATAGAGTTTTGACTTTGTGAACTTTGGTTCGCACCATCCGCCACAGATGGCAGCACCGTGGTTGAACATTTCCGTTCCGTTCGCTTAATCACTCCCACCAAAGGGAAGCCTAAGATGCACATAAAGTTCTGCCATTCTCGATTACACCCGAACAATTCACCTTCGGACAACCTCGGGTTTATTTTTATATATTTATATGTCTCTGTTTATTTTAATGTAGCTATATTAGCCTAAATAACCGTCCATAGTGTTTTAAAGTGTTTTAATGTAGCTAACCTAACCGACCACTTTTAATATTTCAATTCATTTTCCTGCGCAACACTAAAACAAATCCCGAAGTTGGCCGAAGGTGGATTGTTCGGGTGTAATCGGGAATGGAAGAACTTTATGTGCATCTTAGGTCTCCCCCTACCAAATACCCTGTTCCGGTAGCCAAGATGTCTGCGCGTGAAAAACCAGCGTAGCGCGAGAGAGACCTAGCCTTAGAGCAGTCTCGTGACTCTGCGTCGGCGGATGACCAGCCGCTGGGAACGAAACGTGTTGTCCGTGACGCACGAGGCCAGTCCCCGAGCTCGCGAGCTGCGGTTGGCTCGGCTCGCCCAGAGCCGTGGAAAAATTTTCCGTTCGCCTCGTTCTCGACCCGACACCGCAGATCGTCGCGAAGAAACGCTACGTTGGTGGATATTAAGGACCTGCAAAACAGTAGCTGCCCTAGACTTTGCTTGGAGGGGGGGGGGGGGGAGAAATATTTACTTTTACGAAGGCCCTCCACAGGGGCATTTGGAAAATAATTAACTCTTTCAAACAAAAATTTAGAGTCAACCTGGAACTTTTTTTTAAAGAAATTTTTATATTCTTTCCTGATTAATTATCATCGGGTCGGGTTTATAAACGGTTAAGTTTTTGGACATTTGGAAAAAAATTAACTGTTTCAAACAAACATTTAGAGTCAACCTGGAACTTTTTTTTAAAGAAATTTTTTATATTCTTTCCTGATTAATTATCATCGGGTCGGGTTTATAAACGGTTAAGTTTTTTTTCCTAATGCAAAATCATGAATTAAGATATATGTATTGACCAGCACTTCAATCTACGTGCTAATAAAATTTTAATTTTCCCTTTCCCATCAAGTCCATATTTTTGACAGAAATACAAGGGTAAAAAAAAATTGAAATAAAAATTAAAAGCGCCGGCATGGGGCGCTGGGTGATTGTCCGGCTTGCCCTTCCATGGAGCAGTTGGGAAGCGTGTCTGTGAAACGGGTTTGATGTCAAAACTATGTAATATGGAAAAGTTCCTGTATACTTTAAAGTTTTCTGCTTATTGCGTGCATGTAGGCCAAAATATGAGCAGTGCACAGCATACAAGCACCATATCCGGAGATTTACGCGTCGGTTGACCCCGCGTTAAAAACTCTCGGGGCCGCCCCCTCCCCCCCCCCCCCCAACCATCCTTTAGAGGAAATTTCCGTGGGCGAGTACCACAGGTTTGCGCCCCTGCCGATGGGTATAAAAGCGGCGACGCCAGCCTCCGAGCGAGTGAACGCGCGCGACGTGAGCAGGCTGGTGCATTAGGGGACTGTGTCACAGCGCGGACGAGTGTTAAGTGCGGGACAGTGTATTAGGACAGAGGTGCGAGGTAAGAGGCGAGCGGTAGGCACAGCCACCGTCGAGCCGAACTCCAGTGATAAGGGGGGGGGGGGGGGAAGCGAACAGTGAAGGAATGATTAATTTGCGGACATACTTTTTTTTTGACGTGAATACGTCTTTTAAAATTGCTTTAATAGTGGGAGACAGTTAAAAAAAAGAATGATAACAAAATCGGTGGGATACAGTTCGGTGTTGCAGCTAAATATCTATCATCTCCGTCCAAAGCGACCCTGGTGGTGGATGACTACACTCGCCATCCACCCAGCTGTTAGTCATCAGCAACTCTAGAGAAGAAAAGAAAGTTGAAAACGACTTTCCGAACTAGACAGAAATAAACATTAAAAAAAACAACGTTTCACTGTTTGTATGCCCTGCAGAGGTCGTCCTTTCGCCTAATATCTTTGCAAGGGCCTACAAGGCTTGAAACAGCGCAGAGCGCTCTCCTCAAACCATGCTTCAAGAAAGGGAAGCCTGAGATTCACTGACTCACTGTCCAACCCGTAGCTATAGCTTCTCTCACGCTTAGATTACAGTGCAGAGTAAATAGCACCCGCACTGTTGCCAGATAGATATTACTAATGATAATGAATACCATCGTTTGTTAATAGTTTCAATTTTTATTTTTGAAGTGAAACTTCTTTGGCTGAAGGGGCTACAATTTTCGAGCGTTACGAAAAAATTTCGATCGTATGAGGGGAATAGTTTACTACGTGGTGGGGGAACCGGTAGAGGAGGGAAATAGTCAGCTACATTGTGGGGGGACCAGTAGAGGACGAGACGGAAGGAGAGATGTAGAAATTACGCAGCCGTAATGCTACGGAATTCTCGTTAACGCTGCATGTGTTTTGTCTACTCCTCAGTTTTCGTAATGGCTAACGACTGACGCTACCATATTTGTTTTATTTAAAGTGCCTACAATTTATTTATTCGCGTGGTAAAGAGTTATTGATTTGTGCTGCTAACTTTATAAGTATCACTCACTTTTATGTAAATAAATATGATTGAAAATGTAAATAATGTATCTCTATCTAGACCTAATAAGCAAGATGGTTAACTTCTGTCGCGCGTATATTCCACGAACACACTTTTTTAAATATTGTTTTTTGTTGATTATTGTTAAGACCACAAAATAGTGCCTATTGGCAGTATTATTACAGTTATAATAATTTTTAAAGCGAAAATAATTCAATGCTAAAAACTAATGACCTATTATTTCAAAGGAGGATATAGATATATATATATATATATATATACACACATACATACATACATAAAGTTGTGACAAAACTTGTTAAAACTAAGATGGCGCATTTCAGTTGTCTCTCTTTGGAAGTAGAAATGGAATATTTTTAGATGACAGAAAAATGTATTTCCAATATTCTCAATCCAAATTTTTCTTTTAAAAATACGATATTTTATAATACCTACATTTAAAAAAAATTAATTACATTATAAAGTTATGTCGAATACTTTTATGCTCTATGGCGTGTATATCTGGCAACAGTGCACACCGATCTCCAAACCAAGGTCAGCACTAGAGTAGCAAAAATCATGCATTGCAAAGAGAGAGAGAGAGAGAGAGAGAGAGAGAGAGAGAGAGAGAGAGTACGTACCCAATAAAATGTACAACGCAAACCAAGGATGAAACATGCCGTATCCGAAGTGACACCACCTCTCGAGGAAGCTCGTCCTTGCGACGTTCTTGCGCGCATCTGTCAGGGGACTTCCCCATGTCCGCCAACGTGCGCGTTCCGTAAAGGCGCGGGGATCCACCTACTGCCCCTCTCTCTCTCCATCCTCCCTTCTATTCTTCAACCGTTAACTCATTCAATCCCCCGCTGTGTGTGAAACACCCAACACCTTTTTCTTCTCGCAAACTGATATTCTATTCTTTCATTCGCCCCGATATCCATCCCCACCCTCCTAAACGCATTTCATTGAAACATTTTTTGTTTTGTTTTATAGTCTGTATCGCGCTTATTTCAGTGCAGAGTAAATAGCGTACACTGTTGCCAGATCGATGCAACAGCTTGTTAACATTAAGTTTTAATATTTTTTATTATATCATTTGTTAATTTTTCTAAGACTATAAAAATAGTGTCTACGGTCAAATAATACAGTTACAATTATTCTGACCGGAAAAAAATAAATACTAAACACAAATTATTATTTCGCAGGAATAACACTATTTGTAGCAGTTAGTCTTTATTAATGCAAAGGCGCTTCATTAAAGTATTTGCTATGCTAGAAAGAGCCAAACGTTTTGATGTTAAATTATATAAAAATTTTAACAAAAAATATTGAAACCAAGATGGCGTCTTTCAATTAGGTTTCAATTTAAAAAAAAACTGAAATGTTACCCAGAAGATGTTATCGATGACGCACAAGAAGATATATTTCCAAATTTTCATTTCATATTTTACTTTACAAAATACAGTGTTTCAGATAAATTAAAAAATAAATGAATTACATTACAAAGTTGTGTATAAAACGTTAGTGCCATTTAGCTCATATATGTCAACAGACCACTCCGAAACAAGGAAAGCACTAACAGCAGAAATCATGCTTTGGAAAGAGAGAGTAAATGCCCATTTAAATGCGCACTGACTTCTGAGGATGATACACACTGTGGCAGGTATATTCACGTAATATACGGTGCAGTTAACTATCCCTCAATTTTTTTTCACGCACAAGTAAACAATTTTAATTGTAACATCCATCACAATTTAAATACATACTGTCGTGTCATAACTTTGTATCCTGTCAACCGGGTTTTCTGGAGGGCTTCAGCAAAGTTGAAATTCTGCTGTACTGTAACAGTAGTAACGAGCGCTGAAACTGTACATTCAAACTTTTGTTTACGTTTTGTTCGCCGTTGCTACTATACCTGACGTAAATATTTGTTTTTTTTTACAGGTATAAAAAATATTTACACACTGTTTTGTATTTTAAACACTATTTAAGGCATTTTAAAGACGTTGCCAAGTGACAGTTTTTTTAATTGATAATTTTTAGATCGTTATATTTCGTTTAATTTGATTTCCTGGACAGCGCCATGTGATTGGCCGAGGCTTTGGCGGCGCCTCCAACTGAGCGCCTGGCGCCAGGGAAGATGGGAAATTGGGACGTTTTGGTCCAGCTGGTGAGATTGCAGCTTCCCGTCGTGACCTCCTGACGTAAGCACCAAAAATACTGTAAATTTTTCGTGTGCGTGCGTGATTTACGTGTGTCGGTACGTTCTTTAAATTATTCATGCAATGGGGAATTTTAATTTAATGAAGTTTTTTTTTTTTTTGGATATACGCCATTGCAGTTTTGCACTGTTTGTAATGGAAAAATTCCGTAAATCAAAAATAATTAAAAATACAAAGATAAAAAATTCACAGAAAACAAAACTGAATCAGCTGATGTCGGACAAACGGAACCAACGATGACTCTAAACAAGTATTACGGGCAACACAATGACGACAGTACGAATGTCACACAGCATAAGAATACCGTTAAAGTAATTTAGTTATTGAAAAACAATAATATAACAAACACAGACGAACACAGTGCGCTAAAAATGACGCTGACGAACACAGAAGATGAGTGTGCTGGACACTGCATTCGACATTGTGCACAAAAAAGTTTCGCGCGATCCGCGCGTATAAACAGATTGCGAGTGCCAGCGTATGCGGTCCAGCTAACCTGCATCCAGGTAGGCCTTATTGAAACGGTCGTTGCAACACTTTTTCAGTGACACCCTGCAGTTTCCGGGCCCTTTTCAATGTCGTGTTTGTGTGAAAACTTGTTTGTTTGTGTGGCCTAGGCTTGAACCTGTTTAATTACAAACAGTTATATTGTTTTCTCAAGACCTAGTTTTAAATAACACAAACGTAAACAGTCAAACCCAGAAAATTAAGGTCAGAGGTTTTGAGTAACGGAATTTTATTGCTGTTTCGCTCTGAGTTGGCCAAATTATAAGCAATTATAAGAAATAACAATTTGAGAATTTAATAAACGTTGATAATATTACTGAAAACCATATTGACTTTTGTATAGGTAGTGTCCAACATATCTGGCAACTTTAAATATTATTATTTTTGTTCTTCAACATTTTATTTATTTCCGGAATAGTGTTGGAATGATCTATTGTATATATAAATAAATTTACTTTTATTTAATAATAATTTTTTTTACCATTTCTATTCCCATTCATGTTGGTTGTCATTGTATGTCAAATCCTACCCTGTGCAGTCGTTTCAGAAATTAAGTATTTTATTTTTAAAGATATTCATTACAGTAATAGCGAGAGTGATAGATACTTGCACACAATAGCAAAGAATAAACAAGTAACAGTCCCGTGCTGACACGGATTGTATGTAACAGAGTTAAGAGCTATAGTTCTGTAACAGAATCGAGTCCCAAGAGGGGCATTAGTAAAGGGATAGTGTTCTTTAAACTGCCAACTCACTATTCGTTCGTTTTCCTTCGGTACATCTCGAGAGAGTTTAACAAGTGGAATAATGATCTATACAATAAAAAGAACATCGTGAGATTCTATGCAAGTAACAATGCCCTTCAAATATGACCGTCTAACAAGAATGCCAAAACGCAAGAAAGTTGAAAGTTCAACAATACTTGCGTTGCGCTATTGCACCATGCGTAGTTTATAAATCAGTTATCTAAAATGTGTTTTCTGAACATTTTACGTCTTGCGTTTTTTGCGCTCTTGCGATTTTTGCATTGTTTATAAACCCAGCCTTAACGATTCGCTACGCAACTTAATCAAGAAAGGCGCTATGCCTTCCTGCTATTACCCGCCTCGTTCCAGGAAAATCCGCACAACTAACGCGTATTTGGAGGCAAGTAAAAAAAAAATAGTTTTTGAAAGTTGGTCATGTTCCGGGGAGCTGGCGTAACAACGCGTAAACGGCGCAGCCTAGAGACACAACACGAATACATATCCCGACAGCAGTTTTATTTGGGATGAATAAACCCAATAAACACTGGAATCACAATAGCAGAATAGGCGCGATGCAATAACAATAAAATTTACTTCCTAGCTAATTACGTTCGTCACTCGAATTTAACGATTAGAAAAAAATTATATTTCCATCGCGTCGATGTTACTGAAATACATCTCAGAATTTTGTTTTCGAAAGATGTGAGACTGGTGCATTGGTAATATTATCGTTTGTATACTTTTAAAGGATTTGTTAACTAATTTTATCTGCGAAATCTTCGAAATGTGTTCACGCACAGTGATTTTGCTAGATGAACGTTAAATATGCTCAGGAAATATGCAAGAAAAAAAAATTATGTACTTTTACACAGATTCCTTTGGGAACCGGTTGTCAAGAAATAGTTTGTAATACCACAAGAAATATATTGTAACTTTGTACAACAAATGTCTGTGGTTATTTTTGCATATATTAAATACGTTTTTTCGAGTATTCCTTTCGAAAATTGGCACATAGTTTTATATTTTCAAATTGTAAAAATGTTTTAACCATGGAAAAGAAAATAGAATATTCAACAATTATACTTTCTTGTGTTTTATCATACGTATTATGTGCGCAGTTAATACTGGACTGTTATTCAGGCAACTGTTTACAAAAACTATTGAAGGTACTGGGGCAACACAAGGCATAAAAACTCCCGGTAAGAATTGAGTTTTTTTCATGTAAATGTACGAATTTAAATATCTGTGATTTTACATGAACAATCCTGTTCTATTTACAAAAACATTACAGTGAGGACAGTGGCGGATACAGCCTCGAATTCTATGAAAGCAGATGACCGCACTTGGTACGTTATATCCTTTTTACAGTTCAATGGATAGCTGGTAATTTTAAAATTTGATAGTTCCTTTTAAAAAAAATGTTATTTTTAAGCATTTATGATGTATTGTTAAATCATTATCAAAACAATAATTTTTATCTTGTGTTTAATAGTATAAATGTTTTTAAAAAATAAGCACATAACAGTAGCACTAAAAATGTTAAATAATAATTTTTTATAAAAAATAAAATAAACATACTCCAGAGGTAAGGTGAGGACTGAAGTAGATTTATCTTCGTCCTTTCCTTTTTTCTTCTTCTTAAGACGAGTTTCAATTCGATCGACAAACATCGGCTGGAGGTTAATTACGAAAAAGCTATTTGAAAACATTTGTACGGCTTATGGTCTAAAGGGCTTTCCAAGACTGGTAGGCCTACATAAACGCCTTTGAAGCTGGAGATGAACAACTGGTTTGTTGCAAATAATATGAAACTCAAAAGTCGAGAGAGAAAAAAAAAATTATTTACAAGCACCGCTAAACCTGTTGCTGTCGTAAAATAATCGCAATAAAATTCTTAATTTGAGGTTGTAGCTACCCTTATTTCCCTTATATTTTTAGTTATTTTTTTTATTAACATGTTACAAATTTGTATGTTGCATGGTTAGTTAATAAAAGTTGGAAATTTATTCAGGCGTGATGTGAGAACTGCAACATTTGAGACAAGTTGCGCGACACAGACTATAGCTGCAGGACCCAGGCCACGGAACTGGCTACACGCCGTGGTGGAAGAAGCGATACAGTGCCTTCAGGAGAGGGCTTCGGCCACCGACCAGTTTTCGAGGAAGCGGGATTCCCCCCCCCCCCCCTTTCCCCTTCACACAACGGTCGTGACCTCACATATCGCGACGTTGACCCCCCCCCCCCCCTTTCCCATCACCCTTTCTCTCAATCATTCGCGCTTAAGTAACCTTCGATGACCGTCAATAGTCCCTGGAACGGTAATCCTGGTGTTTCGGAGCCCACAATGCCTCTCAGCATTCGCCCGTCATATTCTTGTGAAGGAGAAAAAAAATTGGAAATGAGTTTGTAGTATCTAATGTGTTAATAGTTACCCAGCTGTGAAAACGGTGAGTGATTTTTTTTATAAATAGCAGATAACGTGTTAATTAAAAAAGGTGTACGTATTACCTTTTTTTTAAAAATGAAACTATAGTAAATCCTATTGCTAGCAACTTCAAATGCGAAATAGGCAAATTTAACGACGTACCACGGTCAAAAATATGCTAGTTGGTTTCGGAGAAATTACGGTAATGCCAAGACAAGCAACCGTGTGTCGTGGGGACTTTATTACAATTGAGGCTGTGTGAAAACTAAGATCACCATTAACTTCAACTTAAGACTACGCAAACATTTTCGTAATCAAGTCGATGTCATGTGTTCAATGTTTGTTTCGCAAATTTCTCCTCTTTCCGTTCGCACAAGATTTGGTTGATTTTCGATCAACTCAGTCAACCAAACCCACTCATAAATCAACTAACTTTATTTCACAACCCTGAAGAATTCTGCTGCAATGCAGCAGCGAAACGCCGGTACTGTTAACGTTCCGAGCTTTTTGACACTAAGAGCGGTATTCGAAGACGTTCGTCAAGGTAGCGAATAACCACTGCCTTTTTTGGGATACAGAAGTAACCTACCTCGCAGGCGTATTTAGGACGTGTCCAAACCGAATCCCAACAAGGAAACATCTAGGCAGCCGTTTTAATAAAAAAATTTCCTGCGTGTGGCTATAAACTGGTTTTAACGCATTCTAGCGGACGTTTCGCAATTGTTACGGAAGAATACTAGAGATAGCAGCACCATCGTACAAAAATGGAACCACCTTTATAATTATCTCAAGTACTTTTTTTAAGTTGCGATTATTTCTTGTTGTGACTATTCAAGTGTACAAAATGTATTCCATGAAGATTCATTTTGCACACCAACACGCTTGGTTCGTCCCAAGATGATCACAGAAGTGACTGTATACGAGTTAATGGCGCCAGACGCGGGTCCGCTCTCGGGAAGCCTAAGATGTACATCAAGTTCTGTCCCTGCCCGAACACGCCCGAATATTCATATTCGGCCAACCTCGGGTTTATTTATATATATTTATATTTCTCTGTTTATTTTAATGTAGCTATACTAACCTAACCGTCCATAGTGTTTTAAAGTGTTTTAATGTAACTAACCTAACCGACCACTTTCAATATTTGAATTCATTTTTCCTGCAAAAAAAATAAAACAAATCCCGAGGTTGGCCGAAGGTGGATATTCGAGCGTGTTCGGGCAGGGATAGAACTTGATGTACATCTTAGGCTCCTCATCCGCTATCTGGACGATATCAACGAAAAAGTGAGCTCTGCGCTTGCGCGGAAATTCAGGCAACAGATCGGCAAAGGATAGGACATTAGAATCCGTTCCCCCAAGAATAAGGTACTAGTAGAGTCCTACCGTGCTCTAGGAATACGGTTAGGGTACAGGTGTAACACCTAAACCCTTATTTTTTGTGTCTTGGAACATCGGCCTTAAGTGTCCGATCATGATTCTGACAGCACCATCAGAGCTGGAAGTGAGATGATGGTGGAGGACTCTGGCTTCGAACCGACGGTTACCCACAACTTGCGCGACGCGAATGCAGTAACATCTTAACTATCGCATATGCGACCCGCTCTACTCGTTGGTACCCACCACTCCCACATTAGAGTGTGCCTTAAGCACTTCTCGATGCGATTAACGTAACTCAGCATGCGCTCTCGCTGAACATAGCCCTGCTCTCGTCCTAGTTCATTCTGTCCCGTTAAGCCTCAATCACAATATACATTGCGTCCGTCCGTCCGTCCGTCAGCCACCGAGCGATTTGCGTCCGTCATAAATATATATACAAATATATTTCCAATTCCAATGCTGATAGCTGTTGAGAAAACTTAATTTTGGAAATTAAAATTCTCTAATGAAATATATTAGTTAAACAATAATGTAAACTAAATACTTACAAACCATTTAAACACATTCAGACCCCAATGCTTCGCAGCAAAATTTTCAGAAAGACTGTATACAAAAACGCCAAAACAGAATATTTTTACAGGAACCAAAATAGGAGGTTAGGAGTCGCATTAGGCGACCTGGTACTCCTACACGGGCCTCGGGGTTCGATGCCAAGTTCGGGTACTTGGCCCTCTAGGCCCGCACTGGCGATGAAGAAATCCCTGTTAGACAGTTGTGATAACTGCTTGGGGTTGCTTCATTAAGCAATGATTCTGAGTCCATGAAACACAATTTTTTTTTTCCTTCACTGTGGTATTTATTTTCACCATTCCAGAATTACCATGCGTCACTTCTGTGACTCGGAACATTTTTTTAAACAGCTTTTGAAATGTGTTCAAACGTAAGTTAAAAAATTATTTTGGAAGCAGCTAAACAATTAAACAAACTTTAATACCGTCTGATATAATAAGATTTGACACGCAAAAAAAAATTCTATAATTTCACCCGTCCGTCAAAATTATGAAGTTACCAAACTTTAGACGGATGGACTAACGAAAATTTTCTGGCCATCTTATCGGCTGCAGGTCACGTGATTGAATGGAGGATGCCAGTCAGCGGTATTCCTATGCAACAGATGAGGAACTGATGAATATCAAACACAACTTACTCGGCAGTTACCAGAGGGGAGACGAACACATATCTGATGATGCCAGAACACAAACTCGCTCGCCCAGACTACCTTACAACAAGAACCAATATGAAGTCCCTTACAGTACAATCTACCACTTCAACTTGGCTCAACCTCAAAAGATCTTTTGACGTGACAACGTCTAATAAATCGATGAACGCCGGCTGCACGCACGGAAAAGGATGACTGATTGTCCCGTTGCGCTTTGTCCCATTACGCTCATTGTACGCTTGCGCCGCATCTATCTCTCTTCCACTCGATTGGAACAACCATCGATTTGACATTTTCGAGGCACATTAAACTTGAAACACTCCCATTCGTTCCCTACTTTTCCTATCATCGTCCTATCCTTAACAGAAGAACACAGATTGGAAGAAGTTAAATAGCAAACATGTATAAAAGTTATATAGTTAAAATAATCTCTTCGTTAAAGTAATAAACATATTTCAATTAATGAGTGCAAATAAAAGTAAATTTATCAATTAAATTGTAGATTTCATTTCGCTCCTTCTTTGTATCCATACAAAATAGTGATAATTCAATAAAAATGATTCAATTTTATTCATAAAAGTATGCAATCATTTCATCGATGTTTTGTTATGACGTTTTCACGTTAAACTATCGTCCGTAAACCGATTGTACAGACAACCAATTTTTTATTAGACATCGAAAGCCTGTCACCTATTCTTAAGGGGCCCGCCTCGTGGCCGATTTTTTCACCGCTCGGGCTCAAGAGTTGTAGTTTTTCCTCCAAGCAGGGTGGCGAGTCGAAGAAACACTGAGCAGGGAGGAGGGCAGCTGGGGAGTGGGGGGGACACAGCTCCGGCCACCTTCCTCTTCCCTTCTTCCTTGACGCGACCTTGAACGCAACGCGGGAGGAGGGGAAAAGACAGACGCAGAGAATGAGAGAATGATAGCAGGCCGTGGTGATAAGGAACGTGTAGCTGGCGACCGCTCGCTTCCCTGTCCACAGCAATGAATATTTGTGTCCTGAATAATCTACACGCTAGGCTATCCCGTAGAAGACGCACAGTATAAGCCTATATTACGCCAACAGTTTCCCAAATTATAATGCTCTATCTGCTTATTATAGAAACACAAGTCTTGAAATTTTTAAGATCGATATAATATTACCTAAAAGTACAGACCTATTAAATTACTGGTAACTGAATGATAAAATTTTCTAGCTCTGCTTGAACCAATAAACATGCCCAGTTTAATACATTTTCCTGTCATTAAACTTTAGCGTAGATTTAACTTATATCGGTTTAAAAAAAAACCTTGTTCTAAAGGGGAGTATGTGCAAGTAAAAAAGGTAAACATAATTTCTGATGAAAAAGAATTTTTGGAATTGGTTTTTAAATGACTTTGAAGAAAGCATTTTTTTTTAAATTTAGTTGATAACCTAATCTGGAACATATGTTTCGTACGTTGGCGTTTCAACTTCTTACACTTCAGAATTTAATCCTCCAGTTATTGTTTGTGAAGGTTAGGACCGAATATTCTTCATTTAAATTAAGCCCATTACACAGCTGATGCTATACCTTCAATTATACCCATGGGGATAAAAATGAGCAAAAGTTTATCTAGCAGAAGAGAATAAATAATTAGTTGCTCCATTCACACGATACCTAGAATACTAACAGAAAACCTAACAACGCATTTGCCGACAAATCATGCTTTTTGGGCTAGGATAGACATGTTATTGTCCATTCAACCAATTACTGAAAATATATAAAAAATCTCACGGTGTATTTAAAAATAATGTAACCTGGTGGATGAACTTGGTATTTAATCTTCCTGACTTCACTTGCAAAAAATAAAACAAATTTGTGCGGTATTAAAAAAAACCGAACAATTGTAAAATTAATGAAGTTTGCTCAAATGTAGTTTATTTATTATATATTCATAAGATAACATAAATAAGACAGCTCATTCAACTAATTCACAATATTAAATGTGCTATTTGTATTGTACTAATTCCAAATGGTCCCGATTCACATATTTTATACGTACGTACATACTGATTGGTTACTAACTTATTCTACTACTTAAAAGAAATTGTAATTAACAATTTTCGTTAACAAGTGAGACAAATAAACACGCTCAGTTTAATGTAGTAGTTCGCATAGTAAACTGAAATCTGAAGTGAAGGAAAACCATCGCATTTTCGTTTAGACTAACAGGTGTGGGGTTTCTATGATTTGCTAAGTTTATTCAGTAATAATATATGGAGAATAATTTCCTAATAAATTTAGATAATTAATTATTTGTTAAAACTACTTGTATTAAACAATCAAACCAAATGACTAAGCTATAAATTTAATGTTATTATAACAATAGGATAAACAAATAAAATGTTTTAGTAGGTATTTGCTGTAAGCATATTTTTTGAATCAGTAATATTTTATCGAAAAAAAATTATATTCCATTACCTAAGTTGAAAAATAGCGCGCTTTATAGACGCACAACAAAGTCAATGGGAACTTTTGTAGGAGATTATGTATTATCAGTAGAGCAATGCTGTAACTATTTTAGTTTACCAAATATATTTCAGAATACTCCAATACCATAAAATTTAATTTGGGAAACTAATACGTTTCCTAATGTTTGCATAAGTTAATATATACAGGTTTATGTTCTTACATGCGGGTCAATCATCTTGGCAACATTGGCTCGTGGGTAAAGCAGAAAAAATCGAACACGTTCTAGTACGGTTTTAGCTAATATTTTCGGTATGAAAACCTTTATTCCCAGTTACAAACCCCTTGAAAGGTTGCTGAAATGCTACCCACACGGGAGCAGGAGCGCTAACAGAAAATTTTTATGGAAACTGCTAAGGGAATGGGCATCGTAGTGGTCGCAATCATAAATGTATATATATACATTTGATATGTAAATATGTGTATGCATTTACATATATACATATAAAGTGTGTGTGCATATAAAACTAGATTTCTTATTGTTAATTTTTTTTCACATGTATTGTACAACTGTGAAGTTGGTTAAAAACCAGTGATTTTAAACAAGGGACCTTACAGTACAATAAGTTCAAATTAAATTTAAATCTACCAAATTT
Organism: Bacillus rossius redtenbacheri; assembly: GCF_032445375.1. Classification (NCBI taxonomy): domain Eukaryota; kingdom Metazoa; phylum Arthropoda; class Insecta; order Phasmatodea; family Bacillidae; genus Bacillus; species Bacillus rossius. The sequence continues at coordinate 340,940,297 of NC_086330.1, read as the reverse complement.
AGACCAAAGTATCACTCACTTAGATTTACTACACCTCTAATTTACGTCATAAACAGTAGGAAATCAGTCATGGCATATCTCATTTTTATGATTCATGCTTTGCCCAAATTTATGTTTCATAATGTATGTGGCAGTATTGTTTTGTTGTTTACTACATATTTGACACTCTACAGGTCCCATTTCTGTATGGTTCTAACTGCTACAACGACAAATATAATATGTGGTTACGCTAGATAAATTGTAATTATTTCGTATGCTTTAGCCCGAATCAAAAGGAAAGGAACTTGTGTGTCACTGTCATATTAAAACTTACTTAAGCTTTTCCTATTCAGAATTAAAGTAGTTCAATATTGCTGTATGCAAAGTTACTTGCTTACGCAATCCTCCAACATACACTGACTGAATTTCTTCATGGTACTTACAGGCATAGTTTTTTACTGTAACAATATGTAAAGCAATTTCGGTTGCGGACAATCCATTTATACAGAGAGCCAAGATGTTAAACATCAAAAATTACAACTCGATCACAAAACATACCACTCAGTCACACACTTCTTGATAGAGGTGCCTCACGACAGAGGTGTAAGATAGCATAGTTCGAGATTCTCAGCCTGTACCTAATTATTAAGTGCACATCAAACTCGGCATATAGACAGATTTACTTGGAAACAATAAAATAATAATTCAGAATCTAAATTACAAAACATTTCACAGTATTAACTTACGTGACATAGCGTTAGCCTAATAAACACTCTCCCCGAGCGACTGGCTCGGCTCGCCGGGCGCAGAGATGCACGACACAGGGCAAAGCACTCAAGGTCAAAATATCTAACGCGCATTATCTGTTTTGTAAAATGGCTGGCAGAAGATAAAAACAAAAATAATATACAGAATGAAGCACCCAGTGAAATACATTTTTTTAAATATAAACATTAATGTTTATTTTCTTATGAATAAAGTACGATTTTTACGATTTTTAGAAGTTGAATAAATGCTCTTAAGTTAGATGAAGTCATTATATTATTTTCAGCGAGAGCATTTTGAAACATTAGGCAGCGCAAGGAGCCCCGATATATTTGTATGCAACTTCGTCATATTTTTTGAATAGCCTACTATGTCACAATAAGTGAAAAAAATAATGGAAATAAGAATGCAATTCGACGATATTATAAGGGTTATATATTTACTAGCTGCAGTACCCGGCTTTGCCCGGGCTGAACACCGGGTGATATATTGTCCGCGAGTTACAGCAAAATGGATAGCGATATGTCCAGTGTGTTGGACATTAAGAAATGATACATAATTACTGTTTGTGTATCTGTGACCTATGATTTTCTGTTTACCCATGGCGATCGGTTGAAAGGTTTAGAAGTTGATGCGCTACAGCGCCATCTAGCGGCGAGTTACAAAAAAAATGGATAGCATAAAAACCTTCTTCATGATAAAAACACTTCGATGTGCCAAATTTCATGGCGATCGGTCAAACGGTGTAAGAGTTTATCGACGTCATACATGCCAACATCCAATTATATATATTCTTATATTTAGAAATTTTAGGGCTTTCACTTTTGCGGAAAGTGGATGTTCAGGACCTCGAATGGTTTGGAACACTCCATCTCGAAAGAAATGATATTTGAAATTCCTGAAATTTTCGAAATTTTGGGGCTTTGTCCCCAGAGGGGGAGTGGTGATTTTGAGGACCCTGAATGGCTGAGAAACAATAAAAATCGAAAGAGAATGATATTTGAAATTTTTTAAATTTTGGGGTTTTGACCCCTGAGGGGGGTGGGTGTGTTGTTGAGGACCACGAATGGCTCGTAAACACTCCAAATCGAAAGAGAATAGGCTTTTGGAAATTTTCCGAAATTTTTTAATTATTGGGTCTTTGACTCCTTGTGGGGGGAGGGTAGTTTGAGGACCCCGAATGGCTTGGAAACACTCCAAATAGTAAAAAAGTATTCTTAAATTTAAGAAATATTTCGAAATTTTGGGGTTTTGCATCCCCCCCCCTCCCTCAAAATTGGGTGGGAAGTCGACTTTGGGTAAAAGTTCCACCATGCCCCGGACACTTTAGTTCGTAATGACTTAATTTTAATACAATTTCCTCCAATTTTTCGAAATTTTGTGGCTTTCACTTTTGTGGAAGGGAGAGGGGGGGGGGGGGGGGGTGGAGGTTCAAGACCTCGAATGTTTCGAAGCACTCCATCTCGAAAGAATAGATATTTGAAATTCCTAAAATTATCGAAATTTTGGGGCTTTTTCCTAGAGGGGGGGCGGGGTGTTCGAGGACCCTGAATGACTCGAAAACACTTAAAATCTAAAAAAAAAAGATTTTTTAAAAAATTTAAACTTTCGAAATTTTGGGGCTTTAACCACCTGGGGGGGGGGAGGGAGGGGTGATGTTGAGGACCCCGAATGGCTCGGGAACACTCCAAAACGAAAGAGATATAAAGGAATATAGGAATGTAGGCATTTACTGTACTCCTATCTACCATAATAACAATATTGACAAATAGAAAAACTTATTACCTACCTATTAATAATTTTCTAAATAAATTAATAAATAACTCTATGTTTAAGAATTTACGTACATACATAATATTAAACTTCAAACTATACAAATATAAATAATAGTAGGCCCTACCAACCTATGAATAAATTTCGAAGAAATTTATAAGTTTACGAATTTATATACCTACTTAATATTAAACTTCAACCTATCCACACAATAAAAACCTAAGAATATTAGTGTAATTAATTTTTTTTATTTGTCATAATACCTAAAATACGTATGTTTCCAAAATAAAACAAAGTATAAATAATGACCAATTTGACAAAAAAAATTGTACAACTCGAATGACATTGAAAACATACACGTGAAATTTAAAAGAATTATGAGTGCCCTAGGTAGGGAGAAAAAATATAGAAGAAATTAAATTTAATAAATGGGTGCGTGTACTTAGGTACGCGCATGAGAAGTTATACTTCTTTGGCATCATTAAAAAATAGTTTTTAATTGCATGCAAAAATATTGCGTGGAGTCCCTCCGCGCGGAAGAAGTGAAACTTCGTAATGTGGAAATGAAAATAGGAAGGGGTAGAAATAGATTTTTAGTGAAATCATATTGTATCAAATCAAAATAAAAAAAATAAAGGAAATAAATGTGTAACGATTCATAGATTGATCTTCAGAGAGAGAGAGAGAGAGAGAGAGAGAGAGAGAGAGAGAAAGAGATACATATTGAATGACTATAAAACTTACTTTTTTATGAGAGCAGATTTTCATGAAATAAATCATGAAATCATTCAACTATAAAAGCTGTTTATTTAACTAAGCGGACGGGTTCGCCCGAAGGAGAAAATTGACGCGGCAAGACCTCGTGGACATAGAGAAATGACACACACTCACTATTTATGTGTTTATGAAACATGATTTTTTTCTGCAATTTAAATTGTAATATACAAAAACGGTATTGAAAATTGAAACAAATATGGTGACACTACAAACTGTCAAGATCTTTATTTTTTTCTTACTCTCTACTTAGTTCCTTACAATAGAAAAACGTAACGTAAAGGCTTGAAAGCTATTGCACGGCAGGCATAGAGGAATGGCACTAACAGTTTGTATATCTATGACACACATTACATAAAATTAAGATATATTTTTTTAACACGTTTTTTTTTATTTTTTTAATTTTTTTAGACAAAATATAGCCTATGTCCATCCCCAGGATATAATCTATCTCCTTGCCAAATTTCATTACGATCCGTTCAGGCGTTCAGCCGGGAAAAGGTAACAAACAAACAGACAGACAGACAGACAGACAGACAGACAGACAGAGTTACTTTCGCATTTATAATATTAGTATTGATGAGAATATTTTAAGGAAAAATTATTAACTAAATATTTTTGACAAAAATATTTTTTTTTGTGAAGACGCGTCGTTGTAGATGGAAAAGAAAGGTCCATTTACAGTTCAAAAATTTTCATTACAAAATTTTAAGTTTTCCGTACCATGAAACAACTAGGGTCGGCGTTACATTCTACATCAGCATACAGTATGTGCGAAAGATTCATCCTTGGATCGTCTTTCATCAGATACACATTCCTAAAATAATTTCATTTCTAGTGATGCATTATTTTTAATTGCACGTTTCCTTTGAATAAGCACAGCAAGTTTAAAAGGAATGTTGCCTCAAATTTACATATATACGTATTACAAAAATTTAACGAACGATTGTTTCGTCAATAGGCCCTACACGTGTTATTATTACATTATAGGAAAGTTTCACAACAAATGCTGATAATCCTTCGATTGTTTAATATTAGTTATATAGAATACGTTATACATAAAACATGTAAAAACGACAGTGTTCATGAATATCGTAAATAGAAAAAACCTGATATACGACAACGGGCCGGTTTTATTAAAGCTTTAAAATTGGTATTATCATTAATATCGATATTAAAGAAGGTAACATAAAAAAATCAATTTTAAAATTTGAGATATTTGCTAAATATTTTCATTGCAGGGTTTTAGGTGGTAAATGTTTTTTTGTATAATTCCAAAGCAAAATTTAGGATTGCAGTTAGCGTAGCATCGGTAGGCAACACGTAGTTCATAGTCAGCAGTCCGGAGTCGCCAGTCAAAATTACATAACATGACCAAGGGAGTATTTGATTAAACCACATCATCGCGAAAGATTTTCTGATAGGTGAAAATATTTTGGCAGCTGGCGGTCTGGCAAGTTGTTTCGGGCCGAAGCCCGGCCTAGCCTCACCACCTCCACCTCCTAGGTCTGAACCCGTTGGGGTATACCAGGAGCAATAACTTTCCTTCTTTTCATCCAGATGTCACCTGGTCTTAATGGCATCAGGATGTTTGGCCTCGGATGTTCATATGCCATGTTTTTGAATGGTTAAACACCATTCGTTTGCCTCAACCAGAAACAACTTATCCATTCTGTTTGAGCCGCCGTGCCTGCAGCCAGAATATAGATTTGTCAATTTTATAAAATACTTTGTCAGTTGCATCCATGCAGATTTTAAACACGACGGCTGATGTTAAAACTCTTCAGTCATTCCGCGTGGGATCTCTTGTATGCCATTGCTCCGGGACGGTCTGGCAGTCCGAAATGAAGTTAGATGATATCCCACTGCTCGACTGGCGACTGCTGGACTGCTGTCTGTGGAACAGTTTATCTCCGACTGCCGCCTGCCGGTTGTCAAACTGCGGACTGCGCATTGTGAATAAGGTCCTAGATGCCGAAACGTCCGGCGTCGCCTCTTCGTAAGCAAAAGAAACTAAAAATTGAACATTTATATCCAAATGGTTTTATTCTGCGGGCTATAATGTCAGGCATGCAGTCCGACTGCCGGGCTCGGGTGCTTGATGAGAATGTGACGTGAGACGAGTGGAACGGTATGTGCACAGACGAATACTTTTTTCCGCAATGCGTAACACGCCAGCGCACAGAGAGATTTAAGTGACACGAGATATTAGTATAAACACAGCGTCGTTTTTTTCTTATTTTAGCGGCGGCTACACATTACACGTCTCTTAGTAACCTGTGGAATTCGTCAAGGTTTTACAATTAGCAGCGGCGATAATGCAATATGATACTTTTTTTGAACCGCTCTCACGGAGTTCCGTTTGTCAACTGTGAGTCTGAGCTTAGCGAGATTGACACGTGTACGTCTCCGAACGCATACACTTCCAACTTCCAGAACCGCACGTATGTTGCTAGACTCCGACGTTTATGGTTTGAATCACCGGAAAAAAACATAGAAGTGTGTACTAATCGTACGGCCATTAATAACATGCAACAAATGCTATTTATGACTTATTATTCTTGTTTTCTGTATAAAAATTTTCAAATGTGTAGAGGTGTTCCCACTACAAACTATCACAGTCAGCCATGGACAGCCGGCAAAATACTATTTGTTTTAATTGTGACTATAATGACAAGCTTCTATGTCCAAATTAAACTTACACTGTCTGAAATACTGCAATATTTATGCATGTTTGCACACACCGAACAGTTTGTAGCTAATTGCTTTGGGCACCAAATTCTGCTTACCAAATAAGAACCCCCCCCCCCCCCCACCAAAAAAAAGGCTCTTCTTATTCTTACGTTCATTCACAATTGAAGTTAAAAAAAAAATACTTTTTTAAATGTTACGTGAAATTCTTTATTTCAACTTGGCGTTTTTAAAATGGTTAAATGCATATTTTGGTTAAAAGTGTTGATTGCATATAAATTTATACCATTAAAAATATTAATGGCCACATATAAAATAAAATTAATAAATACGTAACTAACAAAGCCATATAAAATCGATTTGAATATATCACTTGTATAATGAAATATTACTTATGCCCAACGATTTGGCGTTTACTTCCTTTAATGGTTTTGTTCTTCTTCCGAGGTGCATTCTGTCGTAACCTTGCCTTATGACCCCGCCTGCAGTCACGCTGAATTCTAATGTCGTTCGGCCTCAACACAACTAACTGTGGAATACGCGTGTACTCAGCCCGGTCTGGTGTCCACAGGCCCGCCCTAGCCGGGGTGGGTATTCAGTCCGGGCAAGCGAAGCACAACTGAAAGAGGACAGGAAGAAAGGCAGCGCGGAGACCCCCCTTCATCCTGCCTCGTCATCCAAGGTCAAGCGGCCGTGGCGGCGCCACATACCGGGAAGAACATTCGCGCAGCACACGTCGTAGAAATCACGGTTTTTCTCAAAATTTTCCGTTGTGACCTAGTGCAAGAGAAAGGATTGGTGCACGATCCAAAAGTGGTTTTACGCAATAGTAATGAAAACTGTGAGCTTGGCGTGCCTCTGAAAATACGCTAATTAGGCTTATTCAGCATGCATTTACTAATCGACTATATGTCTGAGACATCTTAAACAACTTTAGGATCATGCCTGGTACCTTAATCTCTTTTATATCCGAAATCGGTAATCGCATGTCAAATAGTTTCGATAAAAACAACTAATTGTTAAACCTCTGCAGCTCACTTTGCACTGCATGTAGGCGGGCCCCTTAAGGTGTTCCGTCATTGGCTTCTAGTTCTTCAGAGCTCTTCAGAGCGTCTCAGGTAACTCGTGATCCGATTGCAAGGGGTTGACTTTACGTGTGCAAACCGTTGCAGTCTATACTGTCACCAAAAATAAATACGCCAAACGATGATCCAAAAAAATGCCGTCTCTGCCGTCGCTAACCGCGAGAACCGCGGGAACGCATCGCGCAGCCGCGCGACCTCTGAGGTCGAGGAGCTGTCTTCCCGAAGGTGAACCGGCTCTCTCGGGCGTCCTCGGCAACACTCGGCACGTAGGCTAGGGCCCGTCCCACGGTGGCTCGGACACGGAGACGGGATGTCCCAGAACATCTCACTGCCGCGTCTGCTGCTTCCAACAAGTGCAGGGAAACGTGACAAATGGCAAACAATGATTCTGCATTCGAAGATTACGAAATATTAATTTAATTTAAGAAAAAATTGGTTGTCTGTAAAGTCGTTTTTTTTTTTCGGACGATAGTTTAACGTGACAACGTCATAACAAAACATTGATGAAATGTTTGCATGCTTTTTATGAATAAAATTGAATCATTTTTATTTTAATAATAAAAGAATAAATACTTGGAATTATACTAGTAATTAGATTTTTAAAATGCAAGAATAATTAACCTTTATTGCCGAAATTGTTGTTGTAATAAGCAATGAAAACCACATTAACTTTTCACTTCACTTTATAAACAGTCGACGAAACAGTTCACGTGTAGATGACTTGTAATTAATTTAAAAAACTGGCGTTTAGCTATAAAGTTTAAATATAATTATGAACAAGTTTTCATATAAATAAACTATAATCAAATATCTATCATCAATTATATGAATCACCATAATTTTTTAGTCAATTGTAACATAACCTATTATTACTGCACTCGCCGACAGCGTAACGGAACAATGAGCGTAACGGGACACAGCGTAACGGAACAATTAGCGTAACGGGACACTTTTTCGTGCGTGCAGCCGGCTTTCATCGATTTATTAGACGTCACGTCAAAAAAAAATAATGTTTCGAAATCATAGCACGGGCAGAATTTACACTTATAATGAACATAATAACAGAACACTATACATTCTTGTGCCGGAAACAACTTTTAAGGTATTTAGAACGTACGCAAACATGGATACCACCGCAGCCAAGTAAGTACTCAGCTTCCATTGGTCGCACGGAGCAACTAGCAAACGGAAGAGCTCAGTCATTGACGGGCTGATCCGTACTGGTCCGTCGCCGTTGTAGAAACACTGTTACGTGAGGATCGGTCTTCGTTCACGTGTCATATTAGAACGGGCCTAACGAAAAGCGCGCGAAGCCAGCACAAAAAAAAAAAACTTTGCCATCTAATTATGCAAAAAAAATTAAAAAGTATGCACTATATATACATTTTTTTTTTTAATTTTTGTTGACGTTCGACCACTCAAAAAGTCTACAAGTTAAACTGTGTTAAACGTAAAAAATCTTGGAATCCTGGTCCACGCTTATCGGGATCATTCCATTTTCGATTCCTTTTCGTGTGTTTTCCGTCTTTATTGACGTCGTTAGCGGGACGTGAAGCTTGGCTCGCGGCCAATACGCACCAAAAGACTCCTCCCACCCACTGCTGAGGCCTGCCACACAGCATCCCTCGCCCGGTGTCTCGGTGTATCTTCCCAGAGGAACTGCGCGTCTCGACTGGGGCGAGAGCGTCTCGTGAGCTTACCCGGTGCATGACGTACCTCCTTAATTTACTCGCTGGTTGCGCTGCATGTTCGACCACTGGCTCGACTCCGCTGTCCTGTTCATGCTCGAGTGTTGGCGTGCCTGCCATGGGCCGCTGCTTGGGGACGCACCACAACGCCGAAATACCACAACGTCGAACGTACTATAACGCCGAAATGCCAAATTGACCACAACGCCGACAGCTAGAAAACTGCTGTGTACCACAACGCCGAAATACATTAAACCCCGAAAAAATGTCATTGCAGGACTGCCACAAAGGTTAGGTTAGGTAAGGTTAGCACACAAATTCATTCAGTTGTTTTTCATTTTGCTCCTGTGCTACCCCCCCCCCCTCCCCCTCCCCGCAGCAACATTTTTCGGCGTTAGTGTATTTCGGCGTTGCGGTACACAACAGTTTTCTAGCTGTCGGCGTTGCGGTGAATTTGGCATTCGGCGTTATGGTATTCGGCGTTATTGTACGTTCGGCGTTGTGGTATTTCGGCGTTGTGGTAACGACCCCCGCTGCTTCCCGCCTTCCGCCGATCCACGTGACCGAGTGGCTACCAAATGGTTGTCGTTGACTCGAGACCTTCCAGCGCGTGTCAGATTTAGAGCGATCCGTAATCCCAAACAGGGTGAACAAAACACTGCAGTATTTTTCCATACAATCATTTAAATACCGTTGTAGACATCGCGAAATTTTTGACGTGTGACACCTTAGCACTCGGGATACGGCCATAGGCGTGCGCAGGACTTCAGTAGTGGTGGTGCCAGATTACACAACAGCCCTATCATTCACAGACCCCGAGCCTAAAGCGGGTGGTCAGGGGGTCCTCCCCCGGAAAAATTTGGATTTGAAAGCGCAAAATGGTGCTATTTAAGGTGTTTCCGAACAAAAACATTAAATACACAGATGTAAAAATTTTAACATTTTGTATGACAAATTATGGCTTTGAACATTATAATCGCCAGGAAAACTACTAAACTATTTACAGTTTTAGGGGAAGGCGGGGTAACTGCACGCACTTAACTTTGACACATTATATTTATGTTAATAAAGTTTAAAATGCTATGTAATTAATTTGTAGCAAAGCGACATTAAGTCAGTTTAAATATAGCCAAGTATTAGTACATTGTTTAAAAGGGAAGTGTGGTTTTTTACTTAAACTATTAAAATATGTATTGCGTACGATTACCCGACTTGAGTGGGTAATCGTACGCACTAAATTTATGTTGCGTACTATTGCCCTCTATGCCAATTTTGGTATATAAAGTTTCCCGAATATTCCCTGAATGGAAATATATATTTTTTTAAAATATGACAATGTACCTAAATAACAAAATACACTTTTTTTACTATACTGGGGATACAAAAATTTATTTTCTTTTAAAATTAAATACATACATGATTTGATATTTATGTACGGTTTTTTTTTTTATTTTTCATAGCCTCTAATTCAAGCTTACAGTTGAGTATTTTTAAAATATTTTTGTAGGTACTTGAATGAAATTATATATAGTTTAGAACGTAGCTTACTCATTATTTGCTTTTGTTAATGAACAAATAGAGAGAGCTAACACAAAACAATACACTTACACACTGACAAACCATAGTTACAAATATATGGAAAAATTAAATTTCCATCAAAATAGCTGATCAAAGTTTTTTTATTTGACAAAGAAGTAGACTATTTCAGCATTAAAGTTATTGAAATAATTATACTTTCACTTGACGAAAATCGCATACAAAATTTGAATGATTTTCTGCAGCACTACAGTTTGAATGGACCCAGCCCGAACACCTGCCACAGCGATACCACAGTTCTCTGTCCTTAACAAACTCTCCACAAAACATACAGATCTCATTAATACTATTTTTGTTGGAAAGACGAAGCCACCATATCCAAATCTTCAATGTCATAATCTTGACAAAGATCTTTTGTATTTCCTTTGTTTTTGCTAGAAGAAACGGACGAATCGCTGAAAATATTTGTCTTTGTTTTCTTCTTTTTCATTTTTTTATTTCCCTGTATCACGTTCAGCTTGTGTTTCCTTTTATTTTTCCTCTTAGTTTCCACTTCTTCCAGCACTATTTATTCTTGGAGTGGCTGTTAGAATTTCTGAACGACGTTTTTGTGTCGGCGCCTTCCTGGTCCCTACAGTCCTTGATGTCGATGGTTTTGTAACTGGGGAAATTAGTATCATACATATTTGTTTGTTATTTTCATCATTAAAAAACCATTGATATGATCCATTTAAACATAACAGTTACCAAATTTCGCACGGGTGAATGAAACGCAGATGGGGAACTGGTACGCATCCCTGCGTACGAATACCCCAAACGATGCCATGTCAGTTTACTGACAGTCACAGTTGAAACGATCACAAAGTACAATCCCTTACCGCGTTAAATTATAGCAAAAAAACCACTTATTATTTATAAACACCTAAAATTCTACATAAGTACACAGTTTTCCCCTTACCTCGAATGCAACGAATGCAGGATTTTATTGGAAAAATCTCCAATTTAAAAAACCAGGTATATCCGACACAACTTCAGCCGCACGCCATTGCAACTCGATTAGAACGAAGTTACTCCTTTCGCCGCATGGTAGTGCCAGTGCTCCCGCGTGCGTCTCCTCTTGTTAAGCCAGATACTGACCTGCGTACCATTACCCACTGCGTCCAGTTACCCCGCCTTCCCCTAAGCTTTGTTGAGCCATAAGGTAAATTGCACAAATTGTTTGCACGGAATTCATGCTGGTGGCTTTGAAAAATCGTACTTACATGTTTCCTGAAGACCTGGCTTGTTTCCGTGTGTATAGTTGGTTCTATTGATAATTGATATACTGATAGTGTTATGAGCACATATCTGTAACTCGACACGATTGGAAAACATATTTTTTTTGGAAATAATACGGTTTTTTGTAAGTATGTTTTATTTCTGCTTGTAAAAAATTAAATAACGTTAACCCTAATGGTGGTGCCAAGGCACCTGTGGCACCTACCGTGCGCACGCCTATGGATACGGCATTTGGTGGGAGTTTTTTTTTTTTTTCGTAATTGCGACGGAAGCGAATTGAACGGAAACGTGTAACCATGGCACTGCCATCTGTGGCGGATGACGCGAACCAAAGTTCATGAAACCAAAGGGAAATTTTACAGTATTAACTTTTTAATGAATTTTAACAAGATGGGCAGTGTTTTAATAAAATTCCTTGTTTAAAATTAAGTCCAAAACCAGGATTTCGTAATTTTTTTTCAAGTCTTTTTCGCTTTTATTGGAGCCGTTTCATTATAGATATAGTTTAAAATTTCAGGCTACTAATAAAATGATTCAATAGTCGACGTAGCTGCTCCGGTAGCAGCGGGTGCGAAACTACGTGTGATTCGCGCCAAGAAATGTAGTTGAAAAAAATAATAATTTGCGTGTATTTATCACGCTTTGCATTATTTTAAAGAATTCTACGTTAAATTTCGGGTCCGAGTACCGTATGATAAGTGTATTTGCAAACATGAGAACACATAAATTTGCTCGTTACCGAGGCTATATGTTAACACATCTCTGGCGAGTACTGAAAGACGCGATCACACTTTTTTATTTTATTTTCGCAAGAGTAAAAACCACAGTTCTTTGCACCATGGAATAATTTCCGTTCTACAGCTGCTATATAATTTCTTAAAAAAAAAAAAAATAATAATACGAAAACAGCTAACTTTGCGCACGATTTTCAGTTGACTGGGAAGTAACTATTTGAAAACAAAACCTTAGCTAGCGCTACGATAGTTACCAGTACGGTAGACTTGAAGGACATATGTATTTGCTTCACGACGTTGGTGATTGACTTACACAGTACTCTTGACGACCCTGAGCCAGCCATTTATAAGGAGAAGTTGTTAACCGATACCCCATCTCTAGAGACCTGCAAAATTCGCGGATTCATTGACCTCTAGGATAGACTCCACAGTCCTTTAAATACTCGCGGAAATGACACCTGTTCATTGGCTACTGACGCGTGAGACGTCTCAACTAGGCTGTCCGTAATTCGGCAATTTCTTGGTTTAATGTTTCCCATTGGCTCACAGTTCCCCGGATAAAATGTGGGCCAATCGCAGAAGCGGTACGAAGGTATAGTTGTTTTGATGCTAGCCTATCGCGAAATGAATCCGCGAAATTTGCATGTCTGTACCCATGTCGTGTAACCCTCCAAAACACGTGACCTTGTTATCCACCAATTAGCACTGTAAGAAGGCTTTATTATATAGGAAATTTGAGCACAGCCTGAATTGAAATGAATACGCAAAATAACCGTGGCTTTAACTATAGCATGGTTAGGCCTTGTCAAAAAAAGGTAATGTCACAATATTGAGTTTTATTGAGTTTACAGAAACCTATCGGTGAGATTTCCGCAAACCCCGTAAGTCACTATTAGTGTTGGTACAACTGCACAATAAGAGCAAACGCACATTATGATTTCAGGGCAGCCTGGTTGGTGAAATATACCGCGAAATAAAAGTAGGTTTTTAGCTACAAATTAAGTACGTACACAGCTCTGCATGGTAATGAACATGACGCCCGCTGCTGCAGTGTGGAACAGCATTGTAGAATTCTGTACGACGCGACGCCTGCGTGGCACTGCTGTCTCAAGACCAGAACAACTCCAGAGAACCGCTCGTTCGAGACCCCCCGGGCGGAATCTCCGACTCTTTAAAACCATCCCCTCTTCGCTGCCTCGCGCATGCACACACACACCCCCTTCACTTCTTTGCCTGCGTCACGCGCGCTCGAAGCGCCCCAGGTGTACGTGCGATGCAAGTGTTTGCTCTGTTCGAGATTATCGCGGAACAGCTTTCTCTCTCCTTCCTCCTCGTCGCGCGCGCAAACAAAAGAACCAGAAAACTACGTCGCTTTTCGGCGACTGTGACGCGTGCGGGTTCGCTCGCCGTCACTGCTTCGCTGACGTCAGAAGGAGCTCTTCTTCCTGCGACTCCGTTCAAACTTTTCGGCGGGGGATGTCAACTGCCGCCGAGAAACGCTCGTCCAGAAAGTCTGGAGTTCACGCCAATACGGATTATTAAGGTACGAACTTAATACACTGTTTGAAACCTTCACCTTAAACTTTGAATATATATACTGTATAGAAGTCGCGAGTGGATAGGATTTACTCTACGTTTTTCAGAAGCGTATGATGAGCAGCTTGGGAACTTCACCGCTGCAGTGCGCTGCCGTAACGCCCTGTATCGTCTTAGTTGTTATTTACACGTTAGAGCGCAGCGCTGTCGCCCGCTGTCATTCCCCGCACCCCCCATCCATCATTCACAGCAGCTCGAGGACGTTCAACGGGAGGGGAAGGGGTATTTTGAAGAGTTCGACACTTGTCCGCTAGGGACCACCACAAGTCGATGCCCTAGAGATGGTGGCGATTGCGGCGGTGAATTAACCAACTACCTCAAACCGTATTAGAAATTTTAACCTGGGCTGGCGACTTCTATACAGTATATATATTCAAAGCCTTAAATTTACGAACACCGCTAGGTTAAAAACCATCCAGCGATCGGTGGCGGACGAGATCTTGGTTGAAGGCAGTTTCGCTATCTCGAACGACACCTGGGATCAGAAACCACAAAGGCTAAGACGCATTTTGAGAATAATAATGTAATTGCCCTAACCTCCCGTTGACGAGAGTTTTTTTTTTTTTCTGAATAGGACAATTCTTTTTGAAGTTATACGTCTTAAGGGGGTGCCTCCCATTTCAGGGCATGATTTTATATTTATATTAATCACTAATCAACCTTTAGACTTTTTCAATTGTTTAACTTTCACGAAATGAAAAAAATATATACAGCGCATACTTTTTGCATAATTATCTGCCAATGTTACATTTTTAACGTTTTTGGGTTGTACAAATAAGGAGAATTTCATTTATTGCAGAACTGAAACTTTTTAGGTTTAACTGCAATGCCACTGGCTACTTCATGATATGGTTTGCATTTCTGTCACAAAAACTAATTTTATGTTTCTTGGCTGTCAAAATCGTAACAAATTTGAAAATTTTTGATATGCCAGGTAAAATTAATTAACATTTTCTGAAATAAATTCTAACCATTTCTTGAAGTAGCCAGTGGCATTGCAGTTAAACCTAAAAAAAATTCAGATCTGCAATACATTAAATTCTCCTTATTTGTACAAACCAAAAACGTTAAAAAAGTAACTTTGGCAGCTATTAATGCAAAAAGTATGCGCTGTATATATTTTTTAATTTCGTGAAAGTTAAACAATTGAAAAAAACTACAAGTTTATCTGTAATAACTGTAAATATAAATCTTGAGCTGAAATTGGAGGCACCTCCTTAAGGCGCGCTATGGAAAAATAAATGAGTGAATTTTTTACGATGTGCGCGCATCATGCAACGAAATTTTCACAGGAAGATGGCGGACCCACGTGTATGAACATATACAGGCACCAAACGTATTAGTGTGTCAAATGAAACTTTATGATGATGAAACTACCCTGCAATATATTTGGTAAACTAAAATAGTCATAATAAAGAGTAATTTCGAAGATGTAAAATACCTGAGGATACTAGTACTTATTACAACAATTATAAAACACATTCGCTTTACAATATTTCGTCAGGTTTCGTTGTACAGTGGTTATAGTGCGCGGATAATTACCTAAAGGAACGTGGTTCAAAACTTGACAGTGGGAAGATTTTTTTTTTACTTTTTTAAATTACAAATTGCGGGATTGTACGAATTGGATTTTAGGCATATATATAATATATTTTATTTGTCTATCGTAGTCCTATAATATTAAATACATAGATCAGTCCATTGTATAAATTTTTTCCTACTAGGTAGACCTATATCCTCTAGTTTTACTTAAGCATGGTTGCTACAGAAATAGAATCTTAGAATTCCCTGACTTTTCCCTGTTTTCCAGAAATTTAAGAGAAAAATTCCCTGACTTTCTTTTGAAGTACATAACATAAATATTAACGTGCATATGATTAAATGTAGTATAAAAATTTCAACATGAGGTAAAATAAGGTTTTTTTTGTGTTATTTTGACGGCAGAATTGCGAATGTGTATTTTTCCTTCGACATGGCTGGTGAGAGCTCTTCGACCCATATTGCTGAGTTGAATACTTTTGTAGCACAAAATGCAGTACGCAGAATTTATATTTTTAGCAGAGGGTTTGATATGCTGTAACTGTGGCTCCTTGAGCCAATTCTCCTTAAAAGTAGTTTTCTTCGACATCTCTAAGCTAAAAAAAAAAGTACATATTAATATTTTCAGGTTAGGTTAAAACATTGTTTATGAATACTTAAAAAAATATAACTACACAAATACAAAAACTATTACAAATTCACACCTAGCAATATAACGGGCCTACTTAGAGAATTACAGTAGCAGCATTACAACATGCAATACTCTTACAATCTTACAATGTTAACTAAAGATTCTGGGGGAAAACATGTTCAGTTATGCATATTTTTTATACATAATGTAAGTGTCACGCAACAGAACTCAGGGATTATAACGGTTGAAAAAAAAGTAATTTTAAAAAATAGGTAGAAAAAATGCAAAAACATAACCGCACACAAAAGCCACGTGTTTTCGTATCAGCTTGGTAGTTTTCAAAATGAGAATTGGTATTGCCTCTTTATCAAAATGCACTTTATTTTCTTATGATCGCATAAAAAACTAACTTCACCTGAAACAACGCCTTTGAATTCACGTAATAAGCTTTGTACTCACCTTATTCCACGTGAAAATAGCCTTCAAAAGATAAACGACGCCATGCCCGTTCTGTAGTTCATTGCATGGAACGGAACATAATACAAAGTCTGAAGGGCAAATTAAAAAGGAGCAAAACACGAACAAATGATGGCCTGGATTCGCTAGTGAACAAACGAGTGCTTGGATTGGCCAGAAGTTATGGTGGGTGGTTGTAACAGCCTATTGCAACGAACAATCGTAGACCAAGTAAAAAAAAAAAGTTGCAGTTGCCGTGTGCCTTAAGCAGCAGCCTTTTAGCGGAGTCGTTCGGTAGCGGTACGAGCGCATCAAAATAAATCTTTGTTTGAATTATACACAACTTTAAAATTTCCAGAATTCGTAGAATTTTCCCTGACATTTCCCGGTTTTCCCGGTTTTCTAGTCCTGTAGCAACCATGTTAAGTAATATTAAACTAATTACGTGTATTAGGAAATGAACTTTCATGAATTTGTATAGGTACTAAATATAAAACTTCATAATAGTACAATTATCCTTTGATACTTAATAATTTATAGTCATCTAACGAATCCGGAAACTATATTGTATTAACTTTATAATTAATTTTTAAAAGATTGGCAGTATTTAATAAACTTCCTTATCTAAACTCAGGTTTAGTATTTATTCGCGTCTTAATCGGGGTTATCGGAGACTTTTCATTTTAAAGTTTAACTTTTTTTCCCTGCAATTCTAATGATTCGATATTCGACGTAGCTGCTCCGGTAGTGAATTCTAGCGGCGTATTCGGAACTAATTGAGAGTCACCTTCAGATATTTAGTGATTTATATTGAATACTGGTCCATATAATTAAAGGATTTAATTATTGTGAATATTAGTGATAGAAATTGTGTTTATAAACGTTTTCAAGTGTATTTATATAAGTGAGGTTATGTTCCCGTATGTATAATTTATTTGAATCATAAAGTAGGTATTACAATATTTAATAAGTTATTAAAATTAATACAATATAAAAAATATTCAGCACATTTATTTACATTATTAATTAAATTATATCTCGCTTATAACGTAACTAATTAGCAAATAAAATATTTACGAGTCGTGTATTTTCCAAATAAAAAGTAGTTCAAATACACCCATATATAGCCTGCAGTGCGCGTCATTTGACCTAAAAGTAAAAGTCATTTGACCTAAAATTTAAAATAATCCTTCAGTCATTTGACCTAAAAGTCATTTGCCCTAAAAGTCATATCTCCTAAACGTCACTTGACCTAAAAGTCATTTGCCCTAAAAGTCATATCTCCTAAACGTCACTCGACCTAAAAGACACTTGGCCGAAAAGTCATTTGCCCTAAAATTCATATCTCCTAAACGTCACTTGACCTAAAAGTCACTTGGCCTAAAAGTCAGTTGCCCTAAAAGTCAGTTGCCCTAAAATCATTTGACCTAAAAGTCATTTGCCCTAAAAGTAATATCTCCTAAACGTCACTTGACCTAAAAGTAATTTTTTTTTGTTATCTTCTCTGTGTTTGCACTTCGAGCGTCATCGTGTTTCTTGAAGTGCTTAGTTACTCGAGTCAATCAGAGTGCAGCAGCGGCATTTTTTGAGGCCACGACGTTCCTAAAAACATCTGCGTAAAGATTTTTCCGTCAGCAGACATAAGTAATGTCATAATATAATTCCAATATCTTACAATAGTTCTAAGGAAATTGAATTTTAAAATCATAAATCATATAACTTAATTAAAAATTGGATAAATTTTCTCTCGTGTACCTAGCTGTTACGTGCAATGAAAATATCTTCAGTGAAATGGCGATGCCAATGTTTCTCATATCACATAATATTGACAACGATTAAGAGCTGCTCTATAATTGGAGCCTGTCTCATTTTTTACATTCATGCCACTTTCTTTATATATTCCAATGAAATTGTAACGGAAATTAATTTGAAGAACTATAACTAAATTCCTTTATTTTTATCTTACTAAAGAAATGTGAGAGAGCCATTTGGAAATAGTAAAAAGACAATGGTATCGACCACATAAAAAGTGAACTACTGTTTTCAGCGTTTCCAGTGGTAGGTAGCATCGCGAACTAACTTATGTAGCGTTAGCAAGAATATCGTATTTATGTAGCTACACACTAAACATTATTTGCTTAATGTCCAGCATTTGAGAAGAGCAGAGGTCGCTATGTGTCTCTGAAAATGTCTCATTCATATTTTTGCTCCCATAAGCACGCCTTAAAAAGATAAGTTTATCTTTCCATATTTCGCACTCTTCTTGTATTGGACTTTATTAATCAATTTAAGTCCAATATTTTCTGCTATGTCCAATATCACAATAAGAAAAAAATAATACTTTCCATGAATTTATGTATTATGTATGTACTAAAAAAATTCATATGTATCTACCCATTCTGTTTTGAATAGGGCTTTGTAAATAATTTTGATGAAAACACGTTTTTTTTTTAGATGAAAAGTAACATAAGGGCCTTGCTATTCTGTAAATCAACACTTTTCTTAGAAAAATCTACAGAAAATCACAATGTTTTTATTGTTTTTTTTTTTGCCTATTCTGTAATTAATAAATGTCAACTCTCTATTTTCTCCGAACGCAAATTTTGAGAAAAAAACTTTTAAATATTTTTCTATGAAATGGTTAATTTATTTAAATTATATTATTTTTGTTACAACTGCTGAGTACAGTTTGCGAAGTAAGTATAAGCTTGTGTTAACCATTGACAATGAAGTTGGTAAGTTTACACTTCACTGGATGGTTGGTTGTGTTAGATACTGCGCAGCAGTATTGCATTACTCTACCGCAGTTTATAGTTACCAAAAAACAAATCAATTAAAACTATTTTTTTTACATTTTTTAAGCAGATTTATTAATTGCGGCCCTTGGTCTTGCCATTACCGCGGATAGTCGGGGTTCACTTTACTGAAAATAGATCATAGAATTAATATTTGAGTAACAATTCTTCAATCTGATAAATAATATTTTACCCTAAAATGGTTTACGAAGTGGAAGTTTGTCGAAGAGAAACATTAACAGTATGTGGCAGATGTTTTTGACTGATTAAATCCATAGTATGTTTATAAATGCGTAATGGTGGGGATCAAAGCACGTTAATATCAAAAATAAAATACAGTGTTTAAGTAACAATAAATTCAACTTGCACACTACGAACACGACAAACCAGTAGGCCTACTAAATATTTTTGTCATTGTACAGCAGACACACATCGTGCGCAACGCAATGAAAGGTTCAAAATAAAGAGACGCAGTGTTGTGTAGAGTTTGAGGGACAGGTTTAAACTGAAAAAATTCCCCGATGGCAGCTATTCGGAAAGATAGATGTCATTGTATGGCCAGTTAATATAAAAATAAGTAAATAAGTAGCTTGGTTTCGTGGTTGCAACCGCGTCAAAGGTGATAATACCGACGTTTCGGTCAACATTGCAGTCGCCATCATCAGGAAGTCTGATGATGGCAACTGCTATGTCGACCGAAACGTCAGTGAAATAAACTTTGACGCGGCTACATCCCCGAAGACAAGCTGCTTAAGACTGTGGTCGCGAAAGCTTGAGAACATACAAATAGGTAACTGATCAACTGGTGGTTGATGGTATAAAACTTATGGAGAGACTTGTTGCGTTCCCTAGACCCTATAAGTATAAATCGATGAACGCCGGCTGCACGCACGAAAAAGTGTCCCACTACGGATGTCCCACTACGGATGTGTCCTGTTTGCTCATTGTACGCATGCGTGCCATCTCTCTTCATGCTCATTGTACGCCTGCGTGGCATCTCTCTGCCACTCGATTGGAACAACCATCGATTTGACTTTTCAATCATATTTTCGTCGTTTGAATTATTAATATTATGTAATTTTTACGATCGTCCACCGATTTTCAGCACAATCGGTACAGATATTTAAAAGTAATGTTGAATATTCAGATACGTTTTGAACCAACAATGGTGTTTTACAGTTACACATACTAATTCAAATTACACCCGGGATCTTTTGCACAATGTTTTAAAAAAATATTGTAACACATTATAAATAAGTTTGGTGTATTTGGGATGCGTATTTGTTATCAAATCGTGTTATAAAAACGAAATAATATTATTCCCCTACCCTGAAAAAGTTTATAAATATATATGTAAAATTTGAAATTACTAATTTTCATGTAAGCAGCCAATTTTTTTTCTCGAAATGTAAGCCAAATATTAAAAAATTATTATATTATAAACTGTAATATTTTTATCTTAGTAGTTAAGTTTTTTAAGCTACGCTGCTAAGAAATTGGACTATGATGACATAAGCATATAAAAATTCTAGAAAAAATTGTAAGTAAAAACAATGTTTGGATTATCCTGTTAAAATATCAATACTCTTCATCCATCGCGTTATCTATTCGGCCACCATCTTGGCCATATTTTTAAATTATTTTAACACTTATCAAAACTTTTTTTCTCGAACGTTGATTTCAACAGGGTTAGGATTAACACGAATCAGCCTTAGCCGATCCTTTAGTTTTGTAATGCAGGTAGTAGGTACTAAACAGATAAATTAACCTGCGTATGAAAACTATTTCTAGCCAAAAAATTAAAATAAACACGAATTTCGTGTGTAACAAATGTAACGTAAAAACCTACATTAATATTGTTTTGTGTCCTTCGTTTGCAAATATAAGTAAAGGGAACTAAATTCATAAAATTAATTACAAGAGCACACAATACGGAATTTACCTAGGATAAAACATCCCAGATTGAAATATACGGAATGAAAATATTGCAGTCAAAAGAAAACGAGTTAAAACTGAAATATGAAGGAACAAATAAGTAAAACGTAGGAGAGAGAGAGAGAGAGGTAATAATGAGAGATAACCCAAGCAGAAATGACGTGAGCTTTTTTTTCAGCCTGGGAGCGTACGCGCGGAGATTTACGACAATTTTTATTGCATTTATTCAGCGACGTGCTCCGCTCGTACATTTCTGTCAACATTCGCCCCGGCGGTCGGTCTGTCGACGGGCTCAGCGCCGTCGTAAAACACGGCAGCTCTGCCGAGAAACCTACGTCACCGCCGCTGCTCTCTCGTTATTGTTTCAACCGTTGCGTTGGGAGGCATCGCGTGGTTCCATCCGGCAGACGAGCATGTGACAACCCTACACCTTGTACTGACGCCACGAAGCTCTCATTGGAAGTTCGTCCGTCTGCTAATACCAACCTCCAATCCAAAGCACCGACCAGTACGAATTAAAAAGGTACGCTTCGTATTCCAGCGATAAGAATCATAACCTCAAACTTGTTCTTTTGCATTTTAAAAATATCAATGGTCATGAAGCTATTTAATTCAAGTTTATCTTAATCATCACCTTTTGTTTTGGACACATTATAAAACTATTCGAAAGGGTGGTCACGCCTTTACACTTGATTTTTGTTTCTATGGCAGATTTTTGTAGTCTTTATACGCGCGTTTATAATGTTGTGGATTTTTTTCTAATAGCTAACTTGAAAATTTTAATTGAATTCGTTTTGAAATTGTTCAATTTGGTGTCTGATCTTCGTATAATAAGTTTCTCTGTTACATGATAACACATGAATTTGCTCGTTACCGAGGTTATATGTGTGCACATCACTGGCAAGCAGTTAAGTGCTAATTTCTTGCAGATGTGTTGTCGTGTTTGTCGAACAATGCTCACTTCATTGTAGCATTTTTTACGATACTTCCTTGCAAGTTCATTTCAAACAGTTAAACAAACTGCTAGAATTAGCCATTATATAGTTAGGGTTTGCATCGCTAACCAATATTGCCAAGCAGGGTGACTTCAACTTCAGAACAGACACCCGCTCCATGGACTAGTACGTACCCTAAGAAAAGTTTCTGGTAACGCTCCTTAACACGTATGAAATTTTATGGCAAATTTACTACGAAAGGTATCTCTTTCAGTTTAACAGTAAATGTACCATATTTTTACGTCTAGTGCGTATGTTTCCGTGGCCAGTCACTACCTTATTCTTGGCTCTTGGTCGAAGGCCCCGTCCGAGTAAATGATGGTGTGACCGTAGTTTCGATACGTCTTTTTGTCAGCCATCTTCAAAGACGATTTACGTTCTGACACAGTATTCATACAAGGGATAATCACACAGTCGAGCGGTGATTGGTCCCTGTGAGCGACCGTGGTTGGATGATCGTCCAGCCACCCAAGACGTGTCTGCTTAGAAGAGTGCAGCAGGCTCGACTGTGGCTAATTAAAGAGTCTGGAGTCTAGACTGGCTTCGTAAAATAATCGCGAGTATTTCAGGTTCTTGCCAATCAGCGAGAACCCAAAACATTTCCGGTAATCATTTAAAACGTTAAACCCCAGTAGTACATTTCTGCGACGTCTTCAATTGGGCCACGATGGTTTTGACGAATGGGCGAATCGTTTTTCACTTCGAGGAAAGTAGCCTGCAAAAATTTCTCTTATTTTAGGGCATCAGGTTAGACGCCTCAAAGTTATACACACTCAAATCCGAATCGTTAGAGACCTGCAAAATTCGCGGTTTCGATGGACTTCAGGATAGACTGCACATACCCCTGTACACTCGGGCAAATAACGCAAGTTCATTGGCTGCCGACTTGTAAGTCGTCTCAGCTGGTTTGTCTGTGATTCGATCCTTCTTTGGTTGAGGGTTTATAACTGGTTGAGATTCGTTCAGATGAACAGTAAGCCAATAGCAAAATTATCTAAGAGGTATATGTGTTTGAATTCTAGCCTATCACCGAATGAATCCGCGAATTTTGCAGGTCTCTACGAATCGTCTGTCTTCACGCTGCTTCCACATTTTAACTGTTCAACAGAATAGGTTTATGATCTCCGTAATTTTGTATTGGCTTCTAATCCTTCAAGGCGTGTCAAATATATTAAAGTGCATTGAAAATGCAAACTCATTAAAATGGGGGTACAGTCTAGCTTGATGTCAAACTATAACGCGAATCTTACGGGTCCCAACAAAAAAAAATGACAAATTCTCGCTAAAACACATTTGCTAACACTAGTAAATATCGCAGGTTTTCGCGGCCATTGTCTGGAGTTGTCAAGCAACTCCACAATGCGGCTCGAGACATATTCGAGCCTCTACTGATGAATATTTTCACCTTTAATTTACGAATAACGGTGATTACAAATTATCCAGGAATATTCGTAAATTTGCGGACACTGAGTTCACTTGCTTTTACCGCGAATCCAAAACAATGTTCTTGTTTCATTAACAAAACATTCCAAATCTGAGTAAATCTACACTTTCTACAGTAATAAAACGACTCGGAAGTCGAAATACGGCGTAGTTTCTACGAAGAATCAGTCATTTGAAATCACGCAGAACTCTTCGCGTATTTGAGTTACATTCTTGGTTGAAAAAGTACGCGAATGTACCGTAATTTCTGTGTGTTCCGGCTCGAACTTTAACTTGATTTCTCGAGTCCCCAAGCATGTACTCAATCGGTGGACCTGATGTACTCTATTTATAAACCATTAGATGGCTTTTATTGTCTGCTGATATGGCTTAACCTGATTATAGTCACTCTACAACGCCACAACCTTAATTGGATGCTTAGACAGTAGCGTGACCATACTGTTCTACTTTATTTTGTTATGTTTATTTTCTGACACGAACTGAGATACCAATCAGACGCAAGGACTTTTTGGGTGAACTGCGTCGGTCAATAATCGACCGAGGTTACAGAAAAAAAAACCGCCGCTTCGCTTCTGTGATGTTGTCTATTCTGTTCCCAAGGCGTTGTCAAAACACAACTTAAATACAACACTCAAAATATACATTAAATAATTAAATAATAGTCACATTTCTTTACAAAATATTGAATTTAAACGTGTGTGTGGGGGGGGGGGGGTTGTGAGCGAGTCTTTCAGTAGGTACTCTCCAGAGATGTGTAACATATGACCTCAGTAACGAGCAAATTCAAGTGTTCTCATTTGCATATACACTTATAATATGAAACTCGTACACAAAGTTTAACGTAGGATTCTGAAAAATAATGCCGAGCGTGAAATATATACGCAAATTGTGTTTTCAACTACATTTCTGGACGCGAACCACATGTATTTTCCGCACCCGCCGCTAGAATTCGTTGCCGGAGCAGCTGCGCCGACTATCGATTCATTCAATTTGCAGAGCGAAATTTTTTACTAAATAATGAAACGGCTCCGATAAAAGAGAAAAAGATTGTAAATAATACTAAATGCCATATTTATACTTGATTTTCGTCGAGGTAGTTTATTAAAATCCGGCTCATCTTGTTAAAATTCACTAAACAGTTAATACTATAGAGTATTCCTTTGGCTTTGTGAAGTTTGTTTCGCGTCATCCGCCACAGATGGCAGCACCGTGGTTACACATTTCCATTCCAACCTACTTCCGTTCGTTCACGAAATTACTCTGACCAAATGTCATATACCGAGAACTATGATGTTACACATCAAAAAATTATGTACAATTTTAAATAGATTTTTGGATGTTCCAAATGCCACTGCAATATCCTGCAGAATTAAATTGTGAAAAAATAAACGTACAGTAAATATTGAAAAATTGGGGGGGGGGAGAGAGAGAGAGAGAGAGAGAGAGAAATGCACGAAATTAAACCCCTCTAATCCCCACCTGTGAGTACGCAAGTGTTAGTTTATTGCCAAGCCTGTGTTTTGAAACCTCCTGTGCCCATATGTCAAACGTGCAACTAGCCCCCGTACAAGTGGCCCTGGAAGCAATTATCATGGGAAGCGTACGATTCACTGACCCCCGACCCGTCCCGAACATTGCCGAAGTTCATCCGCTCGCTCGTGCAACTTCGCGGTCGGAATGAAAACAATAATAATAAGTTTTTATACAATTATATGATTTTATGATTACTTCAAAATTCGCTTGCCTAAACTAACATTTTTAATTTTAGTTATGATCACCTAAACGTGTGGAAACCTATGCTCACGAAAAAAATAAACAACTCACTGTTTGCAAGATTGTATTAAGGTTCGTTTTACAATGACACGGAAACGTAAAAACGGATAAGCAAGATGTTTACGTTTCACTATCCGTCTGCCACTTCCATAGTACATGGAAAGTATCAAATATCAACAATGAATTTGAATTTCACTGTTTCCAAAATTTATTTTATTAAAAAAATTGACACAACAACAAAACACGGTGCGAATTTACACGTATAGGCCTAATAAAAATAAACCACAGAGTAATGATAATATAATAGAAGATATTTTACCTTAAATAATTTCTAAGGTATTTAAAACGTAAAAAAAAAATGGCTACCGCCGCGGCCAAAAACTCTGCTTATATTAGTCGCGCGTAGTAACGTAAACGGAAGAGCTGGACATTGTCGAGTTCATCCGTACGTGTCACATACATGACATTGTATATATTCCGTTCCGTGAGATCCTTAACCGCTTCCATGTCCTTGTAGAACAGGCTTTAATGAAACTCACCAAACCTAACCTCCGTTTAACCTTTACAACAGAAAAAAAAAATGTGAGAGAGTCTTTCAGTGCTCGCCAGTGATGGGTAACACCTAACCTCTGTAACGAGCTAATTCACGTGTTATAATGTTGCAAATACACTTATAATACGAAACTCTAACACGAAATTTAACGTAGAATTCTTAAAAGTAATGAGATTGATACATATTGTTACGATTTACCGCGGGTTCGTAAAGGATAGCCCAATTAAAGATTTTTATCACACACACTATTATTTATTACCACTACTTGTCACTTACAAATAATCTTCTAAATTAGCAAATAATTAATTACACTTAAAGAAAGGTCTATTCCCCAGTCACTCGTTTCACACACCTCGCTGGGCCGCACCTCTGGCGCAACTCTCGCCGCAGCACCCCTCGTGGGTCTCCGCCGCGGGACTCCGTCGCCGCACTCCGCCGCCGCCGTCACACCCTTCGCCGAGATCCCACTCGACGCCTCGCTCGCAACTTCACCCGGGACTCCGCCGCGCCCGCGACTCTATCGCCGGAAACTCCGCCGCGGGAAAACTTCCGACTCCACTGAACTCACTCACTCCCTGCCCTGGGACCTTCGTCCAAGGACTTCGCCACTCTGCCGCACCCGCGGCACTATCGCCCGGAAACTCCGCCGCGGGAGAACTCCCGACTGAAAACTCCGAACTCACTCAGTCTCAGACTGACTCCTGACGTCCTAGTACCTATATATAGGCCCCAGCAATTCCAGAACTCACGAGAGCGGCCGGGGCCAGTCGCGTCATCGCGAGCCGTCCCGACGGCAGAAATCTCTCGAAAACACGTGTCGGCGGCTCGCGCAACTCCCAGCTGTCCGGTGTCAGTTACGTGTCAAAGGCAGGGCGCCGCGCGGGGAGTGCGGAGGGCTGGAGGGAGATAAAGCGGCGTCCCTGATGCGCACGGCACATCTCATGTTACGGCGTGCACCTGCGCGTGACGTGGCCTTGGTAACGTTCGTAACAATATATACGCAACTTGTATTTTGAACTACATTTCTGGACGCGTATTTTCCGTACCCGCCGCTACAATTCGCTGCCGGAGCAGCTACGTAGACTATCGAGTCATTCATTCCATTTGCACACCGAAACGACTCCGATAAAAGCGAAGAAAAAAAACCTTAGAAAAATTATAAAAAAAAATTAGCTCTGGGCCTGATTTTCGACAAGGAATTTCATTAAAATACTGTCCATCTTGTTAAAAAAAAAATCATCAAACCGTTAAAACGATTCCCTTTTGGCTTTGTAACTTTGTTTTCGCGCCATCCGCCACAATATGGCAGCACCGTGGTTGTTACACATTTCCGTTCCCCCCCGACTTCCGTCCCACTCTCGAAATCGCTCCCCACGGACGAGACGAGAGAAGGCTCGGATCAGTCGCCAATGAAGGACAGCACAGTCAGCGACCAGTGCGTCGCGGAACTGACACTGTCATCACTGGCCGCCTGGTCCGCCTGTCTGTCCGCGGCATCGATCCAGAGGGCTCGCAAAGAGTCCCAGGCCGCGGGGTGCCGCCCATTACCTCTTGGTCTGTGTCTGTGTGTACGTTTTTTGATGTGTTTGAGCGTAAATGATTCTGGAGTCTGTGTTAAGGGGGTGGCGTTTTGGCCTTTCGGCTGTGGTGGAATGCGGGTCGTTACCTAAACGCCGAATGTCAAAATTGACCACAACGCCGAAATACCATAACGCCGAATGTCAAAATTGACCCTCAACGCCGAAATACCATAACGCCGAATGTCAAAATTGACCACAACGCCGACAGCTAGAAAACTGCTGTGTACCACAACGCCGAATTACCACAACGCCGAAATAACAACTGAATGAATTTGTGTGTGTTTCTTAAATGTACCTTAACGCCGAAATACCACAATCAAACTTAACCTTACCTAACCTAACCTAGCGTAATATAACCTAACCTAACCTAACCTAACCTAGTCTAACCTAACCTAGTTAAATCTAACCTAGTCTAACCTAACCTAACCTAACCTTTGTGGCAGTCCTGAAATGAAATTTTTCGGCGTTAGTGTATTTCTGCGTTGTGGTACACAGCAGTTTTCTAGCTGTCAGCGTTGTGGTCAATTTGGCATTTCGGCGTTGTGGTATTTCGGCGTTGTGGTGCGTCCCCGTGGAATGCTTGCGAGACGAGAGACGTCGAGAGAGGCACGAAAGCGGAGTGTTCTTGGGCCCCCTGACTAGGGGTCGGTGAGCGGACGGGGGCTCCCCGGTTATCGCCGGTGATGCAAGCGCCGATGCCGCAGTGCAGGCTCGCCACTCGCCCGCCCGCATAACGGTCGCTACGCACCCGCTGCGCCTCTCCAACAGGTAGCGGTGAGCGACCGAGGTTACGTACGGGTCGCGACCCCCTTTGTACCCAGCCGCGTTTTGGAGATACACATCTCGCGCGCTTCGTGCCAGACGGGAGGCCACGCAGCAAAGTAGACTTGAAGCAACGTTCACAGGAAAAAAAAAAAATCGGTTGTCTGTAAAGTCGGTTTACGGACGACAGTTTAACGTGACAACCTCATAACAAAACATTGATGAAATGATTGCATACTTTTATGAATAAAAGTGAATCATTTTTATTTTAATAATAAAAGAATAAATACTTTAAATTATACCAGTAATCAGATTTTCAAAATGCAAGAATAATTAACCTTTATTTCCGAAATTGTTGTTGTAATAAGCAATGAAAACCACATTAACTTTACACTTCACTTTATAAACAGTCGAGCGGAAGAGAGATAGATGCGGCGCAAGCGTACAATGAGCGTAACGGAACAATGTGCGTAACGGGACACAGCGTAACGGATCAATGTGCGTAATGGGACAATTTTTCGTGCGTACAGCCGGCGTTCATCGATTTATTAGACGTTGTCAGGTCAAAAACTTTCTGTGGGAAACACACTAAAAATAATATTACGTAACCAGTAGTATAGGATAGCCGGAACTGGGACAGGGTTCTGGGTGAGGAGCCTGAGGAGACGGTCCGCCATCTTGGATTGTGACGTCACGGCGGCCATCTTGGATGGTTGTGACCTTGACCTTTGACCTTGACCTTGACCCCGGCGGCCATTTTGGATCCGCCATCTTGGATCCGCCATTTTGGATGACGTCATGTGTTCTCGAAAATTCCGGCGATGTGTTTTCCGCCATTTTGAGTGATGACGTCACCGTTGCAATTTCCGTTACGGTCGCCATCTTTAACTTTTTTATTTATTATCCGATTTAAATGAAAATTTTTTAAAAAATTATAAAAAAAATTAAATAATAAAATTTTAATAAATTTTTTTTAAAAATCATACATTAACGACACGGAGTTTGGAGTCCTCGGTTCGAACCCGACGAGGTCAAAAAAAATTAAAAATGGCGACAGGCTCCTTCCTCAATGGTGGGTGCTAGCAGACTGACTCCCACCACTTTTTTTCAAAGCATATATATCGTCACCTAGTATGACGTCATGTCCGCCATCTTGTCTTCGATGCTGGAGACCACCATCTTGTTTTCGGCCGCTAGAGTACGCTGACGCCATGTTAGTTTAACTCTTACCCGCTAGAGTGCAGTAATCATTTATTATTGCTGTGACACCCACCATCTTGTCATTTGGCCGCCATCTTGAAAATCCGTAATTATTTAGCTAGAAATTCGGGAAAAGTTCCAAAATTCATTAAATAAATCACTCATTAATTTACATATTGATTCGATGGATTCCTGTCCTCGGTTCGATACCCGATCGATGCAATAATGTTTAATTTTATGAAAAAAAACAATAACTTCAATAAACCATGTTCAACATTCTTAAAGATACTTTAAATCCTCTACTACCATCATCCTATAAGCCATCAAGACCAACATATTGGAAATTCGTTATTTTAATGCTAGAGATTCGGGAAAAAGTTCAAAATTCATTAAATAAATTTGTAATCTATATACTGACTGATTAGATCGACTAAGCTCCTTGGTTAGATCCCTGGATGATACAAAACAACTTTAATTTTAAAAAAGTACCACTAATGTGTAAGGTTTGAGAAAATAAAAACACCGCAAGTTCTATTAAAAAAAAAATTTATTACATACATACTACACTACTACAAGTACAAAAAAAATACACAGACAAATTACTAAAGCCTTGTGGATTTCTCGATTGAAACAGTCTTCTTACTATACAGACTAAGTCCTTTACATGACTTTAAATGTCTATTCAGTTTATCAGGTCGACATATTGGTACACCACAATTTGCACACAAAGCAGAATTATCGACTTCATTAAAAGGACAGTGATATATTTCGTGTCGTTGTGCACTTTGAATATTTGCCAATGTTTTGTTACAAAATATACAGCTTGATTCCGATGAATGTACAGCCAGTCTATCACAATTCCTGAGGTGCCGTTTTAATCTTCCATATTGTACAAACTTGCTTAAACATCTGTTGCACTGATATTTAATGCGTTCAGAGTTATCACTACAATTGTGTATTACATAATCACGTAATTTCAAGTTT
Organism: Bacillus rossius redtenbacheri; assembly: GCF_032445375.1. Classification (NCBI taxonomy): domain Eukaryota; kingdom Metazoa; phylum Arthropoda; class Insecta; order Phasmatodea; family Bacillidae; genus Bacillus; species Bacillus rossius. Next base: position 340,909,752 of record NC_086330.1, on the reverse strand, counting down.
TTGATCTTCTCGCAGTACGTGCAGCCGGATGATGGAACACCGTTGGATGCACCTTCCTTCATCAATGCCACTGGAACTGTTGACAACCATTGTAACACTGCTGACATGTTAACTTCTGAAGCCGTTGAGGTCTGCTCTGCAGAAGATGTTGCACGCGTCGAAATCTCCCGCTGTGCTGAGAGAGCAGGTGTAGCTGTAGACATCGTTGTCATCGGGCTCTGCACTGATGATGGTAGACCTTCGATCCAGGTTGGTGTTGATACTGGTAATGATGCCATCGAGTTCTCAAGAATAGATAGATACTGGTCCATTATGTTATACAAGTCTAACTATCCGAGCCGTTCATCACCGCAGCCAGAGACGGACTGAAGTCCATATCACCTGGGGTCTCACTTATATAGTCTCATTAGCCGGTACAACACATGAGTCAAATCAATAACCATGTTCATTATACGTCTCGGAGCATTTTTTATAATGACGATGTAAGCTATCGAGACGTGAAATTAGTTTATTGCACTTTTTGCATTGAAACAGTATTCTTTGAGCATTATTCTGACAGCTGCTTCTTTCATGTCTGCGCGCATTTGAAGTGAAAGTAAATGATGCGTCACAATATTTGCATTGATGCGGTGTATGCTCTTCATGAATTGAAGTCTGGAATGCAGATGGTGAAACTTCAGCTGATGATGGAACAGCACGTATCGTTGTCTCCTCTGCAGCAGGTATCGGGATCTCCACCGCCGCCGTGGTCTCCTCTGCAGTCGGTATCGGGATCTCCGACTCCATCATCGTTGCTGCCATCGAGGTCCCAGCCGCTGTCGGTAAACATTCTATTCCGGTCGACATAACTAAATCTCACGAAACTTAATGGAGAGAGCACGTCCGTACTGCACCGCGACCAGAGGTGAACTGCGGGTCCAGTCGTCTGAACCTCGCTTATATACCCGTGGTCTACTGGTATACCTCATGAGTCAAAATAATGTCTGTATTTAAAATTATTTTTTTTTCCTATTAGGTACCTAAAAATTGTAGAAATAAAAAGCATAGGAGTTCAAGTTTTACACATTTATTTATAAAAATTACACAAATACATATTAGGTTAAGGAATCAAGCATTTTCACGAGCAAAGTCTTTAATGTCGCACGAACTGACACGTCGACTCCGGTCCCAACTGGTTCGTTGACTCCGGTTCCAACTGGTTCGTTGACTCCGGTTCCAACTGGTTCGCAGGCCACAGGATCAGGAACACAGGTTTCCAGCTGGTCATCTTCTGTGACGTTGACAACTCCGACAAGACATGGTCGATGACGTCTGTGACCACGTCTACGCCTGGGCTTTGGCTCAGTGCTAGTTGGGACAGATTCACTGCCTGAACTGCGACGACGAGACACACACCGTTTGGGCGTCTGCGTAGAAGCATCAAAGGTCGCAACAGGTTGCAACACGCTCATGTTTGGTGTTGCACATGCAGACGAGGCGACTACCTCAGCGATGCTAGCAGGAAGGATTGTGTGTGGTCTCATGTGATAGACGGCGCAGTTTCCAGGTTCGCAACAAGCTACCAGCTGCTGAGTCGGTTCGTAGGACACAGGAAAGTGCGCAAACCGCCAATGCTGAGCACCTCCATCACAGGTTTCTGTATATGTACGTAGATATCCGGAATCCCAGTAGCTGTACTCGACACTGCTGAAGCTAGGTCTTGCGCTCACGTACACGTTAGCAGGATGAAACGTAAACATCTTCTTGCAGGTCGAACGTCAACTGAAGGCACGTACGTATGTACGCCATTTATATATGCAGGCTCCTACTAACATTGTGTGTGCCATTTCTGCATTAGCTGCGAGTTTGTACAGGCAGAGACACGTTCAAACTTGTCGTTTGGATGCTTAACGTCGTACATTGCACAGAGTTTGCACAGGGAAGGACAGCCGTAGTCGGTCTGTATATCTACGATTTCAGCTGCTCCGTCGTCACACAGTTCTCGTAGCCATTTCTTCTGTTCGGGTCCGGCAACGTAGATTATTTCGTTTTGCAGTAGTAAATCTTGAAGTGTGTTTTTCACTTGGTGGTACGGAATTTTTCCTTCGTCCCACTCTAGTCCGTGATAGTATTTACATAGCCATTCGTTCGACCATTTACTTTTTTCGTCTAGTAGTTTCCACGGATACGGAGGTCGGAAGCTGCGGGTTCGAGTCCGGCCGTCGTGAGTGACGGCAATTTCCTTGAGCACGAATCCATTTTGACTCTGGAAACCTTGCAGGTTGCAGTACATCTTGTCGCTAGCAATGCTCGGTCGTAACTAAATTATTATCGAAAACGAAACAGTATTTATGTCAGAATTTTTACAAGTTTGTCTCGACAATTGTACGAAGCAAGCCGATCGTGAAGTATCAGACAAAAAGCATAGGTGTTTGGTGGAATATTTCCGCTAGTCGTTATCTCGATCCTACAGTCGATGATGTTTGAATTTATTCGATCATCCTGTTTGGAAACGTCAAACACCATTAACGGTACCTTGTTCTTGAAACTGTCAGGACTCAGTATCGGTGACTGTCTCTGCCCATAGTAAGCTTGCTGAAACTTGGCATACATTTGATATGCTAGAAGGAATCTTCCACTTTCAAAGTCCATGTTCATGTCAACGTACGGATAACTTTCGCTGTTTAAAAATATTTTTACATTACGTATTTGACAGTTATCGAATACGGAGCGACTTACTCCTGCATTGAGCTGTCTTCCGGTCTGAAGCCCGACCTTGATGTATCTTGGTTTTTCCGTAGCGAAGCTGGACTTTACTATCCAATTGATACGCTGACTATGAGGCAAGCCAGGATAAGTTTCCAGGCTCCAGGATCGGAATGGCACATCGAAGTTCTTGCCATTTTCTATGTTCTTCAACATCTTGACTCGTTCAACGGTGCTCACTTGGATGTGGGGCAGCATCCACTCGATAGACTGTAGTGTTAGCGAGACATCTTGAGGGTTTTCTGCAGCGGCGACAATTGCATTAATGTGCGTGTTGGCTAAAAGCAGTACGAGCTCTTGTTTCGAATTAATGATTATATGCTTGTAGTCCTCAGCGAATCCAAGAAGCATGGACAGAGGAACACAAACTTCGAACTTCCCTTCGGCATAAACCGGAAGCTTATATTCATCCTCGAGAGCCCAACCGGTCATCTTTGCAGCAGACAGTTCATTTGGTGTGAGCGAAAGGTAATTTTTCATAGCAGATGTTATTCCTACATCTCTCGTCTGGTCTACCTCGACACCATTGAGTACATAAGTAATGCGCTCGATTAGGTGAAGAATACCATTGCAGGATATTGACGTCGTTGTCGGATGCGTACCATCCGCTTTTGTAAGCGTGCCTCTTATACGTAGAAATGACTGCGAAGGTAAAGTACAAATATCTTGGTGCTGTACTGCAATGCGTACTTCCGATGGTAGTGCGTACGGTCCGAGCAGGAAAGGCTGGTACTCGTGCAATTCCATTTTCGTAATGCTGTCATCAAAAATGACTGGATCTTCCACGTTGAGGATTTCGTCTTCCATATTTATTCGGCACTTGTCCAATACTGAGAAGATACTTTATGTTGTCAGGTGTTAATGCACCGATGTCTGGTAGAGAACTGTTCTTGTTCACGCCAATACGATTTCTTTTATAACTGTTCGGTGTTACGAACTTTATGCCCATCGCTTCAAGTGCAGACGTAATGTAATTTCTTCGTCTTGAAAATTCACCAATCGTCCTCGCTGGTCAACGATTCGGACGACGACTTCGTGTGCGCACTTCACGACGACTGGAACGTAAATGATACTTTGCGGTACTTCGACCAGTTTATATCCTGGCGGGACCATCGGCGAAAACTCGTGCAGCATGTTGCTTAGTCTTCCGTTGAGATACGTTCCACTTGCCAAATTACAGTTTATTCTTATGACATTCACAGGCAAAATGTTTACTGCGCGTGTAGATTCGTACGTTCTCCCCGTATCATAAACCTTTGATTCGAATCCGAGCATCGTACCTATGGTGCCAGGTTTCGTAAAGTCGACATTTTCACTGCATGTTAGAATGCTTTTTTGAGTGTTTGGATTTCCACGCAGTTGAAAGTCTACTTCCTGTGGTAACATATCCCTGATGTAATTTGCAATGTCGTCAATTTCGTAAGAGCCAACAGGTAACTGTATTTCATGAGCGGTCCCATCGCTTTTCAGGAAGCAGATCTTGCAATTTTCTTCGTCAATGTTCGGTATGGCATTATACGTTTGAAAATCTACGAGTCCGATACACCATTCTCCGTCTAAATCCAGAGGCGGGAAATGAACCGCCCGCAGCTCAGATGCGTGACCTGTCAGGGTAAGTGTTATCGACATGACTAATAATTTATCATCACTGCACAACCTTTAAGTAGCAATTTTTTTATTTGTCAGCTAATTTTTATTTGTTAAAAAGCGAAGACACAAGTGTCCGCAGTTTGTTTGATTAGGCCTCTGTTCCGTTTCGTAATTGTAAAACAATGTAGTGGCCCGGGTCAGGTACTGTCGCAGTTCTGGCGGAGGCCGTAAATTACCAAAACTGTCGTAGTAAGTAGCTTTTTTTCCAGACTTTATGTACGCCACCCAGTGCGTGCCTCGACCCGCCGACGTGTCTAAATTAATTATGGCGCGCTCACGTGTCTTTGGCTTGCTGGGCAAAGTGTCTCGCATAAACACGCCGCGGAAATTTGGTATTTTCAGTTTGCGTGCGTACTTTATTAAATCTACGTTGGTGAGCGGTCGTTTCGGTAGGGAATTTAGGATTTTTTCATTCGTTTCTTCCTCATGCCTCGTCCTGTCTTGTGAGGATGCAAGTACAGTCCTGCGCCGTTTTTTTTACCGATGGCAATGGCTTCCATGCTGGCATTGTGTCGCTGTGCTTCTTTTAACTGCTTGCGCTCATTCTTCGAAGTGTTGACTGCCCGCACTATACCGCTCGTTGCACCGATAAGGCCACCGAGAGCACCCAATGCAGGCAAAAGCAAAGGAAGAAATCCTCCTATAATCTTCTTGTCGAGAGTCTGTAATTTTTGCTTGGCTTTTTGCACGCCTGCACCGATCTTGCACTTCTTGGTCTTGCGTGAGTTAGTCTTTGACTTGATGGAGCTGGCTCGACGAGCACCCAGTCCTAATTTCGTCTTTGCCTTCATGATTTTAGATACGCCCCACGCTGCGATTTTCTCTCCGAGTCCCGCGTTCGACGATTTACTTATATCTTCGGCTTCCTGTGCCAGTATCTGATCTGCTCTGTGCCTGGATTCCAGATCCTTGCTTAATGAATATGCGATATCGTGCTGCTTCAACTTTTCGTCGAGAGAATTAATGCCCACGTCACCTCGAGCTAACCTTTTCGCTAGTTTCGTGCCGGGGCCGCAAAATCTGTAGCCGGGAATGTGTAGCTCGAATGGTAGTTTGTTTATCAGCGAGTTTACGAGTCCCGCGCCGACGTATTTTTTGTTCTTACCTCTTCGAGTCATTACGCACAACTGACCAGAAAGTATAAATACGCTTCTTTTATACAATTACTTTAGTACAATGCAGGTCGTCAAGCAAGATGTTTGTTTGCCCGTGCGCATTACGCAAGACGATGTATTTAGTGCACGTGAATCACGACATGGCTTACTGTTGCCTTCTGCCGTACGTTGCATAATGGCGGGTCCGTCCAACTGTGGCAAGACGTGTGTTTTACTGAGTTTACTGGAGGAACCAAATGGTCTTCGGTTCGAGAATGTCTACTTGTATTCCAAGTCGTTGCAACAGCCAAAGTACCAGCGCCTAGCAACTGTTCTACGATCTGTGGATGGTCTGGAGTATTTTCCGTTTAGCGATAATACCGATGTTGTACCTCCAAGCGAAGCAAAAGCCAATTCCGTGTTTGTTTTCGACGATGTAATGTGCGAGAAACAAGGCATAATACAAGAGTACTTTTCCATGGGCAGACACGCCAAGGTAGACTGCGTTTACCTGTGTCAGACGTACAGTCGTATTCCAAAACATCTCCTACGAGACAACGCAAATGTCATAGTTTTGTTTCGCATGGACGAACTTAATTTACGCCACGCTTATGATGATCACGTAAACACCGACATGACATTCCAGGAATTCAAAGACATGTGCTCCTTGTGTTGGAAAGAAGAACACGGATTCCTAGTTATTGTCAAAGACTGGCCTCTATATAAGGGCAGGTACAGACGAGGTTTCGATCAGTTTATCACCAAACATGAGTCATAGCATTTCGAAATTCGGTCGTAGCAGTCGAGACTTACGTACTGCTCTCAAGTCTCATGACGACGTTATCCGCAAATACATTTCGCGACTGGCTCAAAAGGTGGAAAGTGTGAAAAACGAATTACTAGAGTATCTCGTTGCCATCGACCAGCGCGTGGAAGCTTCGGATTCTCGCATTCGCGACATGATCGAAGTTTCGAATGCACAAAGACGGGACGATCTGAGGACTTTTCAAAGTAGTCTGAAAGCATCACTATCTCAATCGTCAACAAATTCAGATTTGGCCAAACACAAGAAAGAAGTTTCTGCGAACGAATAGAAAAGTATAAAAGGAGGTCTTGCAATAAGTTTTCAGCCAGTACAATGTCGGACCTGGCCAGTGACCTTCATCGAGCTATACAGTCTGTTCGCGAAAAATATTTACTTGCTAGACGAACCAGACTTGCACGTGAGATGGAAAATGAGGAGATATTTAAACCAATCACTAGTCGCCTCGACGAACTTAAAAACAAGGAAGAACCAGCCTTCATTGTGAAGACAGAAGTTGAAGATGAAATGCCGACTGTAAAGAAGAGAAAGTATGAACCAGATCGAGAAGAAGAGGACTTAACAAGTACAGAGTCCATGCACAAGAAGAAAATACCGAAAAAGGGACATCAAGTTAATGCAATGGTCCGACCATACCTGATATCGTTTACGAGCCGGAATAATGACACGACCTACGGAGTGTACAGAAAACATAATAAATGGTTCCTCGGTGCAAAAGAAATAGACTTTCTACCAGGAAATATCGTGCGCGTAGCAGAGTTCAAAACGCGCGGGACTCCGGGTCTGTACGAATTGCTGTTTCGCAGGGAGCCTAAAGGATATTCTCACAACGACTTACAAGAGTACAAAAAACTGCTAGAGCTAACCAATGCACATTTTCGCGATAACGATCCAGATAGTGGTGTATATAAAGACGTAGATCATGAAAAAATCGACATTCTCGCTAATCTCTTCAGTGAACTAACAATACATGGCGAAGGTTTAAAAAAGCTAGAAAGTGGTCAGACATTTGACTATGTATATTGGGACGACCCTAATGAATTAGTTGATCGCCTTAGAATTCTACATGCATCGCTTAGTGTAGGAAACTATTCGCACATCAACGAAATAGTCTCCATACTTGAAGAACTGAAGGAAGCCGGCTACATACAATGAGTCGAACCGGAATCGCTCGCGAACTTCATGCTCCTGCTAGACGGAAATTCCTTCGTCACAAAGTCATAGTTCGTGGAATTGATGATTTATTCCATGCGGACTTTGTTGAGATGATACCGTATTCCCGATTGAATAAAGGTTTCAAGTACATGTTGACAGTCATCGATGTTTATAGCAAGTTCGCTTGGGCTAGACCTGTCAAATCAAAGACTGCAACTGACGTAGCCAAGGCCATGAACAATATTTTGCGTGATGGACGTGTACCGTCGCACCTGCAAACGGACCTCGGGAAAGAATTCTACAATGCGACCTTCAAGGCTTTGATGAAGAAGTATGGCATCAAACACTACTCTACATTTAGTAACGTCAAAGCCTCCGTTGTCGAAAGGTTTAACAGAACTTTGCGTTCCAAGATGTGGCGGCAGTTCACGGCTAACGGAAATTACAAGTGGCTTGACATCTTGCCGAAACTAATAAGCGAGTATAATTCCACTGTGCATTCTACCACGAAAATGAAGCCAAAGGACGTAAAGGATAATCGCCTGCTTCAAACAGTTTTTCCCAACACGAAGAAGAAAGATCCACGAAAGCGTAAAGCTAATGTCGGCGACATTGTGCGAATCTCCAAGCAGAAAGGTATCTTCGAGAAAGGTTTCACTGCGAACTGGAGTCCCGAACTTTTCCGTGTGACACATGTTCGTGAATCAGAGCCTAGGACCTACTACCTCGAAGATTTGGACCACAAACCTATCCATGGCGGCTTCTATGCCGAAGAGATTCAGCCTACGTTGTATCCCGATACGTACTTGGTGGAGAAGATTATAAAACGAAGAAATGGACTGTCCTACGTCAAGTGGTGGGGCTTTCCACCTCACTTCAATTCGTGGGTGGCAGATGCAGACGTCGAGAAATCCACAAGGCTTTAGTAATTTGTCTGTGTATTTTTTTTGTACTTGTAGTAGTGTAGTATGTATGTAATAAATTTTTTTTTTAATAGAACTTGCGGTGTTTTTATTTTCTCAAACCTTACACATTAGTGGTACTTTTTTAAAATTAAAGTTGTTTTGTATCATCCAGGGATCTAACCAAGGAGCTTAGTCGATCTAATCAGTCAGTATATAGATTACAAATTTATTTAATGAATTTTGAACTTTTTCCCGAATCTCTAGCATTAAAATAACGAATTTCCAATATGTTGGTCTTGATGGCTTATAGGATGATGGTAGTAGAGGATTTAAAGTATCTTTAAGAATGTTGAACATGGTTTATTGAAGTTATTGTTTTTTTTCATAAAATTAAACATTATTGCATCGATCGGGTATCGAACCGAGGACAGGAATCCATCGAATCAATATGTAAATTAATGAGTGATTTATTTAATGAATTTTGGAACTTTTCCCGAATTTCTAGCTAAATAATTACGGATTTTCAAGATGGCGGCCAAATGACAAGATGGTGGGTGTCACAGCAATAATAAATGATTACTGCACTCTAGCGGGTAAGAGTTAAACTAACATGGCGTCAGCGTACTCTAGCGGCCGAAAACAAGATGGTGGTCTCCAGCATCGAAGACAAGATGGCGGACATGACGTCATACTAGGTGCTTTGAAAAAAAGTGGTGGGAGTCAGTCTGCTAGCACCCACCATTGAGGAAGGAGCCTGTCGCCATTTTTAATTTTTTTTGACCTCGTCGGGTTCGAACCGAGGACTCCAAACTCCGTGTCGTTAATGTATGATTTTTAAAAAAAATGTATTAAAATTTTATTATTTAATTTTTTTTATAATTTTTTAAAAAAATTTCATTTAAATCGGATAATAAATAAAAAAGTTAAAGATGGCGACCGTAACGGAAATTGCAACGGTGACGTCATCACTCAAAATGGCGGAAAACACATCGCCGGAATTTTCGAGAACACATGACGTCATCCAAAATGGCGGATCCAAGATGGCGGATCCAAAATGGCCGCCGGGGTCAAGGTCAAGGTCAAAGGTCAAGGTCACAACCATCCAAGATGGCCGCCGTGACGTCACAATCCAAGATGGCGGACCGTCTCCTCAGGCTCCTCACCCAGAACCCTGTCCCAGTTCCGGCTATCCTATACTACTGTAACCTTCTAAAATTACAGACCACAAACGGATATCTTGAGAAGTTTTCAAATCAACGTGGTTCTTTTATTTTTCCTGAATCTCTACACACCGTACGTATGCCCTGGCATGAAGGGGGGGGGGGGGGTGTCCTTAGTGGGAGTCCCACGAGTGGATAACTCAACTCCACGCCGCAAAAGGTCGACCAACAAGCTTTCGCCGAATGCACCTTCGACTCTGTGACCGACAGTTGCAGACCTTCCCACTGTTACGCAACAACCGGGTTGTGACAACGCACTTCACAGCTACAGAGTGCAGAATGTCTGTGTCGTTTCAGATTTTAAAGTAGGAAAATTTTATATTTTCAACAAAAAAAAATTAAAATTTAAAATCCTTGTGTAGGCTAATTCATATTAAAAAAAACAATTAGTTCGGACACAAATTTAGAAAACAAACGCCAAGCCCACTTATACACACAGGGATTTTTTTCCTGAAGAAACAGGAGTATGGAAGGAAATTTTATATATATATATATATATATATATATATATATATATATAACACGTGCGCTAGTCTTTCAGTACACGCCAGAGATGTGTAACATCTAGCCTCAGTAACGAACATATTCATGTGTTATCATGTTGCAAATACACTTATAATACGAAACTCCAGCACGAAATAACTTAGTATTCTTTAAAATAATGTCGAGCGTGATAATTATATGCACGCAGATTGTATTTTTAAGCTAAATTTCTTGACGCGAGTCATGCGTAGTTTCCACACCCTCCGCAAGAATTCGTTACCGGAGCAGCTACATCGACTATCGAATCATTCGATTTGCAGAGCGAAATTTTAAACTATATAATGTAACTGTTCCTATAAAAGCCAAAAATACTTGGGAAAAAAAACATTACAAACTCCTGCTTTCGACCTGATTTTCGACAGGTAATTTTATTAAAATGCCACCCGTCTTGTTCAAATTCAGTAAACTGTTGATACTACAAATTTGCCCTTTGGCTTTGTGAACTTTTTTCTCGCAATATGGCGGCCGCGCCGTGGTTATACATTTCCGTTCCACGCGACTTCCTTTCCATTCACGAAATTACCCCTGCCGAATGCAAGAAGGGGGAGCTGAATTGTTGCCCGTTGGATGGGCAGCCCTTCAGGATTTTTCTGGCAATGGTTTGTTTGTACAGCGACTGGAAGGGCAGCCCATCCAATTTCAGAAAACATGTTTCTTTAAGTGTTTAAATAATCCTGAAAACTTGCCCCTTGGAAGGGCAGCCCATCAGGATTTTTCTTACAGTTGTGTTTTTGAAAGGTTGCCTGAATTGTTGCCCCTTGGATGGGCAGCCCATCAGGATTTTTTTGACAGTGGTGTTTTTGAAAGCTTGTCTGAATTGTTGCCCCTTGGATGGGCAGCCCATCAGGATTTTTCTGACAGTGGTGTTTTTGAAAGGTTGTCTAGTTTTGTTGCCCCTTGGATGGGCAGCCTTTCAGGATTTTTCTGACAGTGGTTAGTTTAGGTTAGGTTAGGTTAGGTTAGGTCACTTTACAAACTAACCACTGTCAGAAAAATCCTGAAGGGCTGCCCATCCAAGGGGCAACAATTCAGACAAGCTTTCAAAAACACCACTGTCAGAAAAATCCTGATGGGCTGCCCATCCAAGGGGCAAATAATTCAGACAACCTTTCAAAAACACTACTGTTAGAAAAATCCTGATGGACTGCCCATCCAAGGAGCAAGTTTTCAGGATTATTTAAACTCTTAAAGGAGCGTGTTTTCAGAAATTGGATGGGCTGCCCTTCCAGTCTCTGTACAAATAAACCGCTGTCAAAAAAATTCTGAAGGGCTGCCCTTCCAATGGGCAACAATTCAGTCGCCCCGAATGCAATGTACCGAGGGCTAAGATGTTCCACATCGGGAGACGGAACATCAGAAGCATGATAAACTGCCTGCTAGAGGTCACGTCTGCACCTAAGGCGATGATTGGTGACGCGGTGTGAAAGGCGCAGAGTGGGAACGCGTGGGGGAAACCTGCCGGTGCACGGCTGTGTCCTCCACGCCTCACGCTCCGGAGAAAGTAGTGTTAGTCCCAGCGGGGAATCGAACCCGGATCGCCTTGGCGACTCGTTCCGCCCGTGAACGTGGATCGACATCTTAAGGGGCCCGCCTCGTCAGGGGTGTATGTGTGTTAGTGAGGCGGGATGATAAGCGCGACGCTCGCTGGTGCTTCCAGCGCGGTATAGCCTCTAAGCGCAAGTCTCTGAACTGGCGCGCATTCGTCTCGTAGTCACAGGATAACTGTGAAATTTGAGCGGTGACCGTAACATTATATGGCGGAGAAATGAAGATAAAGGTGTTATGCAAGCCCCTTAAGTGGTTTCAAGAATCTGTACTGATTGTTTTATGCCTAAAAATTACTCTGAAAACTCGCGTTTTAGGCATTTTAACGCTTCTAAAAATACAGTTTTAAAACATAATCCAAAATTAAAAGTACTTTTCGGGCCTCAGCGAACTCTTAAATGCTTTTCGTATGCATACCCCACTCGGATATCTTGAGTAGTTTAGAAATCGCGTTGTTTTTCCTGAAGCTCTGCACACCGTATGTGTGCCCAGGTAGGCGGGCCCCTTAAGGGGGCCCGCCTCGTCAGGGGTGTATCTGTGATAGCGAGGCGGGATGATAAGCGCGACGCTCGCTAGTGTTCCTAGCGCGGTATAGCCTCTAAGCGCAAGGCTCTGAACTGGCGCGCATTCGTCTCGTCGTCACAGGATGTGAAATTCGAGCGGTGACTGTTAAATTATATGGTGAAGAAATGAAGATAAATGGGTAATGCAAGTCCCTTAAGTGCTTTCAAGAATCTGTACCGGTTGTTTTACGTCTAAAAATTACTCTGAAAACACGCGTTTTAACCATTTTCACTTTTCTAAAAATACAGTTTAAAAACTTAATCCGAAATCAAAAGTACTTTTCGGCCCTCAGCGAACTCTTAAAAATGCTTTTCGTAAGCAGACCCCACTCGGATATCTTGAGTAGTTTTGAAATCGCGTTGTTTTTCCTGAAGCTCTGCGCACCGTATGTGTGCCTGAGTAGGCGGGACAGCGGATATTTTCTTTCCACCGAAGGCTGATTTCGAACGTGTGCGTGTAGGGTATGCCGATTAGCGCGAATGCACTCTTGCAATTTCAACCACATCCACGCTGATTGTGACAAGAATTTCCTCCGCGATGTCGGTGCGAGCGATTTCATTTGAGATGGAGCATGGTGCTGGAGGGGGGGGGGGAGGTGGTTTGCGGTGTGACTGCTTCCTGTTCCACCCGAGGCCACTTCCGAACGAAGAGATAGCCGGTTTCGTCTGGAGCGGTCGGCCCTGCCGCTCGGTAGGTAGTCTGCAACGCCACGTTGTATTGCATCACCCCCACTACCATCTTCTGTTGCATCACCCCCACCCACTACTACTATCTTGTATTACATCACCCCCACCAACTACTACCATCTTGTATTACATCTTGAAACTCGCCTGCCCCCTCCCACACACACACGCGGTGAACCTGTACGTCATCATCACTTTGTATTGCATCACCATCATCTTGCATGATACCATTGATAACATCTTCTAGTGTGTTATCGCAACCATCTTGTATTACGTAATGGTCGACTTTAGCCATCTTGTGTCATTGAATATATACATACATATATATATTCAATGCTTGTATTGATTAGACACCTCTTTATTCCAAGAGAATACTTAACTGACTACTTGCTAGACCTCCAAACACACACACACACACACACACAGTGTAAGTGTTTAGAATTTGACGAGGATCGCTGGTTCAGTGACCTTTACGATAAACTCCGCAGCCTCTTGCACACCCGGGTAAACGTCTCCTGTTCATTGGCTGCCTGGGTAGCCTGTGGTTGGATACTTCTTTGGTCGAGGATTTCTCACTTGCCAACAGTTCTCCAGATAAACTGTTAGCTAACAGCTGAAGCAACGTGAAGCAAAGATATATTACACTCGTAGACTAATAATTTACACAATGTTATTTCTTAAGTGAAATATATTTACTAACAGGATATTAGTTACGTAATGATAAGCAAAGTATTGTACAGTAATATATATATAAGTAAATATATATATATATGCCCGTAAGACCTTTGGCCAGATACTCCAAAGCAAACTGTTTCAGAAGGGTGGGGTAGTATGTAAGCAAACACCAGACAGCTGATAGCCCATCTTTGAAAACTCTGCAAAACAGTGGCACCACCTGCTTTTGTAGTCTTCATTTAATTACTTTTTTTTATTTTGTTGTAATTCATGTTGCTTGTATATTATACATTAAAATAACACAATTTTAGGCAAGGAAGCTAAAAATAATGCCTTTTTTTCCGAAATAAAGTCTTTGGCTACGCCCCTAAACCTTGGTCACTGGACACGAACATACCCAATAAAGCTTTGTTGGTTTCGTAGTGGTAAAGCACTGGATTCCATAGGATCCGAGTTCGAATAACGGTTCGGCAAGTTTGATTTCGGATTTCGGTTTTCCACGGTATACTTACACCACTACAGGAAAATGCTGGAATTGTTCTTTACCATACCAGGGTGGCTAGCAAACCTGTGATAAAATAATCCAGGTTTGAAAAAAATTCCCTGTCACTGACATTATTTAATTGGCAAAAACTATCAAAAATTCAAATTCAAATTCACGATCGTAGGCATACCTCACTTCACTATTGCAGTATGCAAATATAAATTATTATATTATTATTGCACTGCTTTCGATGGAACTGAATTCCATGCGCGTGGTCGAAAATGTTGCTATAGTTACTAATGAGCGAAAAAAACTGGAAATAAAACTTTTTTGACGTGACAACGTCTAATAAATCGATGAACGCCGGATGTACGCACGAAAACGTGTCCCGTTACGCACATTGTGCCATTTCGCTGTGTTCCGTTACGCTCATTTTATATTTCTTTTTGCTAACCTGAACCTCCTAGCATTGCGACCGAGTCCGTGGCGTAATTATTCTGTTTTCATGCATTTCAATGTAACATTTTCATTGTTCTTTGCTAACCCGTTCCTCCTAGCATTGCTGCAGAGTCCGTGGCGCAAATATATTATTTTTGACTGCATCTTGGTGTTGGGTAAGCCATTTTCCTTCACATCATCCTTGAAACACTCCCATTCGTTTCCTACTTTTCCTATCGTCGTCCTATCCTGAACAGAATAACACATTGGAAGAAGTTAAATAGCAAACATGTATAAAAGTTATATTTAAAATAATCTCTTCGTTAAAGTAATAAACATATTTGAATTAATGAGTGCAAATAAAAGTAAATTAATCAATTAAATTGTAGATTTCTTTTCATTCCGTCTTTGTATCCATACAAAATATTGATAATTCAATAAAAATTATTCAAATATATTCATAAAAGTATGCAATCATTTCATCAATGTTTTGTTATGACGTTGTCACGTTAAACTATTGTCCGTAAACCGACTTTACAGACAACCAATTTTTTTTGTAATACTTGGTTACATGTTGTGAAGGTGGAAGAAAGGATGTGTACACGGAAACCACTACAAATCCAAATACGTCCCTGCTATAACTTTACTTTTACATTAACCTCGTACTTAAGAATTGTCATTAAAATTTTCACTGGCTACTTAGGGAATACTCTAATTTTTTTCCTGACTTTTCCAGTTTTTAAGTTTGTCTGTCTTCAATGATTTCGCTGTCGACAAGAAGCTTAAGCCCAAGTTATAAAAAAAATGTCAGAGAATGCGAAGCCCTGATATTTTGAAGAGAGGCCTCACCAAGGAGTATGAGGTGTAAGGAGGCGAAGGGGAAAAAAAAAGGGGGGGGGGGTGTAACAGTTTTCCACCAACCAGGAAGTAAAAAATTTTCAACGTTGGCGTCCGCTAGTACTAAAAATAAAGATTATTTAAGCGCTGTTAATATTTCGGGAAAAAATCGTGTTCACGCTGTTCGACGAGCAGGATCACACAATTCAACGACAAACACTTGATGTTACACAGGGGTGCCCACAAGTGGGGGTAACGACGCAGACTGCGTCATTAAAATTTCAGTTGGGGGGGGGGGTGGTTAAAAGACGATAAAAATGTATATATTATTTACATAATTATAGCTTCTAATGTGAAAATACGTTTCTGGTGCTTTGATAATTGAAAGGTATTTTGTAAATCAAATAGGCAACCCCGCACTTTCCTCAACAAAAGCAGTTTGGCATCTGTCGGTTCAGGATGAAATATTACCTGATATGACCAAAATTATTATTAGAAAATCAGTTTTAATTAATGCAAAATGTGATAAAATATAATACTAAAAAAGTATATTATAAAATAATTGAGTAAATCATCGAGAAAATGGCATAAAAAAATTCGGGGGGGGGGGGGGCATCATTAGGTTAGGGGGGGGGTGAGTCATAGTGTTTAGGGGGGGTGGGCACCACTGTGTTTCAGGTGTGTCGGTGGAGAAGCTGCCCCCGGGCGGTTGCTCTGGAGTTGACCTCGGCCCGCGACGAAGAACCAGACCCTGCCTCCGCGCGCGGTGGTCTCAGGGGCAGCCCGCCACGGAAGACTCAGATCACGATGGTCGGGGTGCGATTACAGCCAGGCCCCCCACATCATTCTGTGGGCCCCCGTTGCTAGAAGTCATGATGCCCCCCCCCCCCTTTTTTTCTAACAGAGATAAAAAAAAATGTTTTTTTTTTCCTTTATGTACATTGTTTTAGTTATATATTTTTTTTAACCTTTTCAAAATTATTTTTTAAACACATTAAAACTAGTTTAAGTCAGTGTTTTGATTTTCAACGAAAAATTTATTTCGAATAATGGCAAATAAATGAGTGTAGATAAGTGTTCTGCACTGTCAACATGGTGTCACGTCAACTGGTGGTGGTTTTGTTACTCACGGTTGTACAGATTCAGACACGTTCTGTACGCACAGAATATTCCGAATAATATTACTCTGGTGTAATATTTCATCGGTAAATAAATTTAGGCCTTACTGTTTAATTGTTTTCTATGATTTATTTAAAATCGTCTACTTTTTTTGTTTTAAGTTATTTTTTCATTCCTTCGCAGGCCCCCTAGACCCATGGGCCCCGTTGCCATAGCAACGGTAGTACCGGCCATGTGGGGGCCCTGATTCCAGCCCCTGGTCGCAGGGGGGTGGTCACGTCTGCAAACCGGGGGCGGACGAGCGCAACACAGTCAGCGCCTCGCAAAACTGTTAGTTTAAATTTGTTTACTGTTTATCCCCAAGGATTGCGTTCTTTTCAGTTACCCTCATCTCACTGGATTCTCTTTTAGCCCGCTAGTATGCTACTACCCCGTATACCTTCGTTTGTTGCCCGTTAGATCGCACTAGTGACAATCAAACAGATCCTCAGCTATCATAACGACCCGCCATCTTTGTCGCCCAACACACACACACACACGCACACAAACTGGTCTTCCCCATGTTGACTAGACGCCCTAAAAGATTGGCTGAAGCGCAGCGCTTGCATCGTGGAAACATTTTAAAATGACTGTAGTTTATAGCAGTGACTGTGTTTAACGAAGAGGATACTAATTCATACCTACTAACCATCATCAGACGTGGTCAAGCACCATTTCCCGCAATGCTCTGGGAGTGTCAATATAGCAATGGAGAGGTGAAAAAGTTGACTTCACACGATGTCCGCACAAATCTGTTGAAACATTTCCCTGACTTTTCCATGACCAAAATTATAAATTTCCCTGACAGATTTTTTTTAATTAATTGACCTATTTTTCAATTATCTGAAAGAAATAAAGACAGTCCAGCCTCCACCATCCCTACAACTATACTAGTTTAAACAGAACCTTGCCTACTCCATTTTACAGAGTGTATAATTATGCACTAAAATACCACCTGGAAAAAAGTGTATTAAAAATCTGGGTGACGGCATACCGAAGCATATTTACCCCTCAAATTACTATCACGGAGGAATTTCTAATGACATTTCCAGGTTTTAAAGTAAATTCCCTGTGCTTCAACTTCATCACATCAGTTCTGTCTGCAGACAATTCCTGGCGGAGGGGATGGACACTCTATAGGCAGCAGAGAGCCAGTTTTTGTTGCTACCACTTTGGAAAAATAAAAAGTTTCCAAGCTGTTGCATTATTTTTCTTATATTAAAGACATCTTGTACTTTTTTTTATATTTACTTCCGACTTTAAAAGACCCTCAAATTTGTATTACTTTTAAATGTGAGAACAAAATTTTTATTATTTTATGTCACTTGTTGCACGTGTTTGAAACTTTTCAAAACGCAAAAGACAACATGGCGTGGTGAAAGTGACGAAATACCTAGCTTCGAGGATTCTCATTCAGTGATATGAATTTATGTGAAATATGCATGAATTTGACATATACTGTGCGTTTTATGCTACAAGGGCAAAATTCTAAACATCTATATGCTTTTCTTCAATCTCCCGTCGTTATATCAGCCCTAGAAAAAATATTGCAGGGCTGAATCTCCACATGCTAACGAAAAATCCCGAGTTTCCTCATACAGATTTTATACACATTTTTACAATTTGTTGTGTAGCTGCATAAAAATATAATTTAAATATACCCGATTTTTTTTAATTAAAAGCGTAACAAAAACCGTATTTATATTTGTCAAGTTTGTAATCTTTTAGAAAAATGATTAAAGGGTACAAAAGAGGAGATTCAGTGGCATTGAGAGTCCAGTCTGTAGTAGTACTTTATTTACTCTATGGTATTACCTGCGACAGCTGTGTGGTTAAATGCAATACAGTGTCAATAAAAGAATGTCTTAAGTTTCAATGGTATATTATAACAGGGTAATTTGGACTATTTACAACAAATCATACATCAAATTGAATGTAAACTAACCTAGTTTTTCCTTACAAATGTTCAATTCAATATGTGCACTTCTAGTTATACGTAGAGACAGGAAAAATTCGCGGGTTCAAAGACCTCCAGGATGAACTCCATAGTTCTACGTACACTCGGTCAAAAGTCACCCATTCATTGGCTGCTGTCTTGTGAGACGTCCCAACGTTGCAGCCTGTGATTCGATAAAGCTTTGGTCCTGCGTTTCTCATTGGCCCAAAGTCATCCAGGTGAGTTATGAGCCAATAGCAGAGGCAGCACTGAGGTATAACTAATTGCATTTTAGCATATCGCGAAACGAATTCACGAATTTTTCCGGTCTCTAGTTATACGGCACACATACAACTTAAAAAGTCCAATTCGTCCCACACTTTGGTTAACAAGTCCGGAGTAATGGAAGCAAACAGCCTCTTCTATCCTGTGTCTCAACTCTGGCAAATTATTGGGTAGACACGATCTTTTATACAATCCAACGGTCAGGGACTTCGAAGTTCAACCACTCTCGTACAGAGAGATTCCAACGGGTAAGGGGGGGGGGGGCTCCATCCTGTTGCCGAATAGAGTTTACAGGTTCGTTCTCTACTAATTTAGAGGGGGGGAGGGAGAAAGACCTTTCTTTCCCGCAGCAAGCGAGGAAAAAAACAAAAACAATAAAACGAGAAATCGGTAATCGCGCATGCGCTTTTCTAAAACTGTTTTGAGTTACTCTTGTTGTGAATTATACCAACAGTTGACACTATTAAAATGTATCACTGGTGCATTCATTTATGGACATGGCTGTGTTTTGGTCGGTCGCGCTCTCAGCAGCTGCGCGCTGGCCTAGGTTATGTGCGCGTGTGTGTGTGTGTGTGTGGCACCAGCCCAGGCAACCAGCCGTCGCCAAGGGGAGTGGGGGGGAGGGGTCTGGCGGGAAGTAGGCGAGTCCTGGCGCAGAGGCAGGTGGCCGACGGGCCGGCCTCGATACGCAATCCGGAGCCGCGCGGATTCCTGCGCGGATTCGCGTATGCGCGCGCCGACCAACTCCGCTCCGCCGCGCCGCTTCCACCAGACGACACACACAGCCCCCGGCTCCGGACTAGAGGTGTAAAAGTAACGAAAAAAAAAGCGTACCCGTATGTATTCGTTACTGTAACAATTGGTACTCGTTACTACCGCGTTAGTCGTTAGTTACTTCTGATACCTCATAACTAGAGACCTGTAAAATTCGCGGCTTCATTTCGCGATAGGATAGAGTCCTAATACTTTTGACATTATTTTGCTTCAGTGATTGGGCCACAGCTTATCTGAAGGACTCTGGGCCAATGAAAAATCTTTAACAGAAGAATTAGCGAATCACGATCATTCCAGTCAACAGGTGTTAAGAGTCGGTAACCAATCAGCAGATGTAATTTGCACGAGTGCGTAGAGGATCATGGAGTCTATCCTTTAGGGATTTGAAATCGCGAATTTTACAGGTCTCTACTCATAACTAGAGGCAGGCATTTTTCGCGAATAAATCTGAACTCCTATTAGACTGCAACACGGTATACCCGTAACAAGGGTTTCTTCTTGTGATTGGCGGCCGTCTGCGAGAGAAGTCATTGCCTTGTTTGACCGAGCCACTCAAGACACGTTTACTTCCGCGCTGAATTACTGTGATTGGTGTTACAATCGACGCGTTCCTGAAAGAAACCCGCCCAATCACGAAACACAGATCATGCTACAGTGTTTTAACTTATAACTCGTCTCTGAATCTTTTCGCGAAATGTGCATGGCCCTACTCATAACATGCTATGTTATGTTAGAGCAACTAATCGAGTCGTATTGCGTACGCGTACAGTATGACGTCACGACGTCGCAATATTCGTAATTTGTAGAAAACATACTGTTACGATTTCCCTGCGGGGGTTCGTAAAGGATAGCCCAATTAATAGATTTTATTTCACACACACAGTTTTATTTAATACCACTACTTGTTCCTTACAATTAATCTTCTAAGATGGCAGATAATTAACTACACTTAAAGAAATGTCTATTCTCCAGTCACTCGTTTCACACACCTCTCTGGGCCGCACTTCCGGCGCAACTCTCGCCGCAGCACCCCTCGTGGGTCTCCGCCGCGGGACTCCGTCGCCGCACTCCGCCGCCGCCGTCACACCCTTCGCCGAGATCTCACACGACGACTCGCTCGCCTCTTCACTCGGGACTCCGCCGCGCCCGCGAATCTATCGCCCGGAAGCTCCCGACTCCACTGATCTCACTCACTCCCTGCCCTGGAACCTTCGTCCAAGGACTTCGCCCGGAAACTCCCGACTCCACTGATCTCACTCACTCCCTGCCCTGGAACCTTCGTCCAAGGACTTCGCCCGGAAACTCCCGACTCCACTGATCTCACTCACTCCCTGCCCTGGAACCTTCGTCCAAGGACTTCGCCCGGAAACTCCCGACTCCACTGATCTCACTCACTCCCTGCCCTGGAACCTTCGTCCAAGGACTTCGCCCGGAAACTCCCGACTCCACTGATCTCACTCACTCCCTGCCCTGGAACCTTCGTCCAAGGACTTCGCCACTCTGCCGCACCCGCGGCACTATCGCCCGGAAACTCCGCCGCGGGAGAACTCCCCACTCCGACTCTCTCTCTGACTGACTCGAAGGTCGGCCCAACCTCCTTAAATAGCCCTTGGGTTCCCATCCAGAACAATCGGGCATGTCTCCGAGATATCTCGCGACCTTCGCCGTCGAAATGCCCAGAAACGCGTCGTGAGTCCTCGAAGGACGCGGTGGCTGCTCTAAGAACGCCGATAAAGGCGTCTGAGTCCTTTTATTCCGCAGTGCGGCCTCTTTTAAGTAACCCGATCTGAGGCAGGTGCGCGCTGCGACGGTCAGGATGTAGCGAGATAGTATGACACGAGATACCAGGGAGAGGATGCGGGTGGAAGGGGGCGCAGACAGGCCGAACGAGTGCGGCGACGCCAAGCACTGCAGCCAAGCGCGCTCGTAACAATACTTATACATTACACACCAAACTGCGTAAAGTGCATTTTTTTTTTTTTTACTTTTCCGTATTTTGAACTAGACGTGTGTTTAAGTCATTCTAAATTTAATTTGATTTAATAGGTCAAGTGTAGAACTACAAGTGAACTGTTGACCCATACTACGAAAAATGCGAGTAACGAAATGCATTCGTGTGTAACGTTTCGTTAATTCAGGGGTGCCCACAAGGGGGGGGGGGGAGGGTAACGACAAGAGCAGTTTGCATCTGTCAGTTCAGGATGGTCCCTATCCCCGCTTCGACAATAAGCGCACACACTCAAAGGTAAAAAAATAAAAATAAAAAGCTTCGCGCCTGCGCAGACCGTGCAATTGAAAGGAGAATCTGGTGCATTCTATCAGGCTTGGAAATTCTATACCTCTGTTCAGCTCATGCCCGCCTGATAGTTGAGACCATATTTCCGATTATTCCCCACACTTTCTTTACAAGTCAAAAGATATAGACAGAAAAAGAAAAAGTGTTATCACTTTACACGCATTCCTTCTCATTTCATTGTTTTGCTTGTTATAGCTGGCAGCGACACCCGGAATTGGCTGGACCACACTGAAGCTATTTATTGTCTGCCATTACTGAATGTATCAGTTCGAAGTCGGGTTGTGCTTGTGCGTTATTCTTATTGTTATCATCTTCGAATTAATTAGTTTTTGAAGTGTAATCGTGATATAATGCTGGTATTGTAGCCATGCCTAAAAAGCAAACGCAATATAAATATAAATGTTAACTAGAGATTTTGTGTGAAGGGACTGTTAGACATGATAAGTAGGCATACCATTGCAATAAGAAGCATTTTTATAAAGTTAAGCACAATTTAGAAATTAGGAAAAAAATAATTGAGGTGAAGTGCAGTGATAGTTCTGCGTGGAAACCTTATGTTGAGGGAACATCGACATCTACCGCTATTTATGACCCGGAACGAGAAAGGTAAGTGTAAAATATAATAAGCAATACAAATGTACATATCGGTATCAGACACTTATTACGGGGCCCGTCTACATGCCAGAAAATCGCGCTGCAGCGTGTTAGAACACGTTTTTATACCGAAACTATGTAAATGTGTGCTCACGCCTTTTATCTACGAAAAGAACACACATTTCAAACGACTGCGCTCGCCTACCTAGCAAGTGAACAGTGTTACATAGTGTGTAAAATACATGTTTAAACAGAATACTACAGAAAATTTTAGAAATCGGATTCGGTATAAAAAGAACTCAAACTTTAGACAAGAACTAAAATATATTTTCAAAATGAACTTTACATAAAAAAACAATATTTTATTAGCCCTGAACATGGCCAAAAATGGGGTTTTCAGGCTTCTGTATCTTACTAACTATTCACGCGATGTATGTGGCACTAATATAAGGGCATGCGCTGGACCTTTCTACAAACTATGCAGAAATAAAATTATTAGGTCACCGCATTGTATGCGACGGACGTAGCGTCGGAACAACAAGAAAGGGGGGTGGGGTGAGGGATGGAGAGAAAGAGAGAGAATTGCACGCGGTATTAGTTATCTTTCTTTCCGCCATAAGAGCAGAAGTATTGGAGGTTTGGAAACACCCTATTACGGTTGTGACAATTCTTGGAAGGGGGAAAATGATTGACACTCCCGCCGAGGGAACGCGGATGCAGCCTAGTTCCAGCACCGACCGCTGTCGCACGCGAAGGCTGCTTCGATAGCGAGTGAAAGTTCGGGATGCGCTCCCAGGTAGGCGGGTGCCTTAAGTACTTTCAAGACAACACGCATATTAGAAACACATTTTTTTTTAAAAAAAATCGGAAGATTTTGCGAAAAAATATGACATTCATCCACTTGCACCAGTACCTGGAAGAATAAGGTTTAGGAAGAGGGCAATGGACGAGATTGGAGTTGACGAGCCCAAAAGAGACCTAAATCGTAGACTTAAAATTGAAATGTATTTTAAGCTCTTAGATTCTCTGCATCGTCAACTCGAGGATAGATTTTCCGATCATTCCTTAAAAATGGTTACGCAAATGAGCCACTTTTCTCACACAGGAGTTCTTAATGCAGAGAAAGATAATGTTAAATCTGAAGACATCAAAGAGTTGTGTGATTTCTACAAGTGGTATTGTGACTCGGTGGTTGAAGAACTGAACAGCTTCAGTGATCTATACCTTGCCACACATCCAAATATCTCACTATCCGATGTGGTAAAAGAAAGCCCAAGAACATCAAGAAAGGAAGATGAAGAGACTGAAGTGGCTAATGAAAACCTGGTAGATACAGAAGAAATCGATGGCGATGAAGAGGAAAAGGAAGATGAGGGAGATGAAAAGAAAAATGTTTTGTGGGTAACCCAAGGGTTTCTGAAACCTTATCGATGCCTCAATAACTTTTCTGGGTTTAAAGCTATCAAAGTTGTTTATGAAACTTTACTCTCATTGGCAGTAACAAGTTGTTCCGTAGAAAGAGCAATTAATAAGTTACGTATAGTGAAAAACAGGCTGAGATCGTGCATGGGTGACAGATGGCTGTCAAATCTAATGGTTCTGTGTTCGGAAAAATATGTGCTTGCATCCATTTCAAATGATGAAATCGTTGAGATCTTCTCTCGATCTACATCTTCAAGGAAGAAGCTTTTGTCAAGGATATAGATCAGCGTTAATTTTTAATCATGCAATTTTTTCTTTGCTAGTGAAAGTTATTGCAAGGAGACACAAATTCAATTTGAGCTAGATTTTCAAACAGGCAGTTATCTGTATTACTTTTGTTTGTTATGCTAAGATGTATATATTATATATATATATATATATATATATATATATATATATCTCGATGTTAACTGTTTTTAATATATGTCTAATTCAGAATTTTTAAAATTTTCCATTGTACTACTGAACTATTGTGAGTGATGCCGCGATACTATTTCATCTCATTTTTAAGCTATTAAGGTAACAATCAAGGATTGAAAAGAACATTGTCACATGTCAAAGTATGCTTAAATTATAATATTAAATATTACCTGATATGACCAAAATTATTATTAGAAAATCAGTTTTAATTAATGCAAAATTTGACAAAATATAATACTAAAAAAGTATAATATTATAAAATCATCGAGAAAATCATTGAGAAAATGGAACAAAATATTTCGGGGGGGGGGGGGCACATAATTAGGTTAGGTAGGGGGGGGGGGTGAGTCATAGTGTTTGGGGGGGTGGGCACCTCTGGTTAATTGGTACTAGATGGCGCACCCGTTACTCAGTACTGAATACATACGGTTTGCTACAGCTATACTCCGGAGGAAGGCTTTCCGGCAGGAACTGTCGAGACAGAGGGAAGGAAGGACGCGCGCCGCAGATTGGCCTTTTGAAAAATACTTTCAAGATAGATGCCGTAACGTTGCGCGACACAGCTGTGGCTACAGTCATTCTCCCGTAAATCGGCACGCACGAACCAGTACTCAACAACTAGACTTAATTTTGCTTCATCCTGCTTATTAATGTGCACACTTGATGCCGCATGGCATAGCTATTCGAATAACGGTTTACAAATGACCTTTTAACTATCGGAGGTTGCTGGGACAACACAAATCAGTAGAGACCTGCAAAATTCGCGGATTCATTGATCTCTAGGATAGACTCCACAGTCCTTTAAATACTCGCGGAAATGACACCTGTTCATTGGCTACTGACGCGTGAGACGTCTCAACTAAGCTGTCCGCAATTCGGCACTTTCTTGGTTTAGTGTTTCCCATTGGCTCACAGTTGCCCGGATAAAATGTGGGCCAATCGCAGAAGCGGTACGAAGGTATCGTTGTTTTGATGCTAGCCTATCGCGAAATGAATCCGCGAATTTTGCATGTCTCTACAAATCAGTGTTACTGCGAACACTTTGTTGTGATGCAGTTGTTCAAACGTAAATGTACAAATTTGCAAGTATCTGCCAAGTCTACACGAATATTTGTGTTCCATTAAAAAAATATATATACTGTGTACAAAGAAAGAATATATGCAAGAGACTGGCCTTAAATATTTACTAGGGATGGGCCAGTCAAATCCTGAAGTACCATCTAATCCTCAGGATTAAAAAAAAACTTCGAAGAAAATTATTGGAGGAAATGAAATAAATTTTAAAAATTAAACACTGGCAAGTCTGAAGTATAGGTAATAGGTCTATTCTTTTAGAGTTCACCAAGATATTGCAGATATGATGTTTTTATATAAATAAAATTAGGATTTTTATTGATTTTGGAGTATGAGTAAGTGAAAAAAAAAACAATTAGATAAAATGTTTTAACTAAATACTTTATTCTAGATATTAGAAATGAGGTGAATAGTTAAAAATTTGGACAGATGATTTCTCGTTTACATAAAGGACAGAAATTCTGATCTAGTGACTAAAATGTAACTCCCATATGGATCAACCTAACTGCACGATATTCACGTAAGTAGTTCTTAACTATGCAGGACTAATCCTCTTCCACCGTGTGGCAGTGGCTGCGATTGAAACACACGGCGGTTTTCTCCCTCCTATCATAACCGCAACCTCTTGGCGCTATCAATTTGACTGCTGGTAATCGACGCTATAACCTATAATCAGTTATCACTTCCGCTTTCTCTATCTCTCTCTCTCTCTCTCTCTCTCTCTCTCTCTCTCTCTCTCCCCTCCCCAAACCCTTCAAAATCATTGACCGTCCTCAACCCAACAACCCTTAAAAATGCGTTTTTTTTTATTTAATTTCTAATTGCGGGGACAGTTTTAAAGGTTTAACGCGCCAAATTTATATTTTGTTCGCTTTGGCAGCCAATAATCTTACTATTTCTCAAGTTCATTTCGAAAGTGTTCGGAATTCAATATTGTATGTTTGACCTTTTTTTTTTTTTAGTTCAAGGAGAAATTGGGATTCGGGTTATTTTATTTCCACTGTTTTCATATATTATTATATACAGAAATTATTAAAATATTTAACAAAACTTTTTGTGTTATATTTTTTTTGAAAGAATGAAAAAACTGCACGTATTAATTCAATTGAGGTGAAACAAATGGATGATTCCAGTTTTATTTTCGGGACTTATTAACGGTTTCCTGCGATATTTCAATACATATATTTAGCAACACTGAAAAAGCTGCAGATCCCCGGATCCATACCGAGTGGGGACGTCAGAATGTTTACGTAAGCGGTTTTGGAGAGGGAGGGGGTCGTAAAAATTCCTTATTTCTGAAGAAATGAAATTTAAAATAATAAATCTCGTTAAACATTATTATTGTTTAATTTGTATTATGATAATATACTTTACAGCTAAAACATGTAGCAGGAAAAAAATATATATATATATATCAGAATGTATAATTGCTTAGGAGATAAACTACGCAAATAGTGCAACGACGCAACCAACGCAAAAAAACAAAAATCCCCACAGTCGTTTAAAGAGCACGAAGTCGCAAGACGTCACCAACGCTTATAGGAAGCCTTTTACACAATAAGTTACATTCATTTCTTCTTCTTTTTTCTCGATGAACCTGCAGCTGAAGGTTTCTCGGCAGACTTCAGACTCGCCGCGCAGGCTCCATCGCTGGAAGGAGAGGTACCTGTCACAACACTCACAACCGCTCAGTCGCGTCTTGTCTGGTGTGTCGCGGCTGACGGTGCAGTTCGATTGGTTCACGTGACCTGTGACGTCAGGTATTGAAGGGGGACGCACCACAACGCCGAAATACCACAACGCCGAACGCACAATAACGCCGAAAACCATAGCGCCGAATGCCAAACTGACTACAACGCCGACAGCTAGAAAACTGCTGTGTACCACAACGCCGAAAAATGTCATTGCAGGACTGCCACAAAGGTTAATAGGTAAGGTAAGGTAAGGTTAGGTTAGGTTAGGTTAGGTTAGGCTAGGTTAGGCTAGCCTAGGTTAGGTTAGGTTGTGGTATTTCGGCGTTAAGATTCATTTAAGAAACACACACAAATTCATTCAGTTGTTTTTCATTTTGCTCCTGTGCCCCCCCCCCCCCCTCACCGCAGCAACAGTTTTCGGCGTTACTGTATTTCGGCGTTGTGGTAGGTACACAGCAGTTTTCTAGCTGTCGGCGTTGCGGTCAATTTGGCATTCGGCGTTATGGTATTCGGCGTTATTGTACATTCGGCGTTGTGGTAACGACCCGTATTGAAGGTACGGTCGCGTGGGACGGATCCGCCTGGCCAGAGCTGGCGAGCTTGGAACCACCGAGGTCAGACTAGAGGTGGGTCGAAAAGTATCAACCTGATACTTTGGCACTGATACGCGCCTGTATCAGGAACGTAAAACGAGTACACTTGAAAAGTATCAAGTACTTTAATATCAGTTCATAATTCGCCTGGAACAACACCACGGCCAATGTGCGCAGAACCCGATCGCAGATGACGGTCACTTGGGCGGAGCTTGTGAAAGGGGAGGGAGCAGGAACGACGAATAAGGGATAAAGAAGGGAAATAATGTAGGGGAGTAAGCGCAGGGGAAGGCGTTGAAGGAGAGGCGCAAAGCGAAATTGTTACGAGTCGTTTGGTTATTGTCCCACATCAAAGTACGCTCAGTGCGCAGTGCGTGCACAGTCTCGTTCAATAATAAAACTAATGAAATTTTAATATTAAAAAGTACATTAATACAAGATATAATATTTATATTTGTGCACCTAACAGCTATGAAAATGCAAATAAATTCTCAGTTGACACTAATAACAGATGTAATCAACATTAGGACTTTTTTTTTTTCCGAAAACAATTAGTAACAAGTGTTTTCATACATTAAAAGATTACGATTTTATCAAAAATTAAAAATAAAAAAAACAGATACGTACATTAGTGAGCATACTATATCAATGTTTACGTTTCAAATGTTTCTTCAGATTAGTCGATGATGATTTATAACTCAGTTTTTGTTTACACAAATTACAATTAGAAAACTCATTATTTTCCGTAAAAAAATTCCACACAAATGAAGTCTTTTTCCTGCACTTATCCATTCCTTATTTCACTATAAAGATACTAACTACAGAGCATGACAGCCCGCAACAATGAACATGGTGGTAATTAATACACGGCCAGGACGAACTGCAGTGAATGTTGAAATGATTGATACTGGCTGTATCAGGAGGGCATGAGAGTAACAGAGGTAGAGAATTACCGGGCGTGATAAATAATGTATCAGAGACACCGATACCTTTTTACGCTGGTGATGACGGCACGGAGGATGTGTACCCTGTAACAAGAATGCTGATACCTTGTCGCTTCCTGGGACCGCTAATGCTCTGATACAAAAGTATCAGATACTTGTAACTAGGTACATTACTGTATCAGTATCAGGTTGGAACAGATACCGAAAATAGCTGTTACAACCCACCTCTAGGTCAGACAGGTCGGACAGCGCCATCTGCATCTGACCTCGTGAACAGCGCACGACAATGAGAAGCATGATGAATTCAAACAAACTGTAAAATCGAGGGAAATTTTTTTAATTTTAATTTTAGATTTTTTTAATAATTTTGTCTTGGGCATCATTTTGTTGTATTTGTTTTTATTTTCGTGATCTGTTTTGAAACATATTAGGCAAAAAAACAACAGGTTAAGCCTATCTTAGTTAAATGTTAATGAAATGTATTTAAATTTCCATTAATGTGCTTTTTATATTAATACTTATCTTGCCTAGAACTCTCGATTAAAGCCAAGATAAAAGTCTATAGCAATCTACAGTGTGCTGCCATCTGTGTACGATCACGTGAACCAGATGCATCAGACAATTGAAAGTGGATCGCTGCTACAGGAAACATAGCAGATGGCATGTTCGTGAACCACGATTAGGCAACATCAGACAGGCGCGACAACCGGAGACACCAAGGTCAACGACGTAACAGCGTTATTTAAATACTTATAAATGAAATAAGATGGCCTCTGGAAGTTTCTAGAATCCAAGATGGCTGCTGTGAAGTCATCCAAGTGGGGGTCTTCTTTGTGATTAACTAGAATCATAGATGGCGGTAAATACAAGTTTTAAGGACTTTTTTTTAGTTAAAACATAGTCGGGATGTCAAATTTCACGCCAGTTCAATGTCAGGCAGATCAGACGGGCGCGATGGCGGGAATGTGGCAGGGCCTTGGGGCCCGTCTAGTTAGGGGTGTACGTGTGTTGATGCGGCAGAATTACAAGTACGGTGTTGCCTCTAAGCGCAGTCTTCTCGTCGTCACAGGAAAACTGCGAAAATTGAGCGGTGACCGTACCATTATTTGGCGGAGAAACTAAGATAAAGGTGTAACGCGAGCCCCTTATAAGTGCTTTCAAGAATCTGCACCGGAGGTTTTACGCTTAACAATTGCTCTGAAAACAAGCCGTTTAGCCATTTTCACTCTTCTAAAAACACAGTTTAAAAACTCCATTAGGAATCAAAAGTACTTTTCGGCCCTCAAAGAATTATTAAAAGTTTTTCGTAAACGGACAACACCGGGGGTATCTCGAGTAGTTTTGAAATCGCGTTGTTTCCCCTGAAGCTCTGCGCACCGTGTGTGTGCCCGGGCAGACGGTAGCCTTAATTGCTTTCAAGAATCTGTACCGGGTGTACACCCGTTTCAGCCATTTTTCGCCCTCCTGAAAAAAAACTGTTTAAAAAAACTAAATACGGAGACATATTTACTCATCCGTCCTCAGCGTGTTGTTAAATGCTTTTCCGTAAAAAGAAATAATTCACCCATATATCTTGAACGGTTTAAAAATCACGTGAGGGTTTTTTTTTTTTTCCCCTGGAGCTCTGCACAGCTGAGTGTGCAGGTTGGGGCTTTAATTCGTCACACCACTTGCGTGGATGGAAGCAGTTCGCTAGAAGGTCGAGGTCATCTAGCGCCAGTTTCCTGCTCGCTTATGAACCTTATTTCGTCCGGGAAACAAGGGCAGATTCCCGGCCGACACACTGTCGCTCGAGACGGGAAGTCACGCACGGATACCCTCGTCTCTTGTCGCCTTGCAGTCCGTGAAACTCTCGACAACAGTTCAACGAGCGTTCACTCACGGATATTATTCTGTAATGGTGTCAATTCACTGCACGTCCGTTTATAGAGTCGGGAAATTTTCCCCCGCGGTTACAGCCACGATTATTTTTTTGCAAAGTAAGACGTGAAACATTTACACATAATGACTAAAGACCTGCAAAATTCGCGGATTCATTGACCTCTAGGATAGACTCCACAGTCCTTTAAATACTCGCGGAAATGACACCTGTTCATTGGCTACTGACGCGAGAGACGTCTCAACTAAGCTGTCCGCAATTCGGCACTTTCTTGGTTTAGTGTTTCCCATTGGCTCACAGTTCCTCGGATAAAATGTGGGCCAATCGCAGAAGCGGTACGAAGGTATCGTTGTTTTGATGCTAGCCTATCGCGAAATGAATCCGCGAATTTTGCATGTCTCTAATAATGACTCATGCTGATGATTGGACCGCAGCACTCTAGCACACACGCTCCTGACGACCCTGAGCCGGTTATAAACAAGGATAAGTTGTGGTTATCCATACAGTGTGACCTGCCAAACCAGGTGACCTTTGCGTGGACCAATGTGTAGGCTACACTAAAATGAGTAGTGTGGTTTGGGTGATTCAGGCACAGGATTCAGGATCAATGACCGAACGCCCTATTTGATTATTTTTTTAAATCACAACGGGGTTCCGGGGGTCCTCCCCCGGGAAAATTTGGATTTTAAGGTGTAAAATAGTGCTATTTTAGCAGTTTTCAGTTCTTAAATTTAAATATTGTAATGGTAAAAATTTTATTAATTTTAATATGAAATTTGTTTGAGTGATGAATAAGAAATTAATTAAAGATTTGGTGCTGGGGGGGGGGGGGGTTGAACCCCTGACCCCCCCCCCCCCACCCCCCCGGCTACGCCCGACTGAACGGCTATGGTTGGTAAGCAGACAGTAAAAATGTGCATGTAGGATGTCTACAAATAGCCTAACTGGGAACCAAATTTAAGATTATTTTATGACTTTTTAATCTTTTTTTTAACTTACACCAGTGTCATGTTTTATATATAACTAGCTAATATTCCGTGTCTTTGCTAGCGCTATTTCAAGTTATCTGTTGCTGATATTTTAACATTGTATGAAAAGTACGTACGTGATTAATTCCAAACGTTTTTACTAATGAAATACACAAAAATGTGTCAGGTGAATATACGATTTTATTCAAAACAAACCCGTTTAAGATTGGTATTTTCTATGGTGGTAATACGTAAGTATGTTTAATTATTTTGTAACATTGCAATAATTTCTTGCCCGCTCAACATAAAATACACTGGCATAAATAATTTTTATTATATTTTTCTGAACATGGTTAGGTTGTCTGTTTCAATGCAAATAATGACTGATTATATGTTTCAGACGTATTCTTATGTTAGCAAGTGTTGTTGTGCTCCTACTTCTCATTAGTTCATGGTTTTTAAGAATGTCCGTTAATTTACTTAATTCGAAATTATGAAGCTGCTAAAAGTTATTGTTATTACTATTATCTATTTTGCTGGTTGGTTGAATTTTCAGGGGTGGTAATGTTTTTATTTACTTTTTTTTGCTATGGTATTTTGCCTGAAATCAGGCTGATGCAATAATTTTGCCAGTCATGTGATAGAGAGAGAGAGAGAGAGAGAGAGAGAGAGAGATCTGCCAGCGTGGGAAAGACCACGCGTGGGAAAGACCACGCGTGGGAAAGACTACGCGTGGGAAAGACTACGCGTGGGAAAGACTTGTGATTTAGTCGAGGTGTGGTTCCTATGTACCAGTGAATGGCTGGTTTTCCCGAATGGTATAATGTTGTGATTGGTAGAAAATTACGTCACACGAGTGCCTCTTGTCTTTCCCAGGAAGAAGAGCTGCCATGTTAGTTGTCGTGTGCTCGTGGTACCGAAAGGTCACGGTCGGGAGAAAATAAATAATAAATGTAGTAAGTTGAAGTAGCCGACGGTCAGAGCGGCGTTGATTTATATAAAAAAAATTTTTTTTAACGTTTTATTGGAATTTGTTGACTGTAGTCGTCAGTGTCAAGCCAGCAACGAGACTTCAAAATTCGTTTTTAGTCGTCGTTCCAAGGTCAGAGTTAATCACTTATACCGAGAGTTCGTGTGTAACCATGGGATTTTAATATCAGTAATGAATCTTCGTTTTGTCAGACATTTCGGTACCATTTCAAAGTAAATTGCTTTTTTTTAAATTAACTTTTTTTGTTTTGTGTTTTAGATGATTTGGATCAGTTTTGTAGTCTGAAGATGGCGGTCGTTATGGATTTTTGAGAAGGATTAACAAAAAAAGTTCAAATCAGTCATTGTTCTCGTGGGACTTTTACGAAATTTAAACATTATTTTCGAACCCAAATATACTTCGTTTTTTTCATGTATGTGCAATCTAGACCACTTTTGAGCTAGACGGAGGTCTGAATTGTTACTAAGTAGCCAGGTTAAAGTATTTTAATTAAGATTATGCCATCGTTTACACTTACACTTTCATTTATTTTGGTTATTGCCATGCTCCAAATAATTAAATATTTTTATCTTTATTTGAAAAGTATAATACAGTTTTGATATTTCTTATTTTACATATTAGTTGATTAGTAACTATGTTTAGTATCAATTAAACAAAATTGCTAACATTTTCACCCCTCACCTTTTTTTTTTCAACACAGATGCCTATGTGAAAATTCATAACTACAGATTTAGTAAATATGGCGATATCCATTAACGAAATAAAACCTAACTGATTCCGTTTTTACTATCACAGCTGTGAAATTCAAGATATAAAAAAACTTACATTTATAACGGATTTTTAAAATAATATTCACCTGTGTTACAATTAACGTTTAAGGAGTGTTTATTAATTATCGTCAGTATCTTGAAAATTTAATTGCATTAGTACATATAATAATTGTTTAATGTTAAAACCATATATATCACCTTTAACCCATTTTAACATTCAACAAGTAGTAAAAAAAAGAGTTGGTAATTTTTTTGTTTATAAATCATACCGAATATCTATCTTGCCTTCCGTTGGATTAGCTTAAGAGATAATTTTTTTTTGGAATGAAACAAAACTGGTCGCCTTTTCAGCCCCTTTTGAGGTCAAATATAGAAAAATGGTAAAAATTTGTTATGAAATATATAATGCAAGTTTTTCTTACAAAGTTTCTTACCCCCACTAATTTTCTAGGAGATAAAAGTTATTACTATACTATAAGCATTCTATCAATCCCGATTCACTACCTCTGGGTTCTAATTCGAAAAATAATAAAAACATCCTGGCTAACTAATTATTCTTTTCGCCTCTTTCGAGGTCAGATCTCAAGAAAATATTCAATAAAAAAAATTGCCAGGTACCTAAATATACCTGTATGTTATTCGCACTCATTTTCTTACATTCCGACTGATTCTAATCTGACGTCAGACGAAGACGCAAAATTGTTTGGGTCCCTAGCAATGATTATCTTGCGTTCTTACAAGAACTCTCAAGCAAACCACTACAGGGGCCAATTTCACAAAAGTACCTACCTGTTATTAATCAACAAACAGATTTTTTTTTTTAAAGATTTTCACAAAAGCACTGTTGCAAATATGTTACAAGTGAATTTTTACAATTTTATGAGTTATTTGCGTGAAGGCTACCTTAAAAACTCTGGGATATTGACAAATGCATTAATAAACTTATAGGTGACCTTTGTTGTCTTCTACTTATCTCCTTCATACTTTGAAAGATAGGAAGATAAGTTACAATTTCAAGTTTACTAATAATTCTTCTAGTGATATATTATTGTCTAGTTTCTGTCCCCCCTACTGAACATTATTATGAACTAAAATCATTAAGTAATTTACGCTGCAACTTACGCAATAAATGTTACCGCTAGATTAATTAATATGTGATGCGTTGCCAAATCTTGTTAGTGACAAGTACACCAACTACTACCCTTGCCACACACAACCAAAAATTCAAAATTTTTACTTGCTAGTGCCAATTTTAGACAGTATCTATGTGAAATGCCTGTTGGTACCAACTTGTTAGTGCTTATTTCTGGCAGTTGTTACTTACAAGACTCGTAACTTTGTGTAATGGGCTCCACGCGTTTAGCAGTGAAGACATATATCTAGAGACCGGAAAAATTCGCGAATTCATTTCGCGATAGACTAAAATACAAATAGTTATACCTCAGTGCTGCCTCTGCTATTGGCTCACAACTCACCTGGGCGACTCTGGGCCAATGAGAAACGCCCGAACAAAGCTTTATCGAATCACAGGCTGCTACGTTGGGACGTCTCACAAGACAGCAGCCAATGAGTGGGTGACATTTGACCGAGTGTAGGTAGAACTATGAAGTTCATCCCGCAGGTCATTGAACCCGCGAATTTTTCCGGTCCCTACATATATCTGTCTCGGAGTGCTGGGATCCGTGGTTGGATGGAAACGAGTTGCTTTGAACTGACCGGCGGACCTAGATAGTGGGTGGAGCTCTGCGGAGCCAAGAGCGTTAACTCGGCACGGCCCGGCATCGACTGTCCTAAAAACATCAGTCATCGTAATGGTGCAGGTACGTGTATCTACGTGGACAACATTTTTCGAACGGGTACCACTCTCGAAGAAAAATGCCGCGCCAAAGGATATTTTTTTTTAACCTTATTTTCCTTTTCTTTATGTTTTACATCTTAGCTTTTGGCATACGGCATTTTATGGGAGTAATTTCGTGAATACAACGGAAGTAAAGGAACAGAAATGTGAAACGACGGTGCTGCCAACTGTGACGGATGGCGCGAAGCAAAGTTCACAAAGATAAAGGGAAACTTTATAATATTAATTGTTTAGTTAATTTTAACAAGAGGGGCAGGATTTCTATAAAAAAAATACCTTATCGAAAATTAGGTACAAATACGGGGTTTTAAATTTTTAAAAATATTTTTCGCTTTTATCAGAGCAGTTTCATTAAATAGTTTAATATTTCGGTCAGCAAATCTAATGATTCTAAGTCGACGCAACTGCTCCGGCAGCGAATTCTAGCGGCGGGTGAGGAAACTACGTGTGATTCGCGTCCAGAAATGTAGTTGAAAACCCCATTTGTGCATATTTATCACGCTCGGCATTATTGACGTGACAACGCTCTGTCCCCTTTCGCTCATTGTACGCTTGCGCCGCATCTATCTCTCTTACACTCGATTGGAACAACCATGGATTTGACTTTTTCGAGGCACATTAAACTTGAAACACTCCCATTCATTTCCTACTTTTCCTATCATCGTCCTATCCTTAACAGAATAATACAGATGGAAGAAGTTAAATAGCAAACATGTATAAAAGTTATAGTTAAAATAATCTCTTCGTTAAAGTAATAATCATATTTGAATTAATGAGTGCAAATAAAAGTAAATTTATCAATTAAATTGTAGATTTAATTTCACTCCTTCTACAAAATAGTGATAATTCGATAAAAATGATTCAATTTTATTCATAAAAGTATGCAATCATTTCATCAATGTTTTGTTATGACGTTGTCACGTTAAACTGTCGTCCGTAAACCGACTTTACAGAAAACCAATTTTTTTTTTTTTTTTTTAAAGAAATCTACGTTCAATTTCATGTCCGAGTTTCATATTATAAGTTTATTTGCAACATGAGAACACACGAATTTGCTCGTTACCGAGGTTAGATGTTACACGTTTTTTTCCCTAACTAACTAACCTAACTAAACTAAACGTGTCTCCGGCCGAAGCCTATACGCCTAAATCGTGCTGGGTTCCAGCCATACAGAAAGGGCAGCGTACTATCACGTGACATGTCCGGGGATAGACCGCGCACCACTGACACATGTTCCTATTCGACCCGCCTACCCCTCACTTTTTTCTCACCCCGCGCGCGCTTCGACGGCAAGACTTCTGGTCCGCACTATATGTGTTGGCTCTGCGAGGAAACGGCGAGAGGAGAGTTTCAGAGTCGTCCGGACAAGCTTCTTTGAGGGAAAAACACTTTCCCCTCGAGGCCACGCATAAAGAAACCGTTTGTCTTTTCCTTTTCTTTTTCTCCCCTCTGGTCGTCGAAGGTGGAACACCTTGTCACGCGGGTCCGCACACGCTACCGAGGATTCAGCGCGCACTGTGAGGGCAATCAAGTCTTGATATACCAGGCCGGTATACCTTATTCCTAGTGCAAGATATGATACGGTCAGTCTCTTGTTCTTTGGTGTCCTAGCCGTTGCCGATTAGTTGCCCAAATGACGCGCATGCGCAGAGCTCACTTTTTCGTTGTTTTCGACAAGATGGCGGACCCACGTCTAGCGCCATATTTCTTGTGATCATAAAAGGGAGAAGGGGACGTACCAAGCGTGTTGGTGTTCCAAATGAAACTTCATGATAGCGAAACTATCCTGGAATACATTCGGTACACTTTAACGGTCATAACAAGAAATAATCGCAAATTAAAAAAAATAACGGCGGTTCAATTTTTTTTTTTTGCGATGTTGCTACTGTGTCTTAGTATTTCCCCCCCCCCCCCCCCGTAACAGTTGCATCTATGGTTGCGAAACGTCCGCTAGAATGCGTTGGAACCAGTTTCTAACCTCGCGCAGGGCACCGTTTATTAAAACGGTTGCATATTTGTTTCCTCGCTGGGATTCGGTTTGGACACGAACTGGAATACGGCCCGCGAGTTAGGTTACGGCCGTACCCCAACAAGGCAGTGCTTATTCGCTGGCGTGCACGGACGTATTGGAATACTGCCCTTAAAAGTCTCTTAACTGCAGTCCGCAGCAATAGATAAATTTCTTTTTCAATAAAAAATAACCAACAAAATAAGTATTTTGAGATGGCAGGAGAATAATTTTGATCACAGAGTTTCCCACAAACTTATTTCAACCGATTTCTCTTAGTTTTCATTGTCCTCCTAACCATTTTCCCCCTCCTGTCTAATAAAGATACCTGGCAAGATAACTATTATAATACACATTAATATTACGAAAACTCATTTAAATAAAGATACACATCATGCAGAACTTACTTTAAAATGTTTTCCTGCACAATGTACAGTGTTCAACCTTATAAATTCCATTACAACTATTTAATCCATTCTGCCATTCTGAAAACAAATATATTTGTTTGATCAAACTTTCAAACGGTATATTATTGATTGTAATCAGACGGAGAACTATACACTGTAAAAAAATTGTACTCTTAAAAGGAAATTTTTTGTCAACTCAGGTTGCCAATGATATCACTTGTGAAACTGCGGTTTGTGTTCCTTTACGCTTAATTGATGTTGGTGATATGGATTTTTAAGGACACATGAATTTATGATTAACATACATGCCGGTTTTAAGACACTAGGACACTACTAACAGTGAAAAATGAGTGATTCTGTCTTGTAACTAAGATTATTGTTGAAATCTCTTGTTTTATGCGTTTTGAAAAAATCTTTTGTTAACTCCCAGTGGTCCCTCTTTTCGAAATTTTTCGTCAGCTAGAACAAAACCGTTATTATTGAAAACTAAATCTACTGCCATTAATAATCATACAAAATATATGGCGGGGTCCATACTTACAAAAGAAAATTTTAAGCTGATGCAAAACCTTTTTTTGTGTAATCTAAACGGTTGATAAGCGTGCGATGCAGGTAGTCAAACCATTAAGCGTTCATAGTGTGGCTGCATGTTTGTCCCGACCTATTTTCTAAAGTGTTTCCCAAGGCTGGCATTATTGCAAATAATGGCGAAAGCATTGAAGGTCGAGCACTATACGTTTAATTGAACACAGTTCTACAACCACAGAAAAAGTTTTCGCAATACTGTATTTTATTTTTTTGTAAACGGAACAAATGTATTTATGTAAAATTACAGATATTTGTAAATTTGTTCATTTACATGAAAAACAACTGTACCACTAAAAGGTAGTGTTCGCAGTAAAACTGGTTTCGGTTTTCTTTCCCGGGTATTTATGCTTTGTGTTGTCCCAGTACCTCAAAACAGTTGTAAGTCGTGTTGTTGAAAGTTACAATATCTTTCTTGAAGTATTACAAACTCTCTTGGCAATCGGTTTCCAAAGGAATCTTTCGTTAATGTACAGAATTATTATTTTCTGTGTGTCGTAGAATTATTTCATTGAAATGACAATATTTTTTTCCCCGAACTCCCTACTTTGAAAGCGTACACCAGCCTTAAGAAGCAATTGAGACCACGAATCCTTTTTAGACCCCTTTTTTTTCGTGGAGAGCTTGCGGTTTAAGTTTTCACTAAGTTCAATCGTTTTTAAGGTGGACCTGAGAAGGGTTGGTGGTAGGTTAGTCGGTATCAATCTTTGTTTTTTTTTTTAACCCATGTCCTTAGCAACAGAACAAAGCATATGAAGATAATAAGACCCGAAACAGGTTGTTCCAAGACCGAAGCCCTGTTACAAAGGAAATCTGCGGACAAAGCGCGGTCGATGTATCTTTAGACCGCAGCCGTAGAAACCCGGTGCCTAAATGCTCCTGGGCAGTCGTGAACAGACCACCTCAGTCCAACCATAAGGGCTGGTTGCGGTTGTCGTTATAGTCGGCATCACTGAAATTCGGCAGCTCTCAACAGTGCTACCGATGGGCCACGTGTCCACTGTTTTCGTCGTCGTCGTTCGTAAACAACTTCGCGTGGTTGTCAACGTTCGTAAACAAACAATCATGCGTTGCTCTTTATGAAATGTTTGCCACTGGTTATCTCTCGCCATCTCTCTCCTTTACTCAATAAATCATAGGCTAGGGTTTCAAGTTTGCAAGAAAATCTTATAAAGGGGGAAAAAAAA
This sequence comes from Bacillus rossius redtenbacheri, assembly GCF_032445375.1. Classification (NCBI taxonomy): domain Eukaryota; kingdom Metazoa; phylum Arthropoda; class Insecta; order Phasmatodea; family Bacillidae; genus Bacillus; species Bacillus rossius. The sequence goes on along the minus strand of NC_086330.1, from coordinate 340,870,488 downwards.
GTAATCAAAATACTGTCAGTACTTCTTTCCGCGGAGCAGAAACCAAGTTGAAAATTAAAAGAAGAAAAAATTGTTGGTTTTCAAATAATGTACATATCTATGAACTATAATTTTTTTCCTAGTTTCATAAAAAAATTTGTCTTGAAAGGAAATCAAACAGGAAAACTTAAGTCAGGCGGACTCCGTACCACACGGCACCGACTGTGTTCCTGAACTGAGTCGTGCTGGTTGTTGGAATGAAACCTCGCCTTGCGAGTCGGTTGACTGCCCAGCCATTTCATAAATGTTGAACGTTCCAGGAAATGTCTCGAGGACTGTCGAGTGCGAGACAAGTCACTCGACACCGACTGTACACCTCGCGGGATAAAAAAGAGGTACGTCGCCTGCGCTGTTCCAGGCCGTTTCCGTTCTCCCCCCCCCCCCCCCCCACCCCAGAAGGCCGCGCCGGTAATCATCATGTCCGCCCCGCGCGCGCCGACCTAACTAATGTGCTGCTGTTCTGTTGTGAGCGGCACCTGGACCATCATGCCCCAACTTCCCTCCCCCCCCCCCCATACACACACCCTGCCGGGCCGAGGAGGGGTGGACGCCATTTGCACCTTAGCCATCTCACCCAACGCTACTTCAATGATATCATATTAATAGAGACCGGGAAAATTCGCAGATTCATTTCGCGATGTGCTAAAATGCAAATAATTATACTTTTATGCAACTTCTGCTATTGGTTCACTGTTAATATGGAGGACAGTGGGCCAATTATAGACCCTCAGACAAAGCAATATCGAATCATGCGAGTCCCCCAATTGAGACGTCTCACAATTCAGTAGCCAATGAACAGGTGTAGTTTGCCCGAGTATGCACAGGATTGTGGAGTCTATCCTGGATGTAATTGAATCCGCGAATATTTCCAGTCCCTACTTATTAAGTACGAGTGGTAACCGAAAGACGCCATTTTGTTATAGAAGCTTCTTTGAATTAAAAAAAAATCAAAGCATTATCCATATTAATATTGTAAATGCGAATGTGAGTTTATTGGTTTGTCCTTCTTTCACTGACTTTTTTTTTTTCGCACAGATATATTTAAAATTACATTTTGAGATAGTTTTAAAAAATCTGTTAAAATCCTCGCCACATGAGCGTAACGCGCAAAGTATTCATTGCCTCCGAGAACCTCTAACACATTTGTAGTGCCACGATTATTCCACACTCCAGGCTGAACCTAACTTCCCTACAATGTAATTTTTCTTTGCAAACTGAAAAAAGAAAATATTTTTGTATAATTACAGATATTTGTACATTTGTACATTTACATGCAAAACAACTTTATCATTACAGAATAGTGTTCGCAGTAATACTGGGTTCGGATTCTTACCCGGCTATTTATGCTTTGTGTAGTCCCAGTACCTCCTACAGTAAAAGTTATTTTTAAACCGTTCCCCCTGAATGGCTTTCCAGTACTAACTGCGCACATAATAGCATGATACAAAAAAAATTAAGTCAAATTGTTGAATATACGATTATCTTTTTCATTATTAAAAAATATATATTATGTTTGAATGAAACATCAATTAATGTAAAATAATGCGTCAATTTTCGTTAGCCATATGTTGTACGAAGCTATAATGTAGTTCTTGTAGTATTACAAACTATGGTTTGGCAAATGCTTTCCAAAGGAATACTTCGTAAAAGAACAGATTTTTTTTCCCCTGTGTGACATCGACACGAAATGGGACATGTTCGTGGAGTCACAATTGGAGCCAGAAAATTTGCTCGAACTCTGCAGGTGTCTGGCAATAGCTACTTCACGTCTTCAGATGCAAATAAACATTATGCAACGGCGGCGAGCCGATGACAAAGCAATTCTTCGGTCACTTGGTGATGTTTTCTTCAACAAGCTTGACCGTGCGGCAATGTTTGTTTATAGCCATACTCTCACCCAATGCAAGCGCGACACTTGTGATCACTGACGAATGCTATTTACGTTCCGCCGTGATCGCCGACAGCTTTAATCCGGACAGACGTGAGTTGTTGGCGTGAGATGAACGACAGCACAGGCGAGAATAAATTACAGTCCTTTCCATCTTTCTTTTCCCCTTTTCCGCCCCCTCCTACACTCAGCAGGCAGCGTGTGATGTATAGTTCATTCCATTTAACATGAACTCTTCGGCAATTTTTTTGATACACAGTGCATTCCATTTAATCTGAATACTTTAGCAATGTTGGATATATGGTGCATTCCATCCAATCTTAAAACTTTTAGGAATGTTTGATGTACGGTGCATTCCCCTCATACTTGAAGATTTTGCAGATACATAGTAATTCCTTTTGATCTGAACACTTGAACAAAGTTAAAATGCATTTCAGTAAATAAGAAAACTCTGACACGTACATTGCATTTCAATAAATATGAAAACTTCCACCCGTACGTTTAAATATACATGAAAATTCTACACCTGTACAGTTCATTTCAATTAATATTAACAATTTCAACTGTATAGTATTTTTTTCGGTAAATAGTAAGACTTTCACCTGTGCAGTGCATTTGAGTAAATATGAAAACTTTAATCTATACAGCATATTTCAGTAGATAAACTTTCACCAGTTCAGAGCATATCTGTAAATATGAGAGCTTTAAAGCCCCACTTCATCTACCGTGTTTGGTTATTGCATTTTCAAGCTGTTTTTTTTATTTATCTAGGACAATTTATGAAGAATATCCATATTCAGGGTGCCCACGTTAATCTTAATAAAATCTCCCTGGATTTCCATTTCTAAAATTATAAAAAATTTTTAAATCAATTTCGCTCTTATGTAATTTTCTGAAAGAAATAAAGAAACTCTAACCTCCAAACCCTTATCTGACCTATTTAAAACAGTACCTCGAATACGCCATGTTTAGTGTGTACAATATGCACTAACATACCATAAAAATGGATGCGTGTACTTTTTACGCCCGTTGGAAGTTATACTTACTTGGCGTGATAACAAACTAACTTTAATTATGTACGCAACTAATTAATAGAAATAAAGCAATAAAATGACAAATGATATTATAAATATTGTTTATAAGGTATAAATTTAATCAAATAAAAAATATAAATAAACACTCAGTATTCAATATTAATTTTAAAAAGTGTGTAAATTTATTAAATAATTTAGTAAAATAATATAGATAAATATTAAATAGTAATGAAACATTAATAAATATGTTTAATGTTTATTCTAACTTATATATTTTAATTATTTTTTAAAATAATAATGTAATAATTTATATTGCAAATAAATTATACATACGGGAACACTACCTCGCTTAAAAAAATACATTTGAAAAGTTTATAAACACAATTTCCATCCTTATATTCACAATAAACACATTTTTTAAAATTGTATTGACCGGTATTCAATATCAATCACTAAAGTATATGATCTAAAAGCACATATGTAAATTTTATTTCCATGAAGCAGTATCAATTTTTGTCGCATGCTGCGCGCATCATAAAAATTCAATCTTCTAAACGCGCTTAAAGAGGTAAAACTTAAAAAATCTTTCACAGCGTGGGTGAATGCAGACTGACGGACGACATAACCCCCCCCCCCCCCCTCAAATTTGCTATAAACGGGAAATTTCCATGACTTTTCCATGTTTTCGAGTGTATTCTTTGAATTTCCTTGACCAATTTCACATTCGCTGTCTTCTCTCCGATTGTCGCTCACTTTTCAGAATATGGACACTTTGATAGTAGGATAAACGTCTCATTTCATGTTCCTGCAAAAATTTTCATCGCCAGCAGTTAGGTACATGCTGCAAGCTGTATGATATTTGTAAAAACAAAAAAGTCAGGATAATGCTCGGGATTAAAATTTTTGCGTTACTTATTCCACCGTGGTCATTCATGAAAAACCGTGTCTGGGAAATGCCTACAACTATACTTATAAACGAGGTCCACCTTTCTCATAAAAATCTGGGACAGGAAAAAATGGACTAAAAATCTTTCATGACGGATGAAGTCGGACATTAAAACCCTTTTCTAAGCGATTTCTTTCAATCAATAAGACATTAAAGTATTGAATATTACCATACATTAGGATTTTTCTTGTGAAAATGATTGATACCCAAATAGTATGAATCAACAGTTATTCTTCTTATCCTTATGATTGGAATTAAAACAAAATAATTGTTTATTTACGTGACGTAGTTATATTGGGGCGAAAAAAAGAAATATATGCATTGCAACATATGTTTCCTGATTGGCTGAGTTAAATGCAAAACAAGCTTCTTTAGACGGTAAGTCTGAGAGACCATACGTCCAAAGACTGATTGCAAATATAGACAAATTTAATTGAATCCTATCATACAGTCAAATATTCCCGCAATAACTCATTTCTAAATTTTACTTGTTCTAACGTGTGGTCACTTAGGATAGGTGTAGACATGGGCGTAAATCCCGGGGGGGGGGGGGCAGGGTGGTTTAGGCAACCCTGGAATTAAAAAAAGACCCTCACTGCAGAGGCTCACTTGCCCTTGCAAAATCGTAACTTCTAAAAGGGAATGATAAAACGTAATCCTCTTCCCCCCCCCCCTCCCTAAACACACACACATTTTTTTTTTCCACCAGGGTGTAGGCCAGGCTATGTTTAAATTTAATACTGTTCAACTGTTCACTGAAATGATCACCATTAAGTTTATCGCAAAAGTGCAGGGCAACTGGAACGTACCCTAGGTAATTACTGTGTCCTCGCTCGCCGATTCCAGGAAAACTGGAGGCTCCAACTCGGCGCTGCGCCGTATCGGCGAGTGACGTCACATCCTGTGCGTCTGTCGAGAGTATATTTTTACCAAGCCATTACGCCTACCTCTCTACCTGCTTCCCTCCCCCCCCCCCCCCTTCGACCATTCACACTTCTAACCCACCCCGCGAACACCCCAACATAAGCTTATGCTTTCGAACTCATGGTCACGCCGCTGCTACACGATGTTGTTACGTCTTGCCGGCAGCGGGAGTGGGAGGCAACTCTACAGGCGGAATGTGGCCACTAAAAATTTCTGTGCGGTTGAGAAAAGCGAACATCAAAAATTTAAGTTTTAAATGTTAAATAAAGCATTAAATTTTCTTAAACATGATAACTTAAATAAAGAAAGTAATTTTACAAACATTCTTAGTTCAGAATTTATGGAATTTAATGAAGTAGCGTACTGAGTATAGTGGCAAAATATCAAACTTTAGAATAATTTTTGACAATTTTTAATTATTTTTGGTAGCAATGAATTAAGCATGTTTAAGAAAATACACACGCGCACACGTCGCCACATGTGAACGTGTGCATTTTCTTGCAATTGAGACTGAGGTTACGGTTTTCAACACTCATACATTGAGGATGTGCAGTTTTTTTTAATTTTTTAAACAAAATATAAAGCATTTTAGCACAGGGTTTTGGTTGTTCCGCATTGCAAAATAGATAATCCTAAATATGTATGGTGAATATTCCCAGCAACGAACGACATGGTTGCCAACATTTACTTTCGAAACGTTAACGATTTTTAGGTTGTTAGGTTGCTTATAAATACCGCACAGTTCGCTGATTTCCAAAGAAAATAAGAGCGTTAGTTATATATAATATTGAGTTGCAACTGTATCTTCCTAGCTCTGTGTCTTACCGTATTCATGCACGCGCCTATACATACAACAAGACAAGAAAAAAACGTAGTTATGCATTTGCTACGATGGAAAGAAAAACTTAAGGCACACTGACCCCCAAGTCCAAACAGCAGAATAATCTGCGTTCGAGCATCTTTGGATTTGTTCTTTCCATGCTAATCATTTTAAAAGCGACATTATGGACTTCATTTTACCTTTACAACCTTTATAATCTTCCGTGTGCTCTCCGCCATTTTGAAGATTCGTTGAAACGGAAACTTGTCACCATTCCAGCTTTCTGATTCGGTCAAACATGCAAGACATTTTTTACATTGTCCCATACAGTTGTCTGATTCTTGATGGAAACTCTGCGAGTCATCAAACGCATCGAGCGAACACGGGCTGCGCCACAATGGTGTTTCCGCGGCCGACACATCCTCCGACATTATTCGACGAAACTTGACCGGGAGTAAAAATATTCTGACGGCGTGACAAGGCCTTGGTCATCGCTGGCGGAAATGACGTCGACTCGTCGCGCACACCTTCAAGCGGAACGCCGTGGACCGTCCACGAAGCGTCCTTGCTTGTACGCCCAGTCCGTCCGTCTCCGGGAGACAATCTCCGGGACCAACAGCGGAGCGTCCGCGAACACCCGGTCAAACAATTTCATAACCTTCTCATGGCCTTCTTTTTTTGACGTGACAACGTCTAATAAATCGATGAACGCTGGCTTAACGCACGAAAAATTGTCCCGTTACGCACTTTGTCCCGTTACGCTGTCCCGTTACGCTCATTGTGCGCTTGCGCCACATCTATCTCTTTTCCACTCGATTGGAACAACCATCGATTTGACTTTTTCGAGGCGCATTAAACTTGAAACACTCCCATTCGTTTCCTACTTTTCCTATCATCGTCCTATCCTTAACAGAATAACACAGATTGGCAGAAGTAAAACAGCAAACATGTATAAAAGTTATAGTTACAATAATCTCTTCGTTAAAGTAATAAAAATATTTGAATTAATGAGTGCAAATAAAAGTAAATCTATCAATTAAATTGTAGATTTCATTTCACTTCACTCCTTTGTATCCATACAAAATAGTGATAATTCAATAAAAATGATTCAATTTTATTCATAAAAGTATGCAATCATTTCATCAATGTTTTGTTATGACGTTGTCACATTAAACTATCGTCCGTAAACCGACTTTACAGACAACCAATTTTTTTTTATACAGCACAGGGAAATAGTTGACTGCACTTTTGCAAAATATTGCCAAGAAATAGTTTGTAATACTACAAGAAAGATATAGTAACGTTGTACAAAAAATGGCTATAGTTATTTTTGCTTTAATGAAATACGTTCGTCAAAATAATACATACTGATCATTTCTTACAAAGTGGCTCATAATTTTATATTTTATTGATGTTTCATTCAGGCATATTGTTTTTTTTTTAAACCATGGGACAGATAATCAAATACATTCAATAATTGGACTTTATTTAGCTTTTATTACGTTTATTAATGTGCACAGTTCATACTGTAAAGCTATTAGGGGAACGGTTTACAAATAACTTTTAACTATTGGAGATACTGGGACAACACTGAGCATAAATGCCCGGGCAAGAATCCGAACCCAGTTTTGCTGCGAACACTAGTTTGTGGTGATACAGTAGTAGTAGTATATAATAGTTCCTCCTGCGGCAGGGTTAAATCGATTGACTTCGCCGGATTCGAACCAAGAACCTTTTGATAATTATTTTATAATCATTTTATTTTTTTAAATTTTTTTATGATTTTTAAAATGTTTCCATTTAAATCGGATAATAACTACTGAATTTTAAGATGGAGACCATAACAAAAATTTCAACATTTGGGGATTGGAGTGCTTGATTCCAAGATGGTTAAATTCAAGATGGCATCTGAGGTCGGATTTTAAGGTCAATGTCAAATGTCAAGTTCTTGGTCAAATGTCACCTGACAAATTAATAAAATCGTACTTAAAAATTTTTTATAAATAAAATTTGCCATTAACATGTAATAATAATAATTCGGATTTTCAAAATGGCGGAAGTTCTTTACAATAAAATTTAATTAATTATTTTAAATATTTTTTTGCAATTTTTTAGCATGATATTACCTTTATTTTTAAGATGGCAGACAATTTTCATAATGGTGGAAGTTATATTACAATTTTAATAATGATTTTTTTTGTAATTTTTACAAATATTTTTAATTAAAATCGGATAGTAATGATAGATTTTCAAGATGGCGACCATAACGAAAAGTAGGCCTATAATGGTGATGTCATACACATACAATATGGCGGGCGTAACGAAAATTGCAACAGTATAGAATTCAAGATGCCGGAATATCCTATAAATCAATATGGTGGAATGTTCTAGAATTCAAGATGGCGGCCTTGTTAAGGTCAAGGTCAAAGCTCGTCATCTAAGATGGCCATAATGACATCACAATACATGATGGCGGTAGTAACGAAAATTGCAACGATTATGTTATCATTCAAGATGGCCACCGTGATGTCACAATCCAAGATGGCGGACATCGGCTCAGGCTCCGGAACCAGGACCCAGCCGCTGGACATACTACTATATACTACTCATGATGTTTGTTCTCGAACTATGATAATCACACGAAGTTGTTTACGAACACGTGTTAACATAAACACAGGGGTAAAAGGATACATAGATTATTGATACTACTTTTGCTGAACTTTCAAATTTGAGCCAAGTTACAATAAGCAGACTGTACAGAGATCCTACAGATGCTCCGCGCATTCGATGATCAAAACAACAGAACCTGTTTCAAGAAACGGGACTGAAATCTTCTCAAGGCGCCAGTCAAACCAGGAAAAATAAGAAACCTGATACACGCTTAGGTACACTCCTACCCCCGTGTTTGTGTGAGTCATGCGATTTAAATATGCTGCGTATCCAACATCACGGGAAATTAAGCCATTATTAACATACAGCTATACAACTTAAGTTTTGATTTATGTTGTCTAGAGACATGCATTGTTACAGGAAGAATTGCCAATTTTCAAAAAATTCTTCAATTCGTTTCGTAAGTTTTCAAGGCCAAAATCTTTAATTTTTTCTGTGTAACTGAATGATTAAACAAGCAATCTAAACGGCATTGCATCAGTATAAGTTGTACAGCACTGTATTCTTTAACGTGTGTTGTTAAAAAAATATACTATAATTCCGTTAACTAGTGGTCAAAAACATTTTTTTTTTCCTGGCAGGACATTTCCTTTAGTAAATCTTTCGTTACAGAACCTGCATTGATCAAAATAGTTTAAGCTTACGGGAACTTTTAACTACTTAAGAATGTAAGACTTCCCGAAGTTACTATTCACGAAAGAAAAACCATACTCCTAGATTTCAAGAGAGGATATTTTTTATTTGTAAGGACTAGCAAATAATGGAACCTCGACCTACGGTCTCACCATGAGAGTATACCTTAAGGGCATATGTCACGCTCCATGTCATTATTTAATATTTACGTTCCACACGGTTATACTTGACAACGTTTTGAGTAACTGAACTTTTACAAAATGTATAATTATAAAGCATTCTTTTCACGTAAGCTGACAAGGTTCCATTTTAAACCATATTGTGCAGTATGGATAAGGAGAATTAAATGGAATATAAAACTACTACTTTTATGTTTAAAGTCAATTTTACTGGCTACTATTTTATATATTTAATTACTTTCAGAAAAAAAAATTAATATTGTATAGGTTTTTAAAATCCTCAGATTATGATTTTAAAAGGCTAAATAAAATAAACTTTTCAGAAAGAATTAAAACTACATAAAGCAGTGCCCATCAGCACTGCCATTAAACACAACAAAATTCAATTATATATTCAATTTGGTTCTCATTATCCTAGCTGCACAAAATTGTTAAAAATACAACTTAGCCAAATAATTATGCAAAAGGGTATGCTATATATATATATATATAGTTTGAAGTTCGGCCTCTCAAAAAGTTAATAGTTTTAACCGTGTTAAACGTAAAAATAAAATAATGACTAGGAACGATACATACACCCTTATGACATTTTTTGTAGAGTTCCTAAAAATGAGTGGAAAATCTTAGTCCATACAATTGTAAAGGAATTTTAACATACAATTGTATAGGTTAGTAACTTACGTCACTAGAGACCAGACTGGAATCCATAAACGTGTGCGTAAATAAGTTGATGTTCATTGGCTACTTGCCACATTTCACCTTCCCTTCAGGTTGCTCATGATTCGATCAGATTAAACACACTGGAGTCTAATACTGGGCAGCTCTATACTGCCAACACAGGCGTGAATGTGAAAAATAACCTAGCAGCAAGGGGTGTCAGTAAAAAATATTTTGTACATAAATTTTTAAATTATATAGTTCATTATCTGGTGTCAGACAATTTCTTTTTAAGAAATTTGAAGCAGTTTTTTTCCCATATATGATTATGTATTGATATTTATAATGACTATACGCATATTGATATACATGTATATAATGATTAAAGAAAGTTTTACTAAGCGAAAATAAAGTTATCTTTCTTAACATATTGTTTGTACCATATGTATTAAATTGATGCGTTTGTTCATGCCGGGCATACCGGTCGAATTTATGTGAAACTAGCGACCCACCCCGGCTTCGCACGGGTGCAATGCTGATACTAAATATACTAATTATAAATATAGACTAAAAACTAAAGATAATCAACAAATATCAATAACAAAAGATACCTATTCAATTAAGTTCTTTTTTGAACTTAAATACCTTACCTTAAACTACGATTTTCGATAATTAAATAAAAAATATTTTACTTACTATTCGTTTGACTAAAAAAAAAAAAATATGATCAACAATTATCAACATGATCTATCTCGTAGGGTTCAGCCAGCGTTTGCAATGTAAGCGCAAAAAAATGTGTTTATTTACGACATCACATTAGAAACCTCTAAAATTATCAGTGTTTCTCTACTATATCATGCATGTATTATACATATAAACCTTCCTCTTGAATCACTCTATCTATTAAAAAACCGCATCAAAATCCGTTGCGTAGTTTTAAAGATCTAAGCATACATAGGGACAGACAGACAGCGGGAAGCGACTATGTTTTATACTATGTAGTGATTACCACCAGGTTTTCACACAAAAATCTCGTAGCTTTCCGGTATTAGTCTAATGTTTTTGCTCGTATGTTTCCCTATATGTTTTTCATTGGCTTTGAGTCTTTCAGGGTGTGTCGAAAAACCCGTAAACCAATGACGAGCGATATTCAAGTGTAGAAACATTTTTATTCTAGACTGTCGCCAAAAAATAACGTTAATTTTGTAGGTTTCTATACATTGCATGTTTAGGAACGTTAGTAAAATTTCTTACAGTGTAAAGCCTGTGATACATAAAATGGCAGTCAGCAATGATTTCATTGTCTTTCGTGTTGGGTTTGATTCCAAAACGTCGATAACCGAGGTACCTTCTAGTACTCTGTAAGAATCTTTCACTCAACCGTCTTGCATTCCAAAAAAGAATCATTGTTATACATTGCTTGTAAACTTGGCTGTACATTTCACCGGGCTATTGCAGACTAAACAAATTGCACTCATGTTGAGTGCCTTTTTGCGCGTAAGGGCGACGAGGCATCCAATTTTTAAGCTAAATACGCCCTCAGCGCTCCAGTGTTTATAGACCTTGAACATGGGAAATATTCTAATCGATGGGGGGGGGGGGGGGGGGGCGATAAAAAAAATCTGGGCATATTATAATAAAGCATAGCGATTTTGATCGATAAAATAACCCTTTTAATGACTAAAGGTCGAAAAAAATTCGTGGATTCATTAAATGGGGCATGTATTTCTCACAAAATAATCTGATCGCTTGTTAGACTGCAGTAAGGTATGCCTGCGCTAGCACTGTAATTGTTAGGCATAGCAAGAGAAGCCATTGCCGTGTTTGACAGGGGCATTCAGGACGCGTTTGATTTCGCACTGGATTGCTGTGATTGGTGTTTTTGACATTAGACATGTACCCAGCCAACCACGAAACACAGACAATGCACAATTTTTAACACACAGCTGGGCTGGTCTGGCCTGGAAATATTTTGCGCTAAACGTACATTGCCCTAATTATAGGTTATAAATGTAAACCCTTTAGTTTGTAGTTGACTGGTTCAGTCGTAGAGGGGAGTGTCCAAACAAGTAATTCTGATCCAATCATCAAAGCAATGCAAAGTCTCCCTTGAGCCCAGAAGAATCATCAAGATTTCCGGGTATCTACGAATAGCCAGCCAGTAACCTAGTACCAGGCTACACTCCAAGACTTATAAATATTAAAAAAAACGTAATTTATTTTATTGGCTACTGCCACACTTTTACCTTCTGTTTAGGTAGCACATGTTAGGGTCACATTCAATAAGTTATCTTCTAATTGATTTCTCGATCTTCAATGCGTGTCAAACTACGCATGACCCCGCGAAAAATTCAATTCAGATATGTTATGGTATGCATACTAGCTTGTCTCCAAATATGAAATAAAGGCAAATTTTGCATGTATCTAGCAATACTCTGAATTCTTGGGAAAACGTCGCATGTTTAGGGGCAGGCATTTTTCGCGAATAAATCTGAACGCCTATTAGACTGCAACAAGGTATAAGTACGCGCACCAGCGGTTTCTTCCCTGTGATTGGCGGCCGTCTGCGAGAGATGTCGTTGCCTTGTTTGACAAGAGCCACTCAGAACGAGTTTGATTCCTCATTGAATTACTATGATTGGTTGTACTGACAGTAGACATGTGCCAGAAAGAAACTCATCCAATCACGAAACACAAACGATGCTACAGTATTTTAACTTATAACTAGCCTCGGAATCTTTTATGAGAAATATGCATGGCCCCACGCATGTTCATTGGCTGCTGACTTGTGAGGCGTCTCAACTGGGTAACTTGGGATTCGACACTTCTTTGAGCGAGGGTCTCTCATTGACCCACAGTCCTCTACATTAACAGTGAACCAGTAGCAGGAGTAGCACAAATGTTTTTTTTTTTTAATTTTAGGATACCTATCACGAGATGAATCCGCTAATTGTTCCGGTATCCATCTACAGCATTTAGTACTGGTAATGAAAAAATCAATAAACCTTTCTCATTTACACTCCCTAACCCTATTTTTCACATTAACTAATTGCACCGAGATATTCCATCAATGCATTTTATGCATCAGACTGGAAGTAATTTGTTCAAAAAATACGGCAGTTATCGTGTCTTTAATAACGTGATATACAGAATGGGGCAAACGGTGTGTATCGGTTTTGAAGGAATTGGAAAAAAAATATTTTTTTTTGTAATAGCCCGTCAATACAGATGCGCACATTTTGCCCCAACCTGTATGTATATTCTATACATGAATGCACAATTTTGAGTTGACGATGGCTTTTTTTTTTAAGTCCAAGAACCATTAAAGATTGCAAAACCACATGTGCAGACCAACCAGCGTGGAGGAGTCACTCGCTTTGGGTAACATGTTCTCTACGAGTGTATAATAATTATTAGTCAACAAACGAAGAGGGAGGGGAAGTTAGTATCCGCAGAAGGGGAAAGATGCCGACCTTCGCTTCAGGTTTGTTTGTGATGGGACCTGCCGCTGCACTACCCGTCTCGCAAACATCGCGGCTCGGCAGACGGCAGTCTTGTCCTCCAGCGACCAAGCGCGCATGCCTCCCTTGTTGACACACACACACACACAGAGAGAGAGAGAGAGAGAGAGAGAGAGAGACACACACAGACAGAGAGAGAGAGACACACGCACACACACTCCGTTTAAGACGAAGGTGCTTCAGCGAACGTTCGGCTGAATATTGTGACGCAACAAATAAGAGACGTGCTGATTTCGCGTTACCAATTAGGGCCAAGTTTTTTTTGTGAAGAAATTGACCGCTCATTAGACTGCAGTAACAAGCTCTGCAAAATAAGCTATTGTTTTTTTCTTGTTTTTTTTTTTTTTTTTTGCCGGGTCATTCAGAACACGTTTGATTCCACGCAGAGTTGGTGTGATTCGTGTGCAGATAGCAGACAAGCACCCGAAAGAAACTTAACCAATCATGAAACCAGAAGATACTACAGTGTTATAGCACGCAGTTAATCTCCTAATCTTTTCGCTAAGAATACATGGCCCTAGCTATTATTATTATTATTATTATTATTATTATTATGGCTGCACTATAGATTGAAAAGCTGGTCAAATCACGCGTGACCAGGGGAGAACGTGACATGCAGCATCAGCCAATGAACGGCCGACAGCAACTTGATCATGCAGACTTTTGTGGAGTCCAACCTGGAGCCGGAAAATAACGCGAATGTTGCAGGTCTCTACTAACATGTGGTCGGATTCCGTGGAAGGAATTTACATATGGAAAAGTAACAGCACAGACAATGACGAGACAGTATCAACAAGAAAAATAAGTGCGGACAGACAAAACAGCGAACAGATGGACCCAACGATGAAATCAAACATGTATTATGGTAAAACGACGACAGCGCAGACGAATGGAATCAAAACTTTAAATATCATACAGAACAGGAATTCCGTGGATGGAATTTAGTCATGAAAAAGGTAACAGCACAGACGAACACAGGGGACTAACAACGACGAGACAGTTTCAACAAGAAAAATAAGTGCGGACAGACAAAACAGCGAACAGATGGACCCAACGATGAAATCAAACATGTATTATGGTAAAACGACGACAGCGCAGACGAATGGAATCAAAACTTTAAATATCATACAGAACAGGAATTCCGTGGATGGAATTTAGTCATGAAAAAGGTAACAGCACAGACGAACACAGGGGACTAACAACGACGAGACAGTTTCAACAAGAACGGTAATTATAAACGGACAACCAAACTTGGGACAACACAGCAAACGTACGAAAACCGCGATGAAAACTAAACAGGTATTATTTATGGACAACCCAACGACGTCAGCACCGACGAACACAGTTGGGTTTTCTATTGTTGTGTGGCAAGCTGTGTTTTTCACAATACTATTCGCGGTTTCATCTCGGGATGAGCTAAAATTCAAACAAGTATACCTGTGTGCTACCTTTGAATATATATACTGTATAGAAGTCGCGAGTGGATAGGATTTACTCTACGTTTTTCAGAAGCGTATGATGAGCAGCTTGGGAACTTCACCGCTGCAGTGCGCTGCCGTAACGCCCTGTATCGTCTTAGTTGTTATTTACACGTTAGAGCGCAGCACTGTCGCCCGCTGTCATTCCCCGCACCGCCCACCAATCATTCACTGCAGCTCAAGGGTCGTTCAGCGGGAGGGGGAAGGGGTGTTTAAAGAGTTCGACACTTGTCCGCTAGGGACCACCACAAGTCGATGCCCTAGAGATGGTGGCGATTTCGGCGGTGAATTAACCAACTACCTCAAAACCGTATTAGAAATTTTAACCTGGGCTGGCGACTTCTATACAGTATATATATTCAAAGGTGCTACTCCTGCTAATGGTTCCCCGTGACGCGGGGGACTTGTGGGCCCAACGAAGTAGTATCGAATCGTAAGTTGCCCAGCTGAGTTCGAACCACGGACTGATTGACGTGTCAGCTGGTGGGCTCGGATTGCTCAGCAAAGACACGGTTACTGGTCGAGACGCCGGCTCCCGAACAACAACACAGCCACACACATAAAAACAGGTTCGGCCTTCAACTACAACACTCTCCTTTCGATTTCACTCGTTCGTGGAACCACTCATCATTGAACCCACTGCTAGCCTTGGTTGACGATCGACGCTAGCATATTCCAGAGGACGAAATACGCCGGTCAAGATGTCTGCCGTGATGTTACATCGTCAGGAGTAATGTGCATAATGGTAGAAGTGTGAGAGGAACACCTTGTTGGTAAATATTGTAGAAAACGTTTGTGAATAAGTTACACTTGGAGGGTTCGAACTGGGCAAAAAGTCCGCGACGTAAAAAATTATTTGAGGCCTATTACATATATTAATTTTATTTTGTTTTTAGGGAGAAAAAAAACAAT
Organism: Bacillus rossius redtenbacheri; assembly: GCF_032445375.1. NCBI lineage: Eukaryota > Metazoa > Arthropoda > Insecta > Phasmatodea > Bacillidae > Bacillus > Bacillus rossius. Next base: position 340,854,787 of record NC_086330.1, on the reverse strand, counting down.
GAAAGGGTTTTTCACTTGTGTATTGTCTTTCAAGGTCAAATTGACTTGAATTTTTCAATTATTTCTTTGCGTGATTTAAGCCACTTTCTTTCATTTCAAGCTACAGACATTGTTGAGGAAATAAGGAAAATATTCTTTCAAAATGGATAGTTCTTACTGCAAATGACAATGTTTGTGTAATTTTGGGACATTTTTGAAGGGAAAATCATAAATTTTAGCTCACGTTATTAATGTTCTCCACGATCCAGTCTTCAGCCTGTCCACGTACCTACAGTTACATACTACTTTCTCAGGTAATTTCTGCTCTAAAAATAAAATATGGCAATTAATAAGAAAAGGTGATACTAAATGTAAATAAAAATATATTAAAAAAACGTTTTTGAGGTTAGAATTTCTAACTAAAAACTTTACATAACCTTAACCATTTTGTATGTTTAGAAAAATGTGTTTAGATGCTGCTGATCAGACGTCGTGAAATACTCATTTGATAGTTAAAAATTGTATTTGCTAATACGTCACAAAACTACATTGGCTAAAATGAACGAACAGGTGGTGTGCACAGTCGTGTGTATAGGCTTATATGCGAATGCTTATTTTGTTTTAAATTGTGTATATCCACCTTAAGAATCATAAAAATGGAGTCAGAAGCCCGAACATGTCCGAAGTTCGCAGCTCGCTCGTGCGACTTCGTGGTCGGGATAAAAAAAATTATCGAATTTTTTTTTTTAATTTTAAAGTATTTTGTATGTCGCTAACCTTATCTGACCTAACCAACCTTATATTTCAGTTACGTTCACCTAAACATTCGAAAACCAACACTCCCGTAAAGAATAAATACATAAAGAACTTTTGAGAGGATTTTAATACTTAACCCATGATTTTATGCATTATTCATGCAACCTCACCAACCTTTCATTTTACTTACGATCACCTCGACTCGGGAAAAAAATCCCCCCCCCCCTTTTTTTTTCCCAAAAAAAAAAAAAGAAGTACGTTAGAATTTTATTTATGCAACTCAACTACATTAACCAACCTTTTTCTTTTACAAAGGCAAAAAAAAAGCGCACGAACGCCAATTACATATTTTTGCGTCTGATTCGGAGTAAGTGAATTTTAATTGTTTGTTTTAACATTGTTAAAACCAAGATGTCTTCTAATTCCTGCTGACCATTTATCAGCTGGAGTAACCGTATGAGAAAGGGCTGATTTCCTCCCCTCCCCCATCACCCATCTCCCCTACCCAAATTCATATAATCTGCAAAGGAGTAACAACATCTATTGCAACTGGATACATCTTCACTTGAATCTCCCTGGGCCATTTTGCAAGCGTATTTGAACGGCAGGAAAAAGTGGACTATTACTCGCAACGTATGTCAAGATCAAGTTTGGTTGAAAAATTGAAAACTTTACTCAGTCTTTGATTTTTTTTTCTTGCCAATAGAATCACTCGATTTAGAAACGGCTTGTACTATAAAGAAAACATTTTAAAAAGGTAAATACAATCTTTAGTTAATAATACCCAACACATACATACAAAAAGAAATCTACGCTTTAACGACAATATACTTGTCTTAAGTAACACACTGTGTTATTTTTAATCCATTAACACTGTTTCTAATAACATTGAAGACTTTATTTTACCTCCTGAAAAACTGAAATATTTGTTGTGTTGTTTCAGAACGCGCAGCTGTGTTGGGTTTCGTTTCCGCCATTGCAAGCTGCGGAGGAAGCAATTGAAGCTCCGACACGAGACATGTAAAAGTAGCGGCTCATACCTCCATCTGCGCATGCGCGCACGAAGCCTGCGCAGCGCTGCCTTTTTTTTACTCATTTTCTTTAATGCAATTATGTAATGTATCGCCCGCATCCGTGACGCAACTGTTTGAAACACCAGCAAAACTTCTTCGACAGGTTGTCCAGCAAAACCCACAACCATGATTCCCTGTCTTTTCCCTGACTTCTCCAGGTCTTTTAAAAATTTTTGCTGACCAGAACACGTGTAATTTGTAAAACTTCTCCATAGTATTTTTAAGGATTGTTCAATATCACGAGGGAAAAAAAATTGTTTACACACATACAAAAATCCTAGTAACAATGCACAAATTTCTGTTTCTTACATTACACTCCGACAGTGGTGGATACAGGGAAAAAATTTTTTAACCCTTTACAGGGCAAATATTGAAGTTAGTATTAAAGTTGGTATTTTAAGTGGTTAATACGTATAATGATCACTAACTTATAACTTTATAACTGTTTGTGGGCTCAACTAAAGATCTGGACGTAGGCTGTTATTACTTTCCATAATTGCTTTAGAAAAAAACAACATTGTAATGACTAGGGTCACACATTTTTCGCGACAAAAATCTGAACACTTACTATAAGACTGCAATAAGCTAAACCCGCACCAGAGGTTACTTCCTTGTGACTGGCGACCGTCTGCGAAAAAGGTCGTTGCCTTATTTGACTGTGCCACTCAGGAAGCGTTTTCTTCCACAATGAAGATTACTGTGATTGGTGTTGTAACCGTCGACACGTACCTACCTGGAAGAAACTCAATCAATCACGAAACACAGACGAGATACTACAGTTTTTTTTTTTAATCTCAGCTAGTTTCGGAACCTTTTCGCGAAATATGCATGCCCCTAGTGATGAGTAGAGACCTGCAAAATTCGCGGATTCATTGATCTCTAGGATAGACTCCACAGTCCTTTAAATACTCGCGGAAATGACACCTGTTCATTGGCTACTGACGCGTGAGACGTCTCAACTAAGCTGTCCACAATTCGGCACTTTCTTGGTTTAGTGTTTCCCATTGGCTCACAGTTCCCCGAATAAAATGTGGGCCAATCGCAGAAGCGGTACGAAGGTATCGTTGTTTTGATGCTAGCCTATCGCGAAATGAATCCGCGAATTTTGCATGTCTCTAGTGATGAGCTATGATTTCACAGCTTATGCAATACATACTGTATATGTTTCTGAAAGCAACCTCTCAATCAAGGAATAAGAAGGGACTTGAAAAAAAATATTTGCAAAAATGTCCAAAAAACTTCCGTGAACACGAAGGGGTTTGGCCTGTCGCATTATCAGTCTCAACATGAGTCACTTCCTGTGTAGCTTGTTGTTCCAGGTGTTGCGACTGTTCACCCCGCATCACCAAAATAACATACCTCCTTCACCGAAATATCAAACATTTTCTCAATAACCCCCACCCCTCGCCAAAGAAATATCAATATCACTGCACTCTGAGGCACCATCCACAGACGGAATCCAGCGTACATGTCAAAAAATATTAGGCACAAAAGCATTGCAATGAACAAATGCTGAGCCCACATGCAATACCATGGTGGCCACATGCACTTGAATATTTGAAAAGCGGGATTTGTCCTTGAATTTCAACTGTCCCTGGAAACGCTGTAAATGTGCTTGGATTTTGGCATGTGTCCTCGAATTGCATTGTTTCATAAAGTGATTTTACCCCGTAGAGTGAATAAATATTGTATTCTATCCATGTTTGAGCCACATCACGGTAATCAGCAATAACTGAGATATTTATACGCTATTGGTGGTGTCCGTTTCTTTGGTCCTGTATCAATACACATATGAGTCTGTATAACATTGCTATTTTCACAGCTGTTTTAAGGTTAATCGTTTCTTCTAACACATTTAATGGCATTAAGTATTATCACTTTTTTGCTATGTTTATGCCTTGAATTATTTATATGTTATTTCATTTACTGCACCTCGAAAACACAGTATTGGTCCTTGAAATTCTTGAAATGTTCCGAATTTATCAATCATAATATTTGTGGCCACCCTGAATACGCGTGACACAAGTTAATAGATTCAATACGAGCTGAGCCTTTGTATAACCATTTCATTTGAATTCCCTGACCTGGAATGTATTTCCCTGAATATTCCCTTAAAGAGTTATGGGTTCGAACATCAATAACCAATGTGAAGTGGCGATTTTATGAAAAAGTGTTAAGTTTTACTTCGTTCAAAAACAACTTTTTCTGCTTCAATGCATCTACTTTACTGCCAAGGCATTTAAAACGTTAATACGCAAGGACAGGAAAAATTTTTTGATAAGACTAAAATTCAGATTGTGCTGCTTCTGCTATTGACTCAAAGTTTGCATGGAATACTCTGGGCCAATGAGAAACTCTCAGCCGAAGAAGTGTCGAATCACAGGCTGCCCAGTTCAGACGTTACACAATTCGGCAACCAATGAACATGTGACATTTGCCCGAATATGTAGAGGACTGTAGAGTCTATCGTAAAGGTCATGGAAACAGCGAATTTTTCCAGTCCCTATTAATATGTAAGAGTCTTACATACTATTAATATGTAAGAGTCTTACATATTAATAGGCCACTGGCTGGTTTTTGACTGGCCCGTTGTCGTAGAGCTGTGTGTCAAAAAAGAATTGTGCTCCACTCATCAAAGCAATGCAGGGGTGTACATGTTTTCATTCTCCCTTGCGACCAAAAGAATCCCCGAAGTTTCCCGATCTCCAAGGATTAGCATTTGGTTCAATTACTTTTTTAACTTTTCCACGAGCGTATCGTTAGTGACAGCCCTTTTTAAACTTTGTAACTGCATAGTTCGTATTCTCCAAACGCCTGCCACAATCCGGGAAGGAATAAGTGCGTTTAAATAGATGAAAGGAGGCTTTCATTTATTTTTTTTACGCGGCCATCGCGAAATGTTCCACGCAACTGACGGCACTGAACGATCACACACGAAAAAAAATTTTTAACTGAGCGTGTATGGGACTCTTAAGGGTGTAGTATCCGAAATTATTTTGCTTCTATTGTTTCGTGTTTTTGCACATGATTTTAAATAAATTCATCATATCAGGAATGCAAAACTGTATTATTCGCAAGGGGGGCCACCTGAAATTCGTGGACGGGGGGGGGGGGGAAATAGGGCGCTTCCCCAGAGTATTGCGCGCGAGTTATAACCAACACAAATCATTTCTGGTTGGGGGGAGAACGTATTTCGTACACTGCCAATATTTTGGTCTAGTTGCATGCTATAAGCAGAAAACTTTAAAATATACTGAAATTTATTCATAAAACATAGTTTTTGACGTTTACGTTTATCAACATCGTTTCACGGTCACGATTTTGAAAGAGTAAGCGTTCCCTTCGGTGAGGGGCTTATTAATTTCTGGGTTGGGGGGAGGGGGGGGGGGCGCCTGGACATCTCGGAATCTACTCGCATGCGTGATTGTTTTTAAAACACGTTAACTAAATAAGTCCTTGTTAAATGTTTTTTTTTACCAACTTAAAGTAAAAATGTTATATCAACTGTAAGTAGTATGTAAATATTGTAAATGTATGTTCGGCAAATGGATTCTGGGTGTGGAGCCGGGGCCGATGTCCGCCACCTTGGATTGTGATATCAAGGTGGCCATCTTGGATGACCTTGACCTTTGTCCTTCCAAATTTATCCAAAAATTGCCAAAAATCACTTCGAATTCCTTAAGATTTGCCCAAAATTCGCCAAAATTCACCAAATTTCCTTTTTTCTTAAAAAAAAAAAAAACATTCTGCCAAAAAAATATTGAAAATCAAACAAAAATATCTATTTCGAGAGGAAAATTCCCGTTTAGAGGGAAATTTTCCCGTTTTAGTCCTCAAAAATGTCAACGGCTTGAAATTTCCTAAATGCGGCTTAAGAGTCCTAAAAGCAAGCCGCCATAAGCCGCCGAGGTCATGACCTCGACAATTAGGATGTAATGACCGCCATTTCAAATTGTGACATCAAGGTTGCAATTTTCACCAATATGAGTTTTAGTAGAAGACACCTTTTATACTTTATAAACAAGTTTCATCCACAAGTAGTTTCCTGTGATAGAAAAAATAAATGCTCCAAGAGCAACTGTTCTTGTGACTCTTGGACTCCAAGATGTGTTTGGTTTCTCGCTTGTGACCAAAGCCTCAACGCAATGGGGAAAAAAAACAGTATGATGGTATGTTATAGGTGCGAGTGGTACAGGTGAAAGTTGTTTTGAGTTTGGAGAAAGTTAAGGCCGGTGCTAGTAAAGTTCAAAGCACTAGACCTCCAGAAACTTAATCCGTAAAAACTCGGCGTGATTTTGCACCCCACATCAGAACCTCACTGCATATACGTGGATATTAATATCGATAGTTACTCGTATCTTTACGCCGTACAAGTAAGGGATATAGAGGAATAAATCTGCAATACTCCTTTTTTCATGTAATAAATGATCCCTGAAATTGTATTCCAGAAAACACAGAAAAACGGAAATATCTGTGGCTATACCAGGATTATATACCGTTTTGACAACTAGTTTGGGAAGTGCCACCATTACTGGTGAAATACTTACTAATATTATAAATGCTAAAGTAACTCTGTCTGTCTGTCGCGCTTTCACGCCAAAACTACTGAACCGATTTAAATGAAATTTGGTACACAGATAGTCTAGAGCCTGAAAAAAGGACATAGGTTACTTTTTAATGCGAAAAAATGGTTTTAAGGGGTTGAAAGGGGGGGATGAAATATTGTATGGAAGTATCGTAATTTTTGAACAAGAAGCGTGAAACTTATTTTTTAGGCTGTTGAGTCGATATAAATAAATATTACATTCAAAGTTTGTAAAAGTTTTACCCTCAATGGTGTAAAATAACAATAGGGAATAGGGGATGACAGTTTTTATGGAAATATGTAGGTAAAGTTTATGTGAATGTTTTATAAGTTTGCGACAAGAGACAAAATATTAGAGCTATTCTAATGTAAAATTTACGGAGTCATTAACAAAATGTGAAACTGAAGTTAACGCGAGTAATAAACTTGCCAGCACCGCGCCGTACACAATGAGCGCTGAGCAGCCGCACGGGGGTTGGTGGTGGGGGGGGGGGGGGGTTTATGAGCGCGGCGTGGTACGGCGTGGTGTAGGTGGGGAAATATGCCTAAGTGTGCTTATCCGAACGGGCAGACAAGTGAGGGCAGACGACTGTACCACAAGCATGCGAATACTGATTTTTTTCCGCTGCAAATTAATTATTATTCACTGCAAATTGATTACAATTTGATTTGCTTACACGATTTTTTGTTTATTTAATTAATGTTCTTCGTGAAATACAAATAACTTTAAGTTTTTGGGTTAGGTTATTAAATATGTTTTTCTTTAGTTGGGTCATTGTTTAGTTTATTTCATTCGTCAAAAGTAGATTACTTTCGAATTTAGTTAGATGTTATCAAGTCATTATTATGTGTTGTACATTTGGATATTAGCTACTTAAATAAACTCATATAAATACTTTATACCTTATGTACTTATATACTTAAATAATTTAATAAGCTCTTTGCAGTGAAACACTGTAAATAGCATGTGTCTTATTTGTAAAATAATTAGCCTAAATAATTAAAAATGCTACCCCAAGACACTATTCCACGCGGACGAAGTCGCGGGCACAGCTAGTAAATAATATAAATACGATCATCACCGACTCACTGACTGACTCTGTAACGCTATCTGAATTTTTGTTTGTAAACCAGTTACCAAGAAATAGTTTGTAATACTACAAGAAAATATATTGTAACTTTTTGCAACACATGCCTATGGTTATTTTTGCATACATATATTAAATATGGTTTTCGAGATAATACTGAGTATTTCTTACGAAAATTTGCGCATAATTCCACAGTTTGACTTTTTCATTCCATGTTTTAATTGATTTTTAATTGCGTCATGCGTACATTGATCGCTGATTGGTCTATGTGACCATGGAAAAGATAATCCAATATTTAATAATTGGACTTAATTTTTTGTTTTATTATGCTTATGTGCGAAGTTAATACTGGAAGGCTATTCAGGAAACGGTTTACAAATAACTTTTAACTATTGAAGGTACTGGGACAACACAAAGCATGAATGCCCGGGTAAGAATTCGAACCCGGCATTACTGCGAATCCCCCCACCCCGTAATTTTACGAATGTTTTTTGACGTGACAACGTCTAATAAATCGATGAACGCCGGCTGCACGTACGAAAAAGTGTCACGTTACGTTCATTGTCCCGTTACGCTGTGTCCCGTTACGCTCATTGTACGCTTGCGCCGCATCTATCTCTCTTCCACTCGATTGGAACAACCATCGATTTGACTTGTTCAAGGCACATTAAACTTGAAACACTCCCATTCGTTTCCTACTTTTCCTATCATCGTCCTATCCTTAACAGAATAACACAGATTGGAAGAAGTAAAATAGCAAACATGTATAAAAGTTGTAGTTAAAATAATCTCTTCGTTAAAGTAATAAACACATTTGAATTAATGAGTGCAAATAAAAGTAAATTTATCAATTAAATTGTAGATTTCATTTCACTCCCTCTTTGTATCCATACAAAATAGTGATAATTCAATAAAAATGATTCAATTTTATTCATGAAAGTATGCAATCATTTCATCAATGTTTTGTTATGACGTCACGTTAAACTATCGTCCGTAAACCGACTTTACAGGCAACTAATTTTTTTATAGTGTAGGTAGTTTCCGGCTCGGTGGGTTGTCGACCCGAGCAGTCGCATGAAGTGCCCTTCAGACGCGACAGACGTCGTGAGTCACTTGCGAGCAGGTTTAAAAGGCTCATTGGCGCGGGCTGGCTGTGTGAAAACGAGAACCCTATCCTCCCACAACGAACCTCACGTTAAGCCCTTGTCCGAGCTGGCAGGCAGCTTTGAAGAGCCGGTGCCAAACAAACAAAAGACGGGCGACGGTGGAAAAGGTAAGCCTGGCGCCTCCCGGGAGGCCATTAGCAGCATTTGTGGCGAGACAGGACTGGCTGCTACTGCTACGGCAGGTCTCATTCTTAGTTTGCAGCAGGGGGGGGACACTTCATAGGGTATAGCAAACGCATTTTTCTAGTTGCTATACAGCTTTATCCAACATCTGAGCACAAAAATTATAATCAAAATGCCACGTTGATTAAATAATTATTACATTTGTTTTAACATTTTATCAAATTTATGGCATAGTTATGATATAGTTGAAATGAAAATAATATATTTATGTAAAAGAAAATAAACGAGTTTTCGTTGGCACGTTGAACCACTTGTTTATCCATCAACACCATAATTAATGGCGTCGGCGTTGAATTAAGTGATATTAGGTTAATAAAAAATTTCTAAGGAAATTTTGTTTCAATCATGTTGAAATAGTAATCTCGTTAAATAATATCAATGATTTCATGAACTGCTTTATAAATCACTGTTATGAAACATGCCTGATTCAGCTACGTGTTGTGTTAACTACTGCTACAACAAGAGAAGAGATAATAATAATTAACTTTACTTTAAGTTTCCGCTTGACGAAACTAGGTATGTGTAAATTATTAAAACGAAACAAAATAAAAGTTTTGTGTAATTAAAATAGTGATGAGCATTTTGTTTTCATCCCCTACAGAATTTCCTCTTTTTAGGTAGTGTGTAGTCGCACATTGAGGACAAGCACACAATACATAAATACTTAGGTACTGTTCTAAATGTCACTGAGTCTCAAATTCTGCTCAAACTTGCTGCTTATGTACTTTAATTAGTCTAAATGTTTTGTATGAATTTTATTTTTAGGTCGAGAGGGAGGTGTGGGTAAAAATTTCGTAATGCGTATCCAAGTCTATCCCTTGATACTAATAAATGGCATGATCCTGAATACATTGATCCTGTGGTAATGATGCTTGCTGATTTAACATCAATTAAAACAACAAGCATCATGTGCCACCGGATAAATCATACATGATCATGCCAACAGGATCAAGGGATAAACTTGGATACGTGATACGGAACAATTACCGAGGTGAGGTTTGCGAAAAAATTAAGTGTCTTAAATTTTTATGTTGAAATTAAGGGTTTTTTTTTTCCTTAATTTATTGCTACACACGTGTCTTCAAGAAGTGAAGATACGATAAAGATTTGTACTTTCACCTAATCCATAAAGAATTAGATGCCATTGGTAACAGCTTCATTTCAGTTTTTGTGGAAAAATTGTACATCATAGGCAGTGTAAATTTGCCAGAAATACACATTGCCTGTGTTAATGATTATATACTTCTGCACGTTTTTTTATGCATTTTGTTCGCGATTTGTAATGCAATTCGGTAGGTACCTACGAAAATCCTAACCTTAACTTCAATCAACGTGATTCTACTAGAAAAGAAATTATTTCTTGGACATAAAAAAAGGCAGCGATTTATTATAATCCGAAAATATGTTACATGTTATGCATTTTAACAAATGTTATGCTACGTAAAGAAAACATTTTTAACCGAAATGAGGTTAAGTCAAACACTGTCCCGAAGGTAAGAAATTTACTTATTTTTTAAAAATATTGCTCTCCTAAATCATATATGTTACGTTTACCGATATTTAGTTAAATGATTTGCTTATAAGGGGAAAAAAATAAAATCAATATTTTTATAAATATTTATGCATGCACGAAACAAGTCACAAGCTTGCCAACATTCAGTTGAAGCTGCAAATTTCCCTACTATTCAAATTATTGTTTTAAGCATATTAACTGCAAATTGTACTTTCTAGGATCAATGTTGTATTTAAATTAAAATTTACTTATAATTTGAAACTTAAGTCTTACTCCAGAAGGTACTTTATCTCGGTTTTAAGCCATTGCAACTTTGTTTTAATGTTTGTCAAGTTTGCGTTTTTGTATAGCAACTAGGGCATTTCTGAATAAAAAAAACGTAGAACTGCAATAGCATTGAGTGTCCACTCTGTACTAGTACTTTATTTACTCTATGGTTTGCAGTGAGCACTTAAACGGGCATTTACCATGGAACGAGTTTGTTCTGAAGTTGCAAGTCAACTGGTTAGCAACTGCATAGCATAACAGATCGCAGCTGCACAAATGATACACTATAAAACTTGTTTAATAGCTTGAAAATAACTCGCTACGTAGAATCACTAAAGATGCCATCACGTGACGAATATTGCTGAATAAATTCAATACACCTACAAATCTGCAAGAAATTGGCGTTAAACTTCATTATAACGAGAAAAGGGTCGTTTTCACTTTGATTTAAGGCATGCCCATGGCAAACATTGTACTCGTCATCTCCCGTACTTTTTACCTGCATGACAATTTATTTCTCTTTCCAATGCGAGATATCTGCTATTAGCGCTGTCCTTGTTTCCGTGTGTTCTGTTGCCAGATGGAAATAAAGAGCATAAAAGTTCTAGACACAACTTATTGATTTATTGGGGAAAAATGTTGAAATGTGCTTAAAAAATTATATTTCTAAGAAACTAATTGGATTGAGATATTTTGAAATACATTTTCTTGTTGTATTTTATCAAGAGCATCTTATGATAATTTTCATATATATATATATATATATATATATATATATATATATTTATATATATATATTTATATATATATATGTATATATATATATATTTATTTTTTTTTTTTCTTGGTTTCAACCGTTTGTCATAAATTGTTTTTATAGCTATAATATTTAAAAATTTTGGGTATAGTTTGATCAAAGGAAGTGATTAATGGAATGCCTTATTATTAATAGAGACCGACTGCTACAAATAGTTTCTCCTGTAAAATAATAATTATGGCTTATAATTTAATAGTTATTTTTCTTCCGCAATGTAGCTATGAAACTGTAAAAAAAACTATCATAAACACACTATTTTATGATCTGATAGAAATCAACAATTAGGTAAAATTAAAAATACTAAAACTTATTACAATTATCGATAGCACACGAAATACGAATTTCAATGTTAACTGGCTAGTTTCAATCTAGCAATAGTGGGCACCATTTGGTATGTACCGCAATCTAAGCATGAGACAGAGTATACCTAACCGCGCCAGCCCTCCTTGCAAGCCCAACCCCCCCCCCCCCTCCCCCCCTTCTGCTCCACAGACAGATATCCTGCTGCGGTATTGTCTGAATAAAGGCCCGTCTACAATTGCAATGTCCCAAATTGTGTCCGACGTACCCTGATCGCTGATTGGTCCACGTAACCCTCTGACGTCATGGGACGCGATGGTCCGAATGCATTAGTCAACTTGAAGTTTTTTTTTCCATCTGCGTCATTTTTATCAAAGAATGCTAGCTGTTTCCGGTTCCCGTTTAAAAAAAATTGAAAAGAGGAAATAACGGACGGTTCGTAGGGAAGCCAGAATACCAAAAGACGAAATACTGATTTACCGCTATCCGTTTGCGATCGGTGCTTTTCAAAGGTCGAAAACAAGAATTAATTTTTGGCAGTGTGATTAAAATTAATTTTTTAGCATTTGCATTTGCCTTACCGAATAAATACATATTAATCAACTCCTACAACTTTCACAAGTTAAATAAATATTCAAAAATTAGTTGCGTTTTCATTTACAATGCATGGAAAAAAATCTAAAAACACTTATTTCGGAGCTATATATTTACTACGCTCTGGCAGAAATCGGACATCGGATATAACAATAATTGTAAAAAGGGCAGTTTTCCGTGCATCAATGTGACGTCATTCACATTAGGATACATTCACGACCCCCGCACCTTTTTTTTTCTTTTCCGAAAGGTTCGGACTAAGCCCGTGAATTTATGATAGCTCTATTTTTTTTTTTTATTTTTTTTTCACAAATGTTGTCACCAGATATATTATAACAATCACTACTCGAATTGCCTAGCTGTTAAAAGTAACGCAATTGATTATAATTATAAATAATTGCGTAACACTTTACTGCTACCAGACAACTCTGAGAAATAACAGTAAAAACAAGAAACTGAAATAAACAACAAGTCATGCGAGCCCAAGCCTCATAAAAACGTTTAAATAAAAACATTCATAGCAAATAAAAATCACAGGTTTTATTTCAACAAGAATGTATCCACTCCACTGCATGCCAAGGCCGTGTTAAGAATTTGTGACGCATCAGTATAATGAGCTAAATTTTACTACGCATGAAAGTAAATGCTCACTCCAATAGTTTTCTATACAAAAACTATAAAATAAATTATTACACGAGCCAACAACGCTGTCAGTATTGGCCATTTAAAATATTCATTTTGGTCGCTCGCCCTCAAAATTATCCACTTTAAGGGGAAAGGGGTAGTAACAGAAAAACGACATATTAATTTTTCACCGTTTTATATTGAATTTTTGCCTTAGTTAAGACAAAGAAAGCACGTTAAGAAATTTAAAAGACCATAAATTAGCTTATATTAACAGTATTATTACAGTAATGGGCGTTGATTGGGGGGGAGGAGGGCAGGGGGGCCCGGCCCCTAGAATTAAGAAGCCCCTCACTGAGGGGGCCCGCTTGCGCTTGCAAAATCCTGACTGTGAAACGGGGTGGATAAACGTAAACGTCAAAACTATGTTTTATGGTAAACTTTCTGTGTATTTTAAAGTTTTCTGCTTATTGCACGCATATAGGCCAACATATGGGTGGCATACAACCTAAAAGCACCCCTTCCAGAGATGACTTGCGTCGGTTACAATTCACGCCTCAAAACTCTCGGGTCGCCTTTCCCCACCCCCTGTTAATCCTACAGATTTGCGTCCTTGATTACACTTGTGGTCAGTAAAAAAAAAATTAATAAAATAGTCAAGGCCAATGACTTCACAAAATGAAGTCTATCGGTTCCCATCTCACACACTTAAAATACGTTGATGATTACACAATCGTGTGTGTAAATCTAAGGGACTTAAAAAAAAATTTTTGCAATCTTGTATTTCTTGAACGTGTGGTTCATCCCTGTTTCTTTAAACGCAAAATACTAAATCACGAATTACGTAATCATTGTTCTACACGAAGGAGGGTCACGTGACATAAATAACGTAGCTGAAAGCTTGTCATGGCTCAGGGTTCATGGATTTTTGGTCTGATCACGTGTCTGACCGACAGGATAACAAGCGTGCGAGAAGGGATGTAGAAACGTCCACCCTTCTTTTTTTTCCCCAGCTGTTGTAGCCAGCAACGACAACGCAGCTACAAAATAAATCTTCCACTGACAGCACTAACTCATGAGGTGCCCGCCAATTCAGTATTTGTGTTAGTGAGCTGGGATGATAAGTGCGACGCTCGTATCGCCTCTGAACTAGCTCGCAGTCTTCCCGTAGTTCATAGCGGTAACCACAACATTATATGGGGAAGAAATGAAGATGATGGTGTAATGCAAGGTCCTCGAGTGCGTTCAAGAATCTGCACCGGTTGTTTTACGCCTAGAAATTATCCTGAATAAAAGCGTTTTAGCCGTTTTCACTCTTATAAAAAATACCGTCTGAAAACGAAACACGGAAACAAAACTAAACCACCACCCTCGGTGTATTCTTAAATGCTTTTCATGAACAGACACCTCTCAGATAGCTTAAGTGGTTTTCAAATCGCGTGGTTTCTACTGAAGCTATGCAGAGCCTCAGGAAAACCAACGCGATCTAAAAACTACTCAAGATATCTAAGTGGGCCCTGTTTATGAAAAGCATTTAAGAATTCGCTTAGGGCTTAAAAGTACTTTTGATTTCGGATTAAGTTTTTAATCTTTGTTTTTAGAAGAGTGATAATGGCTAAAAAGCGTTTTTTTTTTCGGAGTAATTTTTAGGTGTAAAACAACCGGTGCAGATTCTTGGAAGCACTTAAGGGACTTGCATTGCACCTTTGTCTTCATTTCTCCGCCATCTAATTTTACCATCACCGCTCAAATTTTGCAGTTTTCCTGTGACGACGAGAAGACTGCGCACCAGTTCTAATCCTTGCGCTTAGAGACAGCACCGCGCTAGAAATGCCAGCGAGCGTCGCATCCCAACACACTAACACACACCCGGACTATAGAGCGCCCTTAAGGTTTCATCTCATACGTCATGTTGATTTTTTTATAATTTTATTGCCATTAATATTGATTAAGGGGCCCGCCTACCTGGGCACACATACGGTGTGCAGAGCTTCAGGAAAAACAACGCGATTTCAAAACTACTCAAGATATACGAGTGGGGCCTATTTACGAATAGCATTTAAGAGTTCACTGAGGACCGAAAAGTACTTTTAATTTCGGATTAAGTTTTTAAACTGTATTTCTGTAAGAGTTAAAATGGCTTAAACGCGTGTTTTCAGAGTAATTTTTAGGCATAAAACAATCAGTACAGATTCTTGAAAGCACTTAAGGGGCTTGCATAACACCTTTATCTTCATTTCTCCGCCATATAATGTTACGGTCACCGCTCAAATTTCACAGTTATCCTGTGACGACGAGACGAATGCGCGCCAGTTCAGAGACTTGCGCTTAAGAGGCTATACCGCGCTGGAAGCACCAGCGAGCGTCGCGCTTATCATCCCGCCTCACTAACACACATACACCCCTGACGAGGCGGGCCCCTTAAGGTCTCTTTCTGAGAACGTAACACATTACTTCTCTTGCATTTGTTGTTTCATTGCAAATAATTTTAACATGGCGATATATAGAAATACCGATATATAGCTAGATGTATTGCAAAGTTTTGCCATCCCAACTGGCGCGAAGAAATGGGAAGATCCATTACGCGGTTGTTGCTGTGGCAAGACGAGGGGGGAGGGTGGCTCGTCACTTCAAAAGGTTCTTTACTTTTATAACGACCCTTGAATGTCATACGTACTTGTCCCCGGAGATGACATCACGAGGGCTGTACGAACTGAAAGTGAAGTATGCAAGAATACCTACGAGTAAACGAATCTGTGTACTCCGCACGTACTTACTTCGAGTTGAAGATACGTCACCATTTAAAAAACGATGTTATATTTGATATCACATTTAAGAAATTAAGGATACGTAACATCATTTTACTTTATGTTTTACTAATTATGATAAATTGAATTAAAAAAGTATTTAAACGGTTTATAAGCAAGTTTCACCAAATACATGCGCACACACATCGGTCGAAACTACAAAACGAGGTAGCTTCGCAAAGTAAACTGCCGTTAATGTGTAATAACTAGTGGTGTATGAAAAATTACCAATTTTCGTTAAACTTGTTTTTTTTTTTTTTTTCAATACAATTTACTTGTTGAAAAAAAATATGTAAACAACATGATCGGCTGTCGAATGCCGTTTGAAGAGGCGCAACATTGAACTAGTGCTGATTCGTCAAGCACACCACAAGTACAAGTGAAGTACGCAATGCCGCACGTACAAAACTGCGTAACTGAATTCTGACATGGCCTGAGCTACTCCCAAATTTTTGGGTGTCCCGCAGACATGACGTAACCCATCCATCAGGTGGATACAAAACGACTTCACGCAGTAACTTTTTTGTTTGTAAAAGGAACAGAAATATTCATGTATAATTACAGATCTGCATTTGTTTTTTGTTTTTTTTTTGCATCTACGCGAAAACAACTGTGTCAGTTCAAAATAGTGTCCACAGTAAAACTGGGTTCAGATTCTTACCCGGGCATTTATGCTTTGTTTGTTCCAGTACCTCCAACAGTTAAAAGTTATTTGTAAATCGTTCCATGAATAATATTCCAGTATTAACTGCGCACATTATAAACATTATGCCTACAACAAATTAAAGTCAAATTGTTGAATATTCTATTATCTTTTCCGTGGTTTTAAAAACAATTATGCTTGAAAGAAAAATTTATTAAAATATAGAATTATGCGCCAATTTTCGTAAGAAATACTCAGGATTGACTCGAAAAACGTATTACATATATATGAAAAAATAACTATATAAATGTTTTGTACGAAGTTGCAATATCTTTCTTGTAACATTACAAACTATTTCTTGGCAAGTGGTTTGTAAACACACGGAATTTTTTTTGTGTGCATGCACGACCACCCCGTGTTCTAGATTATTATAGTCATTCCACAAGGCTAAAACTGAGCAATGATTAAAGTCGGCACAATACAACGCTTAAGTCCTTGCTTACAAATCCCTATCTCCGAGAGAAACTGCAAAATATATTGCGGGCGTGTGAGTTTTTCCTTGCGGGCAATAAGACACTATTGCAATCAAGCGGCTCCTCAGGCTAGCGGCTTGCGTAAATCAGCTTCTACACAACTGATTACGACAGCGCGGCGGCTAACAGGCCGCAGTAAAACAGGAAACAGTAAAAAAACAGCGGACAGACTCGAGCAAGTCCCTTCGAGGGACTGCAAGGCCACGGTGGCGATATTCAACTTTTCATACCAGTTCACAATTTATATCGTGATCCCTACTCAGTATTCTATTATAAATGCGAAAGCGTGTCTGGTTTGTCCTTTCACGCAGCAACGCAGCAACGGATCGACATGATTTTATTGATTTTTTTGCTCGTAGATAGTTTATGGGTCGGAGAGTGACATAGACTACATATAATTATGAAAATTCCATCCCCGAGGGAGTGAAAAAAGGGAGAAATTCTTTTTATGATAGAAAATCATAGGAGGTATGTCATACACACACAAACAGTGAGATTGTGTCATTTCTCTACGTCCGCCACACGGCCATATAGTAAGGTCTGGCAACCTCCTATCCTTCTCTTTGGCGAAACCCATCCGCTTAGTGAAACTCGCAGCTGCTAGACGGCTCGTGGCAGTCTCGTGGCAGAAGGCAGACGGGGCTCGTGCTCCGGGCGTTGCGTTTAACGAGGAGGGGGGGGGGGGTAATGGCAGAGTCATGTTTACTATAGTTTTTACTTGAAAAACGTAGTGTTTGAACACTCACACATACACAAAGTTGAAGGGCAGATCAACTGAATTATTTGTATTGTAAAATACATACATGTATGTCGTCAAATATTAAAAAAAAAAAAAAAAATGGTATTTTCCGCATTCTATCCAACTTGCGATGTGTTAAAAATGAAAATACTGCAAATATATATATTTATTTACCATCTAATTTTAATCAGAAATATTTGTAATAGTGGAACTAACATGTGGTGGTGATAGGAGGTGTTGTCGGGCAAGATTTTGATTTCGTTAGTTTGAAAAATAGGAGGGAGGGGGGGGGGGGCGCCAAGTCGAGATCTTGCCACCGGGTGTAAACCAGTCTAGTAACGTCCCAGACCTTTGCCAGGCAAAGCCCGAAAAATTTCGCTTTCTAATACGGCGGTATATACATAGGTAGTCCCAAGATGCACTCGATGCTTTCTTACGTACAAAAATAATCTCACCCAACCTCACGCGGCAAATAACGCGTAATTCCCCCCCCCCCCCCTTCCGCAAGTGAAAGTGTAAAATTGCCAGAAAACTGGGTTAAATTAAGTAAAACGCGTTCCCTCCACTAAAATATGGCTAAATCTTACACAATAATATTTATCGTGCTTATGCGAACGCCACAAAGTCACTCTTGAGACCACGCGTGAGTCCTCGTGGACTGAATTAGAATGAATATTCTTTCACTAATTTTAGTAGTCCTATTTAAATATTTTGTTGTTCTATTTTCTCACTGTGATTATAGACTACGTTCTGTATTCAATACTAGTCTTTACTAGTTTTAAATAAAAATAATTAAGCAAATTATGTTTTTTTTTTTTTAAATAAATCCAACACAATCAAACAGATTAACTATTTACACTAAAAATACGCATTTTGAGAAATCTGAAGTTTGATTAGGGAGAAGGGGGTTCGAGCCATTTCTCACATCTCACCAAGGGGGGAGGGAGGTAGAAAAATCGCCAAAATCGCCTCACGTAAATTACGGCTTTATGCCCCCCCCCCCCTCCCTCCACCAGCCAACAACCACCATCCCTGCCATCACGCCTTTTCCCACACAAAACATTCTGGGAAACCTAAGATTCACAGCGTCTTTACACACTTGATTGATCTGTAAACATGACCTCCATAGCGCATTTGTACGACTTCGGAAAAATGTGCCACGACCAAATAATTCTCCCATTTGACCGGTGGTAACGGTTGGCGACATTGGGTGGGCGTTCGGTCTTATTAAAAACACGTGTTATTTCACCGCTAAAAAAACACCGTGATGCCGGTTCTGCGATAAGTCGTAGGTATTTCTGTCGTTGTGATATTCGCAATTCTTAGAAAAAAAATCCACAGTACCTGACAGGTAAGTATTTTTTAAGAGCGTATCAAAAACAATAGTAAATAACACGAGACTGAACAAAGAATTCTTCTTGAACAGAAATATGAATCTATTAACACAAAACCTACTGCATGAATCAAAACAGAGTGTGTAAGTAAGTTGTTTTGATCCACGTAGTCTCACGTCAGCGCTTATTGGATAGTCGTGGCGGCAGTCAAAATTTCTGCGATTATCATTCTACTTTACTCAGAAAAACCCTACGACTACTCTTACGGCCCACGACTCACTGGGGAACAGACTTGAAACGTTTAAAGCATGTCACCGAAACCTCTCCGAAAGTCGTGCCAACGTGCTAGTGAGACGGGACCATCAGAGCGCGTGTGCAGCCGGGGACCACCTGCGGGTTACGGACCGCGCGAACCAGTGCTAAGAAGGAAACAAAACAAAACACGAGCAGGTAGAAGAAAGAGCTTCTGTACTCACCGCGACCAACAACAACAACGCTGCGCCGACGCGACCGCGTGGCGTCATCTCAGGCGCCGTCCGTGGAAGAGACAACGTTAGCCACAGTAAGAAAAAAAAATAAAATATAGTTCGAACAATTATTTAAATTAACGGCCGGCCGGTGCGCGATGAGATCGCCGCGCTGCACGCGTCCCCAGTGGCAAGAGCGCGTACCTCCCAGCTCAGCAGCCAGCCGACGTCTACCGGCGACCGCTGCTTCCTGCCTGTCCATATAGCCTCGGTCGCCAGCCGTCCACGTGACTCGCTACTACCCGACCTGCAAACATCCGGCGTCTTCGCCCGTGGCTTATTCCTTGCCCGAGTTTACGAGAATGAACGGATCCAGGCAAAAATAAAAGTGAAAGGGGAAACTGAACGTGAGAATTAAAGTCAATTTTTTTTTAAATATTAATTTTAATAAAATGTGTTTGTATGTGGCGAGGCGAAGTTAAAGCGATACTCCCTCCCCCCCCCCCACACACAAAAAAAAATCCCTAGAATGTACCGAGATTATTTTTAATGATTTTGTTTACCCCGATAGGACGAAAATTTCAAGTACATTAGTATAAAAATCAATTCAAGGGGAACCTTAAAGATGTGCGATACGTGCATATCTCGTTTACAGCTATGGCCACTGTATATTAAAAAATAATACGGCCCGACGAAATGATTTGCCCCCGTGCCTTTTTTTTTTCTCTCTATGACCATTTTCATCAGGTATTCAAAACAAATGATTCAACATAATAAAGATTGAGTTGATAGTAAAACAATGTAATATGCTGAAAAACATCCTTAAGCGCTAGTTGAATGTTCAAAAACAGTAGTTAAACACGATCGAACCCAAGCAAAAACTAATTGACATATTAGTAACATATAAAAGTACAACCAAACACCTGCTGAAATTAAATCAAGGGTGTAACATCACACGTAGCCAATCCAAGAGAGAGAAAGAGAGAGAAGTAAATGCAGGTACAGGAAAACCAGTCATGCCCACACACACATTGACACGCAGCACGTAGATACTGCAGTTGATAAACTGCGAAGTTATCATGCTAAGGAGCTTGCCGAAATTATTTATATTGGAAACAATACTTACATTTACTGAAATAAACTCTTTAATGATAATTTGAAATTAAAAACAAAAAAAATGTGAGCGAGTCTCTCCAGAGACGTGTAACATCTAACCTCGGTTAACGAGCAAATTCATGTGTTCTCATGTTGCAAGTGCCCTTATAATACGGAACTTGGACACAAAATTTAACGTAAAATTCTTTAAAATAATGCCAAGCGTTATAAATACACGCAAGTTGTGTTTTCAACTTCATTTCTGGGCGCGAATCACACGCCGCTAGAATTCGCTGCCGGAGCAGCTACGTCGACTATCGAATCGTTCAATTTGCGGAGCGAAATTAACGGCTCCAATAAAAGCAACAAAAAAAAATGATAAAATTCTATACCCCTATTTATACCTGACTAGCTGCAGTACCCGGCCCGGGCTGAACACAGGGTGAAGGAGAATTTTTTTCGAAATCATATATAGACAGTAATTATTGTCTTCTTAATTTAAATGTCAAGTGTGCAAGTTTGCCATTGTATGGTTATTTAACTATATATATAAGATAAAATTATTGTATGTATGTAGGTATGTAATCTAGACACTATAAAAAGCACTACAGAAAAAAAGTGGAAAAATTTAAGATTACTGATATTGAAAAGATTCTATTATCTAGCTAATGCGTGGCATGCGTTACAACGTCTCATTCAATTTTGTTTTGTAATTTGTCGCTGTTTGTATTTTATTCGATTAAATTCTGTGAATTATCGATGTTTCAATTAAATTAATTTCAATACTGTAATGTAATGTGCACTCATACACAGAAAACACACGAACTGCCGCTAAAAAATATGACATACATTTGTTAAAACAATTCGTGGGCTACCTATTGTAAAATAGATTTACTAAATCAGAAACCTTCGCGGACATGCACATAACAACTCACCAAAATTTCATCGCAATCGGATGAATGGTAAGTATAGCAACGCATACGAGACAAACAAACGAAAATTCAAGACGTGACGGACACCACAAAAGATAGCTTGTTTAAAATTCAAGTCAACGCCATTTATTAACAAAGTTCAAAACTGAACTGTTATTAGCGCCTTTATTTTGCTAGCCGCTGCGAGCTCCACTAAGCGGACTGCTTCGCACCAAGGAGAAGAATATAAACTTGCCAAACCTTTCTACGTGTATGATCGTGTGGCATACATACAGAAATGACACACACTCACTATTTGTGTGTCTATGATCTATGATTTTATTTCTGTTAGAAAAATGAATTGATCACTTTTTCACCCCGTTAGGAATGGGATTTCGGATTAATATGTGGCATATTTGTCAATGAAGGTTATAAACTATATATGTGCCAAATTTCATTAAAATCCGTTCAGCCGTTTTTGCGTGATTAAGTAACAAACATCCATCCATCCAAACTTTCGCATTTATAATATTCATAAGATTTTCGACTAGGTAATGTATTAAAATCCTGCCCATCTTATTAAAATTCACTAAACAGTTGATACTATAAAGTATTCCTTTGGCTTTGTGAAGTTTGTTTCGCGCCATCCACCACAGATGGCAGCACCGTGGTTACACATTCCTAGTCCACGCGATTTCAATTCCATTCACGAAATTACTCCTACCAATTGCCGTACACCAAGAGCTAAGATGTTACACATCAAAAATTACAATACTGAATTAGAAGGGGAGGGGGGAAGAAGCTCCTGCATTCCCTTACGCCTTACGGACTCCATCCGCTATATTTACCCCTTACAGTGGCGTAGCCAGGATTTGTGTATGGGGGGTGTTAAGAAGCATGCCCCCCCTCCCCCGTATTAAAGCGGGGGGTGGGGGGGTCCTCCTCCGGGAAAAATTTGTATTTTAAGGTGTAAAATAGTGCTATTTTAGCAGTTTTTGGTTCTTAAATTTAAATATTGTAATGGTAAAAATTTCATTAATTTTAATATGAAATTTGTTTGAGTGATGAATAAGAAATTAATTAAAGATTTGGTGCTAGGGGGGGGGGGGGGTTGAACCCCTTCCCCCCCCCCCCCCCGGCTTCGCCCTAGACCCCTTCCTCTAAATCATTTTGTATACGGCCCATGTGAAGGTCGTTACCCTACCTCATCTCTTACGAAACCTAACGCCGGGTTTATAAAATACGCAAGAAACGCAAGAGCGCAAGGATGCAACACGTAACTAACGTAAGCAAATAACGATACGAAAGTCGCAAGCCAGCACCAACACTACAACTTGGAATTACATAACAGTGGAAAACTTATTTCTTTCTCAATTTTTTTCCTGGTGATAACTCTTTTCTCCTCCGAAAACGTGTATTATTCTTAATAGTGTGATTTGAAAACGTGATTTACCTTCACTGTGTGAATGCGTGAAAACTTGATACTGCCGATAAAAGGAAAATCGTAACATTCTTTGTTACATGACGTCTACATCTTTAAAAGTTTCGGGATACTTCACTTCCAGTATGGGCCAACGGAAGGCG
Source organism: Bacillus rossius redtenbacheri (assembly GCF_032445375.1). Lineage (NCBI taxonomy): Eukaryota > Metazoa > Arthropoda > Insecta > Phasmatodea > Bacillidae > Bacillus > Bacillus rossius. The sequence continues at coordinate 340,831,729 of NC_086330.1, read as the reverse complement.
GAAACGCGAGACGAAACGCAAGAGGTTGAAATTTGGCCGATGCTTTCATGCGTTTTTTTCCGTCTTGTTTACTTTATAAACGGGTTTTTTGAAAACGTGTTTTCTTAACTTTTGGTACCTTACGTTTCTTGCACGGTTTACGAACCCGGCCATATGTGCAATCAATAATACTGACCATATAAAAATAGCACGTGAAGATAAAGCCCTAAGTAACTGCAAAAAATCCTGTACTCAAGAAGGAAATGTTTCTTATTCGAAAAAAAATTCCCTATCTGACTGGGCATCGAACCCAGAAACCTTTGGCTTGGAGTACTTAATGTTTTGAACGAACAGATTGCTCAACTTCGCGATAAAGAAAGCCTTCCAACTCAGCGAGGAAGCTATCTGGGTCGTGGCCAGATTTTGTGACGGGGAGGGTCCAGAATATCCATCTTATAATTTTTAATGAGTGAATTTTCTTTATAATTGATTTTAAAAACAATTGTTCGTCACACAAAAAACTCAGGGAATAGTAGACCTTCAGTACTTAACCTATAGATAGAATTATACTTATTAAGATTACATTAAAAAGAAAACCGAACTTTTATATTTGGGTTTTCATTTAGTTGTTCTTGATATCTACTTTGTTCTTTAGTCAGTTTGATTTCGTTAAAAAAAAAATTATAAATACACATATATTAATGTCATTAATAAATGAAACGTGCAATTCAAGTTTATATGAAAGTCATGCTTACAGTGACACGTGTGCAGACCGTCATTGAACACAATCCCTCCTGCTGCTCCTGTGTATGAGACATGTCGGGCTATAGTGGGTAGGAAATACATTATTGTAGCCCACTAAGGATTTGAATGATCCTTCTACAATAATCTTTCCGTAACCTTACTTAGCTAAGTTACTGTAATTTTTTTTGTTGGCCCGTTTTACAATAGCACAGAAACGGAGAACATTTCTACTGGAACATTTCATCATCTCGTCTGCTGCTTCCACAGTGCACGGAAACGTAATAAACGACAGCCAGTGAGATTGTATTTAAAGGTTACGAAGTATTAATTTATTAAATTAAAAATATTATTTTCGAGATCACAGAAAGGGGGAAATTTTACATACATAATAAAAATAAATTACTCAGAAATAAAATAACACTATATTTTCTTTAACTTGGAACAATTTTTCACGTATTTGGAACATAAATAAACATGGCTACCACCGCAGCCAAATGTTCGGCTTCCATTGGTCTAACGGACAGACGTAAACGGAAGAGCTCAGCTTCGCGGAGCTAATCCTTACGGGTCCGTCTCCGTCTGCGTGCTATCGTAGAAACTCTGTTCCGTGAGATTTGTCTCCGTTTACGTTATCCGTCTCCGTTTCCGTGTCATTGTAAAACGGGCCTAAATCCTGAAAGGGAAGGGGTCCGAACCCCCGTCCCTGAAGCTATGCGACTATTTAGCATATCGAACAAAGATCTTTTAAAAGAAATAGTTTTGATCTCTAAAGGCCCTGTCTTCCATAACACCGTCCAACATGTGTCAAATAAAGTTAGAAGGTTATGAGGTACCCGTAAACGTCACTAGTACGGCCATGTTTGTTTGACAAGTTGGATGACTTGGGTGTCCATCAAATAATTTGCATATTGGACGGGTTCTGAACAATGTTGGGTGTTGGGTGCAATCAGCAAATCAAGATTGTGCCCAGCGAAAACGCAAAATGACATCCGCCACAAAGAGTCATTAAAATGGAGACCACATGGGAGATTAAAGAGGTTATAGAAGTGAAATAACTAAAATAATGATAATATGGATGTCGTATTCGGTATAATTTTATGTGTAAAAAATGAAATTATGTTAATATAACGTTAAAAAATCACTGAAAATTTATTTTATTATGTATCGAATTTTATTGTGAGTTAAATTCATTAATGTTTCAATTTAAAAAAAAAACACACACACACAAATAGCATAAAAAGTTCAAAAATTCCATCCAGCACTATGCTGAATTATTTAATTTCAAAATGAATTAAAGTCTGAGATGACTCAGACTAAAAATAAATAACTTTGTTAGTGTGACATGATTTAAAACACATTTGAGGTTATCTATCAAATTTTATTCAGTGCAAATGTAATGACTGGAAGTTTTTCTCATTTTTTTTTCATTTAAACAAGAGATTGGTGATTAACTTTGCAAGTAGATCCAACTCAACTGGTGACAAGACTGATATGTGATTAACTCATCTTGATTTAAGAAAACGTGTATTGGATTTCTCTATGTGCTTCTGATTATTCCTTGCAATATGTTTTTTTTAGTTTTCTCTATGTGCTCCTGGTTATTAAATTGCTGAATTCCTGTTATTAAATCAGCACTAATAAAATTTTAATCAAGTGGAAATTAAACAAAAAAATATATTATTTACTCAGTCAAATACTATGCATTTAAAAAGCTGAGAAACACTATCATGCAAGATGAAAGTTCTTCTCCTTGATGTCTACGAAGCCCTCCTTCTTTGGCGATCGTTAGAGAGCACCCTGCATATATATATATATATATATATATATATATATATATATATATCAACATAACATATAACATCTGGCGCCATCTGGTGGCAGGAATAGGAACTACTTGCAACAAGTTTCCTGTATGAGATAAATTAACTCTTGTAGCTTAATGGAGTCAAAGACAGTTAGAACCATGTAGTCTAGCCTCGTAGTCTTTTAGCCTCGTAGCCATGCAGCCTCGTAGCCTTTTAGCTTGACGATATCAAGCAGAACATTATAAATCAGTTTACTGTAGAAGTATCAACATATGGGCCTTTAAAGTATTACTTGTGGCGAGACTGTGTGTATGGTAAACAGTGTCCGTTCTAGGACCAAGTGAAGAAGTGCGCATTAAATACATTGAATACTCCCATTTACAATTCCAACGATGTGAAGCAATCTGTTAAACACAGTATCGAGAACTATTCCTCTAAACAACAGATTCATACCTCTTCAACCTGATCAAATATGCCAAAATACTATGTTTAGAGAAACTAAAATACAAAGGACAAAAAATATTAAAATTTTGCCTCTTCAAAAACCTGAACAAGATTCAAGGAACAGTGTTAACAATGTTAAAACAAGAAAACAAGAAACTAAGACAAAGAATAATCTCTTAGTGCTGGGAGACAGCCATGCTAAAGGATTAGCAAGTGAAATCAAGTCGCAAGATCAAGACATAAATGCAGTAGGATTTGCAAAACCAGGAGCTCCACAACAAGAAGTTCTTCGGTGTTTAAAAGAAGACCCCAAATGCCTACAAACTTATAACAGTGTGGTGATTATAGGAGGTTCTAACGACGTGGCAAGGGATCAAGGAGCCCGAGCGGTGCATCTACTTGAAGAAAGCCTGGAATCGCTAAAGGAGAAAACAGTAGTGGTCGTAAGTTTACCTCACAGGCACGATTTGGTCCCAAACTCTTGTGTTAACCAAGCAATCAAAACAACTAATAGTAAAATCAAGGGTGTTTGCATGCTTTACACAAATGTAAATTTTATTGATGTAACTGATGTTAGTCGAGACATGCACACTACTCATGGACAACATCTCAATAGAACTGGGAAATCTTATGTAGCATCCAAAATTTGCAGTATTTTTAAAATGGTTAAACAACATCAGCATGATAAACCCACTTTCTTAGAACACTGGTTAGCAAGTGGAAAAAACCTTGTTAAAAATAAAACAGTCAATCATAGTCCCCAACTACAACCCAACAATAAAAAATCTACTTTTCTTGATAAATGGCTACTTGGAAATAAAAATAAAAACATGAAGCCACCTTTTTTAGATTAAATCTTTTAAAGGAAAATAAATGCACACCCCTTGCATTTAAAGTTAAAGTTAACCAACCTCAAAATCACACCATACGAAACTCTAAACTCTCAATAAATGCTTCCACGCCAAGTTTATCTGAAAAATTTACTATCATGCACCAAAACATGCGCAGTTTGAGAAATAAAAAAATTGAACTTGAAAATATTCTATACTTGCTGCAACCTGACATTCTATATTTATCAGAGCATTGGTTAAAACAGGAAGAGATTTCCTGTTGTCATTTCGATAAATATGTACTTGCAACAAGCTATTGTAGAGATAAAGTTAGTGGGGGTGGAGTCTGCATCTATGTAAAAAACAACACAGCCTTCAAAGTCTTAAAACTGGAAAACTGGTGCCAGGATAAGGTTATCGAGGCAGGTTGTGTAATATTACCTCATCTAAAATCTTGTATTATTGTAGTTTATAGATCACCTATTACCTCTAACTTAAAAAATTTTTTCACAAGTATTGAAAAAATCTTAGTTATGACAAGGAAACAGAGCAGATATCAAATAATCTGTGGAGACTTTAATATTAATATGAGTGAAAGTAATAATAAAACAGACACTTTCAAGAACCTCCTCCTACAATTTAACTTAAAATGCTCAATTTCTGAACCCACTAGAATAACCTACTCAAATAGAAGCACCCTAGATAACATCATAACAAACATAAATCACATACACTACACATCTCTAAACTATGTAACAGCCCTGTCTGATCATGATGCCCAAATCATTGCACTAGAAAAATCTATTTTAGATAGTAATATCAAAATTAAAAAGTTGTTTACAACTTACAATATAAGAAAATTTAATGATGATAAAATTACTCTTTTCAATAACCTGCTACAGAAGGAGAACTGGCACGAGGTATACTCTCAGAAAGACTCTAATATGGCGTGGAATGTGTTTTCCAACACATTCTCACGGATATTTGAACGAGCCTTCCCAAAAGTAACAGTAAAGGATAAAAACAACACTTCCAACAAATGGATGACTAGAGGACTTCACATTTCATACAATAGACTTAGATCACTCTACCAAGAAAAAAGGAGAAATATAAGTGAAAGTCAAAAAATATATATTAAAAATTATGAAAAGATATATAAAGAGTTAATTAATACAGCTAAAAAGCTATATAATAATAATATAATAGATAAAGCACCTAATAAGTGTAAACAAATGTGGAATTTAATAAAACAAGAAACTAAACAAGGTCACTGCCATGTAAATCTATCTCTAAAAATAAAGGACTGCCTAGTTGAAAATCCAATTATAATTGTCAATGAGTTTAATAATTTTTTTTACAACAGTACCTCATGAACTAGTAAGGCAAGCTGACCCACAAATAGCTGATATTATCATCCCTCAAAAAGACAAAGGTTCAATAAACATAAACCAAGAATCTATAATTTTCAATCCAATTACTGAAAATGATATACTTAAAATAGTAAACATTTTAAAAGCAAAGAATTCAGCTGGCTTAGATGAAATACCTATGACCATAATAAAAAAATGCTGTCATGCCATTAAGTATCCACTAACATATATTTTTAATCATTGTTTACTAAACGGAGTGTTTCCTGATAGGCTAAAGTGGGCTAAAATAATCCCGATCCACAAAAAGGGAGAAGCTACTAGTATGACCAATTATAGGCCTATTGCAATACTTTCTTCTTTCTCAAAAATTCTTGAAAAAATCATTGCCCACCAGTTAATAGCATTTTTAGAAAAATATAAAATAATATCACTAAATCAGTTTGGCTTTTTAAAAGGGAAATCAACAGAACAAGCAATATATCACTTTATAAACAAAGTAGTTGACTCTTTCGATAAACAAAACCATGTCTTAGGTATTTTTGCTGATCTCTCTAAGGCTTTTGATTGTGTAGATCATAAGTTGTTAATTACAAAATTAGAATCATATGGGGTAAGAGGAGTACCACTTAAAATATTTAAATCATATTTACATAACCGTTATCAAGTTACAGCACTTACTCATAGAAATAACAATGGAAGATTAATAGAATACATTTCGCAAAAAAACCCAGTAACCATTGGTGTACCTCAAGGCTCGATATTGGGGCCAATATTATTTATACTATTTATCAATGACCTTCCACAAACAGTAAGATTAATTAAAGGTGAAACAACTATGTTTGCTGATGATACAAGTGTAATAATATCAGGAACTGAAAAAACAGATTTTATAAACATAACAAATACAGTGATAAGTGAACTCAATAAATGGTTCCAAAAAAATAAACTTGTCCTCAACATTTCTAAATCCACTATAATGAAATTTTCACGGTCAAAACATTTAATTCTGGAAGACGAAATTAAGCCTATTGGAAACAGAAAATTGGAAATTAAAAATGAAATAAAATTTCTTGGTTTAGTAATTGATAAAAATCTATCCTGGAATGTGCACATAAACACTATTTCTAAAAAATTAAGCACTATGTGTTATGCTATGCAAACCATTAAAAATATTTGTTCGACTCAAGCTGTCCGAGCTCTATATTTCTCAAACGTTCAATCTATCCTTGAGTATGGTATTATTTTTTGGGGAAACTCAAGTAAAGCAATTAAATTATTTCGCCTTCAAAAAAAAATACTAAGAATAATAAAAGGTAAAAATAAAAAGTACCATTGCAAACCTCTCTTCAAGGAGCTAAACTTTCTTACACTCCCCTCCTTGTACATATATCATACCATATTGTTTGTAACTCAACATATAAATTTTAAACAAAATAGTGATATACATGAATATAATACCAGGGGTCAAAATAAGTTACAGATAGTAGGGCATAGAACAAATATATTTGCACAAGGCCCGTACTATTGTGGCATAAAATTAATTAACAAACTTCCAAGACAGATGATAAATACTAGAAATGATAAGAAATTTAAAAAGGAATTAAAAGAGTATTTAACTAAAAAAGCGTTCTACTCTGTTAAAGAGTTTTTAGATGGGTGATTCATATTTTTTGCAAAGTGATTATATTAAATGCTCTGCAAATATAGTTATTGTATCTGTTTTGTATATTAAATGCTCTGTAAACATTGACTATTTATGATTTGTATCTGTCTTGTCTTTTATCTATCTACATATGTATATAAGTCCCACTTTTGTTTTTATTTTTTAATATATGTTATATAATTTAATGTATCAATACTGTATATTAATTGCTACTGTATATGATTTGCTGGTAGCACCATGACAAAATATCCGCTGTACTGAATTTGAGTTCTGTATGTGAGTGTCCTATGTGTTTTGTATTGACAACTCCCCTTCAGGCTGCCTGGAGAAATGGAGGCTTATAAATAAATAAATAAATAAATAAAACTCTGTCAGGAAGAAAAAGACTATGTAGGTAAAGGATCTGGCTGGTCTCTGTTTTCAGTTTGGAGCTGAGAATTAGTCAGTTAAAGCCAATGCAGAACAAATTGTTTATTGTATTGCTTACTGTTTCAAGTGTTCCTGTAGTATTGTGAATTAATGTAATAAATTTTTATTGTACTTTTGTTGTTTTATTTCTTGAATCTTTTACTTTCATGGTATTTTTAATTAAACTATCTTAATTTTGCACTTACCTAAGATTGAAGCAAGGACAGCAATCCGTCGAATTAATCAGTAAATTAATTTCTAATTGAATTTTGGAAGTTTTCCCTCATTTCTAGCTAAATAATTAGAGAATTTCAAGATAAGTTCAATATGTCATCATCGGCTTACTGTAGGCTGGTAGTAGAGAAATTTTATTCTCTTTTAAGTCTTATTGAAATTAATATTTTTTATGTAAAAAAATTTTTAATCGATCAAGTATCGAAACATAGATATTAATCAATCGAATTAATCATTATTTAATAAATTATTTTTAAAACGAATTTTGGCATTTTTCTTGAATTTCTAGTTAAATAATTACGAATTTACAAGATGACGCCCAGATGCCAAAATTGAGGGCGCTACAGTAATAAATTATTACTGCACTCTAGCGGGTCAAATTTAAACTAACTTGGTGGTAGCGCACTCTAGCACACGAAAACAAGATGATGGCCTCCAGCAGACGAAAACAAGTTGGTGGCCTCCAGCAGATGAAACAAGATGGGACGTCATACTAGCTGGCGACATATATACCTTGGCATTCGTGGTGGGAGGCCAGTCTGTCGGTCACCTGCATGGAGAGAGGTAATGTCGCCATTTTTTTCTTACTGGGTTCGAACCGAGGACGCCGTGATGTAAACGAATTATTTAATTAAATTTTTATTTTAAAATTTTTGTTAAGTATAAGTTTTTTCGGATTATTGTATAATAATTACTGATTTTTAAGATGGTGACCTTGAAATCATAATTTCAAAATAACGGAATGTGTTTAATTAATTTTTTATAAATTAAAATTTTTTCCCCATGAAAATTGGATGATAATTACGCATTTTCAAGATGGCGGCCATAACGAAAATTGCTACGGTGACAACACAACTCAAAATGGCTACTATAATATAATAATTGTCAAGGTTGTAACCTGAGCAGCTTAGGGTTGCTTGCTTTTAGGACTCTTAAGCCATTTTTAAGACATTTCAAGCCACTGGCAGTTTTGAGTAATGGGAAATTTTCCTTCAAAACGAAATTTTTTTCTTAAAATAGGGAGGAAAAAAATTACGTTGAATGTTTTTTTTAATTTGAATTATTGGTGGATTTTGGTGGATTCTTGGTAAATTTTGGCTAATTTTCATTAATTTTGGGAAATTTTTGGCAAATTTTGAAGTTCAAGGTTATTGCCAAAGTCAAAGGTCAATGTATTTCAAGATGGCCGCCATGACGTCACTATCCAAGATGGCGTCGGCAATATTCAATCCACGCCCTGAACCCTGTAGCCGGACCTACTAATACTTATATATACTACTTATGCCTACTTCGCGTACCTGCCAGGGTTTTCGGACAAGGAATGAAGTATCTTCGACTTCCGGGTCATTAGAGACCACGGAGGTATCCGTCTAAGAAGTGAGTGTGTGGTAGAAATTGTGAAGATATTCTGGTAAGCAAATCAACCCGTAGCTGCATAAATTCGCAACTGCACGCGCACAGCACAGACGCACGGAAGTTGAAAGCTGCTACATTGGGAAATAGCACACGCACAGAAAAACAGCACGCAAACGACGCTAACGAAGTTATCGAACTCCTAACTTTTCTCCGTGCTGGTCACCGAATTTCTGTGCGAGACCAACCAGCATAAAATACATCATTGATAAACAATACGTCAGCGGCATAGAGTAGCTAGCGATTATTTTGATATGAGCATTTCAAAGATAAAGTGAGAATTATTTAAACGTGGTATTTATCGTAGTTAATCATTACTAGTCGTTTAAAAATAAAGGGCAAAATCAAATGGTTGAATTTAAATAATCAACTGCTTCATTTAATAATATATGACAAAACATTTTGAAAATTAAAGTTTCCACAAACATAAAGAGTGAAAAACGTTGGTATTTTTGAACCGTTGTGTTTTAGGCGAATGTAGTTTCGAATTCTGAACTGAGGAAATGCGACCGTGTTAGAAGTTTTTTTTTGATAGCTTGAAAGGAACTTCGCTGAGAAAATCGTTAAAATGTTATCATGTTGTGGTTACCTACCATAGAAAAGTGATGTTACCTACTGTCAAACAAAGATGTTAACAACACATCAGCAAGGAATTAGCGATGAACTTGATTGTTTTGCATTTAATAAGGGAAAGGCGGTTGAGGGTTTTCTCATTTTGACTTCAGTCGTCAACATTCCAAAGACTGCACACACATCATCCACTCCCTAATATCTTATCTCCATGTCAGTGACGATGACTGTCGATGAGGTGAGGATGTAACATTGGCGGAAGCATGGGTGGAGTCTAACGGGAGTATTCCGAAGAAAAACCATTTGTCCACGAGCGAAAAATCAGGATTTTACCCCGCCGGGAATCGAACCATGATTAAACTTAATGTGTTTTGACCTTTCTTTTTGTTTGGCTCATTGGTGATTTTAAATCAGTAGGTAGGTAGGTTTGGTATCTCCTGGGAAACCGGCTCATGGCTCGGAATCCAGTGATCCACGGATCCTCAACGGCCATCTTGGATTAAGTAATCCACTTAGAGTCATGCAAAAATAGAATTATCAGTTGTTTTTTTGTTCAAGATAAAAATGAAGTTCCGTTAAAAATGTTCTATTGCACATATGTTTATATACCTAAAAATTTTATTTTTTTAAAAACTTAACATCATTTTACTTGAAACGAAAAAAAAAGACAGTTTTACTTATGCAAAACTCTGAGTAAATTAAGTAATCCACGACGGCCGTCGTGGAGTTGTGGATCACTGGATCCCCAGCTACGACCCGATGACCCAGGACATACTTCACCTACGTACTGCCAACCATTCCTCCCCTTTATGACTTTTTATTGTTAGTTGATTGTTTCACTGACTTATGACGTTTTGTGAACAGTGGCGTAGCCAGGATTTGTGTATGAAAAGGGGGGGGGGGGGGGTTAAGAAGCATGGTTCCCCCCCCTATTAAAACGGGGGAGTCCGGGGGTCCACCCCCTGAACAAATTTGGATTTTAAGCTGTAAAATAGTGCTATTTTAGCAGTTTTCGGTACTTAACTTTAAATACTGTAATGGTAAAAATGTTATTATTATTTTTAATAAAAACATTGTTTGAGTGATGAAGTAAGAAATTAATGAAAAATATTTTTATCAATCCAAGTGCCTTGTTTACGTCCACTCAAAATCATAAATCATGCTCGAAGCTCGACAATACAAAAAAAAAAAAAAAGGAATGAAAATGGTTGGGTTTCGGCAGAATTGATCTATTCCTGGAAACAATTAGCTTTAGCTTGAAGAGTTACATGACATCATGTCGTCGTCTCAATTCTACACACACACAGTTATCCTTACACTTTTGGAAGCCCAGTCACCACCTGCTTATAATTACCGCGCTGGTTAAATACAGTAGGTGTAAGATATTTGAAAGCTTGGGACCCGTCACGGCGTCACAACCCTATAGCTTCTGCTCGCGACAGGGGTAGGGAAAGGGAAGGAGAATCGGTAGGGCTCGCTTACTCTTCCCCTCCAGTGCAGTGGCCGGTGATAGCAGAAGACACCCAGGCTTTCAGCTAACCTGCTTTCAGATAAGAAAAAATAATTGTGGCTACGCCCCTGTTTGTGAACAATTGTGCCAATTTCACATTCACATTCATGGCCTACCCGATACTCGATTCCAGATGTACACTCACTGAAAACCGGCGTGCGACAGACTGTTCTAAGCGGATGGGTGGTAACTCTTCTCCGTAAGTCGAGCTACTCACCTGGCGTGGCTTCCTATGGGTTTTTACAGCCGGCCGTGCACTGTAGGTAACCGCTTGCCACTTGCTTTGCAGTAAAACGTTGTATTGATTTTAAAAAAACGTTTGTGGTGAATTAAGACCTATTTGAAACATGGAGCATTTAACTAATGGGAAAATATGATGAAAAAAAAAGTTTTATTTATATGTAATAAAAATAATATATATCAATATGTATAATTTATATATAATATATATATATTATTCAAAATATTCTACTTTTTCTTTTTTAGCTAAATAAATGTTTCTATCAGATCAGAGTCCTTGGCATTGATCTTCGTGTAGATTTAAACCCTCGAGGTCGCTGAAATAAAACTTAAACTCTATTCTCATATTTGAAACTGAAGAATTAATTTTAAAAAGTGTTTGTTAAATATTTGTAATTTATAACAGTAGTTTGTACGCTATAAAATACAATCTAATTAAGGAGGAAAGATAAGAAACGAAAGATGCTACAGTTTTTAGGTCATAACAACATTCTATCATTTAATTTTCAAATTTTGACTACGTTAAAGCATACTATACCTACAATTTCGTGGAATGTCTGAAATTGATAGTGACTGACTGCTCTACAAATAGTTTTTCCTATGAAGACGACGTTTTGTATTGAATTAATTTTTGTAAATGACTAAATTGTAACAATGCTGTCAATATGTTACCTAAGCTATGTTACCTAATGTGATTTTCTATATGAAATGTTCCTATAATTATTTTGGAAAGGTGAGGGTAATGTTGTTACCAAACCCTCTTTTTTCAATTAGCCGAAAAGTCTTGATCCATCTTTGACAAAGAGGCATAGCAATATTTTTAACATTTAAGAAGGAAGAAAAAAACATTTTGACATGACCGAGACCGATTATATTTTCATTTTCAGTTAAGTAATATTTGAATCCATGAAGGCTTACATAATTTGATCTTAAGTAACAGTAATTATTAAATTAATATACAACATATTTTTGACGTGACAACGTCTAATAAATCGATGAACGCCGGTTGCACGCACGAAAAAGTGTCCCACTACGGATGTTCCTGTTTGCTCATTGTACGCATGCGTGGCATCTCTCTTCATGCTCATTGTACGCATGCGTGGCATCTCTCTTCCACTCGATTGGCACGACCATCGATTTGACTTTTCAATCATATTTTCGTCGTTTGAATTATTAATATTATGTAATTTAACGATCGTCCACCGATTTTCAGCACGATCGGTACGGTTATTTAAAAGTAATGTTGAATATTCAAATAGGTACGTTTTGAACCAACAATGGTGTTTTACAGTTACACATAATAATTCAAATTACAACCGGGATCTTTTGCACAATGTTTTAAAAAATATTGTAACACCTTATAAATAAGTTTGGTGTATTTGGGATGCGTATTTGTTATAAAATCGAGTTATTAAAACGAAATAATATTATTCCCCTACCGTGAACAAATTTTTAATACAGCTATATATAACATCTGAAACTTTCAATTAACCAAATGTGGCCTCGTGGCTGAGCGGTCAGCCGCGCTATTTTCTGATCGTAAAGTAGTCGGTACGAATCCCGGAATGTGCGATGTTTTTTTTGAACTTGTAAAAATAAATACGGCGCACGTAACATTTCAAAAGTAATAAATATATTTGAATAATGAATGCAAATAAAAGTAAATTTATTAATTAAATTGTACATTTCATTTCACTCCTTTGTATCCATACAAAATAGTGATAATTCAATAAAAATGATTCAATGTTATTCATAAAAGTATTCAGAGGTAGATTTTATCATACAAAAGATAGAAAAATTTTAAAAAAATTCTTCCACAAAGAATATAATATTTTTAATGCCTAAATGGTTTGGTTGCAAAAACCTATTATTATTACGGCTGTCTCAGGCCGAATATGATATCTCCTTTTCTTCTGGATCAATCATTTCATCAATGTTTTGTTATGACGTTGTCACGTTAAACTATCGTCCGTAAACCGACTTTACAGACAACCAATTTTTTTTTTCCCCCTAAGTGTTTATTACTTTTGTATATAGTAAGGGAAAGGTGGCTAAGAGTACGCACTTTAAGGAAACAAGAAAATATCTTGACATGTTTAATTCAAAACAGTAAACATAATAAGCATACAGTTACTTTAATGGTTCAGTTTCACAAAAATATGTACAAATATGTTTCATAATTGCTTACAAAGACAGTACAAGTTGTTCAGTGTAAAAGTGCACTCTGCGTACTCTTGGACGACATGGAGGGCAAGAGTACGAACTTTGTCGGGCAAGAGTCCGCGAAAATCATCATCAACAATGATCGCATACATATGGTCCACTGCCTTCGTAGTCGGAACATGCCTCATGCCACCATGCACTACAGCTATTACACTGTACCCAGTCGTCATCAAAATCACATCCACAGCCTGGGCATTCATATTTCCCCCCTTGATTATCTTCTAGCACATTAACCGATCTTAGTTTTGCTGCCACAACAATTCCCTTCCTCTTCTCATCCAGTTTTCTTTTTCTTGCATTTTTCATTATTTCCTTTTCTTCACTCTCTCGCTTTTTCAGTTCCATATTATTCTTCACTGGTGTTGACGTCAGTATTTCTGATTTTTGTGCTCGTATTTTTCGTTTACCTGCCGAATTGTCCTTTGGAGACGGTTGTATCTCGGATATTGGTGTGTGGGACAGCTGAGATTGATTACCTGTCGAGGTACTTGGTTGGTCATGTAAGTTTATCATAGCCTCTTTGTTAGCTTCTGAAGGCTGGCAAAATGGGATCTGAGAAGTGTCATCTACTTCTTCACAGCTAGCTGCATGAAAATCAGGCCTAATATCACAGTCATGTATCTCGCGGAAAGTAACCAGAGAGGGTGCGAAATCGTCAGCAGAAAATACATTTGCGTTGATAGGGTATATACCAGTACATTCAAAGGATTTTATTGCTTTTTCTACAGTGGCGGTTCTACCATAAGCACTTCGAAATAAACCTGCAACGTGTTTAAGCTGAACAGCAGATGCATGGTTCCCTGGTGTTGTCATCCATGCCTCCACATCTCTAGCATAAGCACATTTTAATGGCCCAAAGAATACTTTGTCCAATGGCTGAAGCATATGGCTGGAATGAGGAGGAAGAGTTAACAATGTAATGTTATGTTCCCTACAAAACAGAATTGCATCCAGGCTACAGTGAGAGCGGTGTTTGTCGAGTATCAACAATGCCGAGTCGTCGGCTGATGCTTTCATGTGTTTCTGATAGTGCTTTAGCCATTGTACAAACAGTTCTGAGTTCATAAATCCAGAATCCGATCTTAGAGGAAGGGTTCCTTGAGGTGCGTCTTTGTATAGAGCATTGTGCATTCTTTTCCTTGGAAAAATTAATGCTGGAGGAACAGGAAAACCTGTAGCACTAACACAACAGACAGCTGTAACATTGTCACTTCTTTCCCCAGAGGACACTTTGCATACAGCCTGTTTACCTGTTGTTGTGTAAACTTTGGGAGTGGTGTTTGGCACCGTAGAAATGCCCGTTTCATCCATATTTGTTATGCGGTGGGGAGGAAAGTTGAAGTTTTCATAACATACCCTTAGGTTCACAAAAAACCTGACACACTGCACTTCATTAAACCCAATTACTCGACCAAGACTACACTGCTCAGGTGCTCTCAAGGAAAGATGACGCCTTTTAACAAAGTCTACTACCCAGTCCTTGCCAGCCATTCGCTTATCATTGTTAAAGGGATGTGCAATGTTATTTGCGTCAGCAAACTTATACACTAACACCATTAATTGTTTCCTAGTAATACAGTAAAATTTGCAGTCGAAGTCTTTGATTAGGTCTTCAATTTCCTGTTCTTGTTCATCGGTGAACACTTTGTGGAAACGCCCCAAGGATGTAGGAATTTTCCCCTATAAAAATATAAGAACATTCGGTATTATTAGCCAAATGTATAGAAAAGCAGTGTAATATTAACTTAACGTTTTATAGAATAATACTTACAGATCTCAGCCTCTTTCGCACAGTGGCTTCATTCTTGCCTAATCGAAGTCCAATCTGGCGTATGCTTAATCCTTCCTCCCTCAGACTTAGGGCTATCTTCATGTCTTCAGCAGTGAAGAGCTTTCTGTTCGTGGTTCGTTTCCGTCTACCTATTTCTGCACACATAAAATACATACCTTTAGTGTTTACATGTATAAAAAACGAACATAAACAGATAATTCATTTCTTTAATCCTCTTCCCTCTGTTTATATTCATATCCTATGATGAACACTGCTGGAATAATGGATCGGGTAAGAGTACGCAAACAGTGCGGGCAAGAGTACGCGCGAACTCTTAGCCGATATCACCATGAGTACTCTTGCCCGACTTTGTACTTTTAACTTTAAAATCCGACAGATGGCATCAGATGCTACTTTACGGGAAACATACTCGGGGGCTACTACAGGAAGACATTCATCAATTCTTACACTACTTGACAATGCACATCCACCTTACCAGCATTATTACATTCCTTATTTTATAAGATATAAATATTACAGTAAACAAACAGAAAATATGTTCTTACCTGTACACTCTACAAATCACGCACAACACTGTCCGTCCAACTACGACTGGAACAACATTTAAGAACACAATGGCTGGCCGACACTAGTTTTTCGCCACATGTTGCCAAATTAACTGTAACGACACTGCGTACTCTTAGACGATGCGTCCTCTTAGCCACCTTTCCCCTACATTTATAAAGAAAATTTGAACTTCCAAGATTGATAAAATTTTAAATAAGACATATTTAGTGTTTTTAATTGTAATTGTTATTTTTATTGTACATGTATGTGTGAGCAAAAATTAGGCTATACCCTATATAAAAATTTAATATTGCATTAACTTCACATGTCATGTTTGTTTACCAACGGAAGAGGAATATTGTCCCAACTGGAACGAGTATTTGAGAGAGCGTGCGCGCGCGAGAGAGCACGAAATAGTTCTCTAGCGAATTGATGCAAAATTCTCGAGCGAATGCGATTTTTAAGTTAAAAGAGCTGGTGCTCCTCACAAATCGAACAACCGCCCACTAGAGGTTCCAGTCGGCCAAAGATAAAACGAGACCAACACGATAGAGTCCATCAAGGAAATTATTTTTTACGAAATACATATTCACCAGAACATAGAACAGAAAGTGAAATTATTATGTGCACTATTTTTGATTCAGTAGGTTTCAACACAAATAAATTTATTATTGTTAAAATTTTCACTAGATCGAGGCGTAGTACACTATTTCATATAATGCTGTATTTAATATTTTTTTTTCCTGCGAAACCACACAGTTTAAATAATGTTTAGTATGTAGCATGATTTTTTTTTTTGTATACACATATTTGCACAAAGTTAGTGAACATGTTATGTTTCGAAAACACAATAACTTTCATTTAAGATGGCGGATGTGGTATATGTGAACTCCGGTTGTGGTGTAATTTAGTGAAGGGCTTAATAAATATACAGTGGTTTATAGCGAAATATGTTTTAAATCATACTAGGAACTAGGGAGTTATTGTGTATATATAAAATACGCGACGGGAGTGCGCATTAGGCGGAGTTAAAAGGGCGAAGGTCGGTGGCAATCACGTGGCAATTAGGTTAGAGATGGGTGGTAAAGTGAAATGTAGGGGGTGTGGGAAAGCGTGGAGAAGGAAGGAGAACGGTGTTCAGTGTGATAGATGTGACGAGTGGTACCATGTAGAATGTGGAGGGATCACAGTGGGCTTAGAAAGTCTCAAAGACAATGAGTGGGAATGTGAACTGTGTAGGGGAAATTATGAGGAGGGACTAATTGAAGGACAAAAACATTGTCCTGGCAAGGATTTTGAATTGGTGAAGGGGACAGACAGAGGTTCACTAGGGGGAAAGGAGGAAGAAAATATAAAGGGAACGAACGACATGCTTGAAGGAGAGGAGGTAACCATACAGGGGAAGGAGGTAGTGAGTGTAGGAGGAGTGATGAGAGACAACTGGGAGGGTATACAGGAATGGATAAAGGAGTTAATAATTGGAAATATAGTGGAGGGAGGAAAGGGAACACGGCAGGAGTGGAGTACCTGGAAGGGAGATGTAGAGAGGGAACTAGTTGGGAGAGAGAAAAACCTGGAAGGGCTAATAAAAGGTACCAAAAGGGAAGTGGACACCATAAGGGCGGGGAGGCAAAACTGGGAGGAGAGAATGGAGGAGGAAGTGGATAAACTAAGACATAAGGTGAAAACTCTGGAGGGGAACATGGGTGACCTCCAGCAGGAAGTGTTAAGAGCAAGAATAGGAGAGAAGCATGAAGCAGGGAAAGCAGACAGGATGCAGGAGGGGCAGGGACTGGCGGTAAATGCAAGAGATGAAAAAAGTACGGCATTGGGGCAAACTAGGAGTAAGGAGGCTGAATTGAGGAATGAAGTGTGGATGTTAAGGGGGGAACTGGAGGAGGGGAGAAAAGAAATTGACAGACTACGCAAGCAAAACGGGAAGGTTAGGGATCTGGAGGAAGAGGTCAGCAACTTGCGGAAGCAAAAGGTAGCGCTAGAGGGTCAGATACAAAAGTGGAAAGATACAATCGAGGGGGAAGGTAGGGATGACTGGGTAAGCAAAATGGAGGGGACGAAATGCAAGAATGACGGAACCAAAAAGGGAGAAGAGAAATCATGGGCTGAGGTAGCCAGAGAGGACACAGGCAGGCTAAAGGAAGATAAGTCAAATAAAGGGGATGGGAATGAGGGGACTATGGAAGGTAGGGGAATCGGAAGCGTAAAGGTGGCATTATTCGGGGATTCGATGCTCAGATATGTAAACATACCGGGGGTGTATAAGGCAGGGAGGAGTGGTGAGAGGTTGGAGGATGTAAGAGATAGAGTTAAGGCTAGCCAGCTTGACGGAATAAGGAAGGTGATTGTGCATGTGGGCACAAACGACCTTGTTAGAGGGGGAGGACCAGGAAAGTTTGAGGAGGACATGAAGGGAATGCTTTGTGAGTTAAAAAGGAAAGTGAGGGGAGACATCCTGGTGAGTGGAGTGCTGCCTAGGAGGGGTGTGCCTATCCACAAGCTCAGGGCTGCGGAAGCCATCATGCTGAAGCAGTGTCAGGAGTGGGGAGCAAACTACATCAGCGCAAGGAGTCGACTTCAGATGAGACACATGGCAAGGGATCAAATCCATCTGAATACGGAAGGCGTGGGAATCCTGACGCAGGTGATGATAGACGGTTTAAGAGCGGGTAACATGGGGCAGGGAAACGGGGTCGGGGGGAGGTCAAAGGTAGGGTGCAGCTAGTAGGAAGGAATGAAGTGAGAAAGGTGGGGGAGGAGGGGGGAGGCAGGGGAAATAATCAAGAAGGGATGGAGAGAGGGAGGGAAAGACAAAAACAGGATGGGGAGGGGAGGGTGCATATAGAAACAGGAGAAGAGGGTAGGAAAAAAAGGGAGAGAGTAAATATAATGGTTGTTAACTGCAGGAGTATCCTAAACAAAGTGGACAAGTTCTGGACAGTGGTTGAGCTCTATGGGGCAGATATAGTGGTGGCAGTAGAGACATGGCTGGATGAGGATGTTGCAGACAACGAAATAAGGAGAGGGAGTTACATAGTTTTCAGAAGGGATAGAAACAGGAGAGGGGGTGGGATAATGGTTCTTGTTCGGGTGGAGTTAGATGCAGAAGTAAAGTGGATGGGAGAAAAGGAAGAAATACTTCACTTGGAGATCTCAGGGAAGAAGAGGAAAATGCAGCTGTTTGCGGTGTACAGGCCGCCGGGTGATGGGGGAACAAAGGTGGAGGCTGTACTCGAAAGGCTTGATATGCTGAAGGAGGACAGCATGGTAGTTGTAGCAGGTGACCTCAACCTTCCAGGGGTCAAATGGCAGTGTGGTAAGGAACTGGTGGGGCCACTGGGACAACGGAGGGCAACTAAACTGGTGAACATGGGGTTACAACAGGTGGTGGTAGAGGAAACTAGGATGGGTGGGGGAGCTGGCGGTTCAATATTGGATGTAGTGCTGGTAAGACCCGAGGAGCTAGCCACTCACTCTAAAGTGGTGGATGGGATAAGCGATCACAATATTCCCATTGTGGAGATTTGCCTGGACAAGAAGGTCATGAAAGGCAGCAGCAGGCAAATATGGTTGTATGGGAGGGCAGTACAGACAAGGGTGGAGGAGTTCCTGGAAGAGAGATTCGACCAATGGAGCATAGGCATCGATGTGCAGGAACTGTGGAAGGATTTCAAAAAGGTGGTGGGAGATGCTCAAGAGCAATACGTACCTAAAAAGAGGATTAATGTGGGAGGGGACCCACCTTATTATGGAAGGGAAATTCGGAAACTCAAGAGGAAGGGTAGACTGTTATATGCGCTGGGGAAAAAGGAAGGAAAGAAGACTGTAACAGAGGAGCTGAAAGAAATAGGAAAACAACTGAATAGAGAGATAAAGAAGGCGAAGGAGGCCTATCTCGGGGACCTGATGGTACAGGGGTCAAAGGGCAACTGGTAAAAGCTATACGGGTTTGTAAGAAGCACGAAGGGCACAGGGACAGGGGTACCAATTTTGAGGAATCAGGAAGGTGAAATTGCAGCGGGATCCAAGGAAAAGGCAAACTTGTTGGCCATGCAGTACATGTCAGTGTTCGAGAAGGGAAAACAGTGGGAAAGGAAACATGCTGAGCATACTACAGGGCGACATGAGAAACGGCTTGAGATCAGGAAGGAAGAAATTGAGAAAGTAGTGAAAAGGTTAGACAGCAGGAAAGCCATAGGTAAGGATGGCATAGGGAATGGGATGATAAAGCTGGGGGGGCAAGCCATGGTGAAGTACCTGGAGCTGCTATTCAGTAGATCGATGCAGGAGAGCAAGTTGCCGCAAGAATGGAAGGAGGCGGTGGTGGTACCGATATACAAGAAGGGGGGTAGCAAAGAGGACCCAGCCAGCTATAGACCTGTTAGTATCACGTCGGCGGTGGGCAAGGTGATGGAGAGGTTAGTGCACAGGCATGTGGTAGGGGAGCTGAATGGTAAAAAGTGGATTGACAGGAGACAGCATGGATTTCGAAGGGGATATTCGTGTGAGACTCAGCTGGCTGGACTGTTGGAGGAGCTGGTGGAGGGGGTAGATAATGGTCTACAGATTGATGCCTGCTTCATCGATTTTGAAAAAGCATTCGATAAAGTTCCTCACGAAAAAATGATGAAAAAAGTGGAGGGAGCTATAAGTGACAGGAGGGTGGTGGGTTGGATTGGTGACTTCATAAGTAACCGGACACAGAGGGTACGTGTGGAGGAGGAGTTACATCAGGGGTGCCGCAGGGCAGTGTGCTTGGCCCACTTCTCTTTACCATAATGATGAATGATATTGGAGAGAAGATACAAGGGCATATTAGGCTTTTTGCAGACGACTGCGTGGTTTACATGGATGCGGAGAGAAATGGGTTACAGGAGGATCTGGAAAGGCTGGAAGAATGGGTGGAAAATAATGGTATGAAAATAAATGTGGGAAAGACGAAAGTGGTCAGGTTTACCAGGAAGAGGAAGATTGTCAGGAGGGAATATCGCTGGAGGGGAGACGTGATAAGTGAGGCCGACAGCTATAAATATCTAGGGGTGGTGCTGCAGGGTAACCTGGGGTGGGGGGAGCATGTAGACAAGGTAGTGAAGAAGAGCCGACAGGCCCTGGGCATGCTGGGACGAGTGCTCAGGGGGGGAAAACAGCAGCATACATGACAAGGCCTATAAAACTATGGTCCGCCCCATGATGGAGTATGCCGCAGCAGTGTGGGACCCATACACGGCAGTTCTTGAGAGGGAGCTGGAGGGGGTGCAGAGGAGAGCAGCTAGATGGGTGAAGGGCAAGTGGAGGAGAACGGGCAGAGAAGGGAAGGGGGAGTGCAGTACCACAGAGATGATGATAGGAATGAGATGGGAGAGCTTAAAGGATAGAAGACAGAAGGAGAGATTGGTCAAGATGTACCAGGTGCTGAGTGGAGTGGGAGGATGGGGAGAGCTGGGGGGCAAAGTCAAAATGGGAATGCCTAGAAGTAGAAAGGAAAATACTAGGAAGGTTTTCAAAGAGAGGAGGAGAACAGAAAGGGGAAAAAATGCGATGGTCGTGAGAACAGTAGGGGAATGGAATAGGCTGGAGGAGGAGTGTGTGGCGGCTGGGAGTGTGGACCAGTTCAGAAGGAGAGTGAGGGGGAAGTAGGGAGAATGCTTGCCACCGGGCACTTTGTACCCAATTGCAGCTAATTTAAATTAAAATAAACAAAATATTACTTATGTTTTATTTTTGATAATTAATTATAAAAACAACTGTAACATTAACAATAGATTTCTAGAAGTCTCAGAAAATTAGTTAGTGGGTAGTCTGTGACTTAATCAATGATATTTCATTGATTTTCATCATATAATTGGTTTTCAAACACTAGTGTAGCAATTACAAGCTAATAAAAATACTGTTTGTGTTTTTTAAAATATTTTATCTATTTAATTATCGTACTCTATGCCGTTGTTATATTTATGGCCGAATGGGTTTTGTTTATTTTTATTGTGCGAATAACTGAACAGATGTAACATGTAAATAAGTTACAAACTTTGATATGTTAATATTTTTAGTGATCAAGTTTCTTTTTATCATCTAGTTTTTAATCCTGTATTTTATTTAAACATTTTAATATGTGTAATCGTAAATAAATTTTACAATGAAAATTGACAATTTTTTAAAATTCTTTGAATTGCCGTGCTAGGGGATACTTTCTTAGCATAAGTACAGTTGTGTCCTCACTTTATCTTTAAAGAAGTTTGTGAACACATCAGGCATTTAGTAATGAAGCGGAAGGTGAGGTTTTAATAAAATATTAGTACCTGTGATCGTTTGCATATTTACCTATTTTATTTAACAGTGTGTTCAAAATTTATTTTTAATTTAAGAAGCCACAAATTGAGTTTATGCTCGTATTTGCTTACACATCGACATTTACATTCTGGTCAGAGATAGCTGATCTCTTTGAACAAACAATTTATTATACAATTTCAGTACTTTCCTAGATAGATGTTCTGAAAAAAATATATTTAAATAGCATTTTTCAGTTCCTCTTATTATATATTTGATGAATCTGTAAAACGACATTGTACCTAATATTTCAAGTGATTTGACAGTATTTTTACTGTTTTGAACAACTGGTTAGGTTATGTTAAGATGTGTTTAAAAATACTCCAAAATAGTTTGAAATCTGTGTTTAGTAGGTTAGTTACATTTAAAGTATTAAATCATATGAAACGTTATGAAGTTCAGTCAGCTTCATTAAAAAATACTTTAAAATGGTGTGAACGATTTGTTAGGTACCTAATGTTAACTACATTTAAAATACTGATCATATTTTAGGACAAGTACTCAAAATCACCGTTTTCTGAATTAAATTTTTTTTTATATGAGCACTTACTACTCTAGGAAATTACCTAATAGTGATGCACTTGACGTGGTTCAGGTGGAGGAGGAGTCGGAAGAGGGGGACCTGCAGCACAACAGGAACTTCAGCTTGCCTCCGCCGCCCATGCAGCACCAGTCCCCGCCGCCCATGCAGCACCACACCCCGCCACCCATGCACAACCACCCCCCACCGCCCATGCAGCACCACACCCCACCACCCATGCACAACCAGCCCGCGCCGCCCATGTCGCACTTCGTCGGCCGGGGGAGGGGCCCCTGGATGCAGCGCAGGCAGCAGCACGGGCGCGGGGGCGGCTTCGGGGCGGCGGGTGGCGCGAACGGTTCCATGGTCAACGGCGAGATGCATGGCGGCCAGCCCTTCTTCAGGGGCGGTCCCAGGGGCATGCTGGGCAACCGCGGGATGCCTGGCAACCGCAGGATGCCGGGCAACCGCGGCATGCCCCCTGGCAACCGCGGCATGCCCCCTGGCAACTGCGACTTCTTCCCCCGGAGCCAGGGAAACCCTCGCTTTGGCAACTCTTTCCAGGTATCGATAAAAGTTCCACATCACGTGTCCAAGTTTATTCCTTCATCCTGATGGTATGTTCCTGTATGCGTTAATCCTGTGGTACATTCTGCTTGCTGTTTTAATTTAGTATGTTTGAAAATCATGGACATAACTTGAAATAATTGTTTGTATTTTGAGATTCAAATTTTTGTTTGGCCACAATCTTTCGTGGTACTAAATTAAAACAAGCATCATGTACCACAATGTCAGTATATACACAATCAAACCATCAGGATCACAGAATAAACTTGGATACTTGGTACAGAACAATTACTCAGGTATCTGCAAGTGCTTACCTTTGAAGACAGCAAAGCTGAAATCGTACAAAACTGTATTCATGCCAGGAATGTGATGTTTGCTAGGCTCTTAAGCTAGCTTTCAAGAGAGATATTCTATGTATTTCGCAGCTGCAAGTTTATATCTCACAAAATATCAGTTGGTATAATATGTGCTAAGTTTTATTGCAATATTACACCACTTGCTGTGAATGACAGATTCTGCTGGTCCTTCTGTCTTGACCATTTGACTACCTTTTGCTCAAAAAATATCAGTCGGAAGTATACAGTATTTATCTGTGCAAAGAGAAATCTTGTGAAACGAGCTAGGCCTATCTGGTTGAGCAGAGTGTTTATTGCACATTGCAAAATAAAATAATGGCATCATGGCAGCGTAATGAAAATTTGGGTATGAGTGAAAGACATTTTCTGTGATTTGTTTTATTCTTAGCTACCTACTTTTTATTGTAACCTAGCATTAAAGTTCACGTATTTCTTTGTGCGGCGCCATGGTTTTTTTTTTTTTTTTTTTTTTAAAAGGATCCTCTGTGGCCGTAATGGCTAATAGATCTGGCTTCTCAACTTCCCAGACTGACAAAATATTTTAGAGGCACTGAGTCGTTTTCTAAGTGGTTCACAGCCTGCTACAGTCTTGGAAGTCCCATCACTTTGTGTGTGTGACTGTGCCGCTTAAAACATTACCTTGGTAATTGCCCCTTCTTAAAAATATATAAATTTTGGATTACTAGCTATCCTAGACAAATGCAGTTCAGCTAATGTAGCCAACAATTAAAATATCAAACTACATTTAATGCAATTTCACAGAATTGAAGGAACTCAAAAATACCATTTTCAGAATTTTATTTTTATTTGTTGAGGAGAGCGCTTGGCCTAGCAAACGGGCGACGCTGCTGTGCGTCTTGTCAGCAGAGGGAGTTCCACCAGGGCATGCCGTGGAGCCAGCCGCCCCGGCACATGTACCAGCAGCAGCAGCAGCAGCAGCAGCAGATGCCGTACCCGCAGCAGATGCAGGCCCAGCAGATGAAGGCGGACGCCGACGCGTGCGGGCAAGGAGGCTCCCCCTCGTCCCAGCACAAGGTGCCCGCGTCATCAGAGCGAGCGTAGCCCGCCCAAGGCTGGTTCCAAATGCGGTGAAACACTCTTTAACATGCTCGGCTAAGGACCCCGCCCACATAGACACTCATGCGGTGTTCAGAGCTTCCGGAAAAAAAAATCGGTTGTCTGTAAAGTCGGTTTACGGACGTTAGTTTAACGTTACGTCATTACAAAACATTGATGAAATGATTTCATACTTTTATGAATAAAATTGAATCAATTTTATTGAATTATCACTATTTTTTACGGATACAAAGAAGGAGTGAAATGATATCTACAATTTAATTGATAAATTAATTTTATTTGCACTCATTATTTCAAATATGTTTATTACTTTAACGAAGAGATTATTTTAACTATAACTTTTATACATGTTTGCTATTTAACTTCTTCCAATCTGTGTTATTCTGTTAAGGATAGGACGATGATAGGAAAAGTAGGAAACAAATGGGAGTGTTACAAGTTTTATGTGCCTTGAAAAAGTCAAATCAATGGTTGTTCCAATCGAGTGGAAGAGAGATAGATGCGGCGCAACCGTACAATGAGCGTAACGGGACAATGAGTCATCCTTTTTCGTGCGTGCAGCCGGCGTTCATCGATTTATTAGACGTCACGTCAAAAACCACACATTTTTAAAACTGCTTAAGATATCAGAGTGGTGTCTATGAAAAGCATCTAAGAATACACTGAGAGTGTTTACTGAATCTTAAGAAGAGTGAAAATGGCTGAAACGTGTGTTTTCAAGGTAATACCTTTGAATATATATACTGTATAGAAGTCGCCAGCCCAGGTTAAAATTTCTAATACGGTTTTGAGGTAGTTGGTTAATTCACTGCCGCAATCGCCACCATCTCTAGGGCATCGACTTGTGGTGGTCCCTAGCGGACAAGTGTCGAACTCTTCAAACACCCTTCCCCCTCCCGTTGAACGACCTTGATCTGCAGTGAATGATTGGTGGGGGGTGCGGGGAATGACAGCGGGCGACAGTGCTTCGCTCTAACGTGTAAATAACAACTAAGACGATACAGGGCGTTACGGCAGCGCACTGCAGCGGTGAAGTTCCCAAGCTGCTCATCATACGCTTCTGAAAAACGTAGAGTAAATCCTATCCACTCGCAACTTCTATACAGTATATATATTCAAAGGTAATACTTAGGCATAAAACTCACAATACAGATTCTTGAAAGCACTTGCATTACACCTTCATCTTTATTTCCCAGCCATATAACATTTTGGCCATCACTCAAATCTCATAGTTGCCCTGTGCACGACAAGAAGTCCGCACGCCAGTTCAGAGGCGATCCTGCACTAGAAGCTCCAGAGAGCGTCGCACTTATCATCCTGCCTCACTTACGCATACACACACACCCTTACTATGCAGGCCCTCGGTGCATTTTCAGTAACTATTCCTCTCAATTTACCTAGATTGCATTTCATGTTTCATCACAAGTTTGGCCACCAGATATTCAGTAAGTGGTATCTAATATTGGTATAAAGTCATGTAAGTGTTCATAATTATGTACACGTGTGTCATTCTACAGATTCTTATTAATGTTTAGCTAGTATTGGGTGCAAAATCTTCAACCAAAAAACAAATTCTGGATAGGATTGTAATGAATATAATACTAGTATGTCAAGAAAACGAAATAATAAACATACCGTGTGAGAGTGGGTCTTATAGGGAAGATAAGGGTTTTCGACAGTTTTTATGCCATTGCAATTTTTAACTTTTAATATTGAAATCTTGCTTTCATTAAGGCATATAACACAAAGAATTTTTAACTGACACTAACATAGTATTATTACAAATCATTAAAAAAAATTTAAATTCTAATGCCAATGTCTTCTCAGTAAACTATTATCCTCAAGCATCTGTTAAATTATATAACAAGGATAAATTTTGAAATATATATAAAAATAAATGTATGGCCTAAAAACTTCAAACCAAAATGCTGTATTTCTTTTGTAAATTACATCACAGACAGAATATTTTTAATTGAAATCCACCATGCCATGCATAAATCATTTAACAAGTTTTATGGTGCTGGTGCAGATATTCACATTTCATATTTATCTGTATGAGATAAAGTGAATTAACTGCAGAAACTATGATTTGTTATAAAAAAAAAGTCAGTATATTATTTATATCCAAATTAGGTAAATTTTAAACATTTAAAATTAAATCTGAGTTATGATAAAATATGTAAAAATTCCCATAGTAAGTTTTCTTTGAAGTTTAAATAAGCTCCTGTAATTTTGCAAAATTTCCTGTAAAAACCACTGCTTTAAATAAACCATTTTAAGAAACGTTAGTAAGCAAAAATGTTCGAGAAAATTGTATTAAAATGTTTCAATTTTGAACTTGGTAATAAATTATCTTGTTCTTAACATGGCTTTAGACCTGGTATGTCAACCTCTTCCAATCTTGCTACTGACAGGGATAAGGCGGATGCTTGTTCTTCGACTTTACCAAGGCATATGATACCATGAATCATTCCTTATTACTTCAAAGATATCCAATTTAGTTTTAAGTGGTAGTTATGTATGTGAATTGGTTCTTCAGTTTTGTAGATGATATAATTTCTTTGTATCTATAAACAAAGGAAAATCTCTTTACTTCATACGTGCTCTGGTGTTCCACAGGGTGGTACATTGTCACCATTACTTTTCAACATCTTTATCAGTGACATAACTGGTGCCATCAATAACTTTACGAGAATTCTTTTTGCTAATGATTTGAATATATACAGTAAAATTTCTATAATTAATGACTTTCTATTATTTCAAAATGACATCATTCAAGTTAATAATTAGTGTTCAAGTTTTCTGGTCTTCCTTATTAAAAATAAAACAAAGTTAATTTTCTTCACCAGAAAATTTCACCCAATCAAATATGATGCAACTCGATAACTCTATAATCTCTTCGATCTTCCTGTATCAAAGATCTAGGAATCACCTTAGATTCTAAATTATACTTTAATAATCATATAGATTATTTATGTGTTTCTTCCTGTAGAAGTCTTGCCTTATTAAATACATTACCTTTTTTTTCTAATATTTCTGATTCAATCCTTGCACTTTATTTAGCCTTTATTAGAACCAAATTAGATTATTGCTCTGTTATTTGGAATAGTATTGACAACATATAGTAAAAAAAATTGAAGATATTCAAAATAAAATTATTAAATTAATAAATGTAAAGAAGCTTCCACAGCCAACCCTGATTCTTCTTTCAGATTGCAGAACTCAGATGCTGTGTTTGTTCAAGAGTGCTATAATTTCAAAATTAAATTCAATTATGTTCTCGCTAATTCAGCTCTAAGAATCCCTAAAATGTATAGTCATCTGCAATCCTCCCTACAAACTACAAACCCTTGACAAGAATAATGATCTTATATACCGACTAATATCAAACTTTAATAAAATGAGTATGCAATTTAGTTAAGTAGCTCACAAATCTAGTAGTTTACAAATTAACGATTATTTTTCTTGTAATACAGGTATTATATAAATGTTACTTTTAGTACTTATGTTATTTCTTTATGCAATATAGTATATTTATTCATAAATTGTATTTTTAGCAGTCTTATTTTGTACTTTGTAATTCATTATTTTTACCGTATATTACTATTATCATTGTAATTATTTTAATCCTATGTTATATTAATTGTATATGTTGTGTGTAATTTTATATCCTTTATGTTTTTTGTTTAACGTGTACTGTTTTGGTCGCTGCAAGTGTCCAGCTCACTCACCTTACGTGTGTTGGCCATTTGCGGATGTGCCTATCTGCTGTGGTTCCCACTCTTGGTGCCGATGAAGTGGCAGGGGGGGGGGGGGGGTTATCTATTACTTGCAGTGACCAGCCATGTCTATATCGTGAATATTTGTGTCGTGCCCACCTCTGAAGCCCTTGGCTGTTGGTGGGCATTGACAATTAAAATAAAATAAAAAAATTTTTTGCACTTCAAATTTTTCTTAGCAAAGTTGCTAAGAATTCACTGCTAAGGGGCTTTTCGCACCATATTTATATTTAGCTTCAAAACCACAATTTTAGTGTTTTAGGGCCGTCAGCCAGTCACAGGTGAACACACTGACATTTGTAACTGATGCTGCAAGGCATGGGTAATGAAATTTGTTTGTTAAGTTTTATGGCAGCAGTTTTTCAGTCACTTGGAGCGTTAACTTCAAGGTGGAGTGGGGTTATAATCAAACTAAAACGCTAAAATAACTTTTTTATTTTATGTTTGTTTCAGAAATAGACAAAATTCAATCAGGTATTTAAATATTTTGTATGGTAACGATAGTAAAAACATTAAGAGAGTCAGGACAGAAGAAAAAAAACCAGACAAAACACAAGAATATAAAACTCACATTTTTCAACCACATATTAGCTTTCATCAGGAGTAGAGAAGGCACTGACTGTATACACGTGTACAGTTTTCTAGATTCTCAATTACAGTACACTCCCGATTATCCGCGAAATTAAGTGGCAGGGCCACCGCGGATAAAAAATCGCGGATAATCTGCAAAATAGCCGAAAATGGGAAACAAAAAAGGACACATTAATTTGAACTTAAAAATCTACAAATTTATGTACAGTAAAAGTTACAATTAACAGTAAAAATTATTAAATGATGCTAAAATTTTAGTATTTTACTGAATAATTAACATACAATACATTTCAGTGATGTAAACATAAAAGTGTTCGGTACTTACTTCGTTTCAAGGATACAGTACATACTGTACGTACTCGGAGACTTCATTAGACACTAAAAAAGCACAACTTTTAAATTTACAAATTTTGAAAAAAATCAGTCACTTGCTTCTCTTTCTTGCTTTGGAAACATCTTTTCTTAATTATTGATTGAATTTCCGCAACTTAAGTTTTTCAGCCAACTGCGCATCGTCGTCTTGTTCCCCTAAATAGTGAAGCAGTCCGACGATGTGTTGCAAAGCCGCTTCGTGAGTCATCTGCGCCTTCGCACTGGGCTCACCTGTGGCGTTTTACTGTATACTGCACACAATGCACTCGTCAGTAGAGTTGAAATTTGCTCACTTTTAATAAAATACAGATTTACAGATGTGCTGTATGTTTTCGTAGCATGCGCGGATAATCCGCACCGCGGATCATCCGCCCGTGGATAATAGGGAGTTTACTGTGCTTTTGATTATCACAGTGGTATTGACGTTTGTTTGCTGTATTTGAAGTGTTGGCATGTCGAACGGTGTTTCAGGTGCAGGTCCACGGCGACGAGACGTTCACAAAGTCCAAGTCGAGCAAGCGCCGCCCCATGTCCCAGAGCTACCCGTCGCGACCCTGGAACAAGGAGGACGCGGAGAGGGCGCTGCAGGAGGAGTCGGCGCACATGAAGGGCCTGAAGAGCCACAGCCTGGTGGTACGGTTCCCCGACCCGGAGCTCAGCAAGGACATCGTCAAGTCCTTCCACCCGAGCATCGAGAACGTCCACTTCCAAATCCCGAGCGGAGCGAGGTCAGCTGTTCCCTGTGGTCCTGCCTTACGAGTAGGGACAAGATTTTATGATTTCATGATTTTATTTTTAGTCAATTGTATTTTTAAAACAAGGATTTTTTCATTTTATTTTCATACATTGTCTTCATTCATAAAAATACTGAATTCAATAAAAATGAAACTGAAATTTTTCTTAATACTTATTTCACAAAAAATAGTCTCATTTTGACTGATACATTGAGCACTTATACAAAAACATAATTAGTAATGAGCATACCCAAACGGTACTGTTAAGAAATATAAAATATACTGGCGTATGGATCACATATTATTTTATGCATAATTTTAATTTACCATCAATGATTTTACCGTAAGATAAGATTAAATTCTGATAGTTTGAGATAAGTTTTGACAATTTGCTGATTGATTTCATGTTCTTAGTTACATTTTAGTGCTAAATCGTGTATAAACTTGCATTTCGGTGTTATCGCGAGTTACCACATAACCGTACCTCTATCAGTGAATGTAGGTACATGCATGACGTAGATCGCATTGACTAGCAAATTCTCTGCATTTTTTGTTGCATGATTGGTAAAATAAAATTGAAATGTATCTAATTTTCAATCCATAAATTTGAAAAAGAAGGGATTAATATAAAGACAAATGTAGGAAAGAGGAAAGATTTGTTTAAAGCTGTTTATTTTCTAAGTAGGCATGATTTTTAGGTGTCTCATTAAGTCATTATGTCTTAATTTAACCAGAAGACACTAGAAGATTTTTAAAACATTTTTTTACTAATTATTACTATCAATTCTGATTGAAAACAAAATAGTTAAAGTTTTTCTTAGGATTGTGTGTCTTTTGATAGCCACAGCATAAAAATTAAATGAAAAATTGTTGGTATTCACATCACGGAAATTTTTGAAATATCCAAAAAAAGTCACAAAATAGTTTTTTTTGGGACTGAAAAAATTAAAGCCCTCTTTCATGTAGCTCAAACTATGATAAAAATCAATGACTTGACAGCTGTGATGGACAGGGAAGAAGGAAAGAAAATGCACATTATTTTTATTTTATTTTATGCTAGCAGAACAGTAGCAGAATTTAGGAATTTGTTTGTTACATTACAGGTTGGCCCAGCTAAGCAACCCAGAATAGTAACAAGACACTTTAATTACTGTAAAGTTTATGATGTTTTTATATGATTTGGAAGTTATGTTTTTAAGTTTGTCTTGTTGCCAACATTGAGGATGAATTATGCTTAGTTCGCTGTTACTTTATTTGGAAACGTGAAGTCTTCTATTGCCGGTTATTTTAAGTATAATCTTTGCTCTTGCAGTTAAAGGTAACATTAATGTGATAAAATAATTTTTAAGATTAAAAAATAAAATCCTATTGTATGAGCCGAAAGTGCTCTGTCAGTGACATCATTCCACTTATAACTTTTTAATTTCGCATTATAATCAAAAATGTTAATTGCAGTTGTATGTATTCTCAAGTATATTCTCTAAATGAACCCATACTTACAATTGGATTCAGTGTGTTGCATTATTGAGAAAAAAATTATATTCTTTATTATAATGAAAACATGTTGTGACAAATTCTACATTTGTAAATGCAAAGAAGTGGAAATAACACAAATATTGTATGCTGTGAAGTAAAAAAAAAAATGTTAAAGGATTACGTAAATGCTTTGTGTGTTTCGTAATCACGGTTATTTTCTTTGCTGTGTATGTAACCATCGGTTTCGGCGTGCCGCAACTTGAACACAGGTTCACACTAGAATGCGCGAAGAGGTACTCTGGCCTGGCAGGTAGCGGACGACACAGCTGTTACAGCGTGTTCTTTCGCTCGTTCTATTCACAGCTGACGACAACAGAAGCACGAATATCACACAGCGTTTAACTTAACCCTTACTTAGCTGCTAAGAGTATGTAAGATTTATTGAAGTTGAATTAGTGTTAAATATTACCGCGGTAACTGTACGGTGTTATGTAAAAGATTCCTTTGGAAACCATTTGCTGCAGTGGAATTGTTTGTTAGTGCAAATTGTTTGAACAACGTTTTAATTCGAGTGTTCAATAATCGTGTTAATTTCCATGTGCAAACTAAAAACATTATTGGTGAAGAGTTTGTTATAATTTATAACACAACTTAATAGTGACCTGCATAACTTGCATGATCTTTTTAATCCATTCTACAATAATTTTACAGTGCTTCGAAATTATTTTTCTGTAAATTTTAGCTACAAACTGTACATCATAAAATTATAAATTACAAATTCAAGCTTCCAAATCATATAACTTGTTACTGCCTTTTCACTGTCTATATGTCTATAACATGGAACATTTCTTAGTGGCTTGAATTTGACAAATAATTAAAAATTATGTTTCAAATTTGTTATGTTTTATAGGTAAATAGGTGTCATTTTAACATGTTTTATATATTTTTAGTGTTTCCTGTGGTTGATGCATTATTTACTAATTTACAAATCTTACCGAAATAAATTTTACATTTAATGGAAAAATACACAAAAACCCTAAAGTATACATTTTTATAGGTCAAACATTTTTATTTTGATAAACATCCGTGAAACTTAAAATTAACTTTTCATAATTAAATACACGTTACTTAATTGTATATATCATAGTTATATGGACATTCCAAGATCTATGGCGCTAGTAAAATTATGTTTAGTTTATAATTTATGTGTAGTCGTTTTCTCGAGAATTAATATACTTTCTAAAGTTCAAAGATCTAGGTATTTTAATTTTTAGTATTTCTTCCGATCTTCATCAGTTTAGCATTTTGTAAGTTAATTATAACATTAAAGATTGGAAGACAGTGGAAGGAAACACATTAATATTTTTTTTTACTTACCGCAGGTATTGTTTCATACAGCTGACTGAGGACGCAGACCCTGACGAGGCGATAGAGGAGATGCAGAAAATCGAATTCGGATGTGGCAATCTGGTGGTCGAGAAGAAGTACGCTAAAGAAGAGGAGGAGGAGCTGTGTCCCGAGGACATCGACCCGTACACGTGAGTGGGCGGGCGGGGACGCTACCAGTGCGCGTCCAGGACTCGTTGAAGGCATTTACCGGTGTCGAGTTACTAGCTGAAGAACCCGGTGTTGCGGGGCTCACCACATCGTGAAGAGTCTTTCTCTTGGTCAGATATAATACGACAACGCGACAGCCTTTGCCACGGAGACAAAGAAAGCGTCAGACTTAAAATTTTGTTGAACTTAATGTTGAAGAACATGAAATTCTAATTTTTAACACCCCACAACTCCCCTTGTGAGCTGATTTTCGTAAAATCTGATCTCAGCCTATGTAGGTCTTATATTTACGGAGAATTCGTTGTGTGTATGTCAGTGAGTGGTCTTTTGCTTTATATATTATGTATGATTATATTTATGTGTGTGTGTATATGTACATATGTATAAATATGGTTTTGAGGGCTTGTACTTAGAATATTATCATTTGAATAATTTTTTTCGCTTTTAGTTTTTTATTTAGGCTATTGTTTACTTAGCTTAGGTAAAACAAGCTAATAATGTACACTGAATTGTGATGGAGTGGGCTTTAAGTGATTAACTTCGCAAATTTTCTGGTCTTACCTTATGAAGAATGGTCATTATTTCTTCAATATGGGCTGAAACAAGACAATGTTTGTATCCTTTCGTTTGATGGTTTTTGTTATTTGAATGTATAATTACTAATCAATTCAATTATATTTGCTTTTTACAAGACTGTGAAGTTTTGAAAGAACATATATTAATATTTACTCATCAAGTTTTTGTGGTTTTTTTTCAGTAGAATTGGGTTTACATGTTTCAGATTGTACATTGGAAACCTCCCAACAAATGTGAATGTAATGTCTGTGAAACAGAACTTTCCGACTGCTGCAAGAATTGATATCGGTTTCGCGCAGAGGATGAAATTCACACGGTAGGCAAAAGTTTTTTCATCATTTGTGTATGTCAACATTGCTCTCAATCTTAAATATGTGCTACATTTACTATGAAATCCTTGTATAAGATTTTCTCCACGATTAGCCTGAAGAACATTTTTCCAGATCTGTAAATAATTGAGTTGTTTTGACATTTTATATAAAAGCATATTCAGCATGAATCCTTTAGATCATTTTAGAAATGTTTTAATAAATTTCATTGTAATGTCATTAAAAAATAGAGCTGGTCCAAAAACCAATTCTATATTGTGTAATTTCCATGATTGGCAGTGTTATGAATTTGTTCTAGTTTTATATCAGAAAAATATGTACTAGAGGTTATTTTGCCAGATTATTGTTATCTAAGTTATTATGTTGGGAAATTTAAATTTTACTAAAGCACACTCAGTTTTAATTCTGACACTTGTATTTGCAATTTATACTTAATTTTTAATTCAATTCATCATTTTTAAGCACAATGTTTTTTACTTGTATCTTGAGTGTTATAGCTCTTTTTAGTTTTGTTTAAGGGTGTATTATTATAAAACATTTTGGTGAATATTTTGTAATTGTATGCAATCATCCTTCTGTTTACTCTTTAAGGTATGCATTTGTTCGATACAACACGGTAGATGATGCAATCGAAGCGTACCGAAAAACGCACAACCTTGTGTTAGATTCCAGGAGTATAATTGTGAGATTTCGACGGCAGCGTGGTCATGTTGGTTTACCGGGAGAGTCCAAGCCACAAAAAGAATCTAAAAAAGTAAGTGCAGTACTCTTAATTAACAACTTGCCATCATAAAACCAACACATTGGCTTAAAGTTTCATTTAAAATAATGATAGTTATTGGGTTTTTGCTCGACTTGCAATTTTCACCAGTGGTAGAAACACAAACTCATATCCTAGACCACGGAGCATAGAAGGTTAAATTTGCCTACTATCAGTTGAATTTACAATCTGTGTCAAACAATGAAACAATACAAATCAATAGTGTCTTAAAATGTGCACATGGTTTTTAGATATAAAATTGAACAATTCAATACGTACTAAATGTCTAATCCGTCATTAAATTTTGGTCAGAGAAAGTGAGGGAAATTTTATCATAGATTTCTGTGGACATTCTGTGATCCATAATTTTAGACAGCGAACATTTTTTCCTTGATGTATGTAAATATTTTCAACCCAAGTGCCACTTCACATTGATGCTCATTCATGGCTTAGTATATTATGTGCTTCCTTCAGGTGATATTTCATATATCCGCATAATCAGCTCTTTACATACTTCCGATGCACTTTTAAAAGTGTTTGAAAGTACATATTGTTCCTGATGTGATAGTGAGCGAGAGAAACTTAGTTTTTAATATTTTTTTTTTTGCAAGACCACAGTAGGAAACACAGCTTTCACTTCTTTGTGCTGTTGGGCTGAAACTGATGTAAAGTTTTAAGTTACCTGTGGGTTAATTTTTTTAGCTACGTTTTATTTCACTTAATCCCACTGACCTTGTGACAACTGTATGTTTCCATGTTCTACACTGTTAAGAAATCTGAAGTTTCTTCCTTTCCGATCTACCTATATCACATTATGAAATTAATATAGATATGTATATAAATTATTTATTTATTTACAGCAGGAAGGTGAAAAAACAAAAGCAAAACCCAAGAAGGATAAAGAAAAGGAGAAAGAAAAGGCAAAAGTGAAAGATAAGGTGAAAGAAAAAGGTAAAGAGAAAGGAAAGGAGAAGGCAAAAGAAAAGGAAAAAGAGAAGGAAAAAGAAAAGGAAAAGGCAAAAACAGTAAAACTAAAAGTAAGTGTTGTAGGATATTGATTGATAATTTAATTATAATGACATTCATCCTAAATTTTCTCACAGGACCAGATCCTAAATTTTCTCAGAGGACCAGATGTATTAAATTTTATTGCTGTATTGTTGCTAATCAATCAATTTCTGTTAGTAGTGTTTTTGTATGACTTCTAATTTATGTATTTGATTTTCACATATCTGTACCTCGGAGGCCTATGACTTAATGTGGCAGAAACTATTTTTTTATGAGAACAGTTAAATAATTTAAGTAGTGCTTCTCCTATTTATTCAACCGTTTTTTTTTAACCCAAATATGGAATTTACGAAATTTCATAGACCTTAAGTTTGTATGCCACTAGAAAGAATATCAAACAGTGGTCATGTTTATGGTTGCAGGGGATTTTGGCCAAAAGTGGACATAGTGTCTTATGCCTCCTGGGTACAGATGTAATAAATTTGTAATGGGAATTTTGATTCTAATTTTCTAATTTTCTATAAATAATTTAAGATAGTCGTAATTGAAAGTAAGTAGAAACCAATTTGTTGTATGTTCCTTTAACTTAAGTATTTAACCATATGTACGTTTTATGTAATGTATTCTTTTCTATTGCTTGCGAAACCTGCTAAAAGCAACTAAGGAATACTTTTAAAATTCATTTTTATATAGCAGTTACAACCCAAGTACTTCTATTTGTGGCCTAATAAAAAAGAAAATTGACAGCAGAAAACTGATATGTATCTCGTGTTTACTGGAAATTATGAATGACTTAGTGAATTGCAGTCCATTTATGGTTTTTGTTTTTACAGAACTAAAAGAGTGATCCATCTCTTTTTACCAATAAGAATAAATAATCACAATTTAAGCTATGTTAATATTTAGTATTATCTGTCGTGCAATCAAAAAATATGATAAAAACCACATCTAAAACATACTTTTTATACTTAATAGTAGTCAATTAATCTATCTTCAAAATGCATTTTATGTGCAGCATGTAGAAATGAACGTAAAATAGCTCACGCACATGGCAACCTCACACTCTTGGTTCATTTCTCACGGGCGCCTGGAAGCCATACACTCTTGATTCACTTGTCACGCGCATGGAGGCCACGCACTCTTGATTCATTTCTTACACACATGGCGGCCACGCATCCGTGTGTTTTTTTGTATAGAACGTGGGTTCCGTAGTAGAAGAGGTGAATGGAAATAAAACCAAAATAACATTGAAATAGAAGTCAGTACACCACATAACACGGGAATGCAATGATTAACATGAAAGGAATCAAAATTTACCCCAATTATGTACCTAAAATTATTTATTAAAATGTAATACATAATTCGTAAAGTTTTAGTTTGAAAATTTAAGCAGTTATGTGCTCTACATAGAAATTTATCTAGTTTTTTGTGAATTTTTTTTTTAAATATACTAGAAATGTAAAGAATATTAAATGAAAATTTAACTAACAGTTGAGTAAATTAAAACAGTCAATATCTGACACGTGATACATGATACCATAAAAATGTAATTAAAGATTTACAAAAACATCACAAGGAACTTGGTTTACAGCATTGCATGCGTATTGATATTTTTTTATTTTATAATGAATTAATTGCAACAAAAATAAATTATTGTAATCATTCAACCAATAATATTGTGCCTCGTTTTGATATGTAAAATCTAAAATGTTATACACGCACAATGTGAGTAATATGTATATTTAAAGAAGAGTTTTGTGCAGAGCTTGATGAAATTTTGCACACGGGGGGTTCAAAATTAGAGGGAAATCACGGTCTAGCTAAGATTTAGGGGAAAAAGAAAATACCACCGTCCATCCATGTGAAGCCTCTTCATTCTGCGTAAAGTCTGGGCAATTGCTGTGTGTTTGAGTTATTTTTATATACGTATTTATGAATAATATTGTTGACATTCAAAAAATAAAAACAATAACTACCATATGTTAAGTTTTTGAACAACGAAATTGGTCAAAATATAAAACACCAAAAAATGTTGGTGCTACATATAAGTTTGTACATGTTGAGTTAAGTGACTAGTGTGTTTTATTTGTGGTTTCTGTTTGGACAGGAGGAACTGAAGTCGGATGACGAGGGTGACGATGACGATGACGACGATGAAGACGACGACTCGGACTCTGACTCTGACGACGAGGAAGAAGATGATGAAGAGGATGACGAAGAGGACGAAGATGATGAGGATGATGATGAGGATGACGATGATGATGATGACGATGATGATGATGACGAGGATGAAGAGGATGATGA
The DNA here is from genome assembly GCF_032445375.1 of Bacillus rossius redtenbacheri. Lineage (NCBI taxonomy): Eukaryota > Metazoa > Arthropoda > Insecta > Phasmatodea > Bacillidae > Bacillus > Bacillus rossius. Next base: position 340,793,613 of record NC_086330.1, on the reverse strand, counting down.
TGAAGAGTTTGATGATGTAAGTGGCATGCAGCAGTGTGAAATTGAAAGGACCGAAATTTGTGTGTTTGTTATGATGGATTTGTAAGGTCATTTATGGTGTAATGACAGCGTTGCTACAGGTAGATAAAACAGGGGGAACTCTGAGAAATTAAAATGGACATTGCCTTGAAAAGCCAGGGAAAAAATCAAATATTTCTGTAATTTTTTTTTTTTTGTGACAGCAAAATTGAAATGAAAATACAATTTTTGCTGACATTTTGGCACTCGAAAAGTGCTAAAACATATATGTACTGTCATGAATTCCCAGGCATTTTACTGGGTCAGTATGGGGAGGGGAGAAGGGTCTGCATGTTTTCATTCCAGTTCTATAGCCAACATTATAGTTTTAAGTGAATTAACAGTAATTGTTTGGAAACCGGTGTAGCTGTCTAAAACGTTGTGTTCATTTTGCTTAGGTAACACATTTGAATGGCATTTACAACTTCTTACTCCCCCAGAAAGCAACATCGAGTGCGCAGCGAGATTCTTTGTGTCTGGATGGTCTGGAAAACGTGTCAGTTAAGCTGTAGAAACCCTGGAAATGTAATGAAATTTGGGAATTGCAAGTTTGTAGCATCCTTGATTGAGCATAAGCATGTTGCGCGAGACCTTGTTCTTCTTCGCACGCCACCTTGGCGAGGTGCAGCCGCTCCGTGCCGGCCGCCTGACGTGCAAGTCGCTTGCCAGAGCCTCCAGTTGTTAAAGTGATGTGCCATGGACTGTCTTGTGCAAGGCTCTGGGTGTGTGTGCGGGGGGTTAGGTTCTTTTAGGATCAAGAGCTCGCAGCAACACTTCACAATGTTATTGTGTGTGCCGTTTCTGTGATTAGCAGACCAAACAGAATTGTGTCACATAAAATTTAGTTTATTTAATTTCGTCTATAACTTCCCGTCTCTAGGGGGGAATATGGTGACAGAAGGGGTAGTTATCTGTTTCATCTAGAGCACAGATGAATTATAATCCCTTACAGAGTTTTAATTTGAAGGTAGGAAAAGTGTTTCTTATACAGAGGAGAAAATGCCTTATGTTAGATATTGTTAGAACAAGACTTAGAAAACAGATATCTATGAGCAGAATTTCATTTTAAGAAGATTCTGATCACTATATAGAGGTTTGGTTGATATGTATTTAAATGATTTAATTTTAAAACTGTTTACCATAGATGTCCTAATTTAGACAGTTTTCATAGATTCTGATGATGTTGATTCTTACCTCGATTCCCAGCTCAATTACGATCCTGTAAAATTTATGAATTAAAGATTAGGTACTTATAGAATTTTTCATTTCTCATGTGTCCCGTGAGAGCTGAGGAATAAATAGACTACACTGTTTTTAGTACTAAATGCTCTATTTCAACACAATATTGTGCCCTACTTTATGTTGTACCCTACTTTTTACCAATAGAATAAAAATCTTTTGAGAGACTATTCTTCATTAAAATATTGCCAGTATTTCCACACGTCACTCAAATTCGTAACAAATGTTATACAATGAAATAAAATTATAATTACTACTACATAAGACAACTTTAAATAATTTCCAGTACATTTAGCTATATAGATTTCAAAATTTCAAAAATAAAAAATATATACTGTAATTGTAAAATAATTTTTTTTTGAGTTGAAAATAACTATTGGAATTAAATGTTTAGGTGTACCTGAGCGGTCACTCTCTTGGTATTAATTTCCAGGTATTTTCAAGATTTTAAAGTCATCTTATTGAATAATTAGACCTAATAAAACTTTGTTCGTGTCAAATTTTACATTGAAATAAATTACAGTATTTTAGCTATACAATTACAATATAGAATTTCTCCTGATAATAATTTAACACATCAATTAAAAGAATTATTTAAACAAAAGTAAAACATAATTATAATTTTCATGGCAAAGCAAATCACTTTTAACTGACTCAAGTTCACTGGTTTCACTTCCTCTGCTTCTAGCTCTGTGGTCACTGGATCAACCATCAACCATCTGTTTTTAATGAGTTGATAAGCCTCCTCTCACTAATTTTTAGTGGTGCACCGATGCGGTTACTGCTGAATCGTAATCTGCGATTATGGGTACTTTCCGATTAATCGTAATCGGCGATTATCTTAACTATTACTTTGCCGATTATCTACGTCCTGGTGTAATTAAGTAGCTTTTTACCGTGTAATATTTTGTTACACATTTTAGGACGAAATATGGTAATATTTGTATATACATATTACAAAATTCATCTAACTCCGTCAGATCTTGATTACAGATATTTCGTTAAGTTTAATAAATCTCATTGCCTCGAACAATAAAAAATACATTTTTCCTGCACGTTTATTTAAGTTTCGTCTTTTGTTTTGTCTTTTGTTTAGTGGCCTTGTACATTACCTATAGCTAGAGACGTAAAATAGACGACACGCAATCAAAATACCACAAGCAGTTGCAGTGGATTCTATGACAATCAATCTTTTCGAGTCGTAGTAGCGGTTCAAAATTGCGGTCCCGTTACCTTCTAGAGTTTATCACTGCATTTTACAAACTCATTATGGGCGTCTTTGGTAACATTATTCGTTATTGTGTTATTTGTATGTGACGTGAAAAGTGAAAAAGTATTTATAATTTTATATATTCAGTCAACATAAATAAAATCACATGTGCTAGAATTGGTTTTGAGTCATTTTTATATAATTATAGTGAGAAGGCGAGTAGGGAGAAAAAAGTGAAGTGTGGAAACATTTTTCTATAAACTCAAGTGAACAAATTAAAGCAACATGTTTACATTGTTAAACGGTAATTTCTAGTGGTGGTTGTAGTGGACTGACCAATCAGCAAGGATATACTATTAACCTATGGAACCACATCAAGCAAATTAGCACATAATGCATGCGACCCCCTCCCTGCATGGCTAATGTGTGATAGACTTCGGCCTGAGACGCTCTTAGGACCCTCCCTAACCCGGACCCCTCCCAAACACACTTAGTTTTTAGTTAGGTTAGGGAAAAAAAAAATCAAGCAAATGCATCCTGATAAATTAGTGGAGAAGTAGTAGTTGAAGTTGTTTACAATAACAAATATAAATAGAAGTTAATTTAATTTACACTTTGCAATGACTTAATAGTGTAGTTTATATATTTTTAGACTGTTATTATAACTGTATTCTCAATTTTACCTAATCTTATTTTTAAATTCACATGGGAATAAAAATTTTTGTGTGCATTATTACAGTTAAAAAAATTTGTTCATTATAATCGGTAATCGGTTAAGTCATATCGGTGCACCACTACTAATTTTTCTGATAAACGGCTAGTTCTTTCAGAACTCCGGCTAGCTCAAAATTAGTCGAGATTGCACATACATGAAAACTTGAAGAAATATTTATGGAATGTTGAAATATTATTTAATTTCCAGAGAAAAAAATGTTACTGTTGATAACTGTAATCACGTCTCCCTGACATAAACTTATTTTTATTGTTTTTATTTATCCTTCACGAAAATTCACAAGTCATAATGGCTGCTATCTTCCGACCACAAAAAATACACACATGACGAAAATACAGACTGGTCGCACAAGACACCTTCACTGGCTCCTAAATAAATTTACTGTTCGTTGGTACCGAAAGTTAAAAATTACATAAATTATCCTGTGGTTGCTTGCAAATCACAGTACAAGCCGAACATTAATGAAGATACTCTATCATCGTTGTGGGCTGTTTCAAATGACTGTGGCCGAAATTTCTAAATAAAGTTATAATAGACAAAAAAAAGTTAAGTATAGACGGTATAGCCTTGACCACAGTCGCAAAATTTCCTTCCTCTACATTGTTTTGTTAACTTTGAACCACCGCCCAACACCCGACCTATCGGTACCTCATACAGACACTGACTGACTTCATTGTCATCCTTTGTCCTGTAGAGCAAGGGTGCACATGTGACATGATTTCTGGCCAATCACAAAAATATGCACAGTAAAGAAATTCATCTGTTCACGAGCACATGGTAACAGCCTCCCAACTGAGGGTACTAGTCTTTCCCACACACAAGCACTGCCTGTCTCTCTCTCACACATATTTATGACTGATAAAACCATTGCATCAGCCTGATTGTTATAGAAAATCTCTGTATCCACACATTAATAAATTTAAGAAATACAATAGAAAATACGTGAAAGCACATAAAAATATAAATAAGCACGCAAACAAACAGGTAAAAATACCTTTAAACAAATTATACACCATGGAGCAGGCAAATCATCAAAAATATAATAAAAAGATTGAAATAATGTAAGTTATGATCAAAACACTTGCAGCTAACACAAAATACATACTTCTCAATAAATAGCTGTTATTTACTTGACATCAAATTCCTTCAACAAGAACTAAAAATCATCGGAAAACATATTTTATGTGTTTACATATCAAATTATGCCCAAAGTTCTACAGTTTTGTTGCACATAGTCATTTGTGGTGAGTGAAAACAGGAGAAAGAAAAAAAAGTGCCGAAAAAAGAGCATGTGTACACCTATTCCTCACTTAGCACGACTAATTCGTTCCTAAAAATGCTAGTGTTATTCAAAATCACGTATTCTGAAGCATTAGTTGCCATAAATAGCAAGGCTAATGTGTTCCAAAATTGTGTAGGAAAATATACTTTACGTAATATAAATGCGTTGAATAACACTCAACTATAAATAAGTCACACCATTTATCTTTATATGCCACCCATCGCACTTTGTATGACAAATATGACACCCCATAACGGGAGATACGTGGCTATGTACTTAATCGTCAGTCAGCTGGCTGATTTGCCCGCCCGGGCGTGACCTTGAACTTACGCGTATCTTTCCAAACCATCCTTTACTGACAGTGAAACCGATATTACTGTCCGGATAGTTGGCGGGAGTGGACCTGATCCTGCGGGGAAGGTGATTGTCCCTTGAGGTGTCGGAGCTGTTGCCGGCTCTAGTATCCGAGACATGATCCAAAAGGTTCATGGAATGGGTGCAAGGATGCGAATATATAGCCTCTCCGCACCAAGTGGTAATCCTCTGCCTCCACGTGGGCACCGCTGCTGGGGGCGAATCGTGGAGACCATGTTGGGATGGGTAGCCTCAAACTCTGGTCATAGCATCGCCTTAACTGAAGAGGACAATGCCGGGCGTAACCCTGCCGCAGTGCATCCTCAATTGCGTGTATGGGACCAGAAATGGTGGATTGTCTGAATCTGCGGGCAACAGCAGATGTGATTGAAACCTTTCTGGGGGGTTCGACTGCCGAGCCTCGGTGTCTTGGTCCCAAAGGGCCCCATAGTGAATGGATCAGGCCTATGGTAATGGAAGGATCATGAAAGGCGCCCCTGTGTTCGGGTGCACCCGGGCTTAAAAAAGAGCTGTAAACCGCTCGACTAGGTGTGATACGTTCTCCTAGTCCAGAGGTCGGGGGAGGTACCGAGGCAACCCCGAGGCCCACCAGCGCACGCACCGTGGTTGTCATTTCTAGTCAGGGCTTCCTGCGATCGCCACCGGATGAGTTCAGGCACTTCCGGGCCTTAATCGGCTGTAAATCTGCCTGGCTGAGGTACGGCAGTTCGGAGGGTAATCCGAGGAGATGAGGACATCCTGTGGAGTAACTCTAAAGAGTGGCAGTCGGTTAGCTACTGGCAAACAGTCTGCCGAATCAACGCCAAGTTGTAGTAGTACGGGAAGAATCCATAAAAGATTGAACGGTGTTCCGCTGAGGTTTCCTCCAAGGCCCTGGATTCAGATTGGGTAGGACTCGTACTTGGTAGTGGTGCTCCGATCGCTTGGAGCAGGCTCCAAGGGTTCCCTAGCCTGATGTGGAGTCGACGTAGTGAGCGACGACACAGCTCCGGTACTAGCCTGGACAGCTATCAGAGGTTGGATAGGCCTCCACCGGACCACGGGTTCACTGGGTGTTTTGAGGGGTCCCAGTGTGATGTGGGAGATTGGGGAAGGTGCCAGCAGAGCTGATAAAGTCTTAGGGCACAGGACACAGCCAACTGTCTTGTTAGCTGAGTGTGGTAGAGGGGCTGAGGCGGCGACTATGCTGGGTTGGTGGCCCCAGCCGCTGGTTGGTGCCAAAGCTCTAATACCCTCCAAATCTACAACAGGGAGCGATCCCTACCGGTTCTGTATGTTAAAAGCTCTGGAATGTTTAAAAGAGAACTGGAAGATACTCCCACACTATCCTTCAAGGGTGCATATTGGGAGGGGAACGTTGAGAAATGCCGGCCACAGGGTCGGAATATATCTGTCCGGATAGTTACATTTTAATTTTTCAAAAATTAAAGTGCTTTTTCACGTATCACCTCCTAGTTCACACCAATCTTGTCAGGCCGATGACTTTTTTTCATTGCAACATTCATTTAACAACCTTTTCCACGTGAACCATCTGTTCATTTCTATTCCGGTATCTAATGTTAAATATATTTCCGCTAGTACAACCAACAGCATCATACTTATATAAACGTTTGGTAAGAGTGCGCACAGTTGACTTGCTTAAAACTAAAGTGCAACGAACATAAGCGTGGCCTTCATGACTTCTAGTTTTGTCTCAAATACGTGAACACGATGCATTATGAGTGATCAAGCACGTACAGTTACCGGCAGCAGAATGGGCAGACGTTGCTTTTGTTTGAGTGAATTCCCTGCCACTGGCTAGACTGAGTTCACAACCCTGTTTGTGGCCAGGCGACAACAGTACGGCACGGCGGCATAGGCGCGGACGTAAAAACATTTGGTCCTTTACACTCCATAGCCGCAATTTAACTTGCCATAGCTGATGTTTGTTCAACCGCCGATAGCGTAGACAGATCTGTGCACGCATCTCTTCCCCCCTTGTTTGGCTAACTGTATCTCATGGCACATCTGTTGTTTACAGAAGTTGAAACTGACTTCGTGGCGTCGTGCTCGAATTTTTTTTTTGCCTGCCGAGATTTTGTGTTAACTGAAATTTGCAGGTGCGCTATTTAAGACTGGGGCAGTAAAATTCACATTGCGCTAAATGAATCAGCGCAATCTGAAGACGTGCTAAGTGAGGGATAGGTATATATGATAGACATGAAACTTCTTTGGCAATTCAAACCTTGAATCGAATTTGCTCTCTTTATATCTGTATGGCTTCAGAAACTTTTCAAAACAATGTTTTTAAGTAACATAAGTGGGGGAAAAAGTAAATAACAGTGGTCAATATTGGTATAAGAGAAAAAAAAATGGGGATACAGTCAACACTTATGGAATCATGAGAATCAAAGAATCAACTTTTGACATCAGTATTTGAATCTGTATATAAAATTCCTAAAAAAAAAAAATTGTTTTCTTTTATTATAATTGTGTAATAATCCTAATGCATTTTTTTTTCCAGCGATCAGGAAATATGTTCCAGTCGGTTGATTTGCGGCTGAACGCCATCGATGGAATGCCGTTCCCGTTCCTCACAGACTAGTCCTAACAGGTGGGAAAATTTGGCAGAAGTCTAACGAACCGACCGATGTGAGCCGTGCTGCTGCTGAGCGAAGGCTTGAAGCTGTCCGGTTGGGAAGTCAATCCATCGTCAGAGCGAAGGTGACATGACTCGCGATTCAGTGGGCCAGCCGGAGGCTGCGTCACAGGTCACTGGCTCGCTCGTGGAAACGTTCCTTGTCGATTGAGAACACAACGGACAGAGTGTTTGTGTGTGAGCTTCAGTTAACGTACCTTCCCTTCCGATGCTGTTGCGATTATTTTTTTTCCCCCCCTCCGCTTACAAAACAGTTCTATTAAATATACGCTTCAGACCGGGCCTTCTTAATTAAATTTACCTTCAAGCCACTTGTATTAATGTATAAAACTTCATTTTAATTAATTTTTAACAAACATAAAGTCATCGTTATCAGAGATACACATCATATTATGTCCCAAGCACCTGTAAATTCATTGTACGAAAACACAGTAGCATGTTAACCAACCAATGTGACAAGCAGTTTAGCAGCTGATCCTGTTATATTATAATTTCCACGTATTGATACTCTTAAATGGTGCGAGAAATGAGTATTAAGACTTTAATAAAGAGTTGATTCAATTGACATTTAATTTATTTTCCTTTGAACTACTGGCCTCACTTTATCATTTTCATGGCGGGCCAGCAGAAATCCGCAGACCTGATTTGGCCCACAGGCCGCCTGTTCAGAAGGCCTGGCAGATCTGTTTCAATCCGATCTGGTGCATTGCACTCACGTAGCGCAAGTCACGGTTTCGATCCCAGAATTTAAGGGCACTGATTAATACCCAAATGTTTTGAAGTCCACTAAAATCTTGCTGGTCTTGTGGTGGCGTGCATAACCATGCAAACGTAAAACCTTGTCAAACACTCAACACAGACCAGAGTGCAAAAATAACTTTGTGGCACAGTGTCACTACAATAATATTTTATGAATAAATAGTTGTGTTATTTATTTTATTCCCTGGAGGTAAACTTTTAGGATTTTTAAGCATTGAGTTTTAGTACTTTTACAAAAAATATTTATTATAAAAAAATGAGAAAAAAGGGTTTGCTGAGAGTAAAGAAAGTGGTTTTCATTGTCATGATGTGTGTAGCATTGTAAACTTAAACTACTACAATGTTGCCAGATTTTCACAAAACTCTCGTATAGAAATCTGCAAGATTAGTGTATAGTATTCTTGGTTTGAACCTGTGAAGTAATTCCAGAGCTTCAAGTCAAGCTTGAGCGTACATTTTCCTATATACAAGTTGATAAGCATTTTTTGAAGTTATACGTCTTTAGGCGCGTTATGAAAAAATTATGAGCGTGAATTTTTACGATTTGCGCACACCATGCAACTAAATTTTCACAGAATAAAAAAAAGGCTACATACTAGTAAAAATTATATATGTGTTTTTAAATTGTATACTTTAGTGATTGATATTGAATACTGCTCCATACAATGAAAAACATTTATTTATTGTGAATATTAGTGATATAAATTGTGTTTATAAACTTTTTCAAGTGTATTTATATAAGTGGGTTTATGTTCCTGTAAGTATAATTTATTTGCATTATAAATTTTTACATCATTATTAATAAATAATTGATATTAATAAATTAATAAACATGTAGCATAATTATTGATTTTATTATTAATTAACATTCATCATAATTATTTTTCTAAATTAAATTATTTTGTACACATGTTTATATTAATATTGAATATTGAGTATTTGTTTGAATAGTTTAATTCTGATTTACTTTGTACTTTACCAACCGTATTTATGACATCACTCCAGTCCTTTTATTTTATTTTTAATAATTATTTATATGTATAATTAAAGTTATGTTTTAATATGTGAAGTAAGTATAACTTCTAACATGCATACATAAGTACACGCGCTCTTTTTTTTTTTTTTTTTTAATAAAACATAATTGTATTCTGTAACTTTTTAAAATTGCTAGAGTATGTCACGTTTATTTCATAATTTAAATATTAATTTACAAACTTTAACATTATTAGGTGTGAAAGAATGACTATCACAATATTGCTAAGAAAAATACTTTTATATATGTATATGTCCTGAAAATGCAGTACTATAGTTACTTCTGCATGTTCAGGAGAAAAATCAGCTCAGAGATTGGAGTTGAAGTTTCCCTCAGCTGAAAATACTCTTTCTCTAGTGACCTATGCATCTTGCACCATTTACAAGGTCTGCAGGTTTTATTAATAGATGGTAGTTTTAAATACACCTGCAGTTAATACAAATTTTTTTATGGTTAATGAAAATGAAATGTTCATTCATTTGCTGTTATTATTTCCATGAGTTAGCCTTCGTTTACGTTTCTCAAAATAGTGCTATTAGTATCTGATGGATTTATATTCATTTACTGTGATGCTACAGTTTTTATTTAAATTTTTTCAACATTTTTAATGACTTGATGTTATTTTACACAAAAAAATTGTTTGATAAAATTATTAAAACTATCAGTACATTGTTTGTAGTTTTATAACCTGTGTGAGATACAAGATTTAAATTGAATGAGGTGGCATAGTGGTTAAATTCTGGACTCACAATCCAGAGAGCCCAGGTTTGAAACCCGGTTTGGCCATTTTGATTTTTTGAGTTTCCATGGTTTCACTTGTGCCAAAATTGCTGAGATGGTTTTTTCCCATAGGTAGAGACAATATTTAATGGTTTCATATTTAGGCCAATTTACTTTTAAAAACAGTTGGTTTCTATGTTATTGTATTCATTTTTTTTATGAATTCTGTTTAGTCATAAAGGTAGCATATTATTCAACAAATTTGACACTTAAATGTTTCATGATAGTACTTATTGCACCAAAACAAGGTCATTTTGACTGATAAAATATGCATTTTTATAATATAATAATTAATAATAAGCATGTCTTAGGATAGAACTAATTTAAACAAAATAATAATTTTGCAGGTATTTGTTGCAAGATCAAAAAATTTTAATTTATCATTTTAAATTTATATAGTATCTACATTTGGTACAAACTTTATACTCAATAAATTACAGTCATTGAATTTATTATATTAAAATATTAATTTTTTGTGATTTGAGTTTAGATTTATAATTTTGATTAATTGATTTTAGATGCTTGTGTTGATGTATCGTGTATTAACTTGCATTTCAATGTTATATGATGTACTGACATGAACGTCAGTGTTATGTCAGTTTTATCGCAATCCACCATAGGGTTATTCCATGCCAAATCAACCAGAAAATAATAATTTTTGGCATCACCATCTCCGAATTAAAAAAAACTTGGCGAATTAGCAGTAGGTGTGCAGAAAAGTGCATTACCAAAGTTACAGCTCCCTGTGAATAATACTTTTTATACAGCAGGTTTGCCAACTTGTGGAAAACGTGGAATTTTTGCTGCACAAGGTCAAATAAAAATATTTGTAACTTCCTTTGTAGTTGATTGAGAACCTTGATGTAGGGCTCAATAGAAATCTAGAAAAGTGTACTTTGAGATAAAAATAAGTTTTACGAATTTTAAAAGGAATTTGTTGTGACCTTGAAAATTTTGAAAAGTGTATTTTTGAAAAATGTGAAAAAAAAAAAAAATGTTTTGAAGTGAATTATTGGCTATAAATGACATAAATTTCATTTTGGGATGGATCTGGGAACATAAACTACATCTCAAATACTGACTAAGGATGCAGTGGAATTGAGCCACTTTTGCACCCAATGTTCTTAGAGCAAGTTCAGACAAGTGTATATAATCACGTCAGTCTCGCAAAGCAAGGTCAGTCTTAGTGCAGCTTTGTCATTGACAACAGTGCTATACATTTGGTGTGAATTTCTTAAGTTTAGCCATATTGATAAATACTTTGCAACAATGTAAAAGAATTACATAAATACTGAGTGCTGTAATCCGTTTAATATTCAGGGTCACAAAAGCAGCAGAAAACAGTTGAGAAATGTTCTTCAGTGGATGATACAGAAACAACCACACCTGCAGACTGGACAGAAGGTATGTGATTCATGTCGGAAACAAATCTCATCAATAGCAAGTGCAAGTACTACTACACGGGAGGAAGAGTACAGTGAAGAGGAAAGCTCAACTGGCAGTGATGAAGAGGAATCAAGCATGGATGCAGTGTTGCACACATTTAATAACAGTCTACCAAGTATAGGGGAATCACCCATAAAGAAAAGAAAAGTGAGAACAGCAAAATATGCAAGGAAAAAAGTAGTGAAAATGTTGTCTGCAATTCAAGAAAGAATATTTCAAATTCCTGTACCAGAAGTAGGAGTATCACAGGAAAAAAGTTATGATGAAAATATATTATAACATAATACAGAAGGAATTCCCAACTGCAACGAACTACATGATACGAACATCAAAGAAGTTAGTGAAGGAAAGTGTAATAATGACATCCAAAACCAGGGAGAAATCTAGACTGTTCAGATGTTTTATTCAAACGACAATGTAAGCAGAATGATGCCTGGTAAAAAGGACTTTGTAACTATTTGAATAGGCGATACCAAAGAACACAAACAAAAGAGGCTCCTACTAAACAATCTGAGAGAAGTATATGCCTTGTTCAAACAGGAGCATCCAAGTGTCAAAATTGGTTTCTCCAAATTTGTATCTCTACGGCCTAAATATGTGGTTTTGGCAGGATCTAGTGGGACACACACTGTATGTGTATGTTTAACACACCAAAATATGAAGTTGTTAATAGATAGCTGTTATTTGGCCAAACTCATGGAAAGAGAAAATCTGTTAACATATCACCACTATGTGGCTCAAATAATGTGTAATCCTCCCCAAATTAAATGTTTTTTCCATGAGTGTGCAGAATGTCCAGGCCCTGATAACATACAAAAATCACTGGAGACTACATTGGAGCAGAATTCAATTGAAACTGTAACATTCAAGCATCAAACGTTTACACACTTGAAGTTCTTGTGAAGTCACCTGATGATTTCATAGAATTGTTCATTTCTAAATTATTAATATTACAAATTCACTCTTTCATCGCATACCAGCAAGGGAACTACCTAAAGGATCTGGAAAAAAAATAGATGTTGGTGAGGTAGTTGTTGTATGTGACTTTGCAGAAAATTATTCTTTCATCATGCAAGATGAAGTTCAGGGATTCCATTGGAACAATGCATAGGCTACAGTTCATCCATTTGCAATGGATGAGTCAACAGAGGAAATAATTTCTACCAACCTAACAATAATTTCTGATGGTCTCCAACATGATGTCATTGCAGTACATACTTTTCTTACACATCTTATTCCATTTTTGAAAGAAAAAGTCACTATGTAAAATATATTACTTCTCTGATGGTTGTGCTGCTCAATACAAGAATAAAAGTAACTTCTCAAATTTGATGTATCATGTAAATGATTTTGGAGTTGGAGCTGAGTGGCACTTTTTTGCCACCTCATGGCAAGAATACATGTGATGGTCTAGGGGGAACACTGAAGCGACTGGCAGCCAGGGCAAGTCTGCAACGTCCTTACACAGACCAAATTATGACCCCACGGCAACTGTTTGAATGGGCTGTAAGTTTGCATAACATGAATTTTGCTTATGTCACTCAGGAATAGGTAATGAATGAAAGAAAGGTGTTATCTGAAATATGTGCAAATGCTAAACCAATACCTGGAACTCAGAAGCATCATGCCTTCCTGCCTGTTTCATCTGAGGAAATAATTGTGAAGAGATTTTCTAGTGAAACTGAAGGTGAAACTCACTACATGAATAAAATTAAATGTACATTGTCTGTGAATGAAGTTAAAGGTTTTGTGACATGCATGTACAGAAGTGGGTGGTGGTTGGGATGTGTTCTGAAAGTAGAAGAAAGTTCTCATGAAGTTCTTATTAGTTTCCTGCATCCACAAGGTCCCTCACCATCTTATGTATATCCCCAGCATCCAGATGTAATGAAGATTTAAATTGAAGATGTGCTCACAACTGTAGATCCAAGAACAGCAACTGGAAGGACATAAGTTTTAACAGCCTTTGACACAAAGACCTCGGAAAGCCAACTAAAGGAAAGGAAGCAACAGTAACCTGCAGTATTGGTAATGAGTAAATGAATCATATATAGGAATTAATTCAGTGTTAAATCCACGAATGACTTAAAGCTACGCCATTTTTTTAATTGTGTTAATGCCTTACTAGAGTAGTTTTAGTGAACATGGCCTAATTCACAATGTTCTATTGTTTGATCCCAGATCCATCCCAAAATGAAACTTAAGTCACTTATAGCCAATAATGCACTTCATAACACATTTTTCAAAAATACACTTCAAAATTTTCAAGGTCACAGGTTACATGAACATGACCTTGAAACAAATTTCTTTTAACATTTGTAAAACTTATTTTTATCTCAAAGTACACTTTTCTAGCTTTCTATTGAGCCCTACATCAAGGTTCTCACTCAACTACAAAGGAAGTTACAAATAATTTAATTTGACCTTGCGCAGCAAAATTTCCTCTTTTTCCACAAGTTGGCAACCCTGCTGTATAAAAAGTATTATTCACAGGGGGCTGTAACTTTGAGAATTCACTTTCTTGCACCTGTACTGTTAAAGCCTAATTTTCATTGATTTCGGTGATGGTGATGTCAACAGGTGTGTGAAATGGCATGGAATGACCCCATATAATCTTGTCCTCTAACCATAGACCACAGCTATGTCATTCTCCAGTTTCCTTGAACTGTAGTGGTGAGTGTGTCTGACTCTAATGACCTCACTCTTGAAGAAATGTTAAAATTAATGAAGAAATGTATTAAAAATACATTTGAATTTTATGAACCCCAGAAAAATATTTTGAGCTGCATTTAGATATTCGGCTCAAACTCCATTTTTGCAGCTATCCATTATTATTCACTATTGTGTGCTCTCAAGTTGTTAGGAATACACAAGCGTGTTCATAGTCAAATCATCTTCCAAATTTTTCTGCAGTGATGATGAAGAACAAAGAGACGTTTCTTAGTATTACATGTTCTTCATTTCTTATTGAGACAGAATTGAAATAAATATATATGAATTTTTCTTAAATGGTAAAAAAAAAAAAAAGTCAGCACTTTCAGTACTGTTCAAAAGAAAATTTGTAATTTTTTCACAATAATGGGTATTCTTGATCTCTTCAAGATAGCTTTTAATTTTTAATTGGATACAGTCTATATAATCTAGCTTTCCCAGGATTAGGTTTTTGACTCATAAGAGTTGAATGACTGGCATATGTGACAATGGCATTTTAAGGGGGAGAAATAGGAATCGAAAGAATAGATTTTGGTTTCAATAGTTTTTGGGCCATGACCACTTTCTGTTGTTTGATTTTCGAGCATTGGCTTTTTTAAAGCATGGCATATAATTTAATAGAATGCCTAATGCAAGAAGTGACTGTCTGCTATGAATAGTTCACCTGTTGAAGTCATTGACATTGAGTATTTAATTTATTTTGTTGAATGACTACAACTGTAATAACACTGCATTAGACACATTTCTCACAATATGACTTTCAAACAAATCTGCACTGCTTATCGTAAAGAGTAGAGCATGGCTATAAGTATGAAAGAAATATTATAGGTATGTGTTTCGTGTTTTTAAGTTCTTAACATTTGATAAAATTGTAAAAACACTTGATTATACAAACCTATAATAAATTTATCTTTTTTTTATAGTTTTATTCTGCTCTATGCGATACACAATGTTTATT
Organism: Bacillus rossius redtenbacheri; assembly: GCF_032445375.1. Lineage (NCBI taxonomy): Eukaryota > Metazoa > Arthropoda > Insecta > Phasmatodea > Bacillidae > Bacillus > Bacillus rossius. The sequence goes on along the minus strand of NC_086330.1, from coordinate 340,778,391 downwards.
TTTTGGGTTTTGGGGGGGGGGGGGGGGGCGTGTTTGTGATATAAAAATGGCTCAATAGCACCTAATAATATTTAATATGTTTAACAGTATCTCATGCCAGCAGGACCATTAATGTTGTTGTAGCAGTTGGATCCACTCTAGTTGCAAATCTATACTAATTATATAAAGCTGAAGAGTTTGTTTGTTTGTTTGAACGCGCTAATCTCAGGAACCACTGGTCCGATATGAAAAATTCTTTCAGTGTTGGATAGTATATTTATCTATGAAGGCTATAGGCTATATTATATTATCAATAACATTATGGACCCTTACTAAAAGTCCAATTTAGAATCAAATGCGTTGGAGGGGGTTAGATATAACATGCAGTACACGTACGAAGTGTGTGTTGACAATGCCGCAGGCGCTAGAAGTTTATTTCCTATTGCCTATTAACATTGTTGCCACGCACTAGATGCCTTATCATTCTTAATTTTCCCATGCAAGTAAAAAACACCCGTGTGATATTAACAACGAAGCAATCAGTACCCTCATAAGAGTCCAATTAGTATTTAAATATTTTTGATCACTTTAAATCGCAAACCTAAACTATTGTTTTTTTTCCTCTCTCTGTGTTTAATTTGTTTTTTTATTGCCCTTTTTTTCAAGTATATATATTTTACAGACTTGAAACTTCACAGTAATGTTTCTTATGCTACGCAGGATGACATTTTCCAAAAATTAGATCCCATGGGTGGTTAAAACCAGGTAACAGTGGGTTGCATGAGAACAGGATTTTGCATTGTTCATGCCTTCTGCGTCTCCATGGCAACGGGCATCGCGCGGCAGTGGCGTACCCACAAGGAGGGGCATGTATAATGAGCAGCGCAAGAGTCATCTGCCTGTAGACTGCAGTAGCGAAGTACGGGTACATCAGTTGTACGTTGAGTGCACGAGTCGGGAAACCATCGGTGCTATTCATTTTCTCTCCGGTACATTATACAGCATTGTAATAAATTTTCACTGAATTTTTTTATTTACCATTACTGTAAATGGGAGATGTGGCTTAATTTTTTCCCATTAGTATAGCCGTGCGAAGCCGGGTCGGGCAGCTAGTGTTTTATAGTTTGATTTGTTAGCTGTGTTTCCCCATGTCTGTTTTCTTTTTTGTCAGGTTATCATTGCCACAATGTCCCAATTTACAATTGTGTAAGGTCAGTTCAACCACACTGAATGTTCTGCTGCTTTTTTTTTTAAGTAATTTTTATATTTATCTGTATGAATTAGATTCACATTGTACGTCATTATGAAGTTTTATCATGATCAGTATTTTAAAATGTGACTGTTAGGTCTTTTATTGGTGAGCAGTAGAATCTCAACAAAAAAAGGGTGGGGGGGTGGGGTTAGTGTAGTATCAATCTCCACTCTTCTCTAGAGCATCAGCTCCAAGTATACTTACTTTTTTATTTCTTCAATTTTTGCTTTACTATTGTTTGATCAGTTTACAGTATGTATTATTTTCCTACAACCACGAGACATCTAGTTTTGAGGTAATTAATTCGTTGAAAGGCATAAATAAGTGCTGAAACACATTTGTGTATCTAAATACAAGTTTCATAAGAATTAGGTATTTATAGCAGCGTATGGAGAATTCAGAGCCAGTCCAGGATCAGTTGAAATTTTTTTTTCTCCAGCTTTTTCTTGACCAACTTAAAAAAAAATGTATGATTGGTGCTCGAGACAGTATAGTGGTGTGTGGATGAGAGAGCCAAAACTGTCTAGCTCCTGCTCTGGTGAATGTGTCAAGCAAGTTTGAGCCAGTGAGAAGTGACAGTACCTTCTGGATGCATCTGGGATCTACAGTCCTGGCACTGTGGAGTTAGGGATTGTGACACAGTTCAAGTCACTTACAACCTCATGTCGCCACATTGCAAACCCAATTTATAGCGGGAATGGTGCTTGGCTTGACTGTTGATAAGTAGGGACAAGATCGTATGGTTTTATTTTTAGGCTAATTTGGTTTTTAAAAACCATTAATTCGGTTTATTAATAACTACAGCATATTATTAAACAGATCTGGCACTTAAATGATTTTAGCTAATATATATTGCACATTTACATTATAATAATTTTTAATAATATATTTTTAACTTTTGGGAACAATAAAAATAAATTGACAAGTATTTGTGTGATTGGGAAATGCACCTTCATAATTTAAAACCAAGTTACTATAACAATTGCAATATAAAAAAAAATTCTTCAATCTTTTTATTACATACATTTGGGTACAAATTTCCTGCCAAATAAATTACATTAATAGATATACTGTATTTAAAGATTAGGTTTTTGTGATTTGAGTTAATTTTTGGTTATAAATGCTGATTAATTTCTAGTTTTTATTTGCATTTTGGTGTTATATGATGTATTGATATATGCTTTTTGGTGTTAATTTTGGTTTCATCACAATTCACCTATTAATAAGTAAGAATTAGAATTCCCACCATAAATCACGGTCTCACTCATAAAAATAAGTATGATAATTTAAAACATTTTTCAGAGCACAAGCTCTACACTTAACCCAATGTTTCGGGTGTCCTGCAGACAAGGCGCAGACTATCGGCTGGGAAGAAAACAACCTGCTTCACTCAGTATCCACATAGTGATTAGTGGTGGGCTTGCCTGTTACTTTTGAGTATCAGTGAATATAGGTGAAATACAGGTTCCAGTGAAATTTAACTGTGAAAAACAGTGAATGGTGAAATCACTATCTGTTAGTGCTCGTAACTGCTTCCTCACTTTGATGAATGGTGAAATAAAGGTGTACAGTGAAATCACTGCTGACTAGATCTTACAACAGCTACTGTCTCCCGGTGAACTGTGAAATTAAATACATGCAGTGTTTTTCACTGAAATCTTTCATATTGTTTCGAGTTTATTTTGATTTTAAGTTGAAAAATACTACATATTAGTTTGTTTTTTTGTATTATAGATATAATAATATAGACTCCATATTTATGTCATTGTTCTTTTAGCTTAGTAATATAACGAGCATGTTTTAAGTTTACTACATATATGGGAAACTTGAATAAGACCTAAGTTTTTGATAGTTTATCTTACAAAATTTGTTCAAACTAAAGTAAAATGCCATTGTTAAGATTAAGCAATTGTAGCTTAAATTTTATATAAATAGTCTTATACATATATTCTTATAGCCCATAAAAATAGTTGTAGAATAATGATTTCTTTACACATTAAAAATTATTCCATTAAGTTTTTATGTCCTTGGTTTCAGCTTATGACTATGTTGAACTTGTTGACTTTGATGGCTCTGATAAAGTATTTGCAATTATTTCCCTCAGTTTTTCTTCTTCACGGTTGGGTTATTTTTCTGTGGTCTCCACTTTCTAGTTGGTCTCGAATTATTTTCATTATTCAATAATATTCTGCTAGGCTCTCATTCTGTGAATGGTGAATTTTTTTTCTTTCATTTTTGTTGGATAACTGTAGGTAGTCGATTTCACCTAATTTTACTGCTGAAACTGGTCGCAGGTATATATACCTGTAAAATTTTGATATCGGTGACGAAGTAACAGGTATGGATTTCACTGTCCACCACTGGTAGTGATGCATGCTTGACCACCCGCTGCCTGGCACATCCAGAAAGTGGCTACGGAAGCTTGCAAATTTTGTTATGCATAAGCGTATTTTATTCACAAGTTGGATTCCTGAGAATAGGGGATACTTTTGCTTAGTGGCAAACCTGTTTTGCACATCACGCTTGGTATTTTCCTTGATTTAGCGTGTTTGTGGTTTCGTTGTTCTGTAGAAGGTGGTTTCGTTTATGCTGGGTAAAAATAAGATTTTATGATTGACAATGTGGTAGATATTGTTTTAGAGTTTTATATCCTTTTCAGTATGTAGCAAGAACTCTCAGATTTTGAACTACTGATGAAAATTTTTCATTCATAAATCATCAAAAAATAACATCATCACTTTTGTTAGCTTTTGGCTAATGTACTTGGGTGCCTCTTTAATGTGTTTTGTAATTTTTTGTATTACAATTTTTTTTTAGTTTGTTACAATGATGCTGTTGCTTATCCAAAAAGTGTGAAATACATATATTGAAATTACTTACTAATGTTCGGTTGCCTGTGCTAATTAACAAAGAGTGCAACTATAAAGAAACTGATGTAATGAAATGTAAAGTGTTGAGTTTTGATGTGCATTGTGGTTCTAGTTGGTGTCACAGTTATAAGTATAATGCAGGGGTGATAGTTATCACAATAAGCTCATGCAGTGTTAATGTGTATCAAGACCTTAGCCAGGACTTTGTGAAGGAGGGGCTCCAGTATAACCATCATGTAATTTTTTACTAGTAAGTATTCTTTATAATGAAATTTTTGGAATTTTAAAATTTAAATTGTTGGTCATACTAAAATCTCAGGGAATAGTAGAATTTTAGTACTCCAATGTTTACACTTAAATTTTTTTAAGTTTTGTTTTTGTTTGAGAAAAAACTGTGTATTTTATTTATTTCTATTTAATTGTTTTCATACTTTGTTCTTAAGTCAGTTGTTTGATTTCGTTAAAACAATTCATAAACAGTTATATATTAATGTTAATAAATACATGAAACACATATTTAAAGTTTGTATGTTAGAAATACTTACACATGTGCAAACTGGCATGAAATATTGACTTTACTTGGAAAAACAATTCCTGCCATTTCCTTGAATGAGGGCTGTAATACGGAGGAAATACACTAACGTTGCCCACTAAGGATTACAATAATATTTCCAAATGATATCTTGTAACCTTAATTAGACAAATTTCTGTTATTTTCTCATTCTGTTTTCACATGGTTGGTTTTTTTTTTTAATTCTGGAAGGGAGGGGTCTGGACCCCAAGACCTCCCCCCCTCCTCCCCACCGCAACAGCTGCATCCTTGGGTGTAGAGGCATCTCAAATGCTTTGGCATTTACTTTCTAATCTTATTGGAGATTTGGGTCCATGTGCTGACAAATTTTGGCTGAAAGATTTCACAGAAAAAATGTTCTGTTCAACCGAATGACTTCAGTTACGTACATAGGATTGGCGTGGGTTTTTGGCAAGTGCATAAACCTGTGAATTAATTATTTGTGGCATTTTGAATCACCAACGTAAGGAACTGACATTAAAATTCCATCCTAATGAGGAAAAACATCCACTTAAGGAGATAACATGCAGAATAACTGGGGTTACTCTCTTTAGGTGATCAGCAAACAGCCATGCTACCAGGCTCGGCTTCTCAAATTGTCAGATGTGATTAGTGTCCACGTGGAATAGTTTCATGTGAAAAGAACTTGTATATATTTTTTAATTTTATACTATTTTGGTAATAGTATTCTTGCATTACTTAAAAAAAACTTTCAGAGAAATGTTACAGTGGATAGATGTGTAAAGACTAGTTGAATTGATAATGTATGTGTATCAAATTATAGCACCCTTTTTAATGAGGTTTTATTTATTTGTGAGCTGTACAAAATATGTGTTTGTAAATTGTTGTTTTTAGTTGAATGTAACGTCAAGTGTGCGATTGTGTCGACTCCATGATTAGTAGTAAATTTAAGAATTTTATTGTGTCTGTGTATTTTTACTTTCATGTTCCTCTGCCCGTCTGTGCTTCATATGTAAAGTTCAAAGTCTTCTATGTAGAGTTCAAAAAAATTGGAAAAGTTTCAGAAATGTATAATTCACATTCTTATACAATATGCAATGTAAAATAGTAAATAGTATATATCACTGCGTGTTTAACAATGTGCATTGGGTAAAGACATAATGAGGTTTTCTCCATTCTCTAGTCTTAAACAGTCTTAAGTCTCACACATAAAAGCAGGACCATCGAGAGAAACTAAGGATCTGGGGGCAAATAATTTTGTCAGGCTGCCTCCCTATTATTGAACGTACAACTTTTCAAACCCCACAAATGAAACAAAATATCTCAAAGACTGTTAACGTTACTGTAGCCATAACTGAAAAAGTGATCTCTGCATATTGCATCGCTTATAAGTTGTGATGGCTCAAATCCCAATTTTCTCGAATCCAAATCTCAAATTCAAATCCCAAAGAGTACCTCGAATTTACACCTCGAATCCAAATCTAGGTCTCAAATGTCAAAAATAAAATAACAAACAAGATATTAAAATTATTAACTATGGTGTTGAAACATTCAAACCTTTAAATACTTGTTTCACAAACTAAGTATCCAGTATCAATACATATTGTATTTTATTTATATGCTACATGTAAAAGTAAAATTATTTGGGAAATGGTAAGAGGAAAGGTTTGGAAAAAAAATTCAATTAGTAAACTTCAGAGGTTATCAGTGTTGAATTTTTAAATTTACTTTATTTCCTCTAATAGTTTTCTTCAAATCTCCAAATACTGTCCACATCACAATTGATGGTATTTGAGGATTTGACAGCCCAATCCCTACTTCTAAGGTTTCCTTTGAATTCTACTAACAATACACTTTAAGGACAGAAGGCACTTAAGATACAGTATGTCCCTAAAGAATGTCCCAGTTATAAATTTTAATGGTATCAACTATTGGCATTGTAGAGTGTTGTCCAAGATCACAATTAAAGAGTAACTCAAAACAGTTTTAAGATAGGTGCAAGCGTGAATTCTGCTTTGTTGTTTTCTTGCTTGCAGCGACACCTATGATGAAAGAATGGCACTTTCCCCAAATAGTAGAGGGTGAACGTGTAAACTTTATTTGGCAACAGGATGGAGCCCCTCCCCTTTGGAATCTCTTTGTACGGGAGTGGTTGAACGTCGAAGTCCCTGGCCGCTGGATTGGTCGTAATGGTCGAGAAGACAGAGCTCGCCTGCACGTTTACCTGACATAAAGCCATGCAATTTTCCCTTTGGGGCTTTATAAAAGATTGTGTCTACATTCCGCCGCTACCTAATGATTTGCCAGAGTTGAGACACACAACTGAAGAGGCTATTGCTTCCATTACTCCGGACACGTTAACTAAAGTGTGGGAAGAATTGGACTTTGGGTTGGATGTGTGCCGCATAAATAAAGGTGCACATATTGAACATTTGTAAAAAGTTAGTTTACCTTCAATATGATGCATGATTTGGTGTAAATAGTCCAAACGAAATTGTTATAAAAGACCATTGAAACTGGTACATTCTTTAATGGACATCCAGTACATTTTACTTCACTGTGGTTGAGTAGTTAGATAAATCGCGTCCCACCAGGTTCAAACCAGAATTTTTTGCAAGTGGAAAACTTGATTAATATTGCTGTGAGCTGGTGTGTTTTTTCAGGGTACTCTCGTTTCCCCCGCCAAGTTATCCCGTCAAGATATCCATTCTCGTCTCACCACCCCTCATCGACTTTAATGATTCAGATGTGAACTAGATGTTAAGCCCTAATTCGTTCATCTGCATTTGGTTTTGATATTTTTGATGGAGATACCCCTCAACGGTATATTGGATAATAGGAAAAATATATATATTGGTTTCTTGTAAGGTTTTAAGGATAGGAAAATGAAGCGTGGTCGACAAAATGCTGTGGAACATTTAGAGTGTTCAGCAATATAGCATCGTGATTGCACTTGTAAGTACACTTCAGTGTTAATGAGACTTTTTGGTGAGTACAATGTGTGTTATGAATAATTTGAAATTAATATTTTAAAAGTGCTTCAGAGTGTAGTCTTCTTTTGAAACTACGCTACAGCATTGTTCGAACTACATTATATTAGCAAGAAATATAGAAATAATCCTGTATTTTAAACTAATTTGGTCACATCTGAAAAAAAAAATTTAAAACGAAGTACTTTGATGCTTGGCATGTATGCAACACTCACAACACTCAGTTTTAAACTGTTGCCTAACATTAGGGGCACTCATTGTTAAGTGATGTATACACTAATATGAAAATATTTAGAAGAAAATTTTGAACCAATAATTAAACTAAAACAATTGCACATGTAACTTAAAGCACATAAACATGAATGTTCAACAAACTATAGGTGTCATCAAACACCAAAAGAGAAAAATTGTTGTTGCACCATTATTTGTGAGGAAATGTCTTCTCATAAGACATACCTTGATAATTAAAGGAACTTTTTCTTTAGATACCACAGTTCACAAAATTTAGCGCTTAAAATCTGAAGATTGCATTTTAAATATGGAAATCAGGAAGCACGTTTAACAACATAAGTTAAGAACAACTATTAAGTTCCCATCAATGCTATGATAAATATATATGTTTCTGTGCTAAAAGGGACACATGGTTTTCAGTGGCTGTATTTTGTGGCGTGGTGACTTCCAAAATTGGAATGCATTTATAAACCACATTATTCATGCACGTCATCAACATTTATGGGAAATAAAGATGTTCTCTAAATTATTTCATTTAAATATTTTTACTTCAGCGACAAGATTTGCAGTATTTGTAAAACTTTCAACTATGAGCCACAAAATTAATGTTATGTAAAATCAGCATAATTTTGTATTATTTTTGAAGTACGAAACATTCTTTGTATGCAATAGTCATTAAAATCCTTGAGTAAGTTAATGAACTTGATTAAAAATATTATTTCAAGGACAACAGTCATACGTACTGAACGAACGTGTAGCGACTGCAATAATTCGTTGACTTTATATTTATTACATTCACTTTATTTTTCAAACATGCAGATCAATTGAAAAGATAAATTATAGCTAAGAAATAAATATGCCATTTAGTAGAACCTTCCACTATGATGTCATTCTAAAATAATAATAATAATCGCAGAATTTTGTTGATCAGTGGGTTTGTAATTTTTTGTTTAGTTATTAATAAATTAGAATGTACATTTTAAATGTATAAATGTCCTCGCCGAACCTCAGAAAACTACTTCACCCCCAGCGACTTTATGAACGCCTAATAGAACCCTCCGCATGGCATGGCGTTTTCCCTTCTTGCTTTCAACCTACCTCTCACAACGTTATGAACGCCTGATACAAAGTTCGTTTAAACCCACCGCGTGGCGTTCACCCTCACTTTTTTTTTGCTTCCAACCTACCTCCCACAACGTTATGAACGCCTAATACGAAGTTACTCGTAATACGCGCTGAAATGAGTGTTTCCATACCTGCCAGGAGTTGCAGTTTCGTTCTAAATTTGATACTACTAGCGTTTCTCATAAACAGTGTGGTTTAAAAGCATAGTAACACATTGCATTTAGGCGGGCCCCCACCCATCTCCCGCCCCCCGGACTTTGTTTAATCAAACACTATCCAGAAGCTTAGTGTTCGTTCCATTTTTAAGACTTTGTATATGTATATCATTTGTAGAAAACCTGATGAAAACATCCAACTTCAAAGGCGTTTCTTGGAAAGCATTCAAGTCCATAAGTCGCGGTATGCTTTTAACTAATTTTCTCGTGATGCAGCCAATGGCTTATATTAGCTCTACCTCAATTTCCGCAATGTACATCCAACACAAAATCTGGTAAATGGTAAAGAATGCAAAGCACTATACCACTGCGCAAGGCAACGAAACTATCCTAGCATTTGCCTTGATTTTGTTTCGGGAAACGTTGGAATGCCGAAATTAGGATGTATGGACAGGAATTGAACCTTGGTCCTTATGAACGCGAGTCAAATGGTCACGAAACGTAGCCAAATACTAAACGCAGACATTAAATGCTAATGCATCTTTTCTTTTTTTAACTATGATACCGACGCGACTGCTCATACAATGAATTAATTCTACCCTGAGCGAGTTCTCGCTTCGAGTCTCTGTGATTCCGTCTCAATAGTTTACGATCAATTAAAACGCCTATATATTTTACGACGTCTTTGTGGGGAATTTATTCTGTAAATAAATTTATTTGCTGTCTGATCAGCAGGCTGAAGTTTTTCGCGGGAAAAGACGATCGCTTCGGACTTAAGCTGGACTAAGCGTTCGTCCGTCAACTGTCCATCTGTCCGTCAACAAGTCGGGTATTCACAATGATCCTCACCTCCGTCATAATATTTTTTCTACTTGGATGCTGCCAACAACTATTAAGGCTTACATTTTTGAGAAAATTTATCTTGCAAAGGTTTACCAGTTTTACGATCATAAACGCTAAGCACTTAAAAGTGATTAAACAAACTAAAATATTTATCTAAATATATTTTCGAGCTACTGTGCATTATTATTATTGTTTCTTGGATGATTATTGTTTCAAATATCAAAATCAAAACGTGTCCATAGGAAGTTAAGAACATAATACGTAAGCAGCTTAGCAAATAATCAATTTAAAAAAAAAAAAACCTTTCATACATCCTTTAAGTGATAATTTCATTCGTCCGTGGAACGTTAAAAGCTTGGCAAGATTTTGAAGGACCTGCGGATGGAATTTTTCAGGCCCTCTGATTGGCTGAATGTCACGTGATCAACGGACGAGCGGTTGACGGACTGATGAGACGGTCCATTGTGAGTCCAACATTAGTTATGTTAACATTAATTCGCCATTTAGTACACCACTTCTTCATTTCGGTGAGCGCAGGTTGGACTCTTGTCAGTGACTACTTGGAGGCTGTGAGACCTGCTGTACAGCACCGTGTCGTCTGCACAGCAGCCTAGTTTTACCAAGCGATGTGCGGGCTTTGGCATATCTCTAACACGGATATAAATAAATAGTACAAGGCCGGGAATGTGACTTGTGACATTCCTGCTTCAATTGGCTGGATGTCTGATTTAGCGCCTTCCGCGGATACTCGGAACTTCCGGGTATCCAAATATGAGGTGTAAAATTTTATGTAACCGTCTGGAAAGTCTGTTGAATAAAGTTTATAAATTAAGCCCACATGAAATTCTCTATCGAAGGCTATTTTTTTTCGTAACTGAAAATTGATCTCATCGGTTGCCATTTATGTTTCCATACATTGTGGAAGAGGCAGACGGATAGTGAAACGAAAATATCTTGCGAGTAGTATATAATAGGGGATTCTGCGGCAGGATTCAGGTTGTGGAGCTGTGTGTCCTGTCCGCCATCTTGGATTGTGACGTCACGGCGGCCATCTTGGATGAGCATAACGGGACACAGCGTAACGGGACAAGTAGTTCACGGCGGCCATTTTGGATCCGCCATTTTGGATGATGTCATTTTGTTTTCTCGAACTTTCCGCCATTTTGGATGATGACGTCACCGTTGCAATTTTCGTTACGTCCACCATCTTGAAAATCCGCAATTTTTATGTTAGAAAATCGGGAAAAATTTTAAAAATCATTAAAAAAATTATTTAATTGAATAAATAATAAAAATCTTAAAAACCACTGTTGCAGTTATCGTTACGGTCCCCATCTTGGATTATATAAATGTTGCATATTTCGTTACACCCGCCATCTTGGTTGAGTACTATACCATCGTTACACTTTATGTTGCGTCCATCATATTGGATCCTATTAATGTTGCAATTATCGTTATGGTCGCCATCTTGAAATTTAGATGCCATCTTGAAAATCCGTAATTTTTATGTTACAAAATCGGGAAAAAATTTAAAAATCATCAAAAAATTAACTCATTAAGGAAATTAATGATTCCTGACCTTGGTTCGATCCCTGGCCGATACAAATCAACTTTAATTTAAAAAATACCACAAAAGTGACAGGATTGAGAAAATAAAAAACACCGCAAGTACTTTTAAAAACTTTTATTACATAAATTCAATACACTACTACAAGTACAAAAAATAATACACAGACAAAGAACTAAAGTCTTGTGGATTTCTCTATGTCTGCATCTGCCACCCACGAATTAAAGCGAGGTGGAAAGCCCCACCACTTGACGTAGGACAATCCGTTTCTTCGTTTTATAATCTTCTCCACCAAGTACATATCAGGATACATCGTAGGCTGAATCTCTTCGGCATAGAAGCCGCCACGGATAGGTTTGTGGTCCAAATCTTCGAGGTAGTAGGTCCTAGGCTCTGATTCACGAACATGTGTCACACGGAAAAGTTCGGGACTCCAGTTAGCAGTGAAACCTTTCTCGAAGATACCTTTCTGCTTGGAGATTCGCACAATGTCACCGACGTTAGCTTTACGCTTTCGTGGATCTTTCTTCTTCGTGTTGGAAAACACTGTTCGAAGCAGGCGATTGTCCCTTACGTCCTTTGGCTTCATTTTCGTGGTAGAATGCACCGTGGAATTATACTCGTTTATTAGTTTCGGCAAGATGTCAAGCCACTTGTAATTTCCGTTAGCCGTGAACTGCCGCCACATCTTGGAACGCAAAGTTCTGTTAAACCTTTCGACAACGGAGGCTTTGACGTTACTAAATGTAGAGTAGTGTTTGATGCCTTGCTTCTTCATCAAAGCCTTGAAGGTTGCATTGTAGAATTCTTTCCCGAGGTCCGTTTGCAGGTGCGACGGTACACGTCCATCACGCAAAATATTGTTCATGGCCTTGGCTACTTCAGTTGCAGTCTTTGATTTGACAGGTCTAGCCCAAGCAAACTTGCTATAAACATCGATGACTGTCAACATGTACTTGAAACCTTTATTCAATCGGGAATACGGTATCATCTCAACAAGGTCTGCCTGGAATAAATCATCAATTCCACGAACTATGACTTTGCGACGAAGATATTTTCGTCTAGCAGGAGCATGAAGTTCGTGAGCGATTCCGGTTCGACTAATTGTATGTAGCCGGCTTCCCTCAGTTCTTCAAGTATGGAGACTATTTCGTTGATGTGCGAATAGTTTCCTACACTAAGCGAAGCATGTAGAATTCTAAGGCGATCAACTAATTCATTGGGGTCGTCCCAATATACATAGTCAAATATCTGACCACTTTCTAGCTTATTCAAACCTTCACCATGTATTGTTAGTTCATTGAAGAAATTAGCGAGAATGTAGATTTTTTCATGATCTACGTCTTTATATACACCACTATCTGGATCGTTATCGCGAAAATGTGCATTGGTTAGCTCTAGCAGCTTTTTGTACTCTTGTAAGTCTTTGTGAGAATATCCTTTAGGCTCCCTGCGAAACAGCAATTCGTACAGACCCGGAGTCCCGCGCGTTTTGAACTCTTCTACGCGAACGATATTTCCTGGTAGAAAGTCTATTTCTTTAGCACCGAGGAACCACTTATTATGTTTTCTGTACACTCCGTAGGTCGTGTCATTATTCCGACTCGTAAACGATATCAGGTATGGTCGGACCATTGCATTCACTTGATGTCCCTTTTTCGGTATTTTTTTCTTGTGCATGGTCTCTGTACTCGTTAAGTCTTCTTCTTCTCGATCTGGTTCATACTTTCTCTTCTTTACAGTTGGCATTTCATCTTCAACTTCTGTCTTCACAATGATAGCTGGTTCTTCCTTGTTTTTAAGTTCGTCGAGACGACTAGTGATTGGTTTAAATATCTCCTCATTTTCCATCTCACGTGCAAGTCTGGTTCGTCTAGCAAGTAAATATTTTTCACGAACAGACTGTATAGCTCGATGAAGGTCACTGGCCAGGTCCGACATTGTACTGGCTGAAAAAATACTGCAAGTCCTCCTTTTATACTTTTTTATTCGTTCGCAGAAACTTCTTTCTTGTGTGTGGAAAAATCTGAATTAGTTGTCAAGTGCGATAGTGATGCTTTCAGACTACTTTGTAAAGTCCTCAATTCGTCACGTCTTTGTGCATTCGATACTTCGATCATGTCGCGAATGCGAGAATCCGAGGCTTCCACACGCTGGTCGATGGCAACGAGATAATCTAGTAATTCGTTTTTAACACTTTCTACTTTTTGAGCCAGTAGTATAATGTATTTGCGGATATCAGAGTCGTGGCATACAGTATGTCTGCTGCTGCGTCCGAATTTGGAAATGCTATGACTCATGTTTGACGATAAACTGATCGAAACCTCGTCTGTACCTGCCCTTATATAGAGGCCAGTCCTTTACGATGACTATGAATCCGTGTTCGTCTTTCCAACACAAGGAGCACATGTCTTTAAATTCCTGAAACGACATGTCGGTGTTTACGTGGTCATCGTAGGCGTGACGCAAATTAAGTTCGTCCATGCGAAAAAGCACTATAACATTCGCATTATCTCGTAGGAGATGTTTGGGTATTCTACTGTACGTCTGACACAGGTATATGCAGTCTACCTTGGCGTGCCTGCCCATGGAAAAGTACTCTTGTATAATACCCTGCTTCTCGCACATTACATCGTCGAACACAAACACGGAATTAGGCTTTGCTTCGTCGGTAGACACCACATCGGTATTAACGCTAAACGGAAAATACTCCAGACCATCCACCGAGCGTAGAACAGTGGCCAAGCGCTGGTACTTTGGCTGTTGCATCGACTTGGAATACAAGTAAACGTTCTCGAACCGAAGACCGTTTGGCTCCTCCAGTAAACTCAGCAGAACGCACGTTTTGCCACAGTTTGACGGTCCCGCCATTATGCAACGTACGGTGGACGGTAATAATACACCATGACGCGATTCGCGACCGCTAGTTTCATCGTCTTGCGTAATGCGCACGGGCAAACACACTTCTTGCTTGACGACCTGCATTGTACTAAATAAATTGTATAAAATCAAACACATTTATACTTTCTGGTCAGTTGCGCGTAATGACTCGAAGAGGTAAGAACAATAAACACATCGGTGCAGGACTCGTAAACTCGCTGATAAACAATCTACCATTCGAGCTACACATTCCCGGCTACAGATTTTGCGGCCCCGGCACTAAACTAGCGAAAAGGTTAGCTCGAGGTGACGTGGGCATTAATTCTCTCGACGAAAAGTGCAAGCAGCACGATATTGCGTATTCCCTCAGCAAGGATCTGGAATCCAGGCACCGGGCCGACGAGACATTGGCACAGGAAGCTGAAGATATTAGTAAATCGTCGCACGCGGGACTAAGAGAAAAAATCGCGGCCTGGGGCGTATCTAAAATCATGAAGGCAAAGACCAAATTAGGAATGGATGCTCGTCGAACCAGCTCCATCAAGTCAAAGACTAACTCACGCAAGACCAAACTCAAGACTGGAGCAGTCATACAAAGAGCCAAGCAAAAATTACAGACTCTCGACAAGAAGATTATAGGAGGCTTTCTTCCTTTGCTTTTGCCTGCATTGGGTGCTCTCGGCGGTTTCATCGGTGCAACGAGTGGTATAGTGCGGGCAGTCAACACTTCGAAGAATGAGCGAAAGCAGTTGGAGGAAGCACGTAGACATAATGCAAGCATGGAAGCCATTGCCATGGGTAAAAAAAACGGTGCAGGACTGTACCTACGTCCTCACAAATCAGGCCGAGGCATGAAAAAGAAACGAAAATCCTAAGTTCTTTGCCGAAGCGACCGCTCACCAACGTAGATTTAATAAAGTACGCACGAAAATTGAAAATACCAAATTTCCGCGGCGTGTTTATGCGAGACACTTTACCCAGCAAACCAAAAACCAACGAACGCGCCATAATTAATTTAGACACGTCGGCAGGTCAGGTCGCGGCACGCACTGGGTGGCGTACATAAAGTCTGGAAAAAAAGCTACTTACTACGACAGTTTCGGTAATTTGAGACCTCCGCCTGAACTTAGGCGGTACCTGGGTCGGACCACTACATTGTTCTACAGTTACGAAACGGAACAGAAGCCTAATCAAACAAACTGCGGACACTTGTGTCTTCGCTTTTTAACTAAAAAAATTTAGCTGACAAAAACAATTACTATTTAAAGGTTGTGCAGTGATGATAATTTATTAGTCATGTCGATAACACTTACCTTGACAGGTCACGCATCTGAGCTGCGAGCGGTTCATTTCCCGCCTCTGGATTTAGACGGAGAATGGTGTATCGGACTCGTAGATTTTCAAACGTATAATGCCATACCGAATATCGACGAAGAAAACTGCAAGATCTGCTTCCTGAAAAGCGATGGGACCGCTCATGAAATACAGTTACCTGTTTGATCTTACGAAATTGACGACATTGCAAATTACATCAGGGATATGTTACCACAGGATGTAGACTTTCAACTGCGTGGAAATCCAAACACTCAAAAAAGCATTCTAACATGCAGTGAAATTGTCGACTTTACGAAACCTGGGACCATAGGTTCGATGTTAGGATTCGAATCAAAGGTGTATGATGCAGGAAGAACGTACGAATCTACGCGCGCAGTAAACATTTTGCCTGTGAATGTCATAAGAATAAACTGTAATTTGGCAAGTGGAACGTATCTCAACGGAAGACTAAGCAACATGCTGCACGAATTTTCGCCGATGGTCCCGCCAGGATATAAACTGGTCGAAGTACCGCAAAGTATCATTTACGTTCCAGTCGTCGTGAAGTGCGCACACGAAGTCGTCGTCAGAATCGTTGACCAGCGAGGACGATTGGTGAATTTTCAAGACGAAGAAATTACATTACGTCT
Source organism: Bacillus rossius redtenbacheri (assembly GCF_032445375.1). Taxonomy (NCBI): domain Eukaryota; kingdom Metazoa; phylum Arthropoda; class Insecta; order Phasmatodea; family Bacillidae; genus Bacillus; species Bacillus rossius. The sequence continues at coordinate 340,762,003 of NC_086330.1, read as the reverse complement.
GCACTTGAAGCGATGGGCATAAAGTTCGTAACACCGAACAGTTATAAAAGAAGTCGTATTGTCGTGAATAAGAACAGTTCTCTACCAGACATCGGTGCATTAACACCTGACAACATAAAGTATCTTCTAAGTATTGGACAAGTGCCGAATAAATATGGAAGACGAAATCCTCAACGTGGAAGATCCTGTCATTTTTGATGACAGCATTACGAAAATGGAATTGCACGAGTACCAGCCTTTCCTGCTCGGACCGTACGCACTTCCATCGGAAGTACGCATTGCTGTACAGCACCAAGATATTTGTACTTTACCTTCACAGTCATTTCTACGTATAAGAGGCACGCTGACAAAAGCGGATGGTACGCATCCGACAACAACGTCAATATCCTGCAATGGTATTCTTCACCTCATCGAGCGCATTACATATGTACTCAATGGCGTCGAAGTAGACCAGACGAGAGATGTAGGCATATCATCTGCTATGAAAAATTACCTTTCGCTCATGCCAAATGAACTGACTGCTGCAAAGATGGCCGGTTGGGCTCTCGAGGATGAATATAAGCTTCCGGTTTATGCCGAAGGAAAGTTCGAAGTTTGTGTTCCTCTGTCCATGCTTCTTGGATTCGCTGAGGACTACAAGCATATAATCATTAATTCGAAACAAGAGCTCGTACTGCTTCTAGCCAACACGCACATTAATGCAATTGTCGTCGCTGCAGAAAACCCTCAAGATGTTTCGCTAACACTACAGTCTATCGAGTGGATGCTGCCCCACATCCAAGTGAGCACCGTTGAACGAGTCAAGATGTTGAAGAACATAGAAAATGGCAAGAACTTCGATGTGCCATTCCGATCCTGGAGCCTGGAAACTTATCCTGGCTTGCCTCATAGTCTGCGTATCAATTGGATAGTAAAGTCCAGCTTCGCTACGGAAAAACCAAGATACATCATCGTCGGGCTTCAGACCGGAAGACAGCTCAATGCAGGAGTAAGTCGTTCCTTATTCGATAACTGCCAATTACGTAATGTAAAAATATTTTTAAACAGCGAAAGTTATCCGTACGTTGATATGAACATGGACTTTGAAAGTGGAAGATTTCTTCTCGCATATCAAATGTATGCCAAGTTTCAGCAAGCTTACTATGGGCGGAGACAGTCACCGATACTGAGTCCCGACAGTTTCAAGAACAAGGCTCCGTTAATGGTGTTTGACGTTTCCAAACAGGATGATCGATTAAATTCAAACATCATCGACTGTAGGATCGAGATAACGACTAGCGGAAATATTCCACCAAACACCTATGCTTTTTGTCTGATACTTCACGATCGGCTTGCATCGTACAATTGTCGAGACAAACTTGTGAAAATTCTGACTTAAATACTGTTTCGTTTGCGATAATAATTCAGTTACGATCGAGCATTGCTAGCGACAAGATGTACTGCAACCTGCAAGGTTTCCAGAGCCAAAACGGCTTTGTTCTCAAAGAAATTGCCGTTACCTCAGAGACAAGACTCGAACCCGCAGCTTCCGACCTCCGTATCCTTGGAAACTACTAGACGAAAAAAGTAAACGGTCGAACGAATGGCTATGTAAATATTATCACGGACTAGAGTGGGACGAAGGAAAAATCCCATACAACCAAGTGAAAAACACACTTCAAGATTTACTTGTCCAAAACGAAACAATATACGTTGCCGGACCTGAACAGAGGAAATGGCTACGAGATCTGTGTAATGTCGGAGCAGTTGAAATTGAAGACCTACAGACCGACTATGGCTGTCCTTCCCTGCACAAGCTTAGTGCAATATACAATGTGCAGCCAAGTGACAAGTTTGAACGTGTCTGTGCCTGTACAAACTCGCAGTTAATGCAGAAATGGCACGCACAGTGTTAGTAGGAGCCTGCATATATAAATGACGTACCTACATACGTGCCTTCAGTTGTCGTTCGACCTGCAAGAAGATGTTTACGTTTCATCCTGCTAACGTGTACGTGAGCGCAAGACCTAGCTTCAGCAGTGTCGAGTACAGCTACTGGGATTCCGGGTATCTACATACATATACAGAAACCTGTGATGGAGGCGCTCAGCATTGGCGGTTTGCACACTTTCCTGTGTCCTACGAACCGACTAAGCAGCTATTAGATTGTTGCGAACCTGGAAACTGTGCCGTCTATCACATGAGACCGCACACAATCCTTCCTGCTAGCATCGCTGAGGTAGTCGCCTCGTCTGCACGTGTAACACCAAACATGAGCGTGTTGCAACCTGTTGCTACCTATGATGCTTCTACGCAGACGTCCAAACGACGCTCGTCTCGTCGTCGAAGTTCAGGCAGTGAATCTGTCCCAACTAGCACTGCAGTAAAGCCAAGGCGGAGGCGTGGTCACAGACGCCATCGACCATGTCTCGCTCGAGATGACGACATCGCAGAAGATGACCAGCTGGAAACCTGTGTTCCTGATCCCGTGACCTGCGAACCAGTTGGAACCGGAGTCGAAGAGGCAGTTCGTGCGGCATTAAAGACTTTGCTTGCGAAAATGCTTAATTCCTTAACCTAACATGCATTTGTGTAATTTTTATAAATAAATGTGTAAAACCTGAACTTGTGTTTGTTTTTTATTTCTACAATTTTTAGGTACCTAATAAAAATTAATTTTAAATACAGACAATATTTGGACTAATGTAGTATTCCAGTATACCGCGGGTATATAAGCGAAGTTCAGACGAGTGGACCCTCAGTCTACCTCTGGTCTTGGTGCAGTACGGACCTGCTCTCTTCAGTAAGTTTCACGAGATTTAGTTACTGCTCCAATGTCGAGCGGGATAGACTGTTTACCGTCAGCAGCGGGGACCTCGATGACAGCAATGATGATGGAGTCGGAGATTCCGATACCGGATGCAGAGGAAACCACGCCAGCGGAGAGCTCAGTGGCTGCGGTGTCGACAGTCGCGGAGATCCCGATACCGACTGCAGAGGAGACTTCAATTAATGAAGAGCGTACTTTGCATCAGTGCAAATACTGTGGCGCATCATTTACTATCACTTCAAGCGCTCGCAGACATGAAAGAAGCAGTTGTCCGAATAATTTACTGAAACGAATACAATTTCAGTGCAATAAGTGTAATAAACTAATTTCACGCCTCGACAGCTTACGTCGTCATTATATAAAATGCTCCGAGACAGTTAAGTGCAAGTATAATGAACATGGTTATTGTTTTGACTCATGTGTTGTACCAGCTGATGAGAATATATAAGTGAGGCCCTGGTGATATGAACTTTAGTCCGTTTCTGGCTGCGGTGTTGAATGCATCGGGTAGTCATACTTGAATAATAAACCAGTATCTAGCTGTTCTTGAGACATCGATGGTGTCTTTACCAGTATCAACACCCACCTGGATCGAAGGTCTACCATCATCAGTGCAGACCACGATGACTACGTCGTCTACAGCTACACCTGCTCTCTCAGCACAGCAGGGGATTTCGACGCGAGCAACATCTTCCGCAGAGCAGACCTCAAAGGCTTCCGAAGTTAACATGTCAGAAGTGTTACAATGGTTGTCAACAGTTCCAGTGTCATTGATAAAGGAAGGAGCATCCAACGGTGTTCCATCGCCCAACTGTACGTACTGTGAGAAGATCAAAAACTTGAAATTATGTGATTATGTAATACACAATTGTAATAATAACTCTGGACGCATTAAATATCAGTGCAACAGGTGTTTAAGCAAGTTTATACACTATGGAAGATTAAAACGACACCTCAGGAATTGTAATAGACTGTATGTACATTCATCAGACTCAAGCTGTATATCTTGTAACAAAACATTAGCAACTATTCGAAGTGCTAAACAACATGAAATATATCACTGTCCTTTTAATGAAGTCGATAATTCGGTTTTGTGTGAAAATTGTGGTGTACCAATATGTCGACCTGATAGACTGAATAGACATTTCAAGTCATGTAAAGGGCTTAGTCCATACAATAAGAAGACTGTTTGAATCGAGAAATCCACAAGACTTTAGTTCTTTGTCTGTGTATTATATTTTGTACTTGTAGTAGTGTATTGAATTTATGTAATAAAAGTTTTTAAAAGTACTTGCAGTGTTTTTTATTTTCTCAATCCTGTCACTTTTGTGGTATTTTTTTAATTAAAGTTGTTTTGTATCGGGCAGGGATCGAACCAAGGACCTTAGTCGATCTAATCAATCTGTATATAGATTACAAATTTATTTAATGAATTTTGAACTTTTTCCCGAATCTCTAGCATTACAATTACGAATTACCAATATGGTGGTCTTGATGTCTGATAGGATGATGGTAGTAGAGGATTTAAAGTCTCTAAGAATTTTGAACATGGTTTATTGAAATTATTATTATTTATATAAAATTAAATGTTTTGCATCATTCAGGGATCGAACTAAGGACTGGAGCGGATCGAATCAATATGTAAGTTAATGAGTGATTTTTTTGATAAATTTTGGATTTTTTCCCGCTTTTCTAGCTAAATAATTACGGATTTTCAAGATGGTGGTCGAATTTCAAGATGGTGGGGGGCACCTCCATAATAAATGATTACAGCACTGTAGCGGGTTAGAATTAAATTATCCAGATGGAAATGTACTCTATAATACAAGTACACACACACAATATGGCGTACTTCAGCAGGTGGTAGCTCCTGGTAGCATCTACTGAACATAAAATGTCGGGTCCGTGATGGTCGACAAGGACAAAGTCAAATTTCAAGGTCAAGGTCAATTTTCAAGGTCAAGGTCAATGTCAAATTTCAAGGTCAGGTCAAATTTCAAGGTCAAGGTCAAATTTCAAGGTCAAAGTTCAAGGTCAAGGTCAAATGCCAAGGTCAATGTAAAATTTCAAGGTCAATGTCAAAGTTCAAGGTCAAGGTCAAAGTTCAAGGTCAAGGTCAAAGTTCAAGGTTAAAGTTCAATGTCAAGGACAAAGGTGTGGTGACTAGATACTTATACTAACATGGTATCAGCACACTCTAGTGGACGAAAACAAGATGGAGATCTCCAGCGGACGAAGACAAGATGGCGGACATGACGTCAAACCAGCTGATGGTAAATACCTTGTTATTGGTGGTGGTATGTCAGTCTGTAGGTGGCTTCTGTGGAGGAAGGATCTGATGTTTTTTTATTTTTTGCCCTCACCGGTTTCGAACCAAGGACGGGAATCGATATAATCCATCAGAATTCTATTAAGTTAATTTTTGATGAATTTTGGAATTTTTCCCGATTTTCTAACATAAAAATTACGGATTTCCAAGATGGCGTCTAAATTTCAAGATGGCGACCATAACGATAATTGCAACATTAATAGGATCCAATATGATGGACGCAACATAAAGTGTAACGATGGTATAGTACTCAACCAAGATGGCGGGTGTAACGAAATATGCAACATTTATATAATCCAAGATGGGGACCGTAACGATAACTGCAACAGTGGTTTTTAAGATTTTTATTATTTATTCGATTAAATAATTTTTTTAATGATTTTTAAAAAATTTCCCGATTTTCTAACATAAAAATTGCGGATTTTCAAGATGGTGGACGTAACGAAAATTGCAACGGTGACGTCATCATCCAAAATGGCGGAATGTTCGAGAAAACAAAATGACGTCATCCAAAATGGCGGATCCAAGATGGCGGGTCCAAAATGGCCGCAGTGATCTACTTGTCCCATTACGCTGTGTCCCGTTACGTTTGTCCCGTTACGTTTGTCCCGTTACGCTGTGTCCCGTTACGCTCATCCAAGATGGCCGCCGTGACGTCACAATCCAAGATGGCGGACAGGACACACAGCTCCACAACCTGAATCCTGCCGCAGAATCCCCTATTATATACTACTCTTGCGGATCCGGGTCTGTTTTCCGTTTTTAAGTTGTCGCGTCATTGTAGAACGAACCTAAAGAAATTTCACTTCCAAAACTAAATTTCGCAATAGCAAAACTCGGGTGAGAGACTGAGGATCAGTGGATCTTACGCTTCTGCTAGGAAGAACACGTTGACTTCACATACGTACTGGCCAAAGCTAGCGTTCTTGCAGTCCAAGCAAGTGAATGTAACAAGACCATGCGACGTACAGTGGACAGTAGAGTGGAGCCTCGGAAGGATATGGTAGTTGTTAGTGATGATAGTTTAGGAGAGGGTAGGAAGGGGTTAGGGAAGGGCTGTGTTTGGGTTGAGGCGGCCCCTACCCCCCTCCCATTTTCCCACAAACCCTCGTGGAGTCAGTGAGGCGGAATGCCAGGAATGGGGTCAGCGATCGCTCATCTTGGACAACCCGCGACGGAACAGCGCAACAACGGGCCAACTCTCAACTCTTTGTTATTATTTAACAATTAAGTACTCCAAGAGAATTTGAGACGCCGAAGAACAATCAAAATGTGGCAAGTGAGTAATGAGATAATGAGCATAGATACAGGCGGGAAGGGGGTCTGTAACCCCCCCCCCCCCCCTCAAAAAAAAATCTAACACTGCGAGACGGGGATAAGCGTAATAATAACGCCAAAACTATGTTTTAAGAAATTTTGTTTTAATGTAATTAAGTTTTCCGCTTATTGCACCCTACAAATTTTCTCCCCTGAACGAGGCAGTAAGACCAGTCTTCAACTTTACTCACTGGACCAAAAGTGAGCCACCAGTTGGCCAATCAGTGTGATTACATTGAACGAGTTTGTTCGAAACGAGTGGATTCCCCCATGGTAATTCACGTTTATCAAGGACAGTTGTAGCTTAACTTACACCCGTTTGGCCCGTTCTACGACGGCACGCAAACGAAGACGGATCTCTCGGAACATTTCACAATCGTGTCTGCTGCTTTCGCAACGCACGGAAACGTAACAAACGACAACCAAAAAGATGCAGATCCATACTTACGAAAGATTAATTTAATTTAAGAATTATATTATGCTTCAAGATCATAGCATGGGAATAATTTACAAATATACTATAAATAAACAAAGTAATAATAGAACTCTACATATTTTTGTACTTGAAGCAATTTTTAACGCATTTAGAACATAAACAAACATGGCTACAATCGCAGCCATATATTCGCCTTCTACTGGTCGCACGGAGCAACATAAACGGAAGAGCTCATCATTGTCGAACTGATCCGTACAGGTCCGTCTCCGTCTGCATGCCGTTGTAGAAACTCTGTTACGTGATCAGTCTCCGTTTCCGTGTTATTGTAGAACGGGCCTTAACAGCTGACGACATATGAGATTAGTGGCTTCGCACTTTATATCAGCTTCGTCACTGAATGAAAACACTTGAAAGAATTCAATGCGGTAACATTAATATAAATACTCAATAGTTGATTCCGAATACCCTCATAAAGGACTTTTAGCCTAAAAAATTCCTAAATAGTGCATTTTAAAGGCTGTCGGACATTTATGTTGACCTTCCGAATATTTTCAAGGATCCTTCCAGAATCGTCTATGCGTCCTTTCATGCAGTCTTGTGTCCTTTGAGGAGTTTGTGGCGATCTATTTTAGTAAAAATGTAACGATAGTTAGAAGTTGAACCATTCGGCTGGGGATCCCTATATAACTTAGAAAGTCACAACTTAGAACAGTCATCACTTAGAATTCTTGCAAAAATCCACAAAACTTAGAACTTTCATAAGTAAGAATGATCATCATAACTTAGAAACCCACAATTTAAAAACATCTTAACTTAGAAAGTCATATCTTAGAACTATCACAACTTAGAAACACAAACTTAGAAATGTCATAGTTTATAAACACGTAACTTATAAACACACAGTGAAACACACTATTTATAAACATAACTTAGAAAATATAACTTAAAACTATTATGACCTAGGAACACGCAACTTAAACTATCATAATTTATAACTTAGAAACACGAAACGCACAACTTATAACTGTCGTAACTTAGAAACACACAAATGCCTAACCACACAACTTAATAAGACGTTGCTTAGAACTGTTATAACTTAGAAAAGTATATTTTGTATGTTTATACGTTATGGGCTTCTAATTGATGTGTTTATAAGTTATGACAGTACCCCATCCAACAGATGTTCATTATATTTTTGCTTTGTATTAAGTTTTGTAAATTTATTTCATTTTAAAGTGTGAAAATTAAATATGGCTTGGAAATAAATCGTGAAGAATCAGTAAACACAAACAATATACCACCGAAAATGTATTTATGTTTTTATACACCGTTGTTTAGCGTAGTTGTACATCCTTTCACGACTGGTATTTCACTAAGTGCAGCCTCTATATTAAAGAAACTTTCGGTTAAGGCTTCATTAATAAATTAACACATCCTGCCTATTCGGAAACTGCCTATTTCTCGTTTAATTTTAATATATCAGAACACTATAAGCGGTGGAAGCTATTAATGTATAGTCGAGAATTACTTTTAACTCCTTTCCCCAAAGCCATTAAAACACTCGCTTACCGTGGCTAAGTCAAAAATTACATATAATCCTGAGCTTCAGCGAATACTTGCATCCCAGAAAATTGTTTTGATACTTATGCTATGGGTGCATTTCACAAACACAAAAATGCAGTAGTAATTTAACGCACATGCTTAGTCTTGCAATCATTGGATTCGCGATCATAAGCACCAGGGCTCGAATTCCTGTACAGACATCTTAATTTTTTTGACGGGCACTGTATAGCTGCTACAGCTGACGATTTGCGACACCCAACGGAATATTTTTTTTGAAATGTACGGGAATCCAAATAAGTAGTGATAGGCCAAAACCCAATCTTCTCCAATCTGAATCTCTAATTCGAAGCCCAAAGAGTGAAAGAATAAACTCCTCTAAACCAAATCTATACTATCTCAAGGGTAAAAAATAAAATAATGCACAAGAAATAAATACGTTAACTATGGTGTTGAAACATTCAACCCTTTAAATGTTTGCTTCCGGAACCAAAATATGTTGTAATTTTATTTATATAATTACATTTTAAATTACAATAGCTTGGGGATTGTTAACAGGCTATGTATGAAGAAAAAAATTGACCTAGCAAACTTCAAGGGTCATGAATGTTGAATTACTTGAATTACTTTTTTTTTTCTTTTAAATATATGTATATTTTTTCCTGGAAAATCGAATCCTTCGAATACTAAGGATTTGGTGGTATTTGAGGATTTGAGCGGCCCGTCCCCAGTTGTAACACCAGTTGCCGGTTCAGACAGCATCGCGACACTGCACGCCCGCAGATACAGGCAGATCCGGGTATCGAACTGCGGGCCCGCGGAGAGTTCCAGGCCGCGGACTGCCCCTGTGTGCAGGCTGCAGGGATTACTGGCCGATTGCGACGACGGTAAGGGGTCGTCCATTAATCACGTGATGTATTCTGGAAAATTAAGCACAGTGATAAAAATGTCCAGACACACATTAAGGTTACAGGTTTATTCTCACTGGCATAAAAATAATAAAGGAAAGGCTTATATGTGAAAAAAAACATATAACTCCCCCTTTGTGATATTTCGTGATTTTTTCCGACTCCGCCCTCCCCCCCCCCCCCCCCCCCCCCCCTTGACGAGCCTCACGTGATTAATGGACGATCCCTAAAGGAGCTTGGGGTGTCCGGTCCGGTGTTCACGCTGAGATGGGTGTGATTGGAAAGCAATGCGGGGAGAGAATAGCTAAAGGGCGAGAGGCCACTGCATTCGACCTGACCTGCGTGTAGCCCCGACGCATCAGCCCACGAGTGCGTGGAAGCTGAGGCCAGGGGGTTTATTCTAAGTTTCCAGCGTTTTCTATCGGAATATTTCGATATCGATTCCGACATATAGCTCTTTGGCCGATCGGCAACACACGGTTCCGAACGATCGTAATCGAAATGTACAGAAATTGCTATTCTAAGCGCGGTATCGTTACGAGGCCTAACTATCTCGGCAAAGTTCAGGTTACGATTTCCCCTTCTACAATTTTTCTGGCAGCGAAGATGAGATTTGAAAACTGCAACATAACAATAAAAAACACTTCATATTTCTAACAAATTTATAAATAAAAACACAGAGTTTATAAGATAATATACTTTCCAGATGTTTCAATGTTAATAAAAGTATTTATAAAAATCTTAAGTAATTTTAAAAATGCTCGAGCAAGCGAAAACATGTTTATTTCTTAAATTATTTTTACGGGATATTTGGTGTGAAATGTTTAGAGTTGTTTGCACGTGGTCGGTCATTGTATTATTGAAATATGGCTGCTCGGCGATCTCGTGTGAGTGAGAGGCAAATTAAAATGTTGCTTTATTTTATGGAGGAGCACCCCGAATTCTTGCGGAGAAAATATTCATCGAATTTCACGACTCTAAAAAAAATACACACGCGGAGTTATTGTTGAAACTTTTGATATCTGAAACAGGCGAATAATTTATGAATATGTATTTTGAAAGTTGGGTTATTTTTCAATTTACTTGCATAAAATCTTCGTTATAATATTGTTATTATAGAAAGAACGTCTTTATATTCCCACTTAGTTATTATGTATCTGGAGCACTACTTCATTACGTAATTATTGTAACTTAAAGCGGTAACCATGGTAAGGACTCATCCGAAAGGATCAAAACTAAAAAAACGGAATGCATCTATTTTACTTATATACGTCATATCAAATCATTCTATAAAACGGCATTGTGATATGTATAAGGTTAGAAGTAGCTTCCATATGAAGAAATACTTTCGTGATTTTGGGGTGTATTCAAGTAGTTGGCCTAACAGTCACGAGATTGCAGGGATTGCGGAAGTGCGAGGCAGTAGCGCGCAGCGGCCGGTAGGACTACTACAACACTTTATCGGAATTAAGTTTCGCGTCCATTATTGTTTCCTGAGTGGTAACAGTAACTACTGAAGATATTTGTACATGTATAATGGATCAATATTTTATACACAATAAATGTACAAATATCTTCAGTAATTACTGTTACCACTCGGGAAACGGTAATGGACGCGAAACTTAATTCCGATTAAGTGTTGTAGTCCTACTCGCCGCAGCGCGCGCTACTGCCTCGCACGCTGCCCTCTCGTAACTGTTAGGTCAACTACTTGAATAACGCCCCAAAAACATACATATTCAATGCTACTCGGAAAAAATTTCCTTTTACAAAATATTAAACACAATTGACACCTACGTAAAATATCGTAAATATTGATCACGCCCAAAAATGTACTATTTTCGACCAAGTTTAACTATTTGTGTACACATAAATCGTGCATCCGCCATGATTTCAAATGGCTGCTAATTCCCGATCGGCAAAGGCTTTTCGACAGCAATTGTATACTCGAAACATACCGATCGTTGGCTTCCGAGAATCGAAAGGCTCCGAGTTGATGAAAGTAACTTAGAATACCATATTGTAGAAAGCTTCCGATAATCGTGAAATCACGATCGGGAACTCTTTTCCGAGAAACTTAGAATAAACCCCCGTCCTCGCGACGAAGGACTGGATAATTCCTCTAACGGAGCTCTATCCGCTCCTCAATGTATCCCGACGCACCATCTCGCGACAAACATATTAATTAAACAACCCGTAGCTCACGAATTATTAATGTTACCAAATAAAGACATATCTAGTTTTAATGTTTATGTATATAAATTAATTTATAGGCGTACATTTCCCCTTATAATACAGTATAGGCTGGCTGACAGCCTGGCGGGAAATGACACGAAGTCACCCCCGAAACAACCAGCACCCTCTAAACCCAATGCGAACATAAAAGTCCAAGCACCCAACCTCCGCATGGTAGACTTTCTACTCTGCCAAACTCTTCTTCAGGAACCCTTCCTCCGTTTCCTGTGACCAACTTGTCTGTAATTAATGCATGAAATTTTGCATCCCGCATGTGAGTGCCCAGGGTTTTCCCTGTGTCTATAGTTAAGAAGTGAGGGGAGTTAATCATGGCGCCAATCTTAGCCATGGCTGGCCAAACCCCTCTTAGCACATGATGCATGCTACGTCTCCTGCATGGCTCGAACCCAGCATGAGTACAGCTAATTGCTTAGGCCTAAGACGCACTTAGAGTCTCTCCCTTACCCAGATCGCTCCCAAACACTTAGTTTTTATTTAATTTAGGAAAAAAAAAATTTAGCCTGACTTTCATTACACCTTTCCCTTCCGTCATGCGAGGCAGTTCCGGAACCTTGCTAACGGCAGTACGTGTTTGTTTTGGATTTTTTATTTTTCTAACCTAACTAAAACTAAGTGTATTTTGGAGGGGTCCGGGTTATAGAGGGACCTAGGTGCGTCTCAGGCCGATGCCTATACGCCTAGTCATGCTGGGATTAGCCATGCAGGGAGAGGGTCGCATGCATAATGTGCTAGGAGGGGATTGGCCAGCCATGGCAACGATTGGCGCCATGACTAACTCCCCTCACTCTTAAATCTAGACTATAACTAGAGATAGTTTGGGCCCAGGTAAAACCTGCACAGACACAGGGAAAACCCTGGGCACATTCATGCGGGATGCAAATTGGCATGCATTACGTGTAGGAATTTGTTAACCCTGAAATCTTTCCGGCGGCAGGTGTACCAAGTCCCACCGGACTGCGAGTCTGGCCTCTCGGCCATGTTCGGGCTTGTCCGCCGCACACCAAGTCCACGATCGGGAGCTCATCGGCGACTTGGACTTCACATGTACGAGTATCACCTCCTCACACTTTGGCCAGACAGTATCCCTGGAAACCTGCGTACCCATCGTTGGGAAGGGTTCATACGAACCGCGCAAGAAACGCAAGACGCGAAAAAAAGTTCATTAACGGCGTTTTAAAAAAAAATACTCGTTTGTCAAACTACTCAAAAGTCCAAAAACAAACACAAACGCAAGCATCGACCAACACTCTTGCGTTTCGGCTTGCGTTTCCGTTCTCCAAATTTGAAGTGTAGTGTTCCGAAAACATTTTTAAAGATTCAGACGCTATGTACATAGAATACAACGATGCTGTTTTTTATTATACATAAATAACACATTTCCACTAGTTAAACTTTTAAATCATGTTCTCGTGATAAATTATCAAAAGTCTCCCGGAGAAGAATTTTTTTTTTGACGTGACGTCTAATAAATCGATGAACGCCGTCTGCACGCACGAAAAAGTGTCCCGTTACTCACATTGTTCCGTTACGTTGTGTCCCGTTACGCTCATTGTTCCGTTACGCTGTCGGCGAGTGCAGTAATAATAGGTTATGTTACAATTGACTAATAAATTATGGTGATTCATATAATTGATTATAGATATTTGATTACAGTTTATTTATATGGAAACTTGTTCATTATTATATTTAAACTTTATAGCTAAACGCCAGTTTTTAAAATTAATTACAAGTCATCTACACGTGAACTGTTTCGTCGACTGTTTATAAAGTGAAGTGAAGAGTTAATGTGGTTTTCATTGCTTATTACAACAATTTCGGCAATAAAGGTTAATTATTCTTGCATTTTAAAAATCTTATTACTAGTATAATTTCAAGTATTTATTCTTTTATTATTAAAATAAAAATGATTCAATTTTATTCATAAAAAGCATGCAAACATTTCATCAATGTTTTGTTATGACGTTGTCACGTTAAACTTCGTCCGAAAAACCGACTTTACAGACAACCAATTTTTTTTTTTAATTTTTTTTTTTTTTTTAAATTTTAAACTGTGTAGTTGTGTGACTTGCGTGGCTTGATGAACCACAGTGAGATATTTTCTTTGTGTTGGTAGCGTGGTGGTTTATGAACCCGTCCCGAGTCTCGGATGTTCCGAACGAGCGTGTCCGGTTCCCCGGCGACCTCCTTGCCGCCGAGACGTAAGGCGCGGGCGACGGACATCCCACCAGCCGGATACCGCGGTGTTTGGGGGGGGGGGAGGGGGTTAGTTAGTTGTCGCCGCAGACGTCACGCCGCAGCCGGGGATGCGGGCAGGGGCCACTTTCCCCTAGCGGCAGGACCCAGGACCGGAAGACCCTCCTGGCGGGGCGAGGTAAGGTGGAGATGAGTCACTGCCGCACGCAGTGGGGGTCTCCCCCCTCCTCCCCCCTACCCAGGTACCTGGGGGCGGGAAGGAAGGTACCGTAAGCACCCGGCTGGCCCGCGCCAGATCGCCGTCGACCGCGACGAGCGAGTGTCTTCCTCGGGCGACGGAGGTGCGGCGCGCAGCCTTGTCCCGGGAGTCCTGACCGCGAGATCGCACAGGTGAGTCCTCCGCAGCGCACGTATTTCTGTCCAAGTCACACTTCTTTCTTTAGACGCGTTATGAATGGGAATTTTTTTTACGATATTGAAATTGAATACTGGTCCATTATCATTAGAAAAACATTTGTTTATTGAGAATATTAGTGATAACAATTGTGTTTATAAACTGTTTCAAGTGTATTTTCAAATGTTTTTAATATAAATGTGTTTAGGTTATACTTTAGGCACGTTATAAAAAAATATGATAGAATGAATTTTTACGATGAGAGCGTAACATGCCAAAAATTATATATATATATATCTGTGTGTGTATGTATGTGTGTGTGTGTGCTTTTAAATCATATACTTAGGAAATTGATATTGAATACTGGTCCATGAAATTATAAACCTTTTTATTGAAAATATTTGGGATGAAAATTGTGTTTATAAACTTTTTCGATTGTATTTGGTGTTTTACACAATACAATATTCAGTTTTGAGCTGGATACGCCCCCTTGGTTATTCCCGTTGACTGCCCCAGCTGATAAAACATCAGAACAAGTAGTATTATATTTTTTATATGTTACTTAAAGACACGGAGCAAGGTGGCGCAGCGTTTAGACACTCATCTCGCGCCCCGGAGAACTCGGGTTCGAATCTCGGTCCGGTCAAGCTGCTCTCAATTATCGTGGCTTCTCGAAATTACTTCAATCAAATGTTGGGATGGTTCCTTCTCCGATTTCCCCTAGCCCGCTTCAATGTTAGTTACCATGTCTAATGACATACGTGACGTTCAAACTGTAAGCCTAAATACCTTAAAAAAAAATTGTTGTAAGTTTTCGGGGATACTGACCTTATGTTTTCTTGAATACGTCTCTCTCTTTGACCAAAATATATCTTGTTATTGTATACCTACAGAGCTGGTTCCAGAGCCGGAAAAGACCAGCGCCCCACACCGGCCATTTTTATTACCGACGCACCTGTCGCGTAAATTGTTTCTTATTAAATTGTGGACCCTTTTTCATTACATAATGTAAACGCATTTTAATAACGACATCAAAATTTTTCAGAAAAATCAGCACAACCATAATCGAAATTTAAGTTCCAGATAAGCTCTAAAGAGTTGCTCTAAAGAGTTTTTTTTAATATATATATATTCCGGGGAGGGCCTGATAACTATTCCATAAACACCCCCCCCCCCCCCTCAACCAGAGGTCACGCAGTAAGGCCCCTCTCTAAAAAAAATTGTAAACGGTCCACAGCCCCACAAAGGTTGAGGGGCCACTTTAGTCAAGGGTGTAGTGAGACGGGAGAATAAGCGCGACGCTTTTTGGTGCTTCTAGCGCGGTAACGCCTCTAAGCACAAGGCTCTGAACTGGCGTGCAGACTTCTCGTCGTGCATGACAACTATGGATTTTGAGCGTTGACCGTAACATTATATGGAAGTGAAATGAAGATAAATGTGTAACGCAAGTCCGTTGAAGAACTATCAAGAGTCTGCCTAAAAAAAATTACTCTGAAAACACACCTTTTTAGCCATTTTAACTCTTCTAAAAAGAAAACAAAACTACTTGTGTCCCTCGGCGAACTATCGAATGCTTTTCGTAAACAAAAGTCACTCGGTTATCTTCAGTAGTTTCGAAATCGCGTGGTTTTTCCTGAAGCTCTGCACAGGTTAGGCGGGTGCCTTGAGGTACAACAACACGCCTATTGGCATGCACTGACTCCAAACACGCGCCCCCGCGCGATTAAGTTCCGGCCGGTTCGCTTATTGCTTTCAGCCTTCCTCTGCCGAACGCTTCTCTCCCCGTCGTCCTCAGACCCGTAGTCACAGAACACTAGTGTCCGAACACTATAACACTAGTCTCCGAACACTAGTCTCCGAACACTCGTCGTTCCAAACTCGACAATTTTGGTGTCGCTCACCAGGCCGGGTTTTCGAACTACACAAGGAACGAAACGAGGCAACAAGGCAAAACGCTACCAACGCAAGAAAATCTCACGTTGGTTTATAAAAAAAAGAGGACGCAAGTCGCAAGGTGTCGCGTCGTCCACCCCATAACGTGGAATTGTGAACTGGATAAAAAAAAAAATTATTCCCCTCACAATATGGAATGTGCGACAATTTTAACAAGTGAAAACGTGTTATAAGTAATAAAAACAAAAGTCGTTTACTTCTATGTACATATCGGCTAAATCTTTAAGAAGTTTTTTTTTTTCCGGAAAACTTCACGTTGTTATTGAACTTTTTGCCTCTTGCATTTCTTGCGTATTTGCGATTCTTGTGTAGTTTATAAACCCGGCCTTATTTCGGAATGGCACCCAGCATTCGTACCAGAACTTGAAGACGTGTCCACGTCAAGACGCAGGGTGTATGTACCCAGTTCTTGATTCCAGGCAGCTAGCGCTCTGGACAGATAATCTTAAGCAGCCCCCTTCTTCCCTTCTCCCTTTTCCAGTTCCCCCAAAACATCATTCAATTTCACAAATCCAAGCTTATTTACTATCGGTTTTAAAACAGCACATTATTCAACTAATAAGTTCAAAGTCATAGGCTGATTTGTTTTTTTTTTCTTATTTAAATTTAATAAATGTTGTTGCGGTTTTATACGTCTGCAATTCTGTTGTGCTTTAATTTTGTGAGATTTGACATGTATTTTTAAAAATCAAGTCATTACCGTACGTTAAAAAAAATATTTCTCATATTTCAATTTTTTTTTCTTTCGCACCTAATTTTCTCCCTTCCTCAAAAGACAGACACTCCGAGGGACTTCCCGGTTGGTTTTGCAAAAAGGGGCCAGGGCGCGCGATAACGAGCGGGCAGTGAGTCACCCCCGCCAGTTTGTGGGGCGACGGGCAGATCCGCCGCGCCGCGCGGGGGGAGAAAGCCGACGGCACATTCCTCGCGAGCCGTCGCCTCCTCCTGCAGACACTTTGGTTCCGGCCCCTCGCGAGAACACGCTGACAGGGTCGCCGGCGACCGCCCAGCGCGTCCGGTGCGAGGCTTGCCTCACGCGACTGGTCCCCGACCCATGGGCGTCGCAAGGATATATATTTTTGGGGGGGGAACTTCAATTGATTAAGTTGTTGAGGAATATACATCTCCTGGGGGAAAAAAAGCGGGGGGTCCGGAGGTCCTCCCCCGGGAAAATTTGGGGTTTGAAGGTGCAAAAAGGAGGTTTTTAGGCATTTTTCTTTCCTAAATTTTAATTATAGTTGGTTGCAAATAAATAATTTATTTTTTATAAAAAATATTTTCAGAGAACAAATTTGTAAAAACACAGTTAACATATCTGTATTCGGTATCGGACCAGATTTTGATTTTACACGAAGATCCGAATTAAAAAGTGCTCACATTACCACGATTGGACTAAATGCACCATGCGCAACATATGGGTTGTATCACAGAAATCATATTTTTAAAATAACTACGAAACTAAATATTTTATTGGAGGGGACGAAATTGAAGACTTTTATTTTGGGGGGGGGGGGGGGGGCGTGTCCCCCCCGGTTGCGACGCCCATGCCCGACCTGACAGCTCTAAATGCCGAGCATAGTGCCGGTCGAAAGTCTTGCATTTTTTTTTTCCTCGAGTGTTACACCCGTTCAAAATACGTTGACCATGTAGTGCTTAACGTAGATACACGCACTAGCGCCATTACGGTGATGTATGTTCTTAGAACAGTTTATACGTAACCGGGCCGTGCCAAGCCAACACCCAGACCGCCTCGGTAGAAGTCGAGCGATCCCTGGAACTTCCGATGAGTGGGTAGACGGCAAATGGCGAACTCAATACAATAACAGAAATACGTCATATTAATTTTTTTAATATTTTCATACCACAACAATTTTATATCGTTTGATTTTCAATTTAGGCTTCATCAAATAAAAACACTACATATATATTTTTTTACTGGTTGTTTCAAACAGTTTTCGCTGTGGAGACATTGGCATTTAGAATTGGATTTTTTTTTTTGGGAATGTAAATATGATGTAATAACAATTTGAAAATCTGCCTTAATGATGGCACATTTTAGATATTAAAAGTAAAAAAAAAATATGGTTATGTCGTAAAAAAACTGTTAACTATAATTACGTCTTTTGTTTTCCTACCTCTTCCGCCTAAGGGGCCCGCCTAGTCAGAGGTATATACGTGTGTTCGTGAGGCGGAAAGATAATGATATATGCTCCCTGGAGCTTCTAGCGTGTATCGCCTCCAAGAGCAAGGCATATGCGAACTATGATAGTGGGGTGGTAGCTATAACATTATCCGGTGGAGAAATTAAGATAAAAGTGTGGTGCAACTCCCGTGAGTGGTTTCAAGAACATGCACCGGATGTTTAATGTCTAAAAATTACACTAAACACACACGTTTTAGCAATGTTCGCTCTTATAAAAATACAGTTTAAAATCGAAATACGGAATCAGACACGTAATAATTTTCGTAAACAGACACCACTCGGATATCTATAACAGTTTTTAATCGCATGTTTTTTTCTGAAGCCCACGTAGGTGGGAGCTTTAATACGTAGATATTCAGAATCGAAATTGAGGGTTGTAGGAAGGGGGACCCGGGCCTCCCTAAGAATTAAGAAGCCCTTCACTGAGGGGGGCTTGTCTGTACGTGCAAAAGTGCAAAAGCGTGTCTGTGAAACGAGTTTGATGTCAAAACCATGTCGTATGGGAAACTTAATATTTTTAAGTTTTCTGCTTATTGCTTGCATGCAGGGCAGCATACAACATACAAGCACTGTATCCGTAGATGACTTATCTGTAGAGACCTGTAAAATTCGCGATTTCAAATCCCTGAAGGATAGACTCCATCATCCTCTACGCACTCGTGCAAATTACATCTGCTGATTGGTTACCGACTCGTAACACCTGTTGAGACTGGAATGATCGTGATTCGCTAATTCTTCTGTTAAATATTTTTCATTGGCCCAGAGTCCTTCAGATGAACTGTGGCCCAATCACTGAAGCAAAATAATGTGAAAAGTATTTGGACTATATCCTATCGCGAAATGAATCCGCGAATTTTACAGGTCTCTAGTTATCTGTTAACCCCACGTGCAAAACTCTCGACCCCCCCCCCTCCACATTTCCGTGCCCCCCCCCCCCCTCCTCTTGCGCCCCCTGGGAGTAGGCGTACTCGTTCACCCAATGGCCGAGTTGGGCCGCGTGGGCGTCCCTGCGTCTGATTGGCCGCTCCCCGCCGTGGGAGATCTCTCATCCGCCCGGCTCGCAATGATCTGCGGAAATGGCCGTTACGCCACCCTGCTGAGCCAGTTGCGTCATTCTGTCGGCGTGCGCAACGGGAGTTCGAGACGGACACGGAAGTTTCGCTCCCGGATGGCCAAAGTTTTCCGTGGCACGCGCGACTTACGGCCGGGGTTTCTAAAACACGCGAGAAACGAAAAATATCTCAAGAATACCAAGAAGGAAGGACTTTGAACAATGAAGCGTTGCCCAAATTACAATTTTTTTTCTTCATTTCGGCTTGCGTTGTCCATTATATATTTCGAATGATTTGTATGGAAAACTTCAAAAGATGCGGACGTTACGTGTATAGAAAAAAAGCATGGAGTTAAGTAATTGTCATGAGACAGCATTCTTTGACGTAGTCAAAGAAACATTTTTTTTTTTAACTTCGCCATCGCCATATTGTAATACCAAAAACATTACGGAAATGGTGCTTGACCATGTCTGATGATGGTTAGTAGTTCACAGGGATGAGAGCCACACCCGAACTGTTCCGAAGTTCTCCGAAATTTGCCGATCACTCGTGAAAAAAAAAAAGTTATTTATTTTAAGGTAATATATTATTTTTAAAAAAAATAACTGTACGCTAACCAAACTTTCATTTCAGTTTTGATAGCCTAACCTAACTTACCCTCGCGGAAAAAAATAATAAATTACTATTATATATTACACTGACCGGAACTAACCTAACATAACCTTGTGCTTCGTAAAATGTCGGAAATGTTCGGGTAGTGGCTGTGGCCTTCATCTCTGTGAACTGTAGGCTACCCGCTTCGCTGGCGTCGGTGACACGGTTACCTGTCGGCGGTCGTGACCCCAGCGTTGCCAGACGTACCTACTCGTCACAGTGAAACTCTTCAACACGGGACGATAGAACTATCCAACTCCAAGAGCTAACGCAGAATTTCATTTATTTTTTTTTTTTGGGAGGGGAGAAGGATAAAACCACTTTTCCCGCTGCTTGGTTTCAAATTCTTTCCTTTTGTTAGTAGTGGAAATAATAGATTTTGATAGTTTTTTTCAGGATCCGGAAAAAAAAGGGGGGGGGGTGTTAGGACGGGAATACACAGGGAGAAAGGGGATATATTTCCCTCCTCCCGAAATAATAAAATATATATGTCAAAATTTATCATTTCCACTAATCGAGATACAGTTATGGCGGGAATACCAAATAAAAGGTAATATATATTTATAAAGGATTTAAGGACAATTTATAATAAGCTGCTCTGTAGAAAGTAAAAAAAAAAAAAAAAAAAAACTGAAGAAATTCAGTGTTTAGAAAAAGGTCGTTGACATCGCATTGCGTCCGTGATCCAGAAACTGTTCTTAAAAGGTCCGATACGGAAATGTGCCCGTGAGATTTGAAACGCAATCCGCTAGGAAACCGGCGAGCGCTGCACTGGAATGAAAACCGACACTTAACGATGAACTCCGAGAGAACTAAAACACGCATGCAGCGCAGTGACGTGACAGGCTTTAGTGCCGGATTAAAGGATGCTCAGAGACATAGAACGTCGGACTAAAGTTACCTCACCGTAATGAGTGGTCTCCGAAGCGTGGGAGCTGGCGTCCTTAGACTTCGAGGGGCCCTACCGCTGAGGCCGAGAAAGGAGGGATATGCATGCAGTAAACCTCCCCTAGGTAAATTTTTAAAATTAAAATCTTTGAAACAACATTATCAAGCCAATATGAAACTTATTTTTCCACGATGATATTCTAAATTCATGTTAAGAAATTTTGATGTTATTTTCCTGAGAAATTATACGCATGTAAATCTTCTTGTAAACTCCAACGATCAACTTTTGGTGAAATCGCGTCATTATTAGCCAACACAAAATTTGAAAGTTTTTCTAAAGTAAAATCGTGAACAACTAACTTGAAGTCGTGAGGGTATTGAAATTACATGCTAATACAAGTTAGTTCTTCCTTTTCCCCATTAATGTACATATTTTTCACAGGAAACTGGGTGGGGAAAAAATTGGGGTGTGGCTGTGTAATGGACCCGGCCGTGTTTTGTACGTGAATACGTGTACGTAACAGGTAATATTTTCTATACAAAATATAAAATACGCTATTATATGTATGTTATAATCATGTTTGAAAACCAAGAAGTCGCGTATAGGCCGACTTTATACATTTTTGATTATATATATATTTTTTATTTTAACACCATATATAGTCTATTCACTGTAACTATTTTACACTAATGTTTTATATACAAAATCGATAGGTTTTGACGAGAGCCGACGATTGAAACTCCAAAGAACGTCGTAGCTTCTCCGAGTCAAAAGTTATACTAAATGGAAATCTCGAAACGCAGCAAAATTACCTCAAAATGGCGGTGCCTCCCCCTCCACCGCGCGCGATGCTTCAGTCCTCACTCAGCATAACGAATTATTTGGTCCTTTAGCTATCCAGTGGTGTAATTAAATTTTGGATGGAGATGATAGATATGTAGCTGCAACATCAAACTGTATCCCCAGATTTTGCTATCATTCGTTTTTTTGTATTGCCTCCCGCTGTGGAAGCAATTTTAAAGACGTAGGCTATTCACGTCAAAAAGGGAAATGAAAACGGAAAGCGCCGCTGGAAAGGACCTGGCCAGCAGGTGTCTTGCTGGCCGGAGAGGACCCGCCCCTGACCCACTGGCCACTGAGGAGTCTCAACCACTTCGGGCGAGTTTTACCACTGACCATAACTGCTCGTCGCGAGCGAACTCGGTCAACCTCAGCTCGCCGCTGAGTCTCGGCTGGGAGTCGAAGTCTCTTGTTGAGTCGTTCCCTGCCGGAAGCAGCTCAGTCGCTCAGGAATTCGCCTGAAGTGTACACACTTATACGCGTACTTATCCCCGGAAGTGACGTCTCGGAAGGGCTGTCCTAACTGAAACTATAAATTATGCAAGTACGGAAGTAAACGAGTCTATATCTCTCGCGTGATACGAGTTATAGAAATGTCGTCATTTAGGGAGAAAAAAAAATGTTTTTGTAGATTATATTTGATTAAATATTTAAGTAACTTATAAAATAATTTTTATATATATATAATAATAATCGACACCATGAATAAAAATTTTTTAACATGTTTGTAAGGAAGCTCCTACACATACATGCACATTCTGGCCAATCGTAGCTAAGAAACAAAAAATAGAATGATAGAGTTAATTTCCGTAAATTGGCGTTACACAAATAAAATGTTAAAAATAAATGGTCAAACTTTTTCAAAATTATTTGTTGAAAAAAATAACATAAACAACCTGTATGGTCGGCTGATTCGTCAAGTGCCCAAGTGAAGCACGAAAGGATGCAAGTAGCTACACAACTGCGTACTTTAATCCGGACACATCCTAAGACTAGATTTATAAACTTCGCAAGAAACGTAAGAGCGCAAGAATGCGACACGAAAAAAAAAACGCAAAAAAGAACTAGGTTCATAAAATGCTCAAGTAGCAGAACATTAAAAAATTAACTGCCACTTGGAACTGTAAAATTGAGAGAGAGAAATAATCGGGATTCTTTTCATTAGAAAATCGTAGCCTTCTATTTTTAAGAAGTTCTTAGAATACCTTACTTCAAATATAGAAGGCGGAAACGCCGGCCGAAACGCAAGAAGTTGGAAGTTGACCTTGCATGCGATGCGGTTTTTGCGTCTTGCGTAGTGTGCAACAGGTATTTGAAAAAAAAAAAAAAGTCGTAGTTGAACTTTTTGCTTCTTGCGTTCTTTGCATTAGGCATAGTTTGTAAACTACGCAAGATGCAAGTTTTTCAACAAACTTATTTTAGAGAATCGGTTTGTAAACTACGCAAAACGCAATAACACAACGCAAGTATTATTCAACTTCCAAATCTCTTGCGCTTTAGCTTGCGTTTTCGATGGCCATATTTTAAAGAGAAGTGTTCCGAAAACTTTTAGAGACGTAGACGATATTTACACTTGTTAAACGTTCACTTTAAAATCAAATTATTGAAAATTTCATTTGTTTTATTTATAAATATGAATGATCAAAAGAAGCCCGAAGTGGAAATTTATTATTTTTTTTTTTGCTGTTTTACAATTTCAAGTTGTGAGGTCGGTGACTTTTTGGGACTTTATTGCTTAATGAACGACAGTCAGTCAATCAGCCCGGGATGACGCGACACGTCACAGCCGCTCTGGTCCCTTCGAGAAGGATGCCACGGGTATATAAGCGACGACGCCGGCCTCCGCGAGAGTTCCGAGCGAAGAGCGGAGCAGCGGAGAGAGTCTCCCCCTCTGTGAGTGATACTGGTGATACCCGTGCGATCAGCGAGAGGTGAAGAGGGCAAGTGGCCCTTGCTGAGCGAGCCGGACCTATCGGGAGGCGATACCTGCGAGTGAAGGCCTGGCGAGCCAATCGGGTGCGACGAGCGATAGTTGACTGTGCTGTGGCGCGGTGTGGGTGACTGAAATGCTGCCCCTTGAAAGGGCAGCCCTTCAGGAGTTTTCTGGCAATGGTTTGTTTGTACAGCGACTGGAAGGGCAGCCCATCCAAATTTCTGAAAACATGTTTCTTTAAGTGTTTAAATATCTAATACTGAAAACTTGCCCCTTGGAAGGGCAGCCTATCAGGATTTTTCAGACAGTAGTGTTTTTGAAAGGTTGTTTGAATTGTTGCCCCTTGGATGGGCAGCCCTTCAAGATTTTTCTGACAGTGGTTAGTTTGTAAAGTGACTGGAAGGGCAGCCCTTCCAGTATCTTAAAATACATCTATTTTCGTAATTTTATAATCCTGAATAGTTGCCCCTAACCTAACCTAACCTAAGCTTTACAAACTAACCACTGTCAGAAAAATCCTGAAGGGTTGCCCATCCAAGGGGCAACAATTCAGACAACCTTTCAAAAACACTACTGTCAGAAAAATCCTGATGGGCTGCCCTTCCAAGGGGCAACAATTCAACTCCCCCGCGCGGCGTGGGTGAGTGTGCGAAGGAAGCGGACAGAGGCGGACAGAAGAGCGAGCCACTGTCGAGCCAAGCTCCAGTGGAAAGTATTAATGTTTCAAATACCAGTGTATGACTAATTGTTGTGGACAGAAATCTTGAGCGCAGTAACTAAATTTATTGTTTATACATTAGTAATAAATAAAACTTAATTGGGCTATCCCTTACGAGCCCAGTAGTTCTCCCCACACGTGATTGTTTAACGTGGTGGACGTGCCGGCGACTACTCCCCGAATGGCTGGAGCCACAGAGGAAATGGACACTCAATCTCAACGCGACTCGGAGTTGTTAGAGGAGGAGCTACAATGAGAGGTTGAGGCTACCCACTCCCGCATCATCGTCACCGACTACTCCGTTAACCGTTCGGCTAACATGAGGTTGACAATTCGTTGACTCAAAGGAATCCCCATCTCAAGGGGGACCCGCCTAGTCAGGGGTGAATGAATCTGTTTTAGTGAGGCGAAATGATAAGTGCGACGCTCGCTGGTGCTTCTAGCGCGGAATCGCCTCTACGCGTAAGGCTCGGAACTGGCGCGCAGTCTTCTCGTCGTCCAAAGGGACAACTATGGAATTTAAGCGGTGAACGAAACATCATATGGCGGAGAAATGAAGATAACGGTGTAATGCAAGTCCCTTAAGTACTTTCAAGTATCTGTACCGGTTGTTTTATGCCTAAAAATTACTCTGAAAACACGCCTTCTTAGCCATTTTCACTGTCCTAAAAATACAGTTAAAAAATTTAATCCGGAAACAGAACCTTTTACGGCCCTCAACAAATTCTTAAATGCTTTTCGTTGAGAGACGCCACTCGGTATGTATCACGTAGTTTTCATATCACGTTGTTTTTTTTTTTTTTTTTTTCCTGAAGCTCTGCGCACCCGTGTGTGTGCATATCTCTGGGACCACTCGGAAAACCCGGAGACGTTATAAACGCCCCGTGATTATCCTGCGTTGGATGCGTGCTGCGTTGTCGCGGCGTGGTCGACAGCGGCGGCCTCGGACTTGCTGGCCGACCGCCGCGACAGGTGAGGAGGTCGGCGGGTCTCACTCCGAGAGAGACAGAGAGAGAGAGACAGAGAGAGACAGAGACAGACAGACAGAGAGAGAGAGAGAGAGAGAGAGAGAGTTCATGAGCGCCGTGCCAGCGACCCACTTCCTCCCAGGAGCGCGTCGGCGATTACGGTGTCGGGCGTAGCTCCGACGACTCGTCCAGCAGAGTAACCCCCGAGAAATAGCCATTACAGTAAGTCGAGGCGATAAAACGTCAGATCGTAACGAAAAGTACTACAACGCTTTAAAAAAAAGCCGTAACCAAAAAAAAAATTGTGCTGGTAAAGGATCCAGTATAAACTATATATATATATATATATATATATATATATATATATATATATATATATATATATCTTCTTTTCTTTTATGAACAAGTTTACTTTATAATTTAATTTTCAAAGAAAATATACTGTCGCACTAAAATCAAATTCTCAGGGAATAGTAGATTTTACTACTCCAACTTTTACAACTAGAAATTTAAGGTAATATTTTTTTTTGTTGTTGACAAAGGAAAACTGAACATGGTATTTTGGTTTTTATTTAGTTGTATTTAATACTTCGTACTTGAGTCAATAAGTCTAATTTTTTTAAAAATAAATTGTAATTACACACATATTAATGTTATAAAATACACGAAACTCATATATCACGTCTGTATGAAATAATGCAAACCGGCATCAAATATAGGCAGACACTTGGGAACAAAATTCCTGTTGCTTCTGTATACGAGGCATGTTGGGCTGTAATAGCGAGGAAATACCTCATTATATGCCACTGTTAACAATAATCCTTACAGAATAATATAAAAGTAACTATAATTTTCTTATTCTGTATTCGGTTTTTTTTCTTTAAAATCCTGGAAGCGAGTGGTCCGGCTCCGTTGCTTCCCCCCCCCCCCCTTCTCCTTCTACGTGCCTGACTCAGGGTGTGGGGCGATCTGTATCATCGCTGTTTGGCACCGTGTCTTTCCCGCTACCACTTCCATGACGACAACGGCTGCGGATACGCCAATACTTTAAGCATTTTTAAGGTTCTGACTCACACGTCCTTGCTATGTTTGCCAAGTACACATGCTTTTTCAAAGTGTAAACATCTTATCCCTCGGTATACGGCATTTGGAAGGAGCGATTTCGTGAATATGAAACGAAAATGCGTAACCACGATGCTTGCCTCTGCGTTTAAGTCTCAGAAACCTGAAAAACAAGAAAATCGTGGTCATCCAGCAGAGTACCAACCACGCTCGATAGTGCTTATCTTCAAAAATAGTCTAAACTAAACGCCTTAACTGTTCGGCCACCAAGGAATCATTTAATCTGTTGGTTTAATAAATTTATATATAAAGTAAGAATATCTCAGAAAACAAAATAAAATTTTTTAAGAGACCTCTAACTTTATTATTTTTTTTATTTTTTTTAAGCCATCCTGCCTACACCAGTGCACGAACTGCATCATAACTATTCCGAAACTACCCGAAGCGCATCAACTGCACCGACTTTGAGAAAAATTGCTTAACATAACCTTGGTTCGTTTCGGTTAGGTTATTACCATATTGTTAAACACAATTATGGTTAGTTTTTAGACAGGAGACAATCATTTTTACATTTTTTCCCTCAAAATATTAATACTATACGTATATTTCTCACGCTCGGCGTTACTTTTAATAATTCTTCGTTGAATTAACGTGCCCAGTTTCGTATTTGCAACATGAGAACACATTAATCTCCTCGTTACCAGGGTTAGGTTGTTTACAGATCACCGGCGAGTACCGAAATACTAAGCTCGCAATTTTTTGTAATACATCAAACCATGATAAACACGCTACTCAGCAAGGAATATCTAAGAACTAAAAAATTGATTGTCTGTAAAGTCGGTTTACGGACGATAGTTTAACGTGACAACGTCATAACAAAACATTGATGAAATGATTGCATACTTTTATGAATAAAATTGAATCATTTTTATTGAATTATCACTATGTTGTATGGATACAAAGGAGCGAAATGAAATCTACAATTTAATTGATAAATTTATTTTTATTTGCACTCATTAATTCAAATATGTTTATTACTTTAAGGAAGAGATTATTTTAACTATAACTTTTATAATGTTTGCTATTTAACTTCTTCCAATCTGTGTTATTCTGTTAAGGATAGGACGATTATAGGAAAAGTAGGAAACGAATGGGAGTATTTAAAGTTTAATGTGCCTCGAAACAGTCAAATCGATGGTTGTTCCAATCGAGTGGAAGAGAGATAGATCGATGCGGCGCAAGCGTACAATGAGCGTAACGGTACACAGCGTAACGGGACAATGTGCGCAACGGTACACTTTTTCGTGCGTGCAGCCGGCGTTCATCGATCTATTAGACGTTGTCACGTCAAAAAATGATTATGATATATCAGTCACTGGACTTCTTAGAATTAACAAAATAAAAGAAAGGAATCTGTTCAGAAGAAGCAAGAAGAAGGCGCAGGGTAGCCAACATCAACTACGTGCAACGTGCCTAGTCGTCGTGACGAGAGGAAGCGGTGTTCAGGCCACGAGCGCACCTGGCCGTGACAGCTGCAGCTGCGAGTGCGGAACGCGCCGCCGTGACAGCGGGGTCTCGTGGCGTCACGCGACAGGCGTGACTCCGGGGCCGCCCGCAGGGAAGTGTGGCGCGGCGATCAGCCGCTAGGGTCGCCGGGAGGGAAGCCTTCTTTTCACGGACGAGAGAGCCGAAACCCGAAGTTCCCCGAAGTTCATGTTTTTGTCGTGATAACGTCTAATAAATCGATGAACGCCGGCTGCACGCACGAAAAAGTGTCCCGTTACACACATTGTCCCGTTACGCTGTGTCCCGTTACACACATTGTCCCGTTACGCTGTGTCCCGTTACACTCATTGTACGCTTGCGCCGTATCTCTCTTCCACTCGATTGGAACCACCATCGATTTGACTTTTTCGAGGCACATTAAACTTGAAACACTCCCATTCGTTTCCTACTTTTCCTATCATCGTCCTATCCTTAACAGAATAACACAGATTGGAAGAAGTTAAATAGCAAACATGTATAAAAGTTATAGTTAAAATAATCTCTTCGTTAAAGTAATAAACATATTTGAATTAATGAGTGCAAATAAAAGTAAATTTATCAATTAAATTGTAGATTTCATTTCACTCCTTTGTATCCATACAAAATAGTGATAATTCAATAAAAATGATTCAATTTTATTCATAAAAGTACGCAATCATTTCATCAATGTTTTGTTATGACGTCACGTTAAACTATCGTCCGTAAACCGACTTTACAGACAACCAATTTTTTTTTGTTTTTTCGTATCTTTAATGTAGCTATCCTAACCAAATCAACCGTCCACAATGTTTTCAAGTATTTATAATATAGCTAACCTAACCTAATTGACCATTAGTATCCTTTTATCAACATCGCCACATTTATTTACAATGAACCAAAAAAAACAACCGAAGATGCACGATCGGGCGTTTGGCTCTCACGTCTGTGAAAAGAAGGCTTCCCGACGCCCGGGCCGGTCGCGCGCTCACCGAGCTTCCGCCAGTCGCCGCTACGAGCGCCACCGACGCGGCGTCGCAGGCCATTCACGCGGTCGTCTGCGGAGTGGGCGGCTGTCCTGAATCTTGTGTTACAAAATTCTGTACTTTTACAAGGAGATTCCTTTGTGAAACCAGTTGCTAACACCACAAGAAAGATATTGTAACTTTGAACAACACATGGCATATACGAAATACCAACCCTGATGATGGCGACTGCAACCCAGAAGCCAAGCAACTTCAGACGATGGCCGCGAAAGCCTGCGATCTTTATTAATAAATAAAGAGAGTGGATTTGTTATGTAGGTATCTTTGACGACGCCATGTCGGCTCGTTTTTGTTTATTTCGTCTATATTTTCATCGAGTCATTTCATTCGGTGAATATATTAAAGTATTTAACCCCTTGAATCACCATATATACACTGTAAAAACAAATGAGTCGCCGCCGATGTTAACGTAAATAAACACCTACACGTGATGGTGTATTTTTATTCTTGTGCTCAAGTAGAAGTACCTACTTCCAAAAGTGTAAAAGGACAATTGCTATGGTTTGGTAAATATGTTATAGCTCTTGGTGTGTTTTTATTTTGTGATTTATAAATTTACATACGCATGCATGTGCGTATTGACCACAAATGTCAGAAAATTCTACAGCACCGTCGAGTAAATGTACAAAAACAATGAACATGTCATTTTGTACAACTTCCAAAAATATATATTATTTGTTTGTAACTCATAGCTGTGTACTCCAAAGCGATTTTTAATTTTGTCAGTTAAATTGTCTAAGTAAACATTTCTTACAGTCTGAGTAACTAAAAGAATTATCGAACCCACGACCTTTTTGTTGTAAGTCTAACCTGGTAAGTAAGTCTAAGTCTGGTACATCGTGCATCGCGCATACTTATAAGTATTTGTGTAGTGAAGTTGCAGTGCCCACCTCAAAAGTTGCAAAACTGTTGGTGGGCATGCCACAAACTTAATAAATAAATAAAATACCATTTTCGTAATATAATGCAAATTAAACGGGGTTTGTAGGTATAAATTGCAAAATACTTTTTTTTGTAGTTCCTTGGTATATGTAAGTTTACACTGATAAATATTTTGCACTTTTACAGTGACGTATGTGTGTGCCTTCAAGTAAAATGTTCTGACAAAAAAAAAAGAACAGGGCACTGATTAATTTAACACTTGTTGTAAGTGCAGTTTCATCTATTTATACAAATGTGCACTTTAACACGTTAGTTATTGTAAGAACAGGTGTACATTCGAGTATTTTATCCAAGCGAAGTCTGTAGCACTATTTGGATTTTAAGAAAAATTTGTGTCGAATTACACCAGCTGTTATAGTTTTTTTCAAAACGACACGGAAAAAAAAAAGTAAAATTACTAAACCTTTTTTTTTTTACAGTAATAGTTTTCCAGGCCAACACCTAGACAGTTGCGAGTTCTGGGAACAAGAATATCGCAGAAAGGAAAGTTTCAGCTCGAGTGTGTTCCTCCACGGATAAGGAAAGGAGGAAGGGGAAGGAGGGGGGGTCAGCTGTGATTCTCTGCCAAGCGATGCCCATCACGTCTCGTCCTCACGAACACAGCCCAAGAGTCCACATGCGGCACACGTCGAGCGTTCTGTTTTAAACGCAGGGAAAAAAAAAAAAAAAAAAAAGAGAACAAAGAAAAAGCGTGGAGCGCGGTGCATTCGGAACACTGCCGCAACCGGATGCATTGTTCCCCCGGACAGCGCAGTCGTGGAGTGCTCACGCGTCCATTCGTCGAGGTTGTATGCCCTTGCCTGCGCTTAGGTATATTCAATGGTTCTACGATGACACGTAAACGGAGACGGATCTCACGGAACAGAGTTTCTAAAACAGCACGCAGACGGAGACAGACCCGTACGGATCAGCTCGCCAATGGCTGAGCTCTTCCGTTTACGTTGCTCCGTGCGACCAATAGAAGCCGAGTACTTGGCTGCAGTGGAAGCCATGTTTGTTTATGTTCTAAATACGTTAAAATTTGTTTCAAGTTCAAAAATATCTAGTGTTCTATTATTACTTTGTGGTTTATTTTATTATATGTATATGTAAATTATGCCCGCGCTATGACATTGAACTTGAAATGCAATCTCATTGGTTGCCATTGTTTTTTTTTTTTTTTTTTTTTTTTTTTTTCGTGCAACGTGGAAGCAGCAGACGCAGTAGTGGAATGTTCCGGGTGATTCGTCTCCGTTTACGTGCCATTGTAGAACGGGCCTTAGTCCGCGTCATTGTTAACTTATCTCAGACTTGACAGTTGTCAAAAAAAAAAAAAAAATAGCACCAGCGGGTACTGATTTCCCAACCGTCACTTGCAAAGCATCGCGTGATGTTTGTTCACGAACACTTGACCACCCACGAAATTAATTGTTTACGAGCTTTGTTGACATAACAGTTGCAGAATGATACATGAACCATTAGTACCAATTTTGAGAAGTTTCAAATTTGAGGCAAGTTCCATGACACATGCTTCGTATAGCGATTGTAAAAATTTGCTGTTTCAGTGACCTCCAGGATAGACTCCACGATCCTCTGCATACTCGGGCAAACGTCACCTGTTCATTGGCTGCTGACTTTTGAGACGTTTGAACTGGACAACTTGTTATTCGATACCTCTTTGATGGGGTTTCTAATTGGTCCAGTCTCCAGCAGGGATTCCAGCATAGAACTACAGGGTCACTACTTGAAGTCCATAGACTGAAGACTGTAGGCCAGTTCTGTGCCTGGCGCAAAGAGGCGAAGAGGCGGAGGATGCGTCAGCCAGTGTCGCCCTTAGCGAAAAAAGTTTCTGAACTTTGACAAAAGATTTCTTTGGAAACCAGTTGCCGAGAATTTCTTCGTAATATGACATGAAAGATATTGTAACTTTGCACATCACGTAGCTGTGGTTATTTTTGGATATATTAAATACGTTTTTCGAGATAATAATTACTATTCATTACGAAAATTGGAGTATAATTCTATATTTTAATACGTAGATGTTTCATTTAAGCATAACATTTTTAAAACCACAGAATAGATAAATCAAACATTCAATAATTTGACTTAACTTAATTTTTTTTATTATGCTTGTTAAATGCGTGCAGCTAATATTGGAAAGACATTCGGGGAACGGTTTACGAACAACTTTAATTATTGGAGGAACTGGGACAACACCAAAGCTTAAACTTCCCGGGTAAAAGTAATCCGAACCCATTGTTACTGCGATGTGAATGTACAAATTGACATGGATATTTAATGTTCCATTTACAAAAAAAAATGTCTGAGCACGGCGGATGTCAGAACCGTGTACTGGCCCCGCCACGTCTGCACCAGTGACCCAGCCTGCAATTACGTAGGTCGAACGGGAAGGAGGGGTGGCGAAAGACGACAACAAACCGTTACAAGCGAGCCCCCCCCCTCCCCCGTGCTTTTCCTCTTCAACTCGTGCTGGCTCTAGCGCGTTCGGTTTCTTGTCGGGGCAGCCGTTGATTCACCCACTGTCGATCAGTTACCGAACCAGTGGCGTAGCCAGGATTTGTGTATGGGGGGTGTTAAGAAGCATGCCCCCCCCCCCCCCCGTATTTTAAGGTGTAAAATAGTGCTATTTTAGCAGTTTTCGGTACTTAAATTTAAATATTGTAATGGTAAAAATTTTATTAATTTTAATATGAAATTTGTTTGAGTGATGAATAAGAAATTAAATAAAGATTTGGTGCTAAGGGGGGGGGGGGGTTGAACCCCTAAACCCCCCCCCCCTGGCTACGACCCTGTACCGAACACATCCGAAATTCGCCGCACGCTAGCTTATGCAACTTCGCAGTCGTAATTAGAAAAAAAAGAACCGTGAGCGAGTATTTTGTTACACGCCAGAGATGTGTTGACGTATCTAACCTCACTAACGAGCAAATTAACGTGTCTCTCACGTTGCAAATAACAACTCAATGAATACGAAACTCGGACACGGGAATTGAACGTGGAATTCTTTAAAAATAATTCCCGAGCCTGTTAAGTATTTGCAAGTTGTGTTTTCAACTTTGTACATTTCTCGACGTGATTCACATTAGTTTCCGCACTCGCGGCTAGATTTCGCTGCCGGAGAAGCTACGTGGGCTATCGAATCATTCTATTTACAAACCGAAAATTTTAACTATATAATGAAGCGGCTCCGACAAAAACTAAAAAGACTTGGGGAAAAAATACGAAACCCCGGTTTTGGACCTGATTTTCGACAAAGAATATTTATTAAAATAAGACCAAACTTGTTAAACATTCATTAAACAGTTATTACTATAAAGTTTCCCTTTGGCTTTGCGAACTTTCGTTCACGCCAACCACCACAGATGGCCACACCGTGGTTACACATTTACGTTCCGTACGACTTTCGTTCCATTCGCGAAATTACTCCAACCAAATCCCGTGTACCGAGAACTAATACGTGTTATGCCTACGAACAAACATCGTGTGAGCATCCATTAATTTTTTCAAGATTTCGGATTACGATTCACGAATGGGTAGAGACTGGAAAAATTCGCGCTTTCGATAACCTCTAGGATAGACTCCACAACCTCCTACATACTCAGGCAAATGCCACCTGCTCATTGGCTATTGACTCGTGACACCTGTCAACTGGGACGCTTGCGATTTGATACTTTTTTGGTTGAAGGTTTTCCATTGGCTCAAAGTCCTTCAGATAAACTGTAAGCCAATCATAGAAGCAATATAAAGGTAGAGTTATTTGGATTCTAGCATATCGTGAAATAAATCCGCGAATTTTTCCGGTCTCTACGAATGGGGATTGTTCGAGCATCAGACCCGGAGTCAATGGATCTTAGTTCCCCTCCCTTCCCCCCTTTTTTTTTTGGAGTGGTCGACAACGGGTCTCTGGGCCACAGGCCGTTTGAAAGGAAACTCGGGTCGCAGCGCGTTCCCCCCACTTCCCATATAGGTACTGGTTCATGTTACCACCCTACTCTTGGAAACCCAGATTTTGCTGCATGTTTACTAAAAACAACGTTACATGGAACAGTTTCATATTTTTTCCCCCATAGTTACTTACTAGCTTTTCCCCGCGACTTCGTCCGCAAGGGACTGTAAACTTTTGTTGTATGTGTGTGTACACACACACACACACACATATATATTACAGGTTCGAGAAAGATCATGTGAATGCGGCACATCCCACCTATTATCACCACTCACAATCTGACCGCGCATTTGAATCGAAGATATTGACCCCCCCCCTCCCCCCCCCCCTTATCACCTATACTCTTGCATGTTGATGCTGTCAACCTCTCGGGAAGCTTTTCAGAGCATCAACCTTTTTTTTTTTATGCAAGTTAATTATTGAGGATTCAAACTTCCACTCGGACCTTGAACCATTTGAGATTTTACTATCTCAAAAGAGAAGTGGGATTGTTTCCACATTTGGTATTTCCGCTCCTATAAAATCGTCCATCTGGTTTGACATGATTATGTTTGACCCCGTTTTTGCCTGTCCACCGTCCACATGTACCAGCTTACCACACACAAAAAAAAATTCTCCTTGGTTTGCATTTTGGTTAGTGAAAAAAAAGTTTTGTTAAATCTACGACTTCCGTCATCGTAGTGAGATAAAATACATACCAATATTTGATTATAATCATAAGCTTTAAAACACAAATGTTTCATCAAAATCGGTCCATTAGTTTTTGCGTGATGCTCAAACAGACAGATTGTTACAGTTTTATAATAATGTAGATAATTCATTACAACATTTTTTGTTAATGCTACTGATAATTACTGATGCAATAATTACATTCTAATTGCTTAGAAGAGATTTAAACTGTTCAAAAAAAACCTTTTTTAATAAACATGTATGTTCTTAATGATTCGGAAAATCAGTATTTATGGTATGCCACGCCACAAAATATAATTGCTACCAAAATACAGTGAATGGATTTTCACTGGTTTGTTTACCTGATAATAGCTGATGAATTACTTATCATAATCAACGGTAGTCGTGTTAGTAATATATAATGGAAGCTACTATCTAGCGGTGTGCCAAAAACTACTTCAAAAACTAGGTCTCACTCTCGGCAATTTAAGTTTCTCCGTCATGAACACAACCCTTATGGTAACGTCCACATACAACGTCATACTGATGTCTGCTGTCTCTGTATCCTAAAGCGGAAACTCGGGAACTGAAAATTATAATTACGACAGTTGCCGGTAGGTGCGGTTACGCTAACTTGACAAATACTGTCCTGTTTAATATTATAACCCCGTTCCATATTTTGTCCAAAACAAAATAACTGGTACATATTACCATCACCTACCCTGATTTGGGTGGTTTTAGTTTTCTTCGAGTGACAACAGTTGTTCATAAACATACCTACACAAATTTATATACAGAATATCTCAGAACACAACGTCACGCCCAGGACAGTTGATAGGCCAATTAATTACGGTTCAGAATCACATAAATACAAAATTACACAATTGTCGTAATTTTGAGTTGTAGACTTTTTCTTCTCTTCTCAAAAGTTGTAAAAACCCACCTTGCACTAAATTTTTAGATACCGTAACTACAAATTTTTTGTCACCCAAACATGAATAAGCGTTCTCTTGATAACAATAAAAAAAAAAAAAATCAAACATGTTATACTTTTTGAGGGTGGTGAGGAGGGGGGGGGGAGAGACTTCTTTGCATGACTTATGCGGCAAAAACTTTTAATCGGGTAACATTGACTATTAACAGTAGAAAAAAAAAATACTATACTCAAAAGAGTCGAGTGTCGGTAAATATGTAAACTTGAGTAGAGTAAAGCCACGATTATTTCGGAGATTCACTGGATAGCAATGCATACTTGAAGCACCTATACCTCTGCTTCACGTTTATAACTGGACTAC
The DNA here is from genome assembly GCF_032445375.1 of Bacillus rossius redtenbacheri. Classification (NCBI taxonomy): domain Eukaryota; kingdom Metazoa; phylum Arthropoda; class Insecta; order Phasmatodea; family Bacillidae; genus Bacillus; species Bacillus rossius. Next base: position 340,726,110 of record NC_086330.1, on the reverse strand, counting down.
AGTACTGACGACTACAGTGCCTATAACTCAAAAAAACTACACTGCTGTCATAATCAAAGAGGAAGAAGTAATTACCCAGTCATCACAGCACTTAGCACACAGACACCACACACAACCCCTGCAACAAATCACTATAAACTTTACTTAATTAAAAAAAAAAATTATAATTTCTCACTGCACATCGACCTCCCTGCGCAAATAATTAAAATATCTAGAACATGAAATGAAAAATACTTCACATTAATTTAAAACATACCAGAAGACTACTACCAACTCATGAATAAATAAACACTCAGTAAATTCACAAACCTTCATTTTGTATTTATAAACTATAGGCTCGAGCCAAGGGCGAGACATCGATAGTAACTGAAACAACCAAAAGGCCTCAGCATCATCCTTTTCACATAAACCAATCGATTCGTAGCTCTAATATTTCATCGTAGTGGCAGGGCCGCAGACGTATAGCCGGGGGGGGGGGGGGGTAAAAGGGTTCCGGACTCCTCCCTTCAATGATAAAAAGAAAATAAGCGAAGACTGAATAAGAAAATTACACCAAATGAGCTGTGTGAGGGATTATTTAGGAAGGATTATTTTAATCCTTTGTGGTTACAATAACGCATTTCCTCGCCATTACAGTCCGACATGTCTCATACACAGAGATTTCAGGAATTAGGTTTTTCTTCTTCTTCCAAGTAGTCTATATTTAATGTTGGTTTGCACACGTGTTACTTTTAATATTTATTTCATACGAACTTTGATAAGCATGTTTAATGTACTATTTAATAACATTAATATACATATTTATGACTTTATTTTGACGTGACGTCTAATAAATCAATGAACGCCGGCTGCACGTACGAAAAAGTGTCCCGTAACGCACATTGTCCCACTACGATGTGTCCCGTTACGCTCATTGTACGCTTGCGCCGCATCTATCTCTCTTCCACTCGATTGGAACAACCATCGATTTGACTTTTCAATCATGTTTTCGTCGTTTGAATTATTAATATTATGTAATTTAACGATCGTCCACCGATTTTCAGCACAATCGGTACGGTTATTTAAAAGTAATGTTGATTTTTCAAATACGTTTTTGTACGAACAATGGTGTTTTACAGTTACACATAATTCAAATTACACCCGGGATATTTTGCACAATGTTTTAAAAAAATATTGTAACACATTATAAATAAGTTTGATGTATTTGGGATGCGTATTTGTTATAAAATCGTATTATAAAACCAATTAATATTATTCCCCTATGGTGCTGTAATCTACGGTGACGAACGCGAACCGAACGAATCGCGCAATCTAGCCGCTTCCGCGGCAACCAGGCACTCGTTAATACATATTTTCCTTTGTTTATCGCGAGGGGCGTTATTATTAATGAATTATAAATAAAATATCGTGCCCGGAGCCACAATTGCATATCATTTTGAGCAATGGAAGACATAAAAACGTAAAATATTCTCGACGAATTTTAATCTCGGCCCCAGTGCACCATGAGCGTCTGGGTTGGAGATTAAAGCCGAAATTCTTTCTTAAACTTACTAATACTTATTTTATTAACTGCAATGGCATTTTTATTAAATTCTACGTTTAATTTAACGACGAACAAACTTCGTCGTTAAATGTGTAATTGCGAAAAAACGTAAAACATTCCCGACGATCTTGAAGTTAAATATCAAACATGAATAAAAGTTATAATTAAAATAATCTCTTCGTTAAAGTAATAAACATATTTGAATTAATGAGTGCAAATAAAAGTAAATTTATCAATTAAATTGTAGATTTAATTTTACTCCTTCTTTGTATCCATACAAAATAGTGATAATTCAATAAAAATGATTCAATTTTATTCATAAAAGTATGCAATCATTTCATCAATGTTTTGTTATGACGTTGTTACGTTAAACTATCGTCCGTAAATCGACTTTATAGACAACCAATTGTTAACGAAATTATCGAACAATTTACTTAAGAACAACAATTAAATACAAACCAAATCGGAGATCTAAAAGTTTACTAATTCCCTGAGATTTCTTTTTTAAAATTTAAATTATAAAGAAAGTGTTCTCGTAAAGAAAATAATCTGACGGTCCCACTGGCCGCGGGCTTGCGGTGAAGGTTGTGGTGGCGGTGCTCGCTCGCGGGCTCAGGGGTTCCACGTCCGGTAGCCTACAACTCACGTAGTTTCGGTTCCCTACCACGTTCGTGCAACTTCGGATTTCTCTCAAAAATTGAAATTTAAAAAATCGAAGGGTTAGGTTAGGTTAGGTCAGTCACAAAATGCTTGTTTTCATTGGAAACTTTTGATTTAGCGGCTGAAGTGGCGTTAATACCAAAACGCATAAACTTCGGAAATGTTCGGAAATTCTTGCAGGGGACCGAAACTACGTGAGTTGTAGGCTTCCCTTCGACGTCCTCGCCTGGCCTCTGGGCTCGACTGTCGCTGCGACGGTGGCCCGGGGCTGCTTCCGAGCCCCGGCCTCGCGCAGCCCGCAGTCATCCACCAATCAGCACTCTCGAGGACTCCGTCCACCCGGGCGCACACACGGTGCGCAGAGCTTCAGGGAAACCAACGCGATTTCAAAACTACTCAAGACATCCGAGTGGGGTCTGCTTACGAAAAGCATTAAAGAGTTCGCTGAGGGCCGAAAAGTACTTTTGATTTCGGATTAAGTTTTTAAACTGCATTTTTAGAAGAGTTCAAATGGCTAAAACGCATGTTTTCAGAGTAATTTTTAGGCGTAAAACAACCAGTACAGATTCTTGGAAGCACTTAAGGGACTTGCACTACACCTTTACCTTCATTTCTCGGCCATATAATGTTACGGTCACCGCTCAAACTTCACAGTTATCCTGTGACGACGGGAAGACTGCGCGTCTGTTCAGAGCCTTGCGCTTAGAGGCGATACCGCGCTGGAAATACCAGCGAGCGTCGCGCTTATCATCCCGCCTCACCAACACAGATACACCCCTAACGAGGCGAGTATTCCAAGACACACTATGCTACACCCATACCCTAACCTTTGTTCCTACTGCAGGATAGGACACGGCCAGTCCCTTGTTTTTTAGGAAACGGATTTTGGTGTCCTGTCCGTTGCCGATCTGTTGCCCCGAATTCCGCGCATGCGCAAGATCTTCACTCTTTCCCTTGATTTCGTCAAGTTGGCGGACCCGCGTCTGGCGGCATTAACTCGTATACAGTCACTTCTGTGATCATCTTGGGACGAACCAAGCGTGTTGGTGTGCCAAATGAAACTTCATGATAGTGAAATTATCATGGAATGCATTCTGTACACTTGAATGGTTATAACAAGAAATCACCGGAACTTAAAAAGTATTTGGGGAAAATCAGAAAGGCGGTTCTAATTTGTGCGATGGTGCTGCTGCCTCTTAAGATTTTTGCCGAAATAGTTGTATCCAGTGTTGCGAAACGATCGCTAGAGTGCGTAACAACCAAAACGCAAAGCTAAAATGCTTTATTTTTTGTTTCAAAAAATTTAAAAATAAATGCACAGTCGAAAAGTATGAGTGTTGAATACCGTAACCTCAGTTCAATAAAAAACAAAAAAAAAAAAAACTCACGTCTGCAAATGCGCACATTACAGTCATGCTTACTTCATTGCTACCAAAATAATCCAACATTGTTAAACATTATTCCAAAGTTTTAAATTTAAACACAATACTCAATACGCTACTCTGCTGATACACAATTCCATTAATTCTGAACTAAGAATGTTTTTAAAATAACTTTTTTTAAAGTTATTCTGTTTAAGAAATGTATATGTTTTGTTTATATATAAAACTTAATTTCTGGTGTTGGCATTGCACAACCACAAAACCTTTTTTGGGGCTATACTCCTCCCATTCACGTGCGTCCCCCCCCCCCCCCCCCCAGTGAAGTGATATCGCGCAATGATAGCAGTGATGCCAACTCCTACAGAGTGTTCCCCCTAGGACCAACTTCAAATCCCCCTAGATTTCGATTAAAAACCCCTAAAATTTTCATTGTACACCCTGTTTGAGAGCTAAAATTATTTTACATTTCCTTATTTTTCTGCCCAAACAGAGCATAATAATTTTGAAAAATAACATTTAGTATCTGCAATTTTATATACGAACGAATTTAATTTCGATTTAAAGAATACATGATTACTAACTATTCTTGAAGTTCTGGGTCGGTCTCCTAACATCTCGTATATTTTTGCTGATATATATATATATATATATATATATATATATATATATAATTGGCATTTTGGAAAATATTTGAACACGAATAATTAATTATTATTCTTGTTTTTTTATTCCTTGGCACCACAGAAAAACATAAACGACTTACTTCGCAATCCAATAAAACTCGCGAGTACACAACAAAGTAACGGCTACAACCTCAACCAGACAACTTACAACGTGAACATGTTAAACGGTAAAAGTAAAAAACGGAATTCTCTCGACCAGCAAGTTGTTGTTGGTCGTAGGGCAAAATTCAGCCACTTGTGTTGCTGTTCTACTTTCACTTTGTTTTCAAGTTATTTACTTTAATTTCACGCCCTCAAAAAATTTCTTCAATAATGTACCCGCTAAAAAAATTCCCCTTAAAGAATCCCCCTAAATAAATGCACCCTATAAAAAAAACCTATTAGATCTTGGTTTGGGGGGAAGAAAAACCTATTACATCTTGGTTTGGGGGGAAGAAAAACCTATTACATCTTGGTTTGGGGGGAAAAAAACCTAGTTGGCATCCCTGAATGACAGTGGAACGGGCACGGGGCTGCGCTGCGATAGTGCGCATGCGCGGAGGTCCCGCTAGCCGCGCCAAGGCCGCACCGTTACCCGCCAGCCGCAGGGCCAAGGTCGCGGCAAGGCCGTTCACGTCCTTCGAGCCAAGGTCACGGGCAGTCCGTGTTAACGGTCCCCGTCTTCCATCTTCCATCTTCCATCTTCCATCTTCCCTGCAAGCTATCTTCCGAACCCACACTTAGAAGCCGTGATTACTCTGGGAGAGGTCACGTCTGCTGTCCCGAAATATCTTCAAGCTTGGACACCCTACCCTGGGGGCCGATTCTTGACGCTACCGGAATAATTCCGCTACCGGATTAATCCGCGAGTTTCATTCCGGTAGAGAGTAAAAAACCAATTCTTGAAATTGCTGTAGTAGCTACCGGAATCAACATTGTCGGGTCAACGAAAAGTCTTTACGGAAGTGTGGCAACGTTGCTTTAACTGTTGACGTCACTGGTAGAAGGCCAATCACAATGAGGAAAGGTAAATTTCCCGTGGAAGTGGATGAATACTGAATGTTTTGTTTTGTTTACTCTTTGCAAATATCCTCGTGTTGGTGTAAGGGTGTAGGTTGAAAATTATCAAATTGTAATGAGCTGTATAGTTACGGCCGAACAACGGGAAATTTTGCTATCATTCATGGAAAAAAATGATTCTTTGTCCAGAGGAAAATTTAATCCTGAATTTACCAAGAAACGTGCTGATAGTTTGTGGCAAGAATTATATTAAAATTTACAATTCTTATCCCTTAAAAGTACTCGTTTTTTAGTTTATTGTTTCTGCTTACTTGATAGAATTTAAAATTCTTATCACTTAAAAGTAATCGTTTTTTAGTTTGTTTCTGCTTACTTTGCCGCAACTTTTTATGTTAGTGTAAAATTTGAGGTGAAAATAAATTTTATGCGGTGTTTCTTGATTCAGCAAACAATTGTCAATGTGTACATTAAGATTTTTATAACTGCAAGTCAATACAAAATTATAACATTTTATGAACATCATCTGGCAATTATCTCATGGTGCGGGGGGAAATGGGTAAAAGTTCCGTATTGCGTATCCAAGTTAACCTGTGATCCTGTTGGCATGATCCTGTACACCTGATCCTGTGGTACATAATGCTTATTTTTTTAGCAGTGGGCAGGCGCGTAGCGCCGACGCATTTCGCGCGACAGCGCGAAATCTGAAGTTATTCCAACTGATAAAAAAGATAAGCATCATAGAACACAGGATCAGGTGTACAGGATTATGCCATTAGAATCAAAGGTATATCTGGATACACCTGGATAAGCAAAACGGAACTTTTACCAAAGTTTGTAATTGTTTGGTGTAGGGGCTTCTTGAAAACAATCTTATGAATTTATCAACATAATCTTTCAACTATATCTTCTTTCATCATTTATTTAATAATACTTGTATGGGTTTTCATCGGTGTGTGTTGTTTTCAATCATATTATTTGCGTGGTAGGAATGTTGGCTCTGTTTGCAAGATAGGGAAGGGAAAATAGGATAACCTTTATTTTCACAATCACTTATCACTGGGAAATTCATATATAAATTGACTCATTTCGAGTACTTTTCAATTCCGGGATGGATGTACTTTTAACGAATACATGTGCATAATCTAACTACCACTATAGTTTTGTTCCATCAAAACATGACACACGATTGCAATATTTGGTGTCAAAAACGAATTACGTAATATGGAAACTACGTTACCGGTATTGTATTTATCACAATACACGTCAAATAAGCCACAAATTTATACACAGCAAAAATTTCAATGTTTTTTATGCTAAGTAGGTACTTAATGGAAGATGGTAAATATAACTTTCGTAATGTAATATTTAAATACCTGCCATTGCAAATCACACAAACAAAAATGTAGTACTTAAAACATTAAATATTAGTTAAATTGTTACAAAAGTTTTCTCGCCACGCACACACGAATTTTGAAGGTTGAAAGCATCACATGGCGTATTTTTATCTGAATAATCACATAACATAATGAGACGAATAAGTTATTTCTGGTTTTAAATGAAGTAATATAATATAAGTATATAAACACACGCATTATTAAACGAGATTTAAATGTAGCTAACCTAAACTAACCAAACATACAAACGATTTAAAAAAATTTCAGAACCATACCAGAGACTCCATTTTGGACAAATAATGGTTTCAAATAACAAACAACGTTTAAATTTCTACCGGAATTGTGATTCCGCCAGCTCACGAGGTGGCGGAATAATTCCGGTAGTTTGTGACGTAATCCCGATACATAATTCCGCTAGCGAGTGTTCAAGAATAGGGTTTAGCAAATCTCTGGTGGAATCAAGTAATTCCGCTAGCGGAATTCTTCCAGCAGCGTCAAGAATAGGGCCCCGGTGCTTGGCTTTTCCCCCTCTCTTGCCGCACGGCATGACGAACCACCACCACACGTGGATCAATCATATGTATCATGGGCGTCGCAACCGGGTGGAACGGGGGGGGGGGGGGGGTGTACACGTCCCCCCCCCAATAATATAAGTCTTCAATTTCGTCCCCTCCAATAATATATTTAGTTTCATAGTTATATTAAAAATATGATTTCTGTGATATAACCCATGTTGCGCATGGTGCATTTAGTCCAATCGTGGTAATGTGAGCACTGTGTTTTTGCAAATTTGTTCTCTGAAAATATTTTTTTATAAAAAGTAAATTATATATTGCAAACCAACTATAATTAGAATATTTAGGAAATAACATGCCTAAAAACCACCTTTTTGCTCCTCTAAACCCCAAATTTTCCCGGGGGAGGACCCCCGGACCACCCACTTTTTTCCCAGGGGATGGATATTCCTCAACAACTAAATCAATTGCAGTCCCCCTCAAAAAATATATCCTTGCGACGCCCATGATATGTATTGTAAAAATCACATGCTGCTTTGCTCTCCTTACCTAGCAAAACCTAAAGCACCGTGTTTACACCGTTTCCGTTTCACTCACGAAATCAGTCCGACCAAACGCCGTATACCGAGAGCTAAGATGGTTACACATCAAAAAGAAATCGTTCACATACCTGGAAAGTACTTTAATTTCCATTTTCTTGAGCTAGGATTTTAACCATCGCCAGTAAAATAAAATAAAAATGAAAACATTGTTGTTTTATTTTTGTCTACGCCCCTATTCAGTGACGTACTACTTGGCACAGTGCGCGCAAACAGAAACTCTGTAAAACCATGGTCTGTAAGTAGTACCTATACAGGCCTGCCCGATCCACGGACATTTTTTTTTCGTTATGCACACGTGCGTCACGCGGGAGATACCGCAGGCGACATTGGCGCTAATCTAGCACGGTAGTTTGATAACATGAAATGAGAAAATGCTTAATTTTGCGTAATATGGTTGCCCACATGACAGTACATGAAGAAAAGCGAATTAAGAATAGCATAGCACTTTCTTTAACTCGACTGAATTGAGTGTATTCGCGCAAAAAGATTAATTTTATCAATAGTTAATCACAAAGCAAGGTAGGTAGGGTTTAATGAATTGTAAAATTAATTTTTTTTTTATAGAAATTGGTGTTGAGTAAATAATTTTTTTGTGTGGGCCTAGGCTTAACAGTTAAGTAAAATGTTTTTAATTTTTTTTTAATTGGCTCTCTAAACTATATATTTGTTACGATTGTAGGATACAGACACATGTTCACTTATAAATACTGATGTTTACGTTTCATTTAGTCACTAAATGTATCTATCTTGTATTGCCACATGAATATACGTTAACTTGTTTTATTTGATGAACTTACGTTAACGTTGGAAAACTTATAAACGTGTCCGTAAGTATTGATTGGAAACGGAAAACAAAAATTTGCAGTTAATTAAATTATAAGTTTATGTAATGTTATGTTGATAGTAATAACAAAAAAATGGTATATAAATTTTAAATACTAATCTTCATAATTCAGATTAGGTTTTACTTTGTTGTTTAGGTAATCATTTTGGTAATTTTTCTGAAAAACAAAATTTAAGGTAATATCTGAAAATCGTATTTTTGAGAGCCCTCCATGATTTCTGATGTTTCCGTAAATTGGCATTTAGATATTTTAATTAGTTTATTGGTAGTTTAATATTACATTAGAATTTTGGGTTACGTTTGGTTAGCGGCATTTAAACGCTGTCAAATCGTATGAATGGCTGGTTGGATCAGGCGAGTGTTATTTCAAACACCGTAAAATGGTGTACACGTTTGGTTATTTTACGCAATTTGTATTTAAGAGACTATAAATTGGTGTAAATGGTTGGATAGATTAGGTAATCAACGTTAAAAATATTAAACATTATGTAGGACACGCAGTACTAAAGAGAAAACCTTTTTTGCAATTATATATATATATATATAAATATATATGTATTATTTTAGCGGAGCATCTTCTCTAAGAAATTGCCATTATTTTAAACAATGATACAAGCTGCAGGAAGAGAAGTCCACGGTGTGTCAGGGAAACGGGCTGGCAGATATGCAGTTAAAACTGCAGGAAGAAAATGTCAGAAATTTTTAAATATTAAAAAAATATATATAGTATTTGTGAAATGATAAATAAACATGAAACATTTTTATAATGTTTTATATTCCAAGAATGACAGAGTTTTAATATTCAAACCTTGGTTTTTGAAAGAAATGGCTTTTTCGAAAGATGGCAAACCAACAAACCAACTGCAGTATATACTTATATGTATGTATATATGTATATATATATATATATATACACACACACACACACACACACATTTAGAATACCACTTTATTTTCCCGCGCAGTAGTTTCTTACTAAATACAGTTTTTTATTTATGTAAAAATTTTGTTACATATGTATTCATCGACGATTGGCACTCGTCATGGTCGATGCAAACAATTAACTGTAGTCAATGCTACAAATGTATAGCTTTATTTTAGGCAAACTTGCGTTGAATATGTATTTTACTAAAAAATAAAAATATACACCTTGAGCTATATTAAAAACTGGGCAAACTTAAATGCTCTCGTCCATTTGAAACATGGGTCGGACGGAGAAATAGAAAACCACCGATAAAAAAATATTTAGACATAAAAGAGGCAATTGAACTAATTACATGTATCAAAAGTCTCTTCTAATTTACTTTGATGGAAATCAAACTGCTACAAACTTCTACATTTGTTGATAATCGCTGTTTCAACACAGTTTAACGTACATTTTCCCTATACCAGAGTGACGTCACAAATTGTTAGACGGACATTGAGTTAGATGCGCAAAAGAAAAAAAACACAGCGTTATAGTTCCACGATGTCTGAACCTCTTGTGTTCGCTCTGTGCGCGCCCGCCGCCGACGTTGTTTTGTTTATATTGTTCCCACCCGCCCGTGGCCCTGTTCCATTGTGTCGCGCCGCGCCGCAGCGAACGGTCCGCGGACTAGTTCCGACAGCAACCCGAATTAACGTCGAACAGAAACAGGGCGGCCTGCAGAACGAGCGCAACGGTCCTGTTGCCGGACTACTTCTGAGCGGCGACACCAACCGGAGATTAGGAAAGCATCCAGATGGAGCATCAGCCATCAGACGTGAAGCCGCTTTTCCCCATTTTGTTCTGATTTTCACATACCAATATGGCGGACGTTTGTTTATATTTGTATCAGCTGTCCTAGCCTGATTTTATTAACGACTGTAGTTAAGATGTTCTGAATAAAATATTACTGGTTAATATATGTTTATATACCTATATTAAAAGTCCAAAACGAATCTTCATAATACAAACGTAATGATCTGAGTCGACATTTTTCTCCAATTTAACCTCCAAGACAGGTACAGCTGATACAATTGCAAGCAAACGGCAGCCATATTGATACGTGCATCACACTGAAATCCCCCTCCCTTTTTGGCATCACCCCCCCTCGATTATAATCGGACCTTATGATCCATCTGGATATTTTCCTAATCTCTGGTCACCACCGACCTCCGTGCATCGGTGATTCCGTGAGGATCTTTGAGACTATTCGGAAGGTCATACAAAAATGGCCGACATGGTTGAAGTTGCACTTTGCAAGCGGCCTTAAAGCGGCGACGCCGGCCTCCGCGGGAGTTGAGTTTCCAACAGGCTAGTTGAGTGAAGTGCGAGCGGCGCAGACGGGACCGTGCGAGTGCGACCGAGTGGCGCGAGACTGTGTGTGCATGGCAATTATATCTGCTGGGTTGTGGAAGCAGCTGACTTAAACCCTTACCCGGACGTAGCCCCACCTGCGGATTTCAGTCTCCAGGTTCCTGTGAAGCCGCTCTTCTAGCCCAGTGGGTGCTGTAGTGGTGGAGGGGACATGTTTTCTGGGTCTGGTAGATTCAGTAAGGCGGGGCTCTGGACTATACAGATCTGCAAGCAGACTCCCAATCTACCCTGAGAGGGCGCACATTTGGGAGGGGTGGAAGGAGGGTGCGTTGGCCTTCGGGCCTCCGAAAACATGTGTGTGTGTGTGTGTGTGGACAGGTGCAAGGTACTGTCGAGACTAGCTCCAGTGAGGAGTGGGAACTGTGGACTGGACAGATACTTAGTGACTTGTGTCCATACATTAAGTGTGGTGATTTTAATTAGTAATGTATTTATGAGCAGGAAATAAAACCATAGGTATACAATTAATTGGGCTATCCTTACGAACCCGTTTCCCCCCACTCGTAACATTTATATGGTACTTTCTTATCTCTTAGAAATACTTATTTAAAAAAAAAACTATACAGATTTGTGGGGGAGGGGATAAGCCTTGAGTGCTTCAAATTTCTTTAAAAGAAGTAAATCGTTTGACACCAGGAAATATAAATTTAACGACTTATGTGTGAAATATGTCTGTGGCCACGCCTCTTGCCGCTCTCTCCCGTGTCGCCCCGTGGAAGCGAAGACACGCCCGTGGCTTCCTGCAGCTCGATTCGGGCTGGCGACGCCGCTACTCCCGCTACTCCCGTTACCCCGTCTGCGACCGCGAGCCTGCCAACCGCCGAGAGAAAAAACAACCCTAAAACAATATACAGAGTGGCTCATTTCCGCAGCGTTCGTTATAAGGGCTCTGCCTACCCGGGCACACACTTACTACTTTCTGGACCGTGAGCCACCCTTAATCTTAAAATCGCGCACACTTCGCGCCCCGCCGTCGTTTCCAATGATTCGAACAAAGTGACGGGGGTCGCAATCTTGTATTGACTTCCCACATAGCGAGTTATGGGAACATAATAGTTCCCGGTATCGCTGTCACACGCTCTCGGCCGAGCATATGAGGAAACGGCGGCGGGCACACACACACACGGTGCGCAGAGCTTCAGGGAAAACAACGCGATTTCAAAACCACTCCAGATATCCGAGTGCTCAGACTGTTTGCTTAATCAGACAACACTGCGACACAGTGTGCCGCAAACTGTACTGTCATCATAGCTTCTGCGGGCCTCGTGGTCCGGATGCCAGAACCCAGCATCGAACCAAGGGCCCGCGAAGAGTTCCAGTGCCGCGGAGTGCCGCCCGCCACCTCTTGTTGTGAAATAGAGTTTGTGTTTGGATGTCTGTCGAAAGGATGATACTGGGTTACTTATAAGGCGGTGTTAAAATTTGTTTCTCTAGCGGGGTCGCGGTAGGGACTCGAACCCATATGCTGCTGTGGGCATTGTGATGAATAGAGATAGAAGTCACTTCTTTTCCATGGGCTATCTGCAACCGATGTGGGCGATTTCTTGTGGACATGAGTGAGATGACACACTGCGCAGGGCGACAGCCCCGCTCAATACGGCCCCTGGGAGCTCTCCCCGCAAGAGGTCGTCACTCGAGCCTCCGCCCGCTCCAGGAGACTGCTAGCCATGTGTTAGCACAGCCAGTGCTCTGGCTCGCTGCTTTCGCGCACAGCTACGCGGTCGGGTTTCCCGCTACGAGAGAGAGCCGGCACCACTGTCCCACCTCCCCCTGCACTCGTTGCGGCCAATGCCAGAGTCGTGTGACCCCAGCTGCTCCTGTCTCGCCTTGCACTACCGGCTTGGAGCCCCTGAGAGAACTCGCGGCTGTCGCACTGCGGGCGCGCGCGGGCGCCAGTACAGCCGCGGCGTGTTGAGCGCCGCGCCTGCCTGCCCCACGCGCATTTGGAGGCGCCTTTAACGACTGCGTCCTCTTTGGTTTGCCTTTGTCGACCTTCTGTGGACGCACACAGTTTACGGGCAGCGCGGAGAACCCCGGAGTGGAGTGGCTGTGGAGCGAGCTGTGGGTCGGTGGTGTTCCCTCTCTTTCAGGCGTGAGTGCGGGGTTGGTCCCGGAGTCTGTGGTGCGTGGCTCGACCCCCGCACCGAGTCCCCACGGCCGGGAGCCGTGAGCAGCCAGCGCACGAGTCCCGCCAGTCTCCGTGGTGCGCTCAGGGTGCTGCGAGACGTGGGCGTTTGTAGCTAACGACCTCCTCCGGGTCGTAGCTCCCCAGTTCGCGAATTAGAACTGTATTTTTAGAAGAGTTAGAATGGCTCAAACGCATGTTTTCAGAGTAATTTTTAGGCGTGAAAAAATCAGTACAGATTCTTGAAAGCACTTAAGGGACTTGCATTACTACTTTATCTTAATTTATCCGCCATATAATGTTACGGTCACCGCTCATATTCCACAGTTGTCCTGTGACGACGAGAAGACTGCGCGCCAGTTCAGAGCCTTGCGCTTAGAGGTTATACCGCGCTAGAGCTGGAGTAATGGAGTCAGAGTGATTACACTAAGGCCTACATTAAAAGTAAAACATTACCATACTTTTATTTTCAAAATGATTACACATATATATATAATAGAATGTTGGTATGTATGTATGACGTCGATAAAACTCCTACACCGTTTGACCAATCGCCATGAAAGTTAGCAAATTGAAGTGTTTTTTTTTCATGGATAAGGTTGTTATGCTATCAGTTTTTTTTGTAACTCGCCGCTAGATTGCGCTGCAGCGCATCAACTTCTAAACTGTCAACTGATTGTCATGTGTAATATACATACAAACAGCAATTGTGTGTCATTTTTTTTATGTCCACTACATTGTCATATAACGCTATCCATTTTTTTTTTAACTCGTGGGCAATAAATCACCTTGTATTGTTCAGCCCGACCAACGCTGGGACTGCAAATAGTTGTGTATATACTTCATTGTTTAGGATTCCATGAACAAGACACACACACACACACACACAAGCAAAAATTAATCAGGTTTACACGTACGACCTTAATATTATGGAAAATTCTTGTATATGCCTGTGTGCTTGGTTTTTATAAATAGCTCATACATGTGAATTTAATTTCTGTTTCAGAGACTGATAATTAATGGACTGGAAACACCTCCCATTTACCACAACGTGAGTTTTACGAAAATCGGGAAGATAATAAACTCAGTGATCAAGAACTATACTGACGGAGGTAAGATTTTTTAATTTGTTTAAACAGGTATTTACGCCACGGTTACCAACCAAGTGGCGCCGTAGTAAAATAACTGCACTCAACATTCGTAATGACTAGGGCGGAAGTTGGGTAACTGCCCGGAGCCATGTGAAAATTTGGCCTCGCGCCAGCACGTTTCTTTCTTGATTTCCCTGTTCGTCTATTGCTCTCCTAAAACTACGGGCCGGGGTTTTCCGAAAAGGCTCCTCTTCAAAACATTATGCCCCCGTAGAATTGCACACACACACACACACACACACATAAAATTTTCAAACCGTTATCCCACAACAGTGCGAGATGACTGGTGGAGTTATTTCCTGTGTGTATTATCACTTCAACAAGCATCTGTCGCCAGGGCAGTCCAGGGAAATTAAGGCCTAGTTTATAAAATACTCAATAGCGCAAAATATTGAGCAACTATATTTTAGAGAACCGATTTTTAAACTAGGCAAGGCGCAATAACTCAACGCAAGAACAGAATTTTCCAAAATGATCTTTCCAATTTTGATCGCGTATAAGTCAGAAATGAGGATGGATAGAAACATGGGCGTAGATCCCTGGGGGTGGGGGGGGGGGGGGGGGGGGGGCAAGGTGTGGCAGGGGGGACGGGACCCCCCTGAAATTAAGAATCCCCTCACTGAGAGGACCTGCCTGCACTTGCAAAAAGTGTAACTCTGAAACGGGGTTGATGTCAAAACAGCGACCTGTGGAAAACTTTCTGTATAGGTATTTTAAAGTTTTCTGTTTATTGCATATGGGCAAAATACAACATACAAGCATCGAATCCACAGATAACGTGTCGGTTAACCCCACATGGAAAAATCACTCGGGCCCCTGGAAATATCCGTGAATCCTCCAGATTTTGCACCCCTGGATAGAAAGAAAATTTATTAAAAAAAATCATAAATATAATTGAAGGTAAACTAACCTAGCTATTCTAACAAATGTTTAATATATGCATTTTTAGTTATACTGCGCTCATCCAACTTAAAAACCAAATTCATCCCACACCTTGGTGAACAAGTCCGGTGGGCAAGAGCCTCTTCAGTTGTGTGTCCCAACTGTGGCAAATCATTAGGTAGCGGCGGAACGTAGACGCGATATTTTTTGAAGCTCCAAAGGAAAAAAAAAAGTTGGTCTTTCTTCTAAACCTACCTAAAGTCGCGTGGCGTTATGTTAGGTGAACGTGGAGGCCAGCGGAAAAAAAGCGGCCTAGTAGTGAAATCGACAAACCACGGAAGGAAAGGCGTGGCGGGAGAATAGCTGCTTTCACAGGGACTCGAACCCACGTTACCTGATCTCATTCGTCTAATTTCCTTCCCAACTCCGGCAGATCACAGGGTAGCGCCGGTTCGGGACCCCAAATGCTACCTCGATAAGTCCAACTGAAAATAACCACAGCTCACAAACCCCCTTCTCCTTTACCCAAGCCCAGATTTCAGTCAGCTGGCGCTCTGGGCAGATAACGCTAATATAAGCCGCCTACCTTCCTCATCCAATTACCCCCAAATATCATAATTTTTGACGTGTAGTGACCATCGGCCTCCCGGCTCGCTTCCGCTCAGAGGCCACCAGGCCTGGTTCACACGGACGGCAACTTCGCTCCACCGGCCGATCCGCGACCCAGTGGCTGCGCTTCCCCTCGTGCACAGAAGAAAAAAAACATTTCTGTTCTTTTTACACGCTTTATATTAGCTTCACCTGTATGTTTGTATGTTTGTAACCGACTCCTTTGGGTGCGATTTTGACCCACTTTAAACGGCCAGATTTCATTCAAACTTTGTAGATTTATCGAGGTCCGATGACAATACACTAATTTGATAAGATTATTTCATTATTCAATTGGAAAAATAAGATTTTTTTTGTCAATTTATATAAATCAAACGATACTTTGCCAAGAAACAGTTTGTAATACTACAAAAAAAAAATTGTAACTTTGGTTATTTTTGAGTGTGTGAAACTCGTTTATCGAAAAATGGGCTCGTAATTTTATATTTGAATTAATCTTTCATTCAGGCATAATTTGTTTTTTCTTTTAAACCTTAGAAAAGATGATCGAACTCCAATAATTTGACTCTTTTTGTTTTTGATTTATCGTGCTCATTATGTGCACTGTTTATATGTACTGGATAGCTATTCAGGGAACGGTTTACAAATAACTTTTAACTATTGCAGGCACTCGGACAACACAAAGCATAAAAAATGCTCGGGTAAGATTCCGAACCCAGTATTACTGCGAACACTATTTCGTGGTGCTGCTGTTGTTTTCGTGTACATATATGTAAAAAAAATATCTGTGAGTTGACATGAGTATTTATGTTCCATTTACGTGTGTGTGTATATAAATACCGATTATAGACCAGTATTATTTTTTTGGTTTTATATAAATAGTTTTAATTTGTTGTTGTATAAAATGGGGAGGTAATGGCTGAATATAATTAAGTTTGTTTATTTTTATGTTGGTTTTTGATCTTTTAAAATTTTTAATTAGTTCTGATATTTATTTATGTGTTTTGATCCTGACTACTTATAGTAAATGTTTAGGAATACATACATGTAGTGAAGTGAGCGGCGAGGTCGCAGGCACAAGCGAGCGACAGGTCTGAACACGTCGCGCCAGTGACACAGTTGCTGGTGCGTGTCTGTCCCCACGCGCGCCGGCTCGGGAACTGGTCGTGTGAACTGCGGCCCGCCCGACATCCCGGTTTACACGAGGCGTGCGCGCTCGGGGTGAGACGGCAGGGGAAGGGGGGGGGGGGACAGCACAGTCAGCGACCAGTGCGTCGCGGAACTGACACTGTCATCCGTGGCCCACACAAGGGTTGGGACTGTGTGGACCCCTGGGTCCACGACCCGGGCCTCGTTTATTTTTATCTCAGTGTGTGAAATAAATGTATACATACTCGCTGTGTTTATTTTAGAGTAAAATAATATTATAAATAAAGCTTAGTTCGGACTTATAAAATAGTAACCATAATTTTATCCTGTATTTTCAGGTTAAATAACATTCTAAAAAAGAGTGTAGGTAAGAAATAACCAAGCAATTATAATGTAGCACGTGACTGTAACATTTCGTGACCGGGGGGGGGGGGGGGGGGGGTGTGTTCTCATATCCTGGGTTCAGGGCCCGTAATCGAATGTGGAGGCCATGCTGTCATCACTGTCTGTCTGGTCCGCCTGCCTGTCCGTGGCGTTGATCCAGGGGCTCGCAAATAGTCCCAGGCTGCGGGGTGCAGCCCATTACCTCTTGGTCTGTGGATTGTTGTTGCGTTTTGACGAGTTTTTGGAGAAGCGTTTTTTTTATTGGCCCGTTAGACAGGAGATGGCTGCGTTTTTGCCTTTGCTGTTTGTGTGTACTGGGTGAGTGGTGGTAGCTGGTGATGATGGTGAGTGTGATGGTGTGGAGAATGCTTCGCTCCCTGGTTCCGCCAAGTGACCACAGCCTAAAGAGCTAGTGCACCCGGGAAAAAAAAAGGGGGGGGGCAGAGGGCGTCCGCCCACCGACTCCCGCGCTCACATTCAATGACAGAAGGTGGCAATTTCTCTAACTGACCGACTGCCTTTTGCTGGCAACAGGTCGACCTGAAGCTATGTCACCATTCTGGAGTCTGGCTCGATGCCCTGCTCGCGACCGCAGCTCACACAGCGTAGTACTGCAGCTAGGACTTTTCAATGACAGATGGTGGCAATTTCTCTAACTGACCGACAGCCTTTTACTGGCGACAGGTCGACCTGAAGCTATGTCACCACTCTGGAGTCTAGTCCGACGCCACAGTTCGCGACCGCCCCACTTACACGATCATATTACACAGCCACAATGAGTGCTAACTGGCAGCACGACGGGAAACGGCATAAGCCGCCCCCAAAATGACCAGACCTGACCAAACCAATGCGGACTAAAAGTCCAAGTGCCCCACCCTTGCATAGTAGAACTTCTACCACGCCCCACTCTTCTTCCAGGACCATCCTTCTATTCCTGTAATCCACCTGCTTGTAATAATGCATGACCTTTGCATCCCGCATGTATGTGCCCAGGGTTTTCCCTCTGTCTATGGAGGTTTTACCTGGGCCCAACTTATCTAGTTTTAGTCTAGAATTAAGAGTGAGGGGAGTTAGTCATGGCGAAAACGTCTGCCATGGCTGGCCAATCCCCTCCTAGCACATGATGCACGTGACCTTTTCTGCATGGTTAAAAACCCGCATGTCTAGAGCGTATAGGGCTTGCCCTGAGACGCACTTAGAGTCTTCCCTACCTAGACCCCTCCCTTACACACTTAGTTTTAACTTAGGTTAGGAAAAAAAAAACACTCCTGGATGAATGGTGCGCTCGGTTGGGTGGGGGGGAGGGGGGGGGGGGGGGTGATTTAACGTCGACTCCTCGTTCGTAGTTCTCGCGCGCCGCCTTCAACCAACGAAACATATTTTGACGACGGAAGTCGAGTAACGGAAATGTGTAAAACAACCACGGCGCTGCCATCTGTTGCGGATGGCGCGAAACACAAAAAGGTTCACAGAGAAAAAAGGTAAACGTTACAGTATTGCTGTTTAGTGAATTTCAACAAGAGGGGCAGTTTATTCAATAAAATTTACTTGTCAAAAAAACGTTTCAACGTCTGGGTTCTGTTTTTTTTTCCACGCTTCCCCCCCCCCTTTTTTCACTCTTTTTTTGTTTTTGTTTTTTACATTTTAAAATTTCGGATTGATAATAAAATGATTCGATAGTCGAGGGAGCTGCTCCGGCAACGTATTCTAGCGGCGGGTGCGGAAACTACACGTGATTCGCGTCAAGAAATGTAGTTGAAAATAGAATTTGCGTGCCTATATTTTTATTACACTCGGCATTATTTGAAAGAATTCTACGTTATATTTCGTGCCCGAGTTTCGTATTAAAAGTGTGTTTGCAACACGAGAACTCCGAGTACTGAAATACTTTCTCACAGGTTTTTTTTTCTTTTCATTTTTTCTTTATTACTTTTATTTAAGAGGCATTTTAAAAATTTTAACAGTATACGTCCTTTGAATTTGTTGTTCTATTTTCAAGAGCTATTCACTTAGTGTAAAATAATGCGTGTAAACAGTCGTGCAAGTGATGATAACTACGCAGTTTACGCGACCTTTTACATCTACTACATTACACTAAGTGAATATATGTTGAAAATATTTGTGACAGGACAATAAATGCAAAGGATGCATCGAGTTGAAATTTTAGAAATATCTCTTAAATAAAAACAATGACAAAAAAAAACAACAAATCAACATGGTGTGTGAGACTGAGCCTTAGGCCATTGATTGATGTCATTAAGACAAGACATAAATACATATATGTTAATGTTAATGAATACATGAAACACACATGTGAAGTTTGCATGAAAGAAATACCAATCAAACCAATAGTAAACGATACGCCATCAAAATGTCTTGAAAACAATATGGCGTATTTCGGGTTTTGTTATCCCTGCCCCCCGTGAAACCAATACCACGACATGGCTCCAACCCGAAAGCCAAGACTTCCGTAACTAGACCACTCGTTACGCATAACATACATTTTTTGGGAAACCTTTTCACAGACGAGAGAGCCAAACGCCCGATCGTGCATCTTCGTTTTTTTTTTGTTCATTGTAAATGTGTTGATAAAAGGATACTAATGGTCAATTAGGTTAGGTTAGCTACATTATAAATACTTTAAAACATTGTGGACGGTTGATTTGGTTAGGATAGTTACATTAAAGATACGGGGAAAAAAAGCGAGTATGAACTTCGGGGAACTTCGGGTGTAGCTCTCTCGTCTGTGAAATGAAGGCTTCCCACATTTTTTTTACTCCCCTTCCCTTTCCGCAGAGTCGGAATGTGAAAAGAAACACTGGCCGCGCGAAATGTGGAGATGGGTGCTTGTTGCCCGGACAAGACGGCGCGGCGCTGCGACCCACGCGCTTCGCAGCCACAGGTCAATGTTCCAGGAATGCACCGTAGCGTGACCTTGAACGAGCGGGGCAACCCGTTCCTGTCAGTAGGTCACTAGGAGAGGCATTGTTGCCAACCGCATAGGCTCGATCGTCTTTCACGGACTTTTTATTTTATTTTTATGTGCAACATCTTAGCTTTCGCGATAGGTACGGCATTTGGTAGGAGTAATTTCGTGAATGCGACAGAAATCGAATGGAACGGAAATGTGTAACTATAGTGCTGCCATCTGTGGTGGATGGCGCGAACAAAAGTTCACAAAACCAAAGGGAAACTTTATAGTATTAACAGTTTAATGAATTGTAATCATTTGGGCAGTATTTTAATTAAAATACTTGTCGATAATCAGGTCCAAAGTCAAAGTTAGTATTTTTTTCAATGTGTTATTTTTTTTTTCTCGCTTTCATCGCAACCGTTTCATTATATAGTTCAAAAGTTCGATCTGGAAATCAAACGATACGCTAGTCGACGTAGCTGCCCCGGCAGCGAATTCTAGCGGCGGGCGCGGAAACAACGCCTGATTCGCGTCCAGAAATATAGTTTAAAACACATTTTGCGTGTATATATTATTTTAAAGAATTCTAAGTTAAATTTCGTATCCGAGTTTCGTATAATAAGTGTATTTGTAACATGAGACTACATGAATTGTCCATGGTGCGACTTCCGAATTTTTTTTATATAGTTTTTCGTTTCATGGTCCGTAGACCATCGTCAACTCAAAACTTTTATATATTTATTTATTTATATATGACTGCCGCAATTGTTCACAAATCTCTTCCAAACTGATACATAAACTATAAACATGAAAAATGTCGGTCGAGTTCGTTAATGGACAATTTCCGACCAAAGGGGTAGAAATGGAAAGGTTTATCGAAAAACAGAAAAATCGCCGTAACTCCCATAATGTGGAAAACCCCCGCCCCCCCACACACACAGTTTGAACGTATTATAACTCGTGGGAGTGATACGAAAAACGTTTGTCTGAAAACATTTTTGATAAGACCAAAGGGTGGAAAAAACAAGTGTTGGAGGACAAAAAAAAAACCCATAGCTCTGTTCGTAGGCACACCATCGAATTCGTTCGAAGTGTTTGTAAATCTTTATAACTTTATCTAAAACATTTGTCTAAAGCAATTTTTGATAAGACGAACCATTGCTGCAAGGGTTGGAATAAAAGGAGTTTAAAATAACAAAAAATTCATAAAATCCGTCCCTTGTACACTTCTAAATCCATTTATTTTTATTATAAAACATAAAAATACTATCTACAGCTACCATCGGAAAATATTTTTTATATGACAAACCATTACTGCAAGGGGATGAAAATAACAGAGATTGAAAGATAAAAAAATCACAACACTCTTAATATGCACACTTTTAAATTCGTTCAGATTGTTTGAAACCATTATCTAAAACTTTTGTCTGAAACAATTTGCATACGACCAACCATAACTGCAAGGGGTGAAAAAAAAAAAGGGTTGGAAGACAAAAAAAAAATTCATAACTCCCTTAGTAAGGACACAATCGAATCCGTTCACATTGCTAGTAATTCTTATAATTTTTATCTAAAACTTTTGTCTGAAAGAAAGGAGTTGAAAAACAGGGCTACAATTAAAAAAATAAATTATAATTTCCGTACCATGTACACTATCAAATTGGTTCTAATTTATTGTAAAATCTTTAATTAGTATAATCTACAGCTTTTGTCTGAAAATTGTTTTTTATACGACCTACAATGAATGGAAGGAGTGGAATAAACAGGGGTTGAATGACAAAAAATTGATAACTACCTTATTAGGCACACTGTCAAGTCCGTTCAAATTGTTTGTAAATCTTATAATTTTTATTTAAAACTTTTGTCTGTAACAATTCTTCATAACAAAAAGTTGCAAGGGGTTGATAAAACCTGGGGTTGGAATAAGAAAATAAATAAAACTTCCCTACCATGTACACTACCGAATACTTTCTCATTTTTGTTTAACTTTCTATGACTAAAACTATTGTTAAAATAATATTCATCTAACCAACCGTACCTGTAAGGGGTGGAAATTACAAGGTTTGAAAGTAAAAAAATAATAATTTTTTAAAATAGATTTACCATCCGTTATAATTTATTGTATAAGTCCCAAAATTCACCAAAAACTTTGGCTGAAACAAATTTTGATTAAACAATTTATTATCGTAAAAAACAAGATTTTAAATATTAAAAAAAAAAAGATTCAAAATTTCTTAGTATCAAATTCATTCATTCTTAAGCCTTGGTGCAAATCAAATTATTATACGACCACTTTATTCGTACAAGGGATGAAAAATAGTGTTTGAAGGTTAATACAATAAAATAATTACGTGGCATATATTAAATAATTATTTGGAATATAATATGAAATTCGTTCTAAGTTATTCAACGGTGGATACGGTCAGTTAGAAATAGTTGTAATATTATCGCGCTGCATGGAAAATGAGCCAATATTTAATTGATCATATTGTAATACTGGAGAACATAAATATGTTGTACACATTAATTTCTTAATATGTTCCAGAAGTTTGTAGAACTTTTCAAAATATTTCCAGAAGTAATAGGTACTTCAAAATCTACCTACGCCTGTACACTGTGTCGAAAGGGATTTTTTGTTTTTGCCGTGGTGCTCACATTTACAGGAGTGGCTGCTTTCTAATATTTCTTTAGACTATTTGCTCAGCCTACAAGATCTTTGAAAAGTTATCCTAAAAGGTGCAAGACTATTTCTTTTTTAACCTTCTGAACAGTTGCAATAACCCTTGCAGAAACGCCGATGCAGTCTTTCGTGGAAGAACAAGTAGCTTGCGTCTTTTCATGCATCATTGTGACCTTCCAAGGGCTTGTGACGCTACCTTTTAGAAAAAAAGTAATGATAGTCTGTTACTTAGCCAGTCAAAGACTGTCTACACCCTTTTGTATTTATCTAATACCTACTGTCAAATGAACAACTTGAACGTGGGAAAAAATTAAAATTTACCTGAAAATATAGAGTGAAGAATTTATAAACACAAATAAATCCCCACCGAAAAATAATAAAAAAAAGCATTTTTCATTGATACACCAGGTTGGGTTAGCGTGGCAAGAATTCGGATATCCTCTCACGACTGGTTTCACACTGAATGTTGACTTTAAATTAAAAAAAAATCATTCGGAAACAGCAAGTGTTGTGTTGGGAAGGTCATGCCATTTTGATGTAGCTTGCGTGCAGGCATCTCTGTCACGTTCGCACAAAGTGTTTCTGGGCTCGATGATTGTGCCGTTTTCGTAAGAAAGTTTCTGGTTTGTCTGACATCCTTGTCGATGCCAAATGTAGACTTTGATATAATAACCAGATTTAAATATTCACAAATAAGTTAATTACTTCAGGTAACTTATGTTTCTTTTTTCTGCTTATCTTGTATCACTGCCACGATTTATATAATGATTGTAAGTACAATTAAATCAGTAGAATAGTTTTTGGGCAATCATGTCATTCGTGTGAAAATCACACACATAAAAAATATAAGCGATTTCTCTACCAATGCGGAATTATTTTATACAAGTTCAAGCTTTTCTCAAAGGAAGTCAAACATTATTTACTTGAGCGGGGGAAAAAGGGGAAAAAAATCGCGGGGGTGAGGAAAGGCACAGAGCGACAGAAACCCAAGGTCATTTACATAAAAAAAAAAAAAAAAACACCCGCACACATACTTAGGTCTAAGATTCCTTTCTTTATTCCTTGCAATTTTTATTTTTATTTCCGGACATTCACTGTCTCTCGATGGCCCTGGTAGCCTATTCACTATGTTCAGCGATCTAAGTGCTCGCCGTTTTGACATAGATTTGGAAATAAAGACGCATAAACACCAGAACTGCTTCCAACGAACTCTGGTGGTGGTGATAGCCAAATATTTGCATTCACAAAGGAGGAGTAAATCATAGTTTGGGCACATGTATCGGGTCGAGTTGTGTGCTGTCGTGACACACGCTTTTAAAAAAGTAAGAAAAAATATATTATTATAAGTAGTGTATTATTTTATGGTAGCCTCTAAATTTGCTCTTAAATAAAAGGCAATGTTTTACCACCTATTTTAATTTTTTTAAAAAGAATGTGTAAGGGAGATTGTTAGCTATTACTTGGATATTCAAATTTTTTAATAACACGGTATGATTTTAAATTTTGATGAATATTGATTATTTCAAGCAGGCGACTACAAGGGTTGTCTGAAAAGTTTCCGAGCTCAACATGAAGATGGCAGCACTCGTCAACAAAAAATGGGGAATGTATTTGCTCATGCTTTGGAACGTACACTCTGAAATTTCAGCCATTTTGGACGTGCATTTGTTTTTTCAACAATCGTTTGCGTGAGTTGATGCGCGTTTTTTTTTGAAAATGGAAAATTGAGTAGCGAGCTGTCATTGAATATTTGTTTTTGGAAGGCAATACGTCTAAGCAAAATAGCGACGAGTTGACACTGTGCACGGGGACTCTGCACCATAATTTACCACAGGGATATTTCGGGCAGCTGAATTCAAACATGGCCATACCAGCTTGGATGACAATGAAAGTATGCGACACCGGGAGAGCGGTGATGACTGTTTTCTAGGATGGTCATGGGATCATCTTAATCAATCGTCTTGAAAAAAAACACATTACAGGAGCATACTACGTATCATTACTTGACGAACTGAAGGCAGAAATTGCAGAATATCACATTTTCAGAAACAAAAAAAAATATTTCACCAAGACAATTCATCAGCTCACATCTCAGCGGTTACAACGAATTGCGGATTGAACTGCTTGACCACCTTCCTTACCCACCAGATCTAAAGCCAATTGACAATTGTTTTGTTCCCTAGGCTAAAAGTTGCGCATGGGGGCAGAGATTTTTGTCGAATGATGAGGCCATCACCTTCGTAAACACTATTTTGCAGGCTCACACAAACAATTAAAAAAAAAAAAAAAATGCGCATCCAAACTGGCTGAAATTTCAGAGGGTATTTTCCAAAACATGAGCAAACACATTCCCCAAATTTTGTTGGGACTCGAAGCCAGGTCGTACATCCTAATACAGAAGCTGTATGTACTTTAAACTTTGGTTTAGTGTTCGAAAAATCCAAAATGGGACGGACCAAATCAAGACATGTTAAGTTTAATTCTGGTTGTTCATTTTCTGCAAGTATCAGGGAGACTCCCAACTTTATTGAGGTGTTCTAAAAAGGCAACAATTTATGCAAACATTTGAATTTGTTCGATAATTTTCGCTGTAGAGTACAATTTTTGCTTGCATTATGTTTTCTGAGAGATGTAAAATGAAAAAAAAAGATAGGTTCTTTTGATAGAGAAAAATCTGACGTTAATTTTTTTTTCTAGGTATGAGAATGTCGCTGCAGCCACAGAAAATGCTGCTCCTCTTGGCGTGCGCTGCACTGCTGCTGCAGACGGGGAGGTCTCAGGAAGGCGATGCCGAAACGACGACGTCCAGCGCAGATGCGGTCGCACTCGCGAGGAACAGCGACTACGAAGAGGAGGGAGACTATCTCCCGGAACCTTCGGCATTCGTGTCTCCCCAGAGCTCAAAGATATCAGGTCTGTTCGGGGGGAAGCCGTTCTACCTGGAAAAGGACCCTGTGACCGGGGTCGTAGACTTCAACACGAGGACAGTGAAGGTCAACAGCAGCAGCAATAAAGTTTCTAACGACGGCGGGAGCGAAGAACAAAGTAGTGTTGCAAGTCAAAGTGACCATAAAGATTCCAGCACTGATTCAGACCCCAGGCCAAACAATATTATTCCTTATAAGAACTTTCCTGGTAACCTCAACGAATTCACCAACTTACGAGTCCACGATTACAGCAATCACAAATATCACAACGATAAGTTTCCGCTGATATCTAGTTCCTATGCAAATACTAAAGTGCAAGGAACTGCTGGTAGCAACAATAATCACAGGCCTCTGTCTACAAGCCCAACACCACACCCATTTTACTACACCATGAACAGGGAAACTTCTACAAGGACCTCAACACCACCTTCTACAACCACCACCACCACAACCACTATAGCTAACTATAGTTACGACGAGTATGAGGAGTTCTACGAAGATTCTCAGGAGCAGAATGAACAACATGTTTCCGGTGGCGACCAGGATTTCTCTGTACATAACAAAGAGTCTCAAACTCAACCAGGAACATCATTTCCACACGTTGAAAAACCAGACTGGATCAATTCTGGCAAGCCACAAATACCAGAAAATCAAACTTCCTCGCCCAGTAAAAATAATGAAGCTGTTAACACTGCTGGGCTCTCAAATAAACCAAACACGTCATCAGTACAACCAGGTTATGGTTACGGAACAAATTATGGAGTAGTGCAAAACCATGCGGAGCCATCTTTTTCATCAAAAGAGCAGCAATCACATAAAAATGTGAACTTCCCACAAAGTTATTCTGACAAGACATCCACAGATGGACAAAACTTTGGAACTAATTCAACTGGAATACATAACATTTCAAGACCTAACCAGCAGTTTGATCATCATTTTGAAGAAAACACAAATGAACAATCAAATAACAGCCAGTATAATACTAACAACCATTATGCTATCGATAGACCACACCAATGGAATGGTGGTGCTCCGTACATTCATGATTCCTTATCAGATTCAAACAGAAAACCAACTGGCTCAGACTATTATGAAACAGATTTTGAAGGTGAAGAGGGAGAATATGATGATGATGATGATAATGCACACTATCCTGGAACCCAAGAAATGAAACACAAGCCTACAAATCAGAAATATCCCCCTGTATTGCCAGAACCCATTAGTACATCATCCGAGCCACCATTCAGATTTACAACAAGTACACTTCATAAATACACTACTACAGTGAGCACTACTCAACCAACAACAGCACAAAGAATTATTAAAATAACTACTTCAACACAACCACCAACAAGTACTTCTTTGCCATTGTCACAAAATATTGTCACATCTATGCCTTTGGGCACACATTTACAGTTCAAAACACCTTTACAACAAGCTACTCTCCCAAGGCAGCCTGAGCTCGGTGGATTCCAGAAACCATTGAAACAAAAACCAAACATTTACCAAACGACAGTTAAATCAACTGCTTCTGAACAGTCATCAGGATATCTGCAAAATTTGAGCACAAATGTTGTGGTTGGCGCAGGTATACATCAAGTTGGTTCAGGAAGTTTTAGCCAGGAAGGTCAAAATGTTCCTGTACGAGGACACTATGTGAGCACTGCACTGCAGGCAAGGCCGTATGATGAAAATGCAGAACCCTTCAAGCCAATACTTGGTCCACTCGACAACATGGAACATGTCCCGAACCCAAATGGAGAAGCTAACATAGTGGTAAGAGGCGGTATAGGATTTGGCAGCGGAGGCCAGTCTCTCAATCATGAGGTTCTTTCCAGACCAAAGTATCCTAGTACTGATGGAAGCTTATCCTCGTTCAAATTTCCGACTCGCATAGCAGATAAGCATCAACCACCAAAGGTTCATGGAGTTGAACCACCACGACCAGAACCACCATTAATTTTCGAGTCTCCCAAATTTCCTGGAGGTCATGTTGTATTTCCAGAAGAAAAGCCAGGCTCACTTGCTAAAAATGAATTAGTTACCAGTCAAACTGAAGTTATGTTAGACAAAATTACACCTCACGGTAGGCCCATAAGTGAAGAGACTTTCCCTCCAATAACTCTAAATCAACAAAGTACAACACAGAAGAAGCAATCACCAGGAAGAGAACCCATTCAGACTCCATCACCATATTTAATTCCACCAGCAAAGCCAGAAACTCTGCTACCTACTCCAAACTGGGATACACGTACAAAATTACCTCCATCATCTCAGAACTACTATCCTCCACAAAATCAAAAAGCTAGACCTAAAATAGACACAGTACTGCACAGTGCAGAGATTCCTCCAAATCGAGTAGTCAGACCGAACCCGAACAGTGGAAGGAGGCCTGGTATTCAGAACAATCTACCTAATATTCTACCCCAGTTCCGACCTAATGCCAAAAATTCCCATGGACAAGTAGAGCATAGTGTGAGGATACATCAGTACATGCAGCAAAGACCACCGGTGATAGGACAGAGACTTCCTGTTGGGTTAGTAGAGAGCCTGCAACCGCCACCACCTCCTCCACACATCCGCATAAACCGCAATGATGATGCCGTCACAGAGGATGATACAGAGGGGCTCCTTCCGTTTGACGGCATTCCACCGACTCCACCAGCGGTGCAGAGAAGACCTTTACTAGTGCATCGAAGGAACGGACAGCACGTATCCAGTCTTGCCAATGGCCGACCTCCAGTTGCTACGTTGCAGATGATGCAGTCACGACCTCTTTCTAGAAGAGATGATTTTCCTGACGCCAAACACAATTTTGCTCCCCCAGTACCAAAGTATCATTCAGTGCCTCCTGTAAATGAAGAGGAAGAGTCCAGTGATCACCCGTTATTTGTTGTTTATCCAGTAAACTCGGCTCCGGTCAACATTCGAGGAGGTTCGGACAGTAGTGGCGTGGTAGTAGGAACTCGCGGTCCACAGCTCCCACTGCCACCATCAAATTTGGAAAAAGAATATGGTTTACAGACAGGAACTGATAATGGTGAAGACAGCAGCTCAGCAGCCATAACATTCATTCATCATAAAGACCAAGAACCTTTGCTGCAACTTCCAAAAAATAAGTATGACACACCGATTCTTAAATCACCGTCTAAATCAAACCAAAATGTACCACCCTCCCCATCAAAATCTGAATTTCCATATCCTCTTGAAAAACCTAATGTTTTTATAGTACACAGTGAGAAAAAAAGTGATTCCTTTCCAGAGAGACCACAAAATTTGAATAAGAATGAAAATTTATCAGAACACGGTGGTGACAAACACGACAATAATCCAGAAGAAACATTTCAAGCAGAAGTTTATAACAGCAATGTCAATGAACGTGAAGATAATGCAGATATAAACGTCATACCATACCTCCAAGATTTCATGCCATATGCTACAAAGAAACCTTATTTAAAAGAAAAATTCACAGACAAAGAACCTTATGTCTATGGGAACAGAAGCAATGGTTGGACATTAGTAGATAAAGCCGAAGAAGCTAGGATTGTCAACACACCAAATTCAAACAAAGAAGTCATACACTCTGCGGCACCAATATCAGTTACATTAAAAACAGTGCAGTCAAGTTCCGCTCCTGTCTCCCTCGCAACTACAGTGCATTCTTCTGGACCTTTCAGGATTACAGACAATCCCAGAACACCTTCCTCCCCACCCAGCCACCATCACGCTGTCGTCGGGGCCGGAGGTTCGGAGTTCACTCTTTCAGCGGTGGTGCACACTCAGCCCCACGACAACCACCGGCCCGCCGGCGTGAACCCTCCCTCTGTGAGCGCGGTCACTTCCCCTCCGCCCCTCAACTTCCAGGCCCCGTTCCTGGCCAGCGCCAACGTCGGCGCCGCCCCGACCAACCAGGGCTGGAGCGTCGTCGGAGGCGGGGCGAGCGAGATTGCGCGACTCGGGACCGTCGACAGGGCCGACTCGGTCGCCGGGGAGTCCGGCATATCGTCTGCGAGCACGGAAGGGAGTCACGACAAAGAGGCGACCAACTTTGACATAGAGAACTTCAAACCGCAGCTGTTTGGAGGTTTCAAACCCATCTACACCGATCCCGAGGATGAGGCAAGTGGACCACCTTCGCACTCGACAAGTGAAAGAGTGCAAGCTGCTGAAAGAGAAGAAAAGAAACTCTAGGCGGTATTTCTTTAGAAACTCTACTATCCTACGAGAACTCTCTTACGAGAACTCTAAGGCTTAAGGTATTCGCCTACCTGGCACACATTTTTGCTCTTTTACACCCTTTCTGATGATATAATTATAGAGTCACCGCTTAAAGCTTCAAATGTTCATGGAACAAATTGAAATTACTGCACACCCACTCATTGCCTAGTACATCGAGGCAACTGGGCATATTTTGTACGTGCCATGTTGCATTCCACATAAAAATTATAATAATAACACCAGGTAGGCAGATCCCTTTAAGTCATTTGAAGGCTGCAAATATCACTGTCTGACTTACGTGTCAAGTGAATATAGAAATGGTTTTATAAAAGTGAATGAACTTACTAAAACGTAAGACATTGCTCATATGCACAGACTGTTTAATTTTGTATTAAATAAAAGCCATTTTGGCATCAACAAAAGTTTGAACACAATCTAGTTGAATATATTAAACCTAAAAAAAAAGTGATTTTAAGCTGATGCTTACAGAATATTTTTGGTTTAAAGTTACGAAATTACTTCACATACAATGTTTACAGCAGATTGGCCACTGGAAAATCAAATACATTGAGTGACTGTTTATTTTTAAGCTATTTCATCAAACATCATTAAAGCACAAACACTTTGCACGTTTCGATGTTCTGAGCCAGTAGTTAGAATTCTCAAATATTTATTTTTTTGTATTTATTTATTATTAGGTGCCTAGTTTTAGAAATGAGAGCACTACTGCAAAATGAATATCGAAACATAAGAAGTATTTGGTTGCACATTTCACACTTCTTAACATCCATGTGTATTTTTTTTAACTGTATTAACAAAGGTGAATTTTATGTATTGATGAACATGAGCTTAGTTATTAATACATAAGCAATTGAAATAGTGTACAAATGTGTAATTCATAATTGATAAAAGCCTCTTAAACTTGCTAGTCAAAAAACTAACATAAAATAACTTTGGAGGTAATTAAGTAACTTCAGCCCAATACAACCCCCAGCATCCAAATATAGTCAGGATTTTCTATAATAATTTTGTTGCCTTTTTTTAAAGAATACTGTTACTTTTTAAATTTTTAATAATTATTTAAGTTCTTTGAAACATTGCTAAGACACATCTGTTCATTT
The DNA here is from genome assembly GCF_032445375.1 of Bacillus rossius redtenbacheri. Classification (NCBI taxonomy): domain Eukaryota; kingdom Metazoa; phylum Arthropoda; class Insecta; order Phasmatodea; family Bacillidae; genus Bacillus; species Bacillus rossius. The sequence continues at coordinate 340,694,990 of NC_086330.1, read as the reverse complement.
GTTTATGAATCACCTGAGCAGTTGTAACATTTCATAGCAGTGAATGCAATGCAATTAACATCATGTATGTAATTAGATTATCTTATCATATGTTTTGTATTATTTACATGTTAAAGGGCACAAAACTCAAAAATAAAACTTTTAAAAAGTTAATAAACTTCCTTTACATATTGAGCAGAAGAATCATAGCTACAAAAATTTTATGCAGAAAATTGAAACAATGTTAACGTTATCACAATAGAAGAGTTACAAAAAAAATCAGCTTTATTGTACTTGCAGAATTTTCTGTGGAGGAATGGGTAACTGTTATGGTGTTTGTTGTTAAGTGTATCGTTTATAAAATTTTTATATGTTTAAACACACATTTATGCCTGGAATTTTGGTATAGTAAGTGGTTCTCAAGTGTTCTGATAAAATTAGTACAAGACTTATAAATATACTGTTTTGGGCTACATGTCCAACGATGGCAAACGTTAGTTACAGTGCAGTTCGAATCGGAAATACATGAATTGAAACACTATTTTTTTCGTGTTGCATAAACAAAATAAGATATAAGACTGTTAACGATAAAACTGTGTTCACACGATAAATGACTTCAAATGAACTGCACTTTGTCTACGAGGTCTACCCTCATCCCCACCAACTTTATAGCTGGTTTTCCAAGTCCTAAATGAAAATTCTTGGCAGTCTGTGACTGCTCAGGCTGCAAGATTACTGCAGGCACGAAAAGAGAGTAAAATAAACATTTTATCTAAAATATTAGTTGTTTTACAGTTCAATACTGTAGGCCTATGTTCTTTTGCCTGGAAGTATAAATGACTTAAGATGTTATTTTGAAAGAATGGCTACAAAAGCCATGAGTGAAAAATGATTTTATAACATTTTTCTGCAAAGAAGCTTTTCGTTTTTCTTTAATTGGAATGAGAGAATTCACATATGTATGTAAACTTGACTTTCTGTAAATAGTTGTTTTAATAAATACTTGGAACACAAATCATAAATGAAACTCTTAAGTATTTATTTTATAAATAAACCTAAATCAGTCCGCATCAATTTAATTAATGAATGTCTTTAGTGAAAAATATTTAAAAAAAAATAATAATTTTGATCACATACTTAAGTACATGATTATGCTTAAAGTGTGAAAATATATTTTCTTGTGTGACTTCTTTTTTAAGTTTAGCAATGCACATTGAAGTTTTGCTTACATTTATGTCATAGTGATGATGTAACCAATTTATGTTTATTATGAACTATTATGTAAAATAATTTCTTAGGAATAACTTAACTCCATTAATGACTAGTACTACAAATAGTATTAGGTAGGTACACAAATTAAATGATAATTTTTTGATTAAATTAACACTGTCCATAGCATTTAAAGTTTTAACATGACGTCTTTGGGATACTGTTACCTTGCGATGGATGCGTTCATTAAATAGGGAATTGTTTAAATTTAATCTCTAATGATTTTAAAAGGGAAAAATAAAATAATTCTCCCCAAAAACCTTGAATATCTACCAGTTCTGATGTAACATATTTGTAGTTCTAAGCTTTGAAACGCTACTTTAAGTAATGCTTAAAAATAAAAACTTTATTTTCTGGAAATTTAAATTTTTTTTGGGTGCAACATGTTCAGAGGGGTAAATCGAACCCAGATTTTCTAAAATCAGAATCTCAAATATTTTAAAGGCAATTTATTGTTTTTTTTTTTTGCACAATATCTTCTTTTACAAAATCATGGGATAAATACAGTAATATAACAATCATACGTAAAGAAAGACAAAAAAATTATCAAGGTGAGCAAGTACATTTTTTCCCCCGAAGTTCAGAACACTGTACAAGGTTATAGAATAATAATAACCACAAAGAATGTTATTCACATCTACTACACAACAATACGATCCATATACTGTAATTTATATATTTACTTTTTACATAACAGTGTTATATTATTTTATAAACAAAACAAGTATCCAATAAGAGCAAATGCTTATAATATAACAAAATAATGCAACAAAAACAAAATCAATATGAGGGAAAAATACAGATTACTTTGAGCATAGGAGACACTGAAAAAAAAAATGTATTTATTACTAGTTTACACATAATACTCCAAGCACTAGTTTCGAAGAAGTCAATCTGGTGCATCATTTACTTCCATCACAAAAGCTTGTAACTTTTTATTCATTATAGTAATAATAATATAGAGAATAATAGTGAATATGAGATGATAAAAATACCAACAATAAAACCTAATGTCACCAAAAGCAACATTCTAGTAACATACAATTCATTATAGCTCTGATTTTTACCTTTAACTGGTGTAAGGCCCCGACATACCCCACTTTTAGAAATATTTTTGCTATAGTTTCAATTTTAAGTTATTTACCCAAATTTTTGTTTTGACAGGGCATAAATAATGTTGCTTACTAACAGGTTACTGCCTGTAATCACCAGGAGAAAATTACTAATTATTTAATGGGAGCAAATATATCTGTCACAATTACTACAACAGTCTGCAAATCACCTGAAAGGCTAAAATCTGCAAGATTTCCCAGGGAGACAGCGGAATTACATTACATTCCCGTTTCACACTTACAATTTCGCAAGCAAAAGCACCCCCAAAGTGAGGGGCTTTTAGATTCCTAACAGGAAGAAAATGGAGGGGATTGGGGGTAGATTTACGATTTATACATCTCCCCCCACCAAGGGCTTTTCGTCTATGGTTGGTATCAATAAATACTCACAGCTATGTCCTAAGCCTTGTCCAGCCCTTAAATACTAAATAAAAGTTGTGGCTTGGTGTTTGAAAAACAAATATGGCGGGGCCTAATCTCCCTTAACATACAAACTACTAGCAATACCGTGAAGGGATTAACAAACTTGTTCCTCTCAAAATCTGAAATACAACAATAGCTCTATGAGAGATTCAAATATCAATATTTACAATAAAAATATGACACAAATGATGGCACAAAGAACTTCAAGTACAAAATCTCTAAAATGTTACACATCTGTACAACCGACATAAATGTGGGTAATACTGGACAGTAAAAAAAGTAACAAATTGTGTATGCACAAAAAAGAAATACATAATATTTTTATACACAGAGGGAAAACACATGAACATAAATGCATGTGCTTAGAAATTGAACAGAAATAATAAAAAATAAATCTGATAACCACTTAAAATGTGAAACCACGCTACTGTAATGGTATTGTTTTAATATCAAACTTGGTAATAACATTTACTTATAGAACCTTAACAAACATATAATCGTACAATAGCAGTCCAAATAAAACTGTTGGTCTTGTACATTTACAATAACAAAAAAAAATTACATCAGGATAGGAATATGACAAAAAAAAATCAATATGGCAGTAAACACTTTGGCTGTTTCTGAATTGTTGCCTAATACACAGGACCTAAAAATTGTGAACTGAAAAGAGCACAGCCAACATTGCTTAATTTTTATGTTCTTGTGTTCACTAACTCATTTACTTACAAAACAGTCCTTTTTCATAAATACGCTATTATATGTTTTTGAAATTTCCATAAAAAGGTTGTACCAAAAATCCAATATTTTTTAAGTTCCAAAAATATTTGTCTAAACTTAAATTAACCAAGAAAAAATGTTTTATCTTTTTAATTTTTAGTGCAAGGTAACAATTGGCGCATCTAAGAGAGTTTGTTGGAAGAGGATAAGGGAAGCTAAAATTTAAAAAAATTACATTTTGGGGGAAAAACACAAAAAAAAAAAAAAATAAGGACCATGAGCATCCATTTACTAATTAATTAGCCCATCAGAAATGTGGGTTTTAAGTTGTGGGACAGACAAATAAAGAAGTCAGAAACAGCCATTGTGACAAAAACTACATGAAACATGTATTACAGATATGCATACGAAAGATGCTAAATTATAAGAAAAAATCCTTCAAAATATAGCCTGTACACATCATCACAAAACCAGTTCACAGTTCATCTGCAAACACAATCGACTAGCAGCCAGGTTCAAGAAATACCTAGTTTACAAATAAAGTAACTAGGCAAATATGTAATTGATAACAAAAGTTTTGGCACTTAAGATAATCATAAAAGAAAAATGTGATGTTAAACACTTGAGAGTAAACATTTGTAAATTTTTCACCATCAAATCTTGAATCAAATACGAATCCAATTAAATAAAATTGATATGAAAACTAAATCATGTTGAAATAAGGAAAAAGATTTAATAAAATGAGACTCTTTTTTAGTATCTTTTGGTCAATTTTCTAGCATGTTCTACTGATCACAAATAGTTCCAATGAAAACTAATATGCTGAAAAGTTTAAAGTCATTCTGCTTTGAGTAAACAATTCAAATGCCTTAATTTATCTGAATTCATTGCACTTTTCTTCATTTTAGAGAAAAATTCCCCATAATTCATTATTTTCTTGATAGTCCACCCTCACTCTTCTTTAACCTTCCTGACAAACCTTATCTTGTTTATTATCAACTTTGGAACATTTTAAAATGCAAAGCAACAAACAACCAATTTCTTTACACATAGGTTACAATCAAACAAATGCTTACGAGAGCTTAATATGTATTAAGTAGCTCTCAAAACTTTCATGAAATCATCTTCTCTAGCACAGTTCATTATGGTTTTTCTGCCACTAGGATAAAATTATACACGAGTATTTTTTTACTCAAGGAACAAGAGAAAAAAAAAAGAAGCTTTTTCTTTCACTTCACATTGACAGTCTGTGTTTATTCTTCTTTCAGTCTTTTATTTTTGATTCTAAACTCTGTTTTAAGTTTTCTTGTTTTCTATAATATTTTCAATTATTTTTACTTCAGTGTTTTACTTTCTTCTTTATTTTTCTTAAATTCCATTCACATTCTCATTACTTTACAACCTTAACTGTAAAGACAATATATGTTTATTCTGTATTTTATAGTGGTATTATTTCCTGATCTATCATATGATCAGAGATCATCATACAGACTACTGTCTAATAAATTTTATAAATAATCATAGTATATTATAACTAACTGACTAAATATACTATCTAGTTTGTGTTTACATGTATTATGTAAAAAAAATGTTAGTACACTTGTTTGTACCTCTATCAAAGGTGAGAAACTTGTTTGAGGTGAAATTACCACTTTTAACATAAAATTAAATTATAAAAGGCTCCTAAAACTTTAAATAAAAAAACCTTTAAGTCCCATACAGAAAAAAATCACTCTAACATCAGTGAATTTTTAAAGTAAAATGGATGCAAGTCAAACAATCATAATTTACTATTCCTGAGAATAATTTAAAACACTACAATTTTTTCAGATTTGATTCAAGATCTGAATTGTCACAAAATACACATTCAAGTCTAAAAATAACCTATGAAAAATGTCTACTTAGTAAAATATTTTCAGTACAGGTGTCACTAAACAACACGTAAAATGAACAATGGCAACAAAAATCGGAGATTCAAGCAAAAAAAAAAAAAACTTGCCCGCCTCAAACACCGTCTCAGCAGAATGAGGCTGCTGCAAGCACACATCCCCAGTGATAAACAGATAACTTCCAACAGAGAAATTGCTGTTCAAACCCCAAATGCACAACTGCACAGTCCATGGAAAACTAGCATACAGGAAGTTGATGTAAAAATTCCATTAAATAGTTCAAACGAAATATGTTATTTACATGTTTCACACGAAAAATCAAGTGATTTTTAAATTGAAACACTACACAAATCTATGGAGAAAAAATTTAAATATTACGAGTCTACAATTGTGTTATGAATTGAATGTGACTGGAAAGAAAAGAAAAAAAAAAAAAAGAAAAAAAAAACACACACAAGTAGCTTGAGGAAATGTAGGTAGACTTTACATTCCCAAATTATTTACTAGTTAATTAAATATTCAAGGAGTAAAAGATCTGATGGCTGATGGAAGTTAGTGGATGATTAGGGACAAGATTATACGGTGAATTGCGATAAAACCAAACTATCACCGAAAAGCACCTCAATACACCATATTACACTGAAATACAAGTCAATACATAATAAAGCTATGAAATGCAACAAAGTTAATAAAATTTATTATTAAAATATTTAATCACAACTCAACTCAGATTACAAAAATGTAATCTTCTTATGTATATAATTCAATGAATGTAAATTATTTAGCATTAAGTTAGTACCAAAAAGGTATGTACGAAATAAATTGGACAAATTTGTGTTTTTTTTTTATACTGCAACTGTTTTATCGACTAATTTTTACATAACGACAGTGGTATATTTTTCAACGCACATATACTTGTGATTTAATTGTATTGCTTCCAGAAGTTTTGAAATGCTTATTACAAATTATTATATTTTAGAAGTGCATCATGTATCAGTCAAAATGACACCATTTTGGTAAAGTATCGTTGAAGAAGTGTCGTATTTGTTGAAAATGGTGCTATCTTTATTGGGGGGGGGGGGGGGGGGGGAGGGGGGGACGACCATGAATAAACAGAGTTAATAAAAAATAAAAACAATAATTCCGAAATCTCCTGTTTTAAAAAGAAATTGGCCTAAAAAATAAAACCATAAAATCTGATCTCTATCGATAATGCATAAGCTAAAATGTTATTCATAGTAGTAATACAAAAAGGCTTGAGGCGACAGGGCCTCCCAAGGTTATAGTGGGGTACAAACCAGTTGAGTAGGCACCGACCCAATGCTCGACAATTTTGAGTGATGCTGGGAGCTTGAATACAAACACACCACCCTTGTCACATGGGTGTGATGTATTAGCGAGCAAGACCATCGAGGACTCATTATGAAGAAATTGAAAGATACAATGTGTCTCTAAAGTGTCCTTGGGGTTTTGAAAATTTATCATGAGAGAACTAATTGCTAAATGCCACCTGAAGCAAATTAAAGCAAAACTCGGGAAGTTTTTGAAGTGAAACTTCTTTGGGTGCGACGAGAGTAAAATTTCAAGGCCGGATTTTTAATGCAACATTTTCATGAAATGTTTCTGACAAGAGAATTGGTACATGGTCAAAGAGATATAAAGAGAGCACTATGCTATATACATTGCTGGGCTTGTTTTCATTCTCTTTGTGCAATGATTCATCCCCCACCAAAAAAAATTATATATAACCAAGAGAGACAGATGAACGAAAGAATAAGACAGAGGCACACACGCTTGTTTTAGAAAATAGGTATAGGTATTCTCTAGTCAGCTGCAAATGCCTTGAATATTATATTTGCTACCAGCACGCTTGGATTCCTCCTTGTGCAAATAGCAGCGTAGAGAACGCTGTTGAGACAGTTCCTGCATTTCCTGCATAGATAGCACTACCTGAAATGAATTTCATATTTAGTTGAGGGATTTGGCATGTTGCAATTGGGAGAATTGTTTGAAGAAACAGTAACACACACAGTTTTTCTTTATGGTATAAGTATTTCAACAGTGAGTAATATTTATTGTTAATCAATCAAAAATTATTGATATCCTGAGCAGTCATTTTGAAGTAAATAGTAATTTTGTTAATTCATGTTAATTAATTAATTTTTATTTAAATAAAATATCTAATAAATACAAAAAAAGGTTAGGATTATTAAATACTTGAAAAATAAATTAAAACCCAAAAAACACGTGTTGTGTTATTTTTAGAAAATTATCTTCTTTCTCACTAAGACATTTTACCCTTTATGATATACTTATGAGTTGTTTAAATTGTCAACGAAGTTTAACTTCTATCGCATGTACTGAGTTACACATGCTCTTTTTTCTTCTTTGCACCAACAGATGACATAAGTTGCAGTCTTTATTTGTGTTCAGTCAATTTGGTGTGAAATGGCAACTATTCAAGAGAATGCATAGCTTTTTGAAACAAAATAAGTCACCCAAACTCAGCGTAATTACCACAAACAGTAGCAACCTCCTACTGACTATACACTAAGAGACTGTGTTCCAAACACAGATCAATGGACTTGATGTCCTGAAGACCAGGAATGTGATCTTAAAGATTCTAGCAGACATACTCTGCAGAACATGGCCAGAGCTAGAATATTGTCTGTGAGCTACCAAGAGCTTCTAGAGTTTAAGACCACATGTAGCTAGCTCAATTAGTATTCAAACTACAATTTTTCAAAACCTCTAACAGACTTTACAGACATACTGTACTGTACAGTTCCCAGAAAAATATTTACAGGGCGTTAAGTAAAACTAGAAACATGTGAAATGTACTGAAACACTGATCGTGTTTTGACATGACAGTTGTAAATAATTTTAGAAAATGGTTATTGTGAATATGAACATTAGTTTGCTTCTGATCCTTTATCACTTCCAACAATCTTGCACCACACTCCCAAAATCCACAGGCCAGCTATAATTTTGATGACTACAATATTATCACATAAATTGTACCAAACAAACCCAAGGACAAACTGAAATGCAATGGCTGATGCTATGCAATTTGGCAGAAATATAATCACATTTTACGTTGCAGTCACAAAGTAACTGATATTCAGATACGGTAGCAATTACATTGAGTTACACATTGTGCAAATTGCAGTCGTAACCAACCATGACGACATTCATCCACTATGCTGTTATTTTTGTAAGCTAGAGTTACTTCAATTAAAATTTAGAATTTATCACCAGCAAATACTTGAATCTATAATATTGAACAAGTAAAACATACTAATTGTTTAATTTAGTAATGGATGCATAATAAATAAGCACTGAAGTAAATCTCAAATACCAAGATGGTTGTTACATTTTCTTTTCGTTACTATTAATGAAGGGATTTTCCTGTAAATATATTCCAGTGTTTCTCTTGGATTTGTTGTTGGTTACAAAAATTTTCTGACCAGATATTTTCTAAATGTTAATTTTTAACTGTAAAAGCTCATGCAGATAATCATAATAATGAGCACTTGAGCAATTTTTTTTACCCTTTTTGCCGCTATTAGACGAAACATAAAAGTAGAAAGAGCTATTGTGATTAATTAACAGGAAAAGCCCCACACATAATTGTACTTAAAAGAAATTGAAATAACCATGATGGCGCAAGAGACTGATCCTTAACACAGTAGAATACAAATTTTCATTGGTAATGTAAAAAAAAATTATTATTTCAAACAGAACATAACTAGATTTAAAAATACTATTTGTAGTTCAAAATTAAATGATGTGTGAGAATACATTAGAAACATACAAGTTTTAATTCAACTTACAAAAATAACTTGAACACCATAAGAATAACAAGAATAATAGTGTGTTTGAAAGTTGGCATGTTAATGTATGTATGTATATATCTATGTATGTAACATATATGTATGTAGGTAAATGAATACCTAGTTCAAATGCCAAAATAAACTATGAGCAACACCAAAAAACACACAAATATTGGTAAGGATACAAAAATGATTAATTCTCTTTACATTTCAGGTGTGGTAAATGTGGCATGTGAGAAAATCATCAATTGCAATGGTACAATCCAATAACTGAGGGAAAAAAATTACAAATTTCTGTGAGTGGTTAGGTCAAGCATAAAAAACGATAATGTATCTATAGCTAAATGATAAACATATCAGACAACTCACAGTTATTAATTTCAGCTAAATGAAAACTGAGTACGAATGCAGAAATGAAATAAATTCTGTCCACTAAGATAAATAAGTGTACTTCAATTCCTCTATAAATGCTAGACTATGTAAAGTGACACCTGTACTGAACAATATGTATTTAAACATATATACTTTTATAAAATTAAAAAATATATTAATGTATAACTAATTGTAACTTTTATAATGATTTGATCACAATTTAACGTAAAATACAATACAGTTGGCAATCACAGCTGTTTGTTCCAAGTTTACAGCTATACAAAACATCTCAAAACGAAGTTACAATATTTTTGATACATCTCAAAATAATTTAGCAATACTATTCTTTTATAAACACAGTAAAGGAAAAAAATATATATATATATATATATATATATATATATATATATTTATTGACTAAATTCAATGATTTATTAACAAATATCTAAAAATAAAAGCTCAGGAACCCAATAGTAATTTTTTTAACAGCACTCATCACAAAATAAGTTCTAAATATCACTAAGGAATTATTTCTATAAAACTAATTTAAAGACGACTTCAATTTTAGCATGCTTTTATTTCACACTGTGAGAGATTGAATAAATATAGAACCGAAATACATATGTATGATTAGCATACATGACGATGAACTGAAGTTTTATGCTGCAAACATGCATGTAATATTATTTATAAATCCATTCCTTATGGATTCCACAATAATTACAAAAGTTGACAAATGAGACTACTTTAGACACAGTTTATACTACTTACAATACATTTAGCTTATAAAAAAAGAGTTCTGGGTTTTAAAATTGCCATAGTACAACAGCTGAGAGAAACACCTAAGGACATATCCCAAAAATGTCTAATGCATGTATAAAGAATGGCTAAAAAACACTAAGGAAAAGAAAATCTTGTAGATGAGATGCTTTAATATTTTCTAGAGTTAGCATTTATAAATACATCTTGTCATTCTGAGATTTTATAGTTCATAATTATTTTGTTCCATTTGTTAAAATGTATTTAATATAGTTTATCACTAGTAGGAAAATTTTCCTAATTATTGTTAATAGTATATTTATGATGATTTATGATGATTAGGCCAAACAATGAAGGTAATTGATCAGTTCATGGAACTGGTCTGATAACAAGGACAGAGAGATGACTGAGATTGTTATTAATTACAGCTTAAGAATTTACATTATTATTTTGTATCATTGAACACCTACAACACTAAATGCAATCTGATTGCACACACACCCTTTCAATAATGTATTAACAGTAATAATAATCTTAATAAGTGTAGATAATATTACAAGATTCAATTAAAAAAAGGTGTACATAATTTATGAATACAGCGTTACACTGACAAAGCTTGGTATTAGTTGAAATCACACTTTGTAACAAGAGCACAATATAAGACAGTGTTTAGACAAGTTCTGTAAATGGTACAGCAAGTATGTAAAGTTTGGACTGAATTGTCAGCGATAAATGAGAACTGTAATGTCCTCACATCAGTTTGAGGCATTTAGTTCCATCCTACAAAACAGAATATGGTTCAGTCATTGTAGTGCACAAAAAGTGCCAGAAAACAAAATTAAGTGACAAAAATTAAGTATTCAGTTGTTTTCCTAAACTAACGGCTGTGTTAAAAACATTTTATAGTAACAATCACAATTTGTATAGTTATTTATGTATTACCTGCAGTAAAAAAAAATTATTTTTGCTACAACCACTTGCAATTATTGGTAACAATTCATTTTTAGAATAGTAACCATACCTCAAGTTTAACATATGTTAAGTGAATTTTGACAAATAATTACAAAACACATGGGGTGTATTATTATTAGGTACAAAATTCAGTGATGTGGTTTATTATCTTGGTTAAACACCTCAGACAATACCTGACATAATGTAGATAGTATGCAATTATTATATTTTCCATCAAACTAACACAAATTTTCGTAGAAGGAAGTTAAAAAAATTTTTGCCACATAACAGATAAGTAAAATCAATTTTTCTAAAAATACACCTAGGTCACAGTATTAAAAAATAACTTAACACATTGAAATTAAATAATATTTTGTTGAGGTAACGAATCACAAATCACTCAACATGATGCACAAGAGTTGGACAAAATGCAGATATTTTCCCAGTTGTTTATTTCTGGCCACCTATCCACAATAGTGACACACAATTACCTGCAGCACTATAGGCTTATACTTTTATTTATTTTGATTATAGAAACAACTTCTTTGAAGACAAACCCATTATGTCAAAAAATGATGGAACATTTTTCTTTACAGTTGTTTGGAACTACCAACACTTTACAGCAGATGCATAAGCAAAGTTTTACACCAAACTCCATTAAAGAGACGACATTAGGGCTCTCACAAATGATTTTTGTTCACTTGTCGTCTTCCGAATAAGTCACGGAAATCAAAACGACTAAACTGTCGTAGAATAGTGTGATTACTTTTGGTTGACAGCCAATGATCAAACTTTAATTAGTTCTTGCTTAAAAACTACAAATACCTGACTGTATCATGATATTTTACACATAAATCCAAATCACATACAAACAACTGTAAATTACTGCATAAAAGTTCTTGAACTGTGAGTGATTTAACAAAAATAATAAATTATTACTAGCCATATTAAAAAAATTATAAATAAAAAAATGTATTAGTGTTAAAATATGCAAGTAAAATCTTGCACTAAATCCAAGCTATTAACAACAAAATAAAAATTATACATAAAAAAATTCTGAGCAGATACTATTATACAAACTGCTGTTATTAATTATGCTAAAATAAATTTGGTTGGGGAGGGCAGGGGGGGATATAAAAACTTCTAATCATGTTTTTATTTACAAAAGATGTTGAAAAGAATTACTATTTATATTTGCTGCACTGAAAATTATTTCTCATTACAAGGATCATTACTTTAGCAACCAACCAACCAACTAACCAACCAACTAACCAACCAACCCACTGAAGCACTTATATTACTGTCTGACAGTAATTTGATCACGTGCAATATCACAAGACACTAGCTCAAACTACAATAATTCCTGGAAAGGACAAATCCATAAAAACGCTCACTATCACATGCTACCACTGGTTCCTTACTTCTTGTCATCCATCCTTAGCACTTTCCTCCTACGTTACAATCAAATATATTGCTCTGTACTCGGTACCAACGGGTCCACATCTCCCGCACACAAATTAACGAACAGTAAATAAATACACCTCTCTCACAACGGATTCCCAAATAAAATTTCAACAGCTAAATCAAATGTTAAAATAAGTTCACCAAAGATGTGATGTAAAAACTTTTCAGAAATTAAAACAAAGGTAGGTAATTAATACATAAAATGATATATATGGAATCCTAACTCGAAATGTAAAAAAACTGAAACTATGACGTGGATCGGTAAGACTGCATGGCAAATCAAAAATAATAAGCCGTTGGAAAGCTTCGTTTATTTACAATCCTACTGGTGAATCACCCTGACCGTCCTGCTCGGCCCAGCAGCCGTCTGTTCAATGGAGGTTGGTGCGAGCGGGTAAGTCAAAGAGGAATACAAGTTGCGACGAGTGGCCACGTCTACTTGTGGGCGGGGAATGCGAATGGGGATGAAGTGGCTCCCGAGCGGTGGAAGTGGACGTTCTGCCACTTGCTGTCCCGCTTGTGCCACACGCGCGTCTCCTCCGACTGCTGGGTGTGGGCCTGGCCCTGCCTGTGGGCACACACAAGCCGTCGCCGCTCTCAACCACAAGACCCCCCCCATTTGACAGGGTTCGAGGGGCTCGCCAGGTCAAGGGTGTGTCTGCGTCAGCGAGGCGGGATTATGACTGCGATGCTCGCTGGTGCTTCTAGTGCGGTGTCATCTCTACGCACAAGGCGGTGAAATGCAGTGCTTAGGGCAGCTGTGAGATCTCAGCGGTAAACATAACATCATACGGCATTACGAATGCTGCTTCCGAAAATCTGTAACGGATGTTTAATGCCAAAAAAAATTATTTAGAAAACACATTTTTTAGCCATTTTAACTCTTCCAAAAATACATTTTAAAAAGAAACATGGAAACAGAACCGCTCATCCACCCTCGGCATATTCTTAAGTGCTTTTCGTAAGCAGACACCACTCGGCTATCTCGAGCAGTTTTAAAGTGTCGCACGGTGATGCACGTAGGCGTTAAAGAGACTGGAGTTCCAGGGCTCTGACCCACTTGAGTGCCGATTCGCTGCTCATGAATTTGAGTCACGCCAGGAGACAAACAATTTCTCGAAGCTTGAAATTTTCTTTCCATGGGAAGTTTATGACTCCTAGATGAATGATGGACTGTCGCCATTGCATCTTTTTGCTGCCACAAAAAACCAATATTTTTGTTATTTTTGCAAAGTTGTAATTTGACGAAGTACAAATTTTGAATGTATTGATCACAAAGTATAAAAACAACACTGCATTGGAACTCACAAACTAGTACAACAATAATTTATAACCTCTACAACCTTCCAGTTGCGTCTGCTATGACAAACGTCTACAACAGTCCTATTGGCAGATAACAGCCCGGCCGCAATCAACATAAGCTTTTCACGAACACAACCCAATATTATACATAATAGTTGAACTCCACTACTAGCTACAATTGTACATTATGATAAGCATTTACACAAGCCTGGTATTAGCATTAAGTAAGTTTAACTAGAATCTAGTATTAACCTACGTTATTGCTTAAACAATGATGTGTTTTCGGCCAATCAGAAGCTTTGAGCGTTTTACTACCTCATCATTTGAGAACTTTATTTAATAAATAAGATGTATACGTGTCAACTAGATTGTGCTGAATATTATTTACTTTTGTTTATTTGTTCGGATGATGGAGTTAAGCTACAAACATCATGGTCCAATTTCCCAAGGAGAAAAAAATTGAATTCAGGATTTAATTTTGAAATTCCTGTGCTATTATGGATTTTATTGTTATAACTTTTTTCCTTGTAATTACACACTACCAAGTACAACATTCATTTTAGAAGGATCAAATAACCAAATTAAACAAAGAAATGGGGTCAGTTTATGTTCGTTGTAGCCAGGCTGCTGTGTTAGTTTTGTGTAGTGAAAGTTCTAATCGCTACAACTATTAATGTACCTAAATATAAGCATTCAATATCTATCATCTTTTTGTATCTAACCACTAGGAATGATTAACTACAAACCAAGGCCTCGCAAATAAATACCATATTAAAGTTGGTTTACCTTTTTAATTTTGAAATGCACACATCAAAATAGTTGTTAACTACTTTATGCCGCTGATGTAGGGTATGCTGACTGGCAGTGCGCAAGCTATTTTCTTGGATGTGTGCTATTTCCGAATGTAGCATCAACTTACTGTTTGCGTACATTCGAGTTCCGTGCATGTGTGCTGTGCATGTGCTGTTGCCAACGTAGCCCAGCCTTTGCTTACTTTGTCCTCGTTAAACCAACCGGTGGAACATCTTAATCCGTAACAAGACGACCAGGTCTCACGCGGTAGGTAAAGCGCCTTAAATACCAAGAACACAAAAGAACGGGAAGCTTACTTGTCCATGTACTGTGTGAGTCGAACGTACGCGATGCAAGCTGCGTCGTCGCCCAGCAGGTGAACATGAGGGTTCAGTATGGTGGTGTTCAGCGACTTGCAGTTCTTACCTAATACTGGAACAGTGAGCAAAAAAACACACCTCGAAAACGACAGAGTGAGAACCGCTAAGATTCAGCCAACTGAGTAGTTTATGGCTGTGAAAATATAGCAACTAAAATTTTATGCTAAGTTAATCATTCGTACACCACTAGCAGAACTCGGCAGACATTGCCCTGCCAATGTTTATTTATTTACATCTTTATACATAAAATGGATGGTTTGTATGCAATCTAGAATCTATAGTGCATTTGAAATGGTATTCCATTTTAAACTCTCTCACCAATTACCAATATCGGTCACAATCACTATTTGTTGTCATTGAGGATTAAGGACAGTAAAAATCACAATATACCATGGCGATCGGTTGCACAGAATAGAAGTGAATGCGCTGCAGCGCTATATAGTGGCGAGTTATAGAAAAATGGATAGCATAAAATCTTTCTACATGAAAAAAACACTCAGAGGAGCCAACTTTCATTGTGTTCGGTCCAATGGTGTTATCAACGTCATATATAATAACATACATTTATATATATATATATATGTATGTAGATTAGGTGATAAGTATGTTTTCATTTAAGATAAAAATGGTTTTAAAAGTTTTTACACTATAAAGGAGTAAATTATTTCATCAAAACTCACAGGGCCATCAAGAATGGTGATAAAGGGTGATAGACGGGTGAAAATTGTATCTTGATGGCCCTGAACACTTAGCACACTATACATTCAATTATCACATTGTAACATCAAATTAATGCAATTAATTTTTACAAGCAAATTTACTCTACATAGCATGCTTCCTGAACTGCACACATGTACAGAATTGTAAAAATATGTAAAATACTCTATCTATATAGCTAAATTATATAAACATATAAAAATCAAATAAAACACTATAATGCAAAGAAACACTAAAAAAACAAAAAGATGGAAATAGGTATTTGAGGCAGTAAAAAGCATTCAAAAAATAAATAAAATACATCTCCAAATCATGAGTTCTTCATATCAGCAGCATTCAAAAAGCATTCACGTACTGTATGTAAACCAAATGAAAAGTAACATTATATATATATATATATATATATATATATATACACACACTATGTGTTAGTATTATTGTTACCGGGTCATGTTTATGGTGTCGTGTGTACATTTTTACTGCAAAATGTAAATACCAACATACCTACCTACTGAAACCCTGGCTTTCTCACAAATAAACAGTATACAAAATGCAACCTGTCCAAATAAAAGAAATGAAAAATTTATACAAAAAATAAGATGATATATTTCACTAATTTTACCACAACTGTGATTAATCGATTATGAGAAAGTGAAACATTGTATCACAATGAAAAAAAAAAAATTACAGGTAGATATTTCAATTAAAACTATATCCTCAAAATGCAGATATAATTTCATTACTTGCTGATTTGGTTTACAACAGTTCCGTTTACAAAACACAAACAATGTAAAAAAGGTAACACAATACCGATGTAGGTATTAAGAGGTAGACAAATACAAAGAAAGGTCATTAATCCAGCTTTCTGTAGTCCGGCAAACAAAGAGCCACTCTTTTTCAGATTTTTTCAGGTGGATTCTGGCCGTTAACAATAGCCGTCAGATCGCTTCACTGCGCTGCCGGTTTTTGAAGTGAAACTTCTTTGGGCGCAATGAGAGTAAAATTTCAAGGCCGAATTTTAATGCAACGTTTTCGTGAAACATTGTTGTGAAACGTTTCTGATGTGAAAAGGACAGATAATAGGTACATACTTGGCCAAATAAATATAAAGAGAGCACTATGCTAATAATGTTGCTGGGCTCATTTTTGTTCTCCTCTTTGTGCAATGGTTTGTCCTCCAACCCCCCCCCCCCCTTTCACCCAAAGAACCAAAAGAGATAGCTGTACGATAAAAAAAAGACAGAGAGTGTGCGTATGTGCTTGTTTCAAAACTTAGATACTAGTATCCTATACATTCAGCTGCGAGTGTCTTGAATATTATATTTTTTACCAGCGCGCTCGCGTTCCTCCTTCAACCAGCAGCGTAGAGAGCGCTGTTGAGACAGTCCTTGCATTTCCTGCATAGATAGCACTACCTGTTATGAATTTCATATTTTTCAGATATTTGGCCTGTTCCAAACGGCAGAATTGTTTGGAGAAACAGTAACACACACAGTTTTTTCTTTGTAGTGTAAGTATTTCACAAGTGATTAATATTTGTTGTTAATTAATCATTATTGATTGATATTCTGAGCATTTATTTTGAAGAGAGTAATTATTTTGTTCATTCATGTTTATTTAAAAAATTGTCTTCTTTCTCTCTTTCTCTTCTCTGTCTCTGCCGTTTTACCCCTTAAAATATAATTATAAGTCAAGATTTGAATTAATTGTCAATGAAGTTACTTCTATCATTTGTACTGAGTTACATGCACTCTTTTTTAGTTCGTTCAGAGTTTACAGTTACTGTCGGTTTTCATTCCAGTACAGTGTTTTCTATTTCCTAGCGGGTTACTTATTTCACATTTCACGGACAGCTACATTTCTGCCGTAATTTTCTGAAGAAGTTCAATGCTCGTCAATATTTTTTATATCTATAGAGTTGCTTATTACAATTTTTTTAAATACTACCATTAAACAGTGCTTTAAATTGTATATGTTATTCCTGTTAAAACTAACCTGACATTAAAAAATCTGGCGAAATTGTTAATCTGTTATGGCCATGGTCCAAAACATGCCATATTTAAAGACCTTTCAATGTACTTGGAACTAATATTTCTAATTGTAACATTTTAAATACTTAACTGTTTTGTTCGAAAAGAAGAAACAGAAGTAGGTAGCAACCTATTTCCAGATAATCTTACCTGACATCTTAGAATGAATTTCATAGTGACACATGCAGAAACTTTATAAAACAAATTACACTGTAATCTGACATATATATTTAGAATGCACTAGTATTATCATGAAATGAAGTAATGCTTAGAGCCTACTACTAGAGTTTAACTACTAAGAAGACAGAAATTCTACTGTATAATACTTAAAATCACACAATGTGGTGAAGCTGAGAACTGTAAACCTATATGTACATGACATGTAGTTATTAATTACTTTTGATTTGAATGACTACAATTTATAGCAATACTAATAACTAAAACAATAACAGACTTTTTATGACAGTTGCCTGTGAATAGTTAAACAGGTAGGTAAAAGTTCATTATTTCATAATATTTTTTATAACAAGGATGTCTCTATGGCAAAAATGATTTATCTGCACAATATTCCATTTTATGATCCAGTTATACAGTATCCATACTGAAAAATTACAAACAATATTGTGGTAGAATCATGATGAAATTCATGCGGATGCCACATTTCAAACGCTAAATGGTATAAAAGTGTTTAAAAATCATAATATAACAAAAAAAAATTGTACAATATGCATAGGATATAAACACAGACACTTAACAAGGTATGAATGAAAAGTGCTCAGAATGGCACACACATACATAATTGAAAATAAGTATCAGGAGAAGAATAAGGAAAAAGTACTGGCATGAATGAAATATGAATTGTGATTCACATACAAGGTGAGAGCCAAAACAAGAGGCGTGAATTAATAAAGCAAGGCATTTAACGATTTAACTATAACGAAGTGTGTGAAATGGAAGGAGAAAGGCGTGAATTAAAGGGTATAAGACCATTGTGTGGATGACAGGTGGAATGTAAATAATTGAATCATAAATGGATATAAATAAAGTGATTGTATGGGAAAATATGACGAAAGCATGTGTACACCACAAAAAGAAGTCCCAACGATAATATTAAAATTTTAAAATAGTAATAAAAAATGATCTCACAGCAGAAATACAAAATGGCATTTTGTTAAAATATAAGGTGGGATCATTAACAGTATTCAAGTACTTATTATTGCACTGAAATATAAAAATTTCTGGAAAATAATTTCAAACTTAAAATGTTTACCAAAAGTTACTGAGTAGTATTACATGGTACTATATGATACTAAAATGGATTAAAATATTTAATACTTATTACTTAAGTGACATAATTAAAACATATTCTTAAAAAATTATTTAATGCCATAGAAACAGCCAAAATAAAAATTAATTATGATAAATAAAATTTTATGAGGACAAACTTTACAGTAAATATTTTTTGTAACTTTATCAGTAATAAGTTAAACAATGGAACATGCATTAGCTCTTACAAATAACACTACTAAAGTTCCATAAAAGTTTACAGTTTTCAGAATGGAAGATGGTGACAGCCAAGAGAACTAACATTCAAGACAAACATTCAAGAGGAATAATGCAAAGAAGAAGCGGTAATTACCATTATCAAAGTAAAATTTGTGAAAGTCCATTCCTTCGACTAAATTACCTAGAGCCTCTGGCTCAAACGCTGTCAGATGCGGATCACAAATTTTCCTGAAAACAGGAACAAAAATTATATCTTTGCCCACAACTAATGTAAAAAATACAAAGGGGTTTAGTGCTCGTATGAACATCTTAGCTATAAACACAATATTTTTTTTTTAAAGAACCAGAATTCAAATTAGTCATTCTATCAATATCTACTGCTAGAACTGTTTAGAATATGCACTTGTAAACCAAGTGATAGGAAATACTCAATGCCACCAATAAGAATTAACATTTTTAATTATATAATTTCCATAGATTTCACTAAAATTGGAAGATTACAGTTCAAATTTTACTGTAGGTTTTGGGTTGACTGAAATATTGATATGATGTTAAATGGGATTTATAGTCCATTTAACAACTGCTTCAGTTTTCTTAGTACAGGTGTCCCACACTCTTTCTTCACATAATTTTACTGAGTTTTCCTGGCCCACCTACGATTATTTCACAGTATAATTGGTCTATCTAGCAAGATATATTATTTTACACAAACACATTTCAACAAACACATAATGTGCAGAACTGACGACAGAATTTCTTCCTGCACAATGTACAATCTGCACTGTACTGTATAATTTCCATCAACACTACATAACAAATATGCCAGTCTGCAAAAGAAAACAAATATGTATATTTGTTTTATAAATCTTTGAAATGATGCATTTTTGACTGTGATCAGGCAAAAGACTATAGTTATCTGATTGTGCTTAAAGGCCCGTCTACAACAGTCCGAACCTGTGGGTGGTCCCAGTCCTAATGACGTTACATTGTCGCACAGAAAACTGCCCTGTCTACAACTGCAATGTCTCATGTTCGAATCTACTGGTTTCTACAGTAGTCACCAGATCGCAGGAAATATAGAGCACCAAAATAAATGTTTTTCAATTTTTTTGTTTATTTTTTTCATGTATATAAATAAGTTTGCAGCTAAGTTATTGAATATTCATTTAACTTGTGAAAGTTGAGAGAGTTCAATAATATATATATATATGTTTATTCTTCAAGGCAAAAGTAAATGATAGTAAATGAATTTGAAGCACACTGCAAAAACAAATTTGTTTGTTCGACCTTTGAAAAGCACTGGACACAATTTGAGACATTGCTATTGTGAATGAGCCTTGCTGCTTAAAATTAATAAACAGTTGTTTGTATTACCTTTCAATTAGTTAATGTAAGTAAATTTAAGATAGGCATTATTGCAACACAAATTCTTGTTAAAATACATACTGAAATTAAGACATTTAAGGTACAAAATAAAATGAAAAATTACTGATACTATTTGGAAAGTAATACTGTATATTAAGATATTTTCTGTTGTCCAGGTTTTTAAAACACGTTTTCCAGGTTTTTATGACATGTTTTAAATTCTCTGAGTTTACAAGGTTTTTTCTGTGGCAGCAAAAACCATGTTAGTGGTATCCTGTAATGAATAGCATTTAGAATTTGCTACCGCAATGGGGGTTGAAGTGTTCGTGGAATCCTAGGGTGCCACCACATGTATGATGGGCATGTGGACCCGGCTACTCTGTTTCCTTTGTTTTTCAACCCCTTGTAGTTATGGTTGGTTGTATCAAAAACTTATTCAAAAGATTTTGGTATTACTCCTATAAGTTATAATACTTTCAAAGGGATGTAATATTTTCCATTTTATGGGAGTTAAAGCATTTTTCTGTGTTTCAAAAAACCTTCCCCATTTCTACCTCTTTGGTCAGATATTGTCTATTAATGAACTCAACCAAGATTTTCCACTACTTGATTTTATGTATCAGTTTGGAAGTGATTTGTGAAAAATTGTGGGTAACTTTTGAGTTGACGATGGTTTTGGGGTCAATGGATTATGAAACAAAAAACTATGTACAAATATTCCAGAATTCACACAATGGTAACGGCTTCAATAAATAATATTACTCAAAAATCTACCTCAAACGTGAAGCATGTTAGTAAATACTGTCAGTAATCAACTTACGTGTATGCTTCATAGTCTCCAGTGTTTATAGCTTCTATCAGCTGTTCAGTCATCTTAATAATTTCTTGCTTACGCACTACAAAACAATAAACCATATCATACATGATTAAAACCATGTTCATGAAATAAATGTATTACACAAATAATTTACAAACAAATCAAACAACATTTTTTAATGATGGCATGCAATATAAAATAATTTTGTTCTTATAATTAAAATGAAAACTTGTTTAAAATACAATTATAAGTTTTTTGTGTGCATTAAGTAATAGTTCACATGCAATCAAGCCTCCAATTAAAGTTCAAACACGTGTATGTAAGTTTGAATACAAGAGGTGGTACAAAATGAAAGTCAAAAAAATTATAAATATCAAACACAAAAAATTTCAAGCACAATAAAAAATACACCACCACAACCACATTAGGCAGAGGTAAAAGGACACATAAGGAAAAGGAATAATTTAAAAATTAGAGATAACATTCTGCTTGTGCAGTTTTATTCAACCAAAACTAGCTTAAACCAAATATAATTATCTTGATTTAAAGCACAATATTTTGAATATTTCTGCTACACATTAAACAAATACATACATGGAAAATGGAAATTTGTCATAATGATATTTGCGGTACTACAGCTACAAAAATAAAAACCACAAAAGGATCAAATAAAAGAAAAAAAATTATATAGAAAGATTAGAAAACTTAAATTTTTTAATACAGAGCTTCTCATACCTATTACAAATTCTTAAATGGTGTTTATTTTTGATACATACAGAGTGTAAGGATTTTTTTTACTGCCATCTATACAAATACTACACAACAAAAACTCTCAATGAGTTTTATGAACAACAATATACAACAATTCACACACTTAATATCTGAATGAGAATTATCTATCAAAAATAGTTTGTAGACATTTGACTACTAAAATTATACTTCAATAAATAATTAGCCTTGAACTGGATTATCAATCTTCACCACAGAGTATAAAGTAAAAAAAATAATTATGCTGAGATTTAAAAGAAATAAAACAAAATATGACCAAAGGTCACAAACACATTGAACTGAAAGAAGACTAAGATTATTTATAAATGCTTATAAAATTTTTTATGTCTTTCTTGATTTTTTTTCTCACTAAGAATGTAAAGTAAATAAATACAGGGGATTTTCAATGAAAGTAGTAAATTAAAAATACATATATATATTTTTTACAAAACATACTTACATTCCATTCTAGCATTCCATGTTCTGAAGTTTGAACATTTAACAGCTGACAAAGTAGCTATGTACCGTCTAATTCACAAGAAACCACACGACTGCTGATAATTGAAGATAAAACCATGTTTACACAGCAGTAAATAAGCTGATAACTAAAGTACTTATAAGCCCAAACAACAAGGTCAGTGCAAACAACACATAAAAAGTGGTAAGAGGTTTAGGAAGAGCGATTTTGTTTTTAGTCAGCATACACTTCATTTAAACTGTTAGGATCCTTACCTTTGCATGTTTTTCGCATGACTGTACTGTTGTGAATGTCATCACACAAATCACCAAAAAATTTACATTAAACATTAAAAGTTAGTTTATTACATTTTTTTAATAGATAAACAATCATACCCAAGTTTTATAATAAACATGGGTAGTCAAATAGAGACAAGAAATACTGTTTTTATTTCTGGGGATTGATGCATGTCTTCGTAGTATTTGCAGTCTGGTTTAAGATTTGAATTCATGTGTACATGAGCCTTTGTAGTACCTAGTAAACAATATAAAGACCTCTACTCATTCACATGTATCTCTCACAAAGTGTAGGTGTCTCAGTAAATGCAGGTACACAAATTATTTCTCCATTCAATATGTCATTTTATAATCAAAAAGAGCAAATATGATGCAACATCAGTTGTGCTGTAATAAGGTATGATCTTGGCGTTACTGTACTGCACTGTACATTAAATAAGGAAATGTAAATATTCTAACAAGTATGCATGTTCTGGTAAAAAAAAAATAAACAACAGTATGAATGTGCATGACTTAAAGAGATGACAAACAGTGAACAGTTACGTGCATTTGGTTTTATTATACATGCACAAATAGTACGGAGCCTAATGTAGCACCGACAAGCCTGTAAAAACTGCTGTAACTGCAGTTTTTCATTAGTTGAGTCTTATCTTTCGTAAGTCTGAAGGTAGCTTCAGAAGAACTTAGTCAAAGAGTTCAAGAGCTGTTCTTAACATCACACTTGTTTCATTTGAAGATGGGTTACAAACACAAAGACTTAAAATACAAATGGCCACAACACAGTTTCAAGTACGGATCAGTTTCAGGTTTTTCATTAATAGGTTTCATTAATTGGTTCAGGTAGTTCCTTAGAAAGTTATTTGGTTAGTTCAATGCAAGAACATACATTTAGTAAATTGGGAGACGTGCAGTGAGAAATCCTGTGTTATGTTAGAAAAATCATAAAACTGGTGCTGACCTGATGTATCGCAAACAACATTTAAATTACAAGGTACAGGCAAGTTGTATCTGTACTCACACAAGTTTTAAAGCCTAGCATGAACCAAAATGCAAAAGACTGTCCCAACAGACAAATGACCTAACAATCAAAAATTATATTTGTTCGCATATTTCGATGCAAAAGTGCCAAATTCATATTAAAAACCTGGTCCATAAAATAAAACGTAACTTCCTTAGTACATGAAAAATAATTTATTTGTTTTTTACACGATGGTGAGGCACAGTTGCAAAATTCTGGGTGTCTTACCTGAGCCATAGGAGTTAGTGGAGAGCTGAGAACAAGTCTTGTTTGGGCACAGTAGCCTTAGCTCTACAAACCGGACACACCCCAAACACATTAGCGATGAGCCAGTAAGTTATAATAAGCCAACACAAAAAAAAAAAAGATAACACAAAATGCCAAAATCTTTTCACCCAACTAAGATAAAAAAAAAACACTATCCGGAATGCTTAAATATACTGGCGAATGATGCAAACATGTGGGCAGCTTGAGATTTTGTTTAAGCTGCAGCGTAAACAAAATATATTATGATACTTACGTACGTATTGCTACAAATATATATATATATATATATTAAAATTTTAATTTCTTTCGTTTTCATTTTCTTACTGATATACATGTTTGCAGCATGGAAAACAAAAAGATG
Source organism: Bacillus rossius redtenbacheri (assembly GCF_032445375.1). NCBI lineage: Eukaryota > Metazoa > Arthropoda > Insecta > Phasmatodea > Bacillidae > Bacillus > Bacillus rossius. The sequence continues at coordinate 340,670,146 of NC_086330.1, read as the reverse complement.
TATATTTCCAGAAAATTCTTGTCATGCTATTTGTTTACCAAAACTTACTCACTCTCGATAGCCTAGCGTCTGCTGAATTGCATACCAGTATTGCAGAGACCAAAACAAGCCTTTGAAATCCAGCACAAAAATGAAATGCCCAAGAAAGCCTCTCAATCTACTATGCATTAGGTTGCTGACAAGGATGCTGATCAGTATCAGTAGTGAGTTTCAGCAAAAGTAACTTAGGAAAGTCCAAAGGGTACAAATACAGCATTTACATATCAACTTCTGGAGTATAAATACTTAATAAGAAGTAAAAAAAAAAAAAAAAAAAAAAAAAAAAATGGAGGGCTTAATATGCCCATTGTTCATTCTAAGAAGATGTAATTTAGTATGTATGTAATTTAAAACTGTAAGATATTAAACTAAGTATTTAAGGGTTAGTTTAGCATCAGGCCTGCCACATTCAGAACATCTTTGCAACATCTAGCAGCATAATTAAGGATGGGGATTTGAAGGTTGCAACATGCTCATTACTGGAACCAAGATTTGGAGGATTTTTTTAAAGGTCAATTTCATTAAAAAAAAGAGAGATTTTGCTGTTATTGGTTTTATTTTTTTTATAAACCTGGTTTATTAATGCAGATGATGCAAATTAAACATATAAGAATTTAAAATATTTCCTGATGCTATTTACATGAATGTCAAAGACAAATCATTAAGAAATAAAATTATACAAAAAAAAGATGCTTATTTTATGTATGCATTAAAAATAAAATTAAAAAAAAATATTAAAATTTTTGTTATTTGTTCAACAATGATAGAATCAACTAAAACTTTGTAAAAAATTTTTTTTTTAATAAGCTTAAAATAAGAATTTAGTAATAAACAAAACAAATAATTTTAATAAAAAAAAAACCATGGGGTGCATGCTCTCTTCTTTCATTTTCATAATGACTCTATCCTAACAATTAGTCATTAGTGATATAAAATTTAAGACTCAATCGTGCGTTGCGCTCTTCTTTCATTATCATACTGACTCCATCATAAAGAATACCATTAGTGGTAGAAATTTTTAAGACTACTGATATAAAGAACCTCATGTTATTTTTTCATTAAAAATATTGTTTTTATTTCTTGATTTTTATTTTAAGCTTGTTAAAAAAAAAGTTATTTAGAGTTGTAGTTCATTCTATCACAGTTGAACAAATTACTTAGATTTAATTTTTTTTTTTTTACTTTTAGTTCAGACAGCAAAAAAGCATGTTTTTTAAAGTTTTTAATATATAAGTTAATTTTTTTACCATTTAGTTCATATTGAATTACATTTTTTATGAATTCCTCAAAATGCACCATAAAATCAATTTTCAAAGTTCCGAAAATTTTGAGGGCAATTAACCCCCACCCCCAAGGGGTCTGATGGTGCTCGAAGGCCTGGGAAGCACGTCAAAATCAACGTACGTACTTCAATTTTCCAGTTTTTCAAAAAATCAAGGGCAAATGACTTCGTTCCTGAGAAGAGGGAAGTGGGGTGAAGTTGAGGTCCCCCAAATTGAAAGAGAATCAATTTTTAAACACCACCACCATCCCCGATGAGGGGGCAGTGAACTTCGGGCAAATTTCCCACCATGCCCCGGACTCATGGATACAAAAAAGCATGGTTATTGCCCATAGCTCGAAAGAGGAGGTTTTTTGCCCCTCTGCAGTTTGTGAAGCCCTTGTCTGGGTTGTCATACTCTCTTGTATGACACAAAATTATGGTACAGGATACATCCTCGTATGGGTGGGGGAAGGGGGGAGGTTGATCCACCAAACATCAAGAGTTGTAATAATGCTTGAAATGCACCACAAAACCAATTTTCAGAGTTCTGAAAATTTTGGGGGTAATTCAACCCCCTGCCCAACCCGAAGTGGTCCGATGGTGCCCAAAGACCTCAGGAGCACATCACAGTATGTACTACGTACTTAAATTTTCCTGACTTTTGTAAATTCGGGGGCAAATGACCTCCCTCAAGGAGGGGGGAGGGCAGTCAAACCCTGGGCACATTTTACAACTTTCCCTGGACCCTTTGTATGGAAACACTCCAAATTATCTCCCTATTTTGGTTTGGGGGGGGGGGGGGGTGTAGTTTATCTTCGGACAAATTTCCCACCATGCCCTGACCTACTGGATACACAAATAAATATTTATAGCACATAGCTTTACTATAGTGGGTTTTTGCCCATATGAACCCCCCCCCCCCCTTCTCACTCTATAGATCATAGTAATGACATTTTTTTATTGTCATTCGAATTACTTTACTTGCAAATTTCAAATCAATGTGACAATTAGAAGTAGGTTAAAATCAATTTCCAAGAGATTTTAATACATAGTTACAAGTGAAGCTAATAAAAGCATATTAAAATAAATAAATAAATAGGTATGCGTTTGTGTATTATAAGTACACATCAAAATATTGAGCAGAAAAAAAAAGGTAATTTGAAGTGAATTATTAATTGAAGAGTAAAATAATGTGCATTTCAGTGTTAAACGATGTATTGACTTTTGACTTACATGTTGGAGTAATTTTAGTTTTATCACAATTCAATATAGGTAAAATCTTGTTCCTACTCATGACCAATAAATCAATTTTATTCGTGTGTTATGACTATTGCCAATATATTTACAGCACCTCTATGACAAGAAAGTTAATTCAGTAGAGTCCCGCAAACCCGGATCCCGCTTGTCAAGACTACCGGTTAATCCGGACGGAAAATATTTTTGTTTTGTTCATCACACATCAGTTCGTAGGTTAAAAACTTAGATCTAAGTTCACAGTAGAATTTAAGCTAAAATTTAGCTGTAGGGAAAGTTTTATTTACATAAAAAAACAAACCATATTCATAGTTTTACCCCATTTGCATTACATGCAAATTCTGTTTAACCCTAACTTTTAGTGATCTGGACAGGGCCCGACACCATCTAGTAGGATTAGCCCATAGGCATGCTTCAAGTAGGGAGAGAATTTTGCATAGTTGTAAATATGTAAATGTTATTCTAATGTACCAAATGAAAATAAACTACAACGGAGTCCCGCTAACATGAACCCCACAAATCCAAAAAAACTGGCTAATCCGAACAAGTTCATGGGGAAAAGATTTATTTTTAAAAAATGTAAATTTTTTTCATACTAATTATATTTGATGTCTTGACCCAATTCACAACATGCTTAGTGATTTAGTTCTTAAAAAAAGTTACATGCTTATAGAGATTAATTTAACTTCATGTTGTTGCATTATGACAATTACCTATTTGGCTAATCCGAAAATATGGTAATCCGAACAGGTCTCCTCTCAGCCCTATTTTAGTTCAGATTAGCGGGACTCCACTGTAACGTTAACAGACATAGAACGTTTTACAAGACGATAAGTCGAGTTGACATGTGCCAACCTAATAGGTGTATGCCAGACTGCGAACACGTTTTTTCATTCCCAGTTCACGGGAAGAGATTTTTTTTTGAGGGCTGATTCCAAAAGTGTTTGAATAAGCCAGAACTCACCGTAGTTCCATTTCCTGCCTCCAATGGAAATGCTTGTCAACATAATGGCAGGAAAGACCCGGGGGTCCTTAGTTCCCCTCCCCATTAATTAATGTACAACTTTTCAAAACCTCAAAATTAAAAAAAAAATCTAGACTTTAAACTTATTGTGGCCATAACTGTAAAAATAATATGCACATATCTCATAACTTTTAAGGTTTCCAATGACTTCTATTGGCTATTGACTTAATTTTTTGTCGTAATATGTCAAATCTGGGTACACTCCCCTCCTGGTACCTGGCCCCGGGGATTTTGCCCTTACCCCCCTCAATGGCCATGCTTCCTAGCACAAATAAATTTTAGTATTTAGTAAAATTAAATTATTATTAGTTTTATGAAAGATGATATATATTGGGATGGGAATTATTTAAGAACTGCAGTTTGTAAGCTCAAAATAGGTTAGACTAAACTATTTTCTAAACTGCTATCACTTCTAAATAAGTACAATATTAACCATCAGCACTAGGATATCCACACCAAATGTTCAAAGTTACTCACCAATATCCAGTTCATCTGATTCTGCGCGCAAGCGATGATAGTCTACAGCCCCTTCCGATTCCTCTAATGCATGCAGACGACACAAAAATACACCTTGTGACAGGTAGACATGACCAGACCAATTCCGCATGCAAGGACATGGTATAATTAAGCTGCAAAAAATAAGCTTTAGGAGATGTGTAATTAATTCCTGCAATGTGCAAAAATAATCACATTTTGGCAATTTGAAATGAAATGGAACAAAAGATATACCATGCAACATCAGCAACATTAAGTCATAAAAGTTATCCATGCACTGCACCATAAAAAAATGACATACATATGCAGGAATAAAAATTAAGTTTTGGAAACATGAAATCCTTAAGTCAGGTGCACTTGAAAGCAATGGAAAATGGGTGCACATCATGCAGCATTACAAATGTGACAATAATACAGAAAAAATAGCATTTCTAAAATAAAAAAATAAAATGTAAGTTAAATTACAGCTTAGTTATGTAATGAACCTTTTTTTTAAATTTACATACACTGTTAGTAAATATCCCAAACCAAAACAAATAAACCAACATACATTATTTTATGAGCTAAAAATTGTAAACCTTGTTTTCTCACTACAGTAAACCACAAACTTAAAAGGAACGTGTACGTGGGGACGTTTCACAAATAGATTTTATTGTTAATATAATCCACCTTCCGCTCATACAAAATATAACACCATTTGCACCATTAAGACTAAAATTGCGTTGTTTGTGCCTGTTTTAAACCTGTATGTTTGTCTCTGTTCCTGTGTTTATTTTTGTATTTGTATAGGACCAGTTTGTTGTAGGACAACATAAGTTGGCTTGTAATACAATCAATTTTAAAAAAAATTAGTGAGTCTTTCAGTATTCGCCAGTGATGTGTAAACATCTAACCTCGGCAACGAGAAAATACATGTTTTCTCATGTTGTTCATGTTGCAAATAAACTTATAACACGAAACTCATACACAAACATTAATGTAGAACTCTTAAAAATAATGCAGAGCATGATAAATAAACTGATGAATAAAATATTAGCTTTTTAAATACCAAAATTTTTGGATGTGAATCACACACATGCTTTCTGTGCCTGCAGCTAGAAGTCACTGCATGTAAATGCTGCTCGCCACCATCACCCGCAGATAACAGCTGGGGATGAGCGAAAAGATTATTTTTCAATACCAATTATGACAGTAATGTTTCTGATTGAATAACTGGTAATTTAGATGGTTAATGTTATCAGTTATTGGGTATGAATGTCTGTTTTCGATTATTCACTATTCCAATTGCAAAGAGTGACTAAATAATCATTAGAGCCATCAAAATTATGGTGTAATTTTAACAATGGCATTGTAATAAATTTTCCTTTTTTTATTCAAAATAAAAGAATATTTTGTTGTTACAGATGTAATTATATATAATTTGATCCAAGCAGATTATCTATTTGCATAATTACAAAGAAATTTGTGCTGACACACATTCTTCTTAACTTTGACGTGAAGACGCTATAGTTCATCATTAAAATACGGCTTATCTTTTTAAAATTCACTAGATAGTTAATACCGTTAAGTTTGTGCACACGTGAGAAGTTATACTTCTATGGCATTACTAAAATATTAACCTGAAACGTTTTAAAACATATAACACTAAGAAGGACTATTTGTGTATATTTATTTTTGCTTAAATGACTGAAATCAGTCTGAAAATATTTCATAAAAAAAACTTTAACCTTATTCAGTTGATTTAACATTATTAATATATTATATTATTATGTTATAATATTATAAAAAAAGTAATAATTTTTCAGTGACGAGATTCGAATCGCGTCTCTTGAGGTTAACAAGCTTGCTCTGTACCGCTGTGCCATCAAGCCAATTAGAAATTTAGAAAGAGAATATGTTTTATAATAATTGTAATGCTAGTTTTCTTAGGTATTCTAAAACTTGATATTACTTTTTACTTTGACTATTTTAGTTTACCAAATATATTTCAGGATAGTTTCACTAACACAAAGTTACATTTGGCACACCAACACATTTGATATGTACCCTAATATTTAACGAAAGTGACTATATACGGGTTTATGTCGCTACATGTGGATCAACCATCTTTGTCACATTTCCGTGCATCGACTTCCGTTCCATTTTCACGAAATTACTCCTACCAAATGCTGTACGCAGAGAGCTAAGATGTTTACACACCAATAAATAATGCTTGTTTTACAATGAAAGGTCTTTAATCTGGCATTCTATGGTTCGGCATATTCTGTAGTGCAGCACCAATACAGCCACTCACAACCAGATTTTTCGGGTGCATTTTGTGTGACCTTGGCCGCCAAGCCTAATTACTACGCTGCTGCCATTTTTAGTTCCCTCAGAGTTTACTGTCTCTGTCGTTTTTCATTTTAGTTCAGTGTTTCCTGTTTTATAGCGGGTCACAGTTCACATTTCGCGGATACATTGTTGTAGTTTTTTTTTTTTGAAGTTGTGGACTCAACGTGTTACCGAATACTTTTTTGAATAGTTACGCTCATCTGTATTGCTTCTTTCTATCGACAACTTACTACAACTTGTTTTAAATATCATTTTAATGTATATAAATTTAGTTTGGTATTCACATTAAAACTATAGTGACATTGAACAATGCAGCAAAAATTTCCAATCCGGCTGGCCGTGTTCCTGAACTAGCCGGATCAAAGACTATTCACTACACCAAATATTGTGCGAAAGTAATGTTTTTCTAGTCTCCTATGCATGTCATACTAATAAAATAACATATTTTTTATTAATATGACAAGTTCGTAGTAAAAGATAATCACTTGCACATGTATGGCTGATGAGGATGTTAAAATTATCTAGAATCATGAAAATAAAACTTTTTTCATAATGAACCATTTACGTTTTAACACTTAAAATTGTTATGGTTAAAATGTACATATACCGATAAAAATCAGTATAAAATAACATGATTGTGATTCAGTTAAATACGCAGGTCCCATTAAAAACTGTTCATGTAAAAATTAAACATATTAATATGACTAAACAGAAAGAATTTAACATATGGGGTTATTTGGGCTAACATGTAAATGTAAATGTTAAATGCAGATGTAATAGATGATTACCATAACGTGAAAATGAGCAATAACATGGTCAAGATTCTGCTTAACATGCCGTGCCGACGGAAAAGTGTTTGTTATGAAAAAATCTTCAAAGAATATGAATCAAATACTTTTTCAATAATGAAACATTTATTCTGTTACTTATAGGTGTGTTGCAGGAAATAAATAACAAACAAAAGGAATGTGCATGTCTTAGTGCATGGCACGATACGATACCAAGTGGATAACTGCACGCAACCAGCAGAAGTAAATACCTACAAACAGTAACGTTCATAACATTTTCCTGCAGGTGGAGTCTTTCCTAAGTCAAACTAAAAATCAAACTGAGAGAAACAACAGTGTATAATGTCCTTAAAAAATAATAGCTCCCAGCTAACTCACCGGTGCAATTTGATTGGCTATGAAGCAAGTTAAGGCATGCTCGTCTAGGTGTCGTGCTCGGGACTTCTAAACTCTTTCTGCACTCACCAAATGAATTGCAACCATTTTCTTCAGCACTTGATCCGCCTGGTGCAAACAAAATGATGGGTAAGTTAGTAAACATGCAAGCCACATTTAGAATGCAGCAGATTGTAACATGCTGCTCGAAAAAAAAAAAAAAGTAACACATCAATTAATGACCACTGCATACATGCACTCATGCAAAAGTTACAAACTAAAACATGGTTTTCAAAACAACAGTGCATTATGATGAAAAAAAAAAGCTTAAGTGCACGTTAAATAGGTTTTTCGTAAAATTATGTAAATCACCAAAATCATTCCAAGTCACCAGTGAAAAAATTAAAAGAAAAAAAAAATTAAATCAACCAGACACTAAGGAATTGAAACAATGAAGATGTATTTAGTTCACATGCAAAATAATGTGAACAATTATGCAGTGAAAGGGAAGAGCATATTATGTTGTGTGCTGCACTGTCCTCTAAGCGCATTAAGTCATGCCTACCACGATGTTCACCAGGGGGAGGGCCTGAAACAAAGACTTGTGGGAAAGTGCATTGCTGTCGTGCTGTGCTAGGTGACTAGCTACAGTTTGGCCGACGATCAAAACGGCTAATGTTCCACGTGACACACACATGACAGCAAGTATGGTTCTTCTACCTGGTCAGCATCGCGTGGGAGGGACACGAGTGACGGGCGTTCCCACGGTTTCGCACACCTTGTTTCAAGCATTCCATCCATGCTCAGTAATCAAACATGTTTCGGTGAATCTCGTTCACAGCAACGAAGTGAGCACCGAAGTCAGGTTTCCGGAGACACAGGTGCTCATTCCAAGCCATAGACTACACAAGGACATAGACTGTCTGTGCGAGCCACAAAGTAGATAATCTTTGAGCCCTACAAGCTCATTTTTAAACAGAATCATCAAAAATGTATGTCTGAATGCCTAAGATCGTATGCAGCAAGTGTTTGATATTTCACGACAAGTTAATTCAAATATGTCCAACAACAAATTGATTCAAGTTGAATAACTTAAATCACAAACATTGGTCTTTTGATGAAACATTCGTAAACAAACGTATACAGCTTTGTTTACATTAACAGAATCTGAGCGTTCTGTTGGACAATCACAAGCCAGTGTTGGGAGTCATTTGCAGAAGACAAGAATCGGCCTACATCTATCATTACTGTATGCTCCAAGCCACACTCAGCAGCAGAAAGGCAGTTTGATGGTTATTCAACTGGCAATAAATATTGCACAGGTAAATGGCGGAGGAACTGTAGCTGCAGAACGGCATAGTGGACTAACTGGAACTTCAACATGACTGTTAGTTTGTTAGCTGAGCCAACCTGAATGGGTACAAGTGGTTGACACCACAAGCATGAACAATGACTTCAATCCTTTGACTATAAAATAGTCTGATAATATCTCGAGCGCACTTACATTTCGTGAGTCTTACAGCCCGCTGAACTTTTCCCCAATTTTGTTATGTTCTGCTCTCTGAGTATGCACCCACATCACATGCCAAACACAGAAACATTTTCATCATATGTTTTTTTCCTCAATTTTTAATAGTTATGTTGTTTAGGTAAGATGCACCTGCGACAAGAACTTGAAAGCACTCCACCATAAACTGAGTTGTAATGAATCGTATGGTGTTGAGTTGAAACAGGTGGAAAGCTTCAAGTATTTAGGAAGTGTATGTATTGGAAAAAAAAAAGGGGGGGGGGGAGCAAAAACAAGGAGGAAATAGTAAGGAGAGGACAACAATGAGATGCTTTCTACAGTTGTATAAGGGATTTGGTATGGAAGACAGAGGTGCCATTAAAATGCAAAGAAGTGTTGTACAATACCTACTATGTGCCCATAGTCTCTTATGTGCCAGAGACTTGGACTGTGGATAAGAGAGATTCTGGGAAGATCAAAGAAATAGGAATTAAGTTTATGAGGAGTATATTGTTAATTACAAGGCGAGACAGGATCAGGAATGAGACTCTGCAAGCAAGAGCAGGAGTACAGATCTTGAATGAGATAATGGAAAAAGCAAGTATGTATGAGGTAATCCAGCCATGTCCAGAGGATAGGAAAAGAGAAGCTGCCTAGGAAAATGAAGTACACTCGAAGAAGGCCGCAAGGAACACCAAGGAGGAGGCGGAAAGAGCAGATAACTGAATAATGCAGGAGAAGGAAAAAAGAGTGGAACATGAGTGAAGGAGGAGTAATGGTGTAGTGACAGAGGAAGATGGAGGCTGACCCAGTCACAGGCTGGAAGCATATGATGATGATGATGATGGATAGATGATGATGGCTGGATGATGATGTTATAAAGATTGAAAAACACAGCCTCTAATGGTAAGCAGATGCATGATGTAAATGAAAATGTCAGTACGACACAATTTAAATTGTTGCTAGTTGTGTTTATTCTGTAACGAAATTTCCGATCTGTGAAGTTGAATTACAATGGGAGGTTTTTGGAATAGATCCACGCAATATTAGTTGTTACTAAAGTAACTGCCCACAACTTTTGTCAGTTGTCTTAGTGTAAGCGAGTTACGTGTTATAATCTAAGCCATCAGGCTGCCTTCTGAAAAATTGTGTCTTACTAAAATTACAAATTTGTTGTAAAAGCACTGTAATGACATGCAAGCATTTCCTGGAACAAAAAAAAAAAGACACAAGTAAATGGTAACGCTAACTTGAAAACGCCATTGTACAGAGTACCAACAATACACAGGAGAGTACTGCATCGCATTGCAGTGTTTGGGAAACCACATCACAAACCCGACAAAGCCACGAAATGCGTGAAGTACGTCCAGCGTGGCTCAGCGACAAGACTCGGTTAGACCTACGGGAGAAGTGAGGGCAGCGGGGCAGGCGGTTAGTGGAGGCGAGACGGCCGGACGGTTAGGGGGCCACGGCACGCCGGCGTGTACCTTGAACGCCCTGCAACAAGACCGCGCTGATGCTGAGCCCTGACGTGGAGGGCGCGGGCGGCACGAAGCCCACCGTCGTTATCACCTTGGCGGTCGCCGGCGGCGCCACGACCGGCGACTGCGGGGGGGTGGAGCCGGGCTGGTAGCCCCCTGGCCGCGACAGCGCAACACAAGAGAGAAGACGTGACAACACCCGTCGCGGCGCATGCAGAACAGTGGCGGCATGCGTGCGGTTACATCCTCCGGGCCGACGGATCGATAAAATATTCTGCTGCACACACCTTTAAACCACGTCATTGAAATCCTTTTCAAAGCTTTTTCAAGCACAATTATCAAGGCACTGTCTCACATGTTCATGTAGGTTATTTCATTTTATTGTCATCATTACCTATTACTTAAAGGTTATTCATATGAATTTATCATAATATCTTTTTTGCATTACATAGTTGGTCACAAATTTTGCCTCTCAGATATTTACTACTTGTTATCTAATAGCAGTAAAAAGTCATGGAAGTGTTTAAGGGAAGATTCAGGATTATTTCTTAAAGGGGGGGAGAAGAATGACAAAAACTCAAGGTTACCTATATGATAAAAAAAAAAGCTTCAAATCATACTCTTTCAATTATTTGTTACCGGACACTTACTCTCGCTCGACGTCCATGGTACTGGGTGCTCAGAGATTTAAGCATTCAACAAAATAACCGAGACTTTGAACTTAAAAGATGGCCAAGAACCAAAATCCAACACAATTTCCAGAAAACTCTGGTGGAAACCAAAATTATACTTTGTCATAAATACAAATTTTTAAATGAATACAATTTTAGGTAGTGGATATTATGGTAAAGCTTTCCTTCCATGACATTTTATACCTCGAAAATAACTCTCAGTAAATATCTGGTAAAATTTGTGGAGAATAAACAAATACTAAAGAACCATGTTTATCATGGTAATATCATAAATATAAAATAACCAACATCACGGGCAAGACCGGGCCGTAAGTCGAAACTGTGTGTCGGGCAGTGGCAAAATCGCAGCGGAGTTTATCTTCTTTCAGTTTCTAATTCCCTCCAAACCGCAAAAGAAAAAAGAAATGTCAACCAGCAACTCACTTACCTTTCGACTGCAGCATGGCCAGCCCTGGCTCCTCGTCTGGCTGATCGCTGCCGATCAACCGACTACACAACGCTCCAATTGTTACAGATCTGCGTGCCACTCGCTATCCAGTGACAGCTTACCGGTCACACACCTAGGCCTCTTCAGTCATGATCTCAAGTGCACTTCATCGTAAATACGGCCGCATGACAATACACACTCACGAAAGAAGAAAAAAGCATTCATAACCATTAGACCCAAAAATTTTTAAACTACCATAGCAATGTCAACCAAACTGTTTTGTTTACAACCATAAAGATCTTAAACCATTTTAAATAGCTCGGTGTTCATATAGCTCAGAACAATATAATTTCATTAGCAGTAAAAGGATAGTAATTTAATTTTTTTTTAAAGATAACGTAACCCCTGCGGTAGAAATAAACGGCAACGAAATGCACGTGTGAAATCCAACCAGTGGGAGGACACCAGGCACTGCCCGAGAGTCTGAATCCACAACTGACTGTTCTGCCGCCAGGCCTCCCTCTCAGGTGTGCACTATTTATAGCCTGCCTTGGGGCCGAAGTGTCCGTAAATAAAGAGCACAATGGCAGCGTCAAACAATCACAGCGCCAGCCTGACGCGGCTGTCGTGGCGACAAGCTGCCAAAGTACACGCTGCATGCTGCACGCCCACCACCCCCTTGCGCTGCTTGGAATATCTGTCCCACGTGCATTCATGAGATTACGGTAGATCATTCAGCAGAGGGGAATGAAACTAACATCATTTACAGGCTGAAAAATTTATAGTTAAAAATTAAAAAAAAAAAAAAAACCCATCTTTATCGTTGAATAAACTAAAAATTAAAAAAAATTAAAATTAAATTTTTCTCCAACAGCCGAATAATGCACCAAAAGTCTGTATAACTAAAAGCGGGAGGTGCTGTCTCTTTCATTTTTGTGATGACCATATCCTAAAATTTTCATAATGACTATATCCTAAAATTTTTATATTGACTATATACTAAAATTAGTGATAGAAAATCTATTACAAACCATTTTGTTATTAGTGATAAAATTTTTTTAGACAAATATATCAAGCTCCCAATTACTATTTTTAAAGTTCATATTGTTATTAATTTCATGAATTAATTTTCGTAATGACTACATCCTAAAAATAGTGATAGAACATTTAAGAAAAATTATATCAAGCACCTCATGCTTTTAGTTATACAGAGTTGTACATTATTTGGCTGTTGGACAAAAAAACTTAATTATAAATTTAATTATTTTATTTTTAGTTCATTCAATGATAAAAGCTTTTTTTCTTCTAAACTTTAAGTTTATTTTATTACTTTTAGTCTCAAAATAAAATTTCGCCATGTTTGATACAGTGGTCATTACCCATTTTCTACTTTATTGTTTACCACATCACATTAGCACTACAGCATTACCACAGAAATGCAGACATTAATTAATTAATAAAAATTAAGACAACAATGGTTTTAGCTTTCCAGTTAAATATTACATTAGATACATAATACAACAAACATTTATGGTTTTGAAAAACTAATTTAAAGGAAGCCTGATCTAAATTTGTGAGTTCTAGGTAAAATGAAAGCTCTAGACCGTCTTTCAAGTATCACAGGTTTGAAACTCGGCAGGGATGTTTTTTATATTACATACACATTACATGAGCATGGATTTTTCCTAAAATCAGCCTCCAAAGGCGGGTTACGGGAGCATTAAAGTTTTTAGGGCTTTCAACACCCCTTCCCCCGGCACATTTTCCACCATAACCCAACCTATTGGATATCAAAATCACTCCATTCTCCCCCTCCCTAAAAAGAGTCAAAATTTAGGGTGTTTAACCCCTCCTCCCTCTGAGGGGGAGAAAGTCGAACCCCGGGAACATTTTCCACCATAACCTGAATTCGGAAACACTCTAAATCATAAAGAATATGTTTTTAAAAATTTCAAAATTTAGGGTCATTATACTCTCCCCCTTCTGAGGAGGAGAAAGTCAAAACCCGATCTCAGAAACACTCTAAATAGAAAAGAATATATTTTTAAAATTTTCGAAATTTAACAGGCTTACTCCTTCCTCCCCGGGCACAGTTTCCATCATGACCCAACCTTTTGGATCGGAAACACTTAAAATGAAAAAGAATAAATTTTTTAAATTTTCAACATTTTTGGATCTTTAACCCCTCCTTCTCCCCCTTTAGGGGCACAGTCAACCCCAGAACATAACCTCATTAATATACATAAACTTGAAAAAAGTTTATAAACACAATTTTTATCTCTAATATTCACAATAAATAAATGTTTTCAATTATATGGACCATTATTCAATATCATCACTTAAGCATAAGATTTAAAACACATATATAATATTTATTTGTATGTAGCCTCTTTTTCATCCTGTGAAAAATTCATTGCATGGTGTGTGCGCATCGTAAAAATTCACTCGTTTCATTTTTTTCACAATGCACCTAAAGAAGTATGACTTAAAAAATACATTGAATATCAAGAAGAGGTATTCACAGTATGGGAGTGAATTTTTGTGAATAAAAGTGTTATGTCTGAAATACAAAATAATACTGCACACAATGTATACCATGATACAGTCACCCATGGCTATGCAACTGAGACTCTGTCAGAAGATACGAGAGACGTTCGGAAGAACAAATCAGAACAAAAGAAATTAAGTTCATCACAAGTATGTTGCCAGTGAACAAGAAAAACAATTATGCATGAACGTTTTTGTACAATTAACTAAAGTTGGCTTTCGAGGTTAAGTCATGTTGCAGTGGTTGTAAGTACCACCTTCCATTTTTCACTGTGGCAGAAGTCTTCAGAGTTGAGACTGCGACTTGGCTCAGCTTCGAAAGAAAAATAATTGATCAGGCAATGGCTGCGGAAGCCTGCAATATACTTTGATTTTGTACAATGTACATAAACTGAATGAGATTTAAAAAAAAAAAAACCTAGCAGAATGATATTACAGAAATAGTCTGACATAATTACTGAGAGTGTGAGCTGAGAGAAATGAGGAAGCTTATGTTAGGACCAAGAAGAAGGTGGGAAGAGAAAAAAGCTGCCCAAAAGCAAGAACATTACATTAAAGACTCAGCAACAAGATTGAAACAGTAGCACACTCAGACATTTTCTCATCACGACTAACTAAAATATGACAGTTAAAAAATAAAACCAATATTTTTTTAAAAATCTGATTGTTCACAATAAATTTTATCCACTTTAGGTATCTTTAATAACAAACACGAGAACTTCATCATGAAATATGATGTATGTGTATACTATTATGTCTTCCTAGCCTCCACTTACTGAGAGCTTTGAAGGATATGTGAGTTATATGGAAATTACTTAACTGTGGTAAAATGTTTACATGATTTACAGCTTCATATGTGTGATTTAAAATTTATTTTATAAACCACACAGCACATAATGCAAGAAAATGGATAGTTTACTATCATGTGTATGTAGGACAAAATCTAAAATAAATAAATAATTTATGAAAACATTTCAAAATTTAAAATATAGGTAACTAACTACTGAATATTACCAACTAAAAATAAATTTTAATTAGATACTGATCGACATCCTTATAAGAAACTCTGAAACATCATCAACACTATAAAAAATAACCACCCAAAAATATATTTTGCATAAATAATTAATTATCTATGCAGCTCTGCAAATTTAATAGCATATGAGTAAAAACGTTAAAAACCAATAGCAGACTTAACGCAATGTTACAGCCACTATACAACTGACTTAAAGTAGCATATTTATAAAGACCCATAGAATTAGATTCATGCATAGAAAAAGTGAATGAAAATGAAGTGCGCAAATGTGAAAAGAATTTAAAAATATGAATAGGCAATAAAAATAGTTTGTGGCATAAGTAGTGAACAAGACAAAAATATTATAATGTGATTATAATGCTTTCAAAAAAGTCAGCAATATGTAAATTTAGCAAGTACACAGTAGTTATAGAAACTTTTTCTATAAAGTTACCACAGGAATGGTGTGCGGACATTAAAATAAATATTATTTCTTGAACTTGTGATGTTATAAAATTTAAAAAGAATTGAAATAGGTAAGCTAATGAAACATACTCAGAAATATAAGATCTATAGAAATAATACTTAGTTGTAGTTTAAATCTTTTATTTAGAAAATTACCTTATGAATCCAAACCTAGATTCTCTCTGAGACGTGAGAGTTACTGAAGAATATAATTAGCTCATAATCACGAAAATACATTAGAAGGGCTAACAAAACACTTTATTGAGACCTGATGCACCTATAACCATTAAAATTAGACAGTAATGGATTTTTACCAGCTTAAATATTCCAAAAATTGGCAGTCGCTACAAAATGGCAGGTCATGTGTCAACTGTTTTGAAGCCAAAATAAAGACTTTTTAAAAATGTTAAAATTATCTTTGTGGTGCCCATCTAAATAAAACAAAATGCCTAACCAAGTTGCAGAAATAGTGAGGGCATTGAGAAAACTTTCATTATTATTGGATAGTCTGTGAGTGGCATCTGATTATTTTATGGTCACAGCTTTTTTTGCCACATTCAAAGTCCTTACAATTGATGGAAACAGAAACTGAGAATGGAACATTAAGACAATGTACCTATTACCTACCGTGTTGAAAAAAAAAAAAAATGTTGGAAACTCGTGAACAGCCCACAGCTTTCAATCACAGACAACTGTCTCTGAACTATTTCAAGGCAGCCACTAGATGTGTCCAAAAATTTTGGCTAGATCTCGCAAAAAAAAATAATCTGATTTTGTAGAAAACAAGTTACTTAAAATTTTTGTGTATCTGAACCAGTAAAGGAATAAGGAGCCTTAAATTCGTATTTAAAAACTACTAAAGCTTGGTAATAACTTTGCAGTGTTTCAAACAAATAGTTAATTTATTTCTGAAAACCTTATTTTAATGAATTATGATTTCAGTTCTAAATACCATTCTATGAAGTAATTCTTGAAGTGAAACTTCTTTGGACACAATGGGAGTAAAATTTCAAGGCCGAATTTTAATGGAATGTTTTCGTGAAACATTGATGTAAAACGATTTCTGATGCTAATAGGTTGCGGAGGGTGCAGAGAACTTGTCGGGCTCCACGTGGTGTGCGGCTCAGGTTGAACCCCGCCATGCTGCAGGGATAGGCGGGTAGGGGCGATAGGGACCCGCCTGCGCCTGACGCCATCCAGACTTTAGGGAGTATTTGGGCAGAGGGCAACACAACGGCGTTTGAGTTTATTGTGGCCATATTGGGGCCATATACCCAAACAAATAAAAAATGGCATTCTTTCAAGTATGCATTATTTCAGTTGTGTGACTAAATATGTTTTGCTTGTATAATGCTTTTCATGCTTTAGTTTGATGGGGTAAATGTTTTTCATAAATTATTATTTAACTAAATCTCACATTGTGTTATTATTATGAGTCCATGAGGGTGTAAATATTTTAAGTCCAACTAAAAATATGCTTGTTAAAAAATTTTAAAATAATTTCCGTGCGTAGAATATTAATCTTTTTAGTTTCACTTTGTGGCAATATGGTTATAATGTAACAAATTAACGTAAGGTAGGTACGTGCAGTCTAGTTTTCAACAGTGGACATGTTACTGATTGGTCATTCATTCGACGACAGAACATTATAAATGCCTATGAATGCATTGCAGTATGTCTATGTAGCCTACTGGCAGAATTTGTTGCACTATAACTTAATGATATGGTGATTTTTGCAGAACTACAAAATCAGTCTATTAGAATGCTTGATTACATCTAACCTATACATAATATTCTATTAAGTTAAAAACTAATTTATTATATTCAATACTAGCTTTGATATTTGCTAAAAAAATTTCTTTTTGGTGTGAGTATTTCAACATATTCATTGTTAATTAATCAATATTTTTACTGATATCCTAAGCTGTTATTTTGAAGTGTGTAATAATTTTTTTTATTCATGTTTATTAACTTATTTCTATTTTAATAAATTTAATACATGTTAGGTTTCTTAATAATTGAAAAAGAAATGAAAGCCAAAAAACCGCATGCTATGTTATCTTGTTATTAAATTGTATAAATGGTTTTGCTGGGTAATACTAAGTAATATTATAAATGTAGTTGAGAAAAAATTCACAGAAGTTTATTTACTTTTTAAAACATGTATAAATTGTAGTTAGAATTGATTTCATGCTATAGATGGAGTCCTGAAAATCTTAACATAACATTTTATGTTATGATTATTTAAAAAGTGAGTATTATTTATTGTTAATTAATCATTATTGATTGGTAAATAATTGTTCTGTTACTTCATGTTTATTTAGAAAATTGCTTCTTTCTCTCTTTTTATCTCTCTGCCATTTTACCCCTTACGATATACTTATGAGTCGAGGTTTGAATTGTCAAAGAAGTTTCATTTCTATCACATGTACTGAGTTACACGTGCTATTTTTTTTGTTACACTTCAGACTAGATGCAAATAAAAGTATGAGGTGTAATGGTACAAAGTTATTACAAGTTTAAAATTTTGTTTTACACTGGTCCTTAGATGCTAGTATGGTCTGAATCATGGGCACTGAACGATGCTTAAAAATAATATTTTCCCTCCAGATTTCATACCTTGCCCTACAATCACACAAGTATCTTATATAAGACATATAATTATGGTTTTAAAGTGGGTAAAAATAACTGCAATAACTTGAAAGTGTAAATTTCTCTATAAGAAGGCAGAGTCTTACAGGCAATTGAAATACATGCCTTGGACATTAATTTGAGGTATTCTTGGTTGTAGATGATGTGACACATTTGCCTGACAATGAAGAATTGGTTGTATACTTTGTGTTGTACGTATTTCAAAAAAGTAATTAGATGTGTTTTTCCAAAAATTGTATTTTTAATTTATCAGAATCATAATGCAAATGTGTAAATACATTATATGATTATTTGTGTGTTATAACTCGGAGTGTTTGACTCAATCTGGGGTTCACAATATATATTTTTTTTTTGAGAAAACATTGCAGCTTAAATAGAATCTTCAGTTTCCTATGGTTTTACAGTCATGCATGAATAAATAACAGTTTTCGCCGCCAAGTGAAAATCTGGTGCAAAATCCAGATGGTGGAAACCGTTATTCTAACTTTTTTCTGAGTTGATTCAGCATTCTACCAGTAAATACATAATGTAGTGGAAAATCAGAATGTTGCAATAAATGTTGCCCTAATACTTTGTATGTTATGTACTAGAAGCAACTAGTCTGTTTTTAACCTTTCACACAGGAAATAATAAGTATTAATCAATTAAATTAAAACATATACAAGTTTAATTTTAAGTTATACAAAGTTAAATTATTTTTGTCAAAAATTCTTTATGCCACTTAGAGATTAATGTGATAGTATGACAAGGTGCTAATGGTTAATGCCCAGACCAGTAAATCATAAAAAGTGAATTAATGATGGAAATGCTAATTGCTTAAACAGAACATTCACAATGAAATGGCTTAATGGCTTTGTAAAATAAGGCACACAATTGAACTATGCTAATTTTGCAATATGAAAGGAATGCTTCATACATACTAGAGAATTGTTCTTCCCAGTATTGAGTAGCTATTTAAAGAATCCAAACAAATAGCAAGCATGATATTTTTCTATAGTTACACGCAGAATTTTTCCAAATGCATGACATGTAAATTTTTTCATAATTAATTACAAATAATATAATGTTAATATTTCACAACATTTAATATCCTTTAAGCATTATATAACAAAAAAAGATCCATACTTTACATGTAGAAATCAAAAGAGCATTAACATTGTCACTAAAAATAAAACTGAAGGAAATTATTTTAATTTGTATCCAACAATTAGTTACCTATCTCAATAATTTTCCTGAACATTGTTTAACTTTAATCAACATTGTTTAACTTTAATCCTATGTTCTTGTTGTTACTGCCAAACATTCAAAACTTTAGAATTCTTTAGTAGTTTGAACAATATTTATTTTTAAGGCAAAAGGATGTTTATGTGGGTTTTATAATAACAATTACATATTTAAAAAAATCTGCCACTTGGCTGAACAAATAACCGAAACCGGCCTGTCATTAAATGGTAATTATAATTTTTATTAGGATATACATAGTGATACATTTATGCATACACTAATGTAACTACAGTGTGTCAGTTTATGTTACCCCGTCGATATTTAAGTACTTTTGTTCATTGCCGTGAATAACCGAGGTTATTATTATTTTCTAAATATGTTGAAGGGTGTAATTTTTCAATTGCAAAATGTAGCTTTATTTTTTTAAAAACAAAATATAGGAAAAATGAAACAATAGACATTATTATCATTATTATTATTATTATTATGGCTTGCATTTACCTTCTGGCTCTTTAGCAATGACAGTGGAGCTCCTGTCTACCCCGCCCTTAACTTTGTCGTCTGTTGGAGAGATGAACGAGAGATGCCAAGAACAAAAACACACAAAACACAAACAGGAGCAATAGATGCACCATTTTTACAATTTACACTACAGACTGTACACTACCAATACTGCATCAAGTAAAAAAAAAAAAAAAAAGGGATCCAACCACGATGAGAGAACTAGCATTTAATTGCATGCACAGAACACATACCTAACTATGTTTAAGACAGCATTAGAATACATATATTATTTATTTTATTAGTTTATTTTAAATATGTAGCATTAAATAAAAGGTAGTGATGAAATTGAAAATTTTGAGAAAACGTAAAACCTGTACTTCCAGATAAACTAACAAACAATATTCACATGCTGATGATCACAATGGGGAAAAACATTTAAGGATAAATAAGGGTCAGTAACACAATTTTCAGAAATTATATAGACACGGTGGTCAGAAAAACTAATATAAAATGTTGTTAATAAGCTATTTTGACTTGAGTCAAACTTTTAGTTGTTATCAGAATAGTTTTTGGAAACCAAATGTCTGGTTTTCAACCGCAAAAATGTTACCTTCCGATACTTATAACTCATGTAAATGGCCTTCAAATATAATTAATAATTAGAAATAAATAATAAATGATGAATAAGTATTGTATGTCAGCTGACAATTTTCAATATTCTGGAGAATTCTTGCCAATGATATGCATGAAACATTGTGTTTCGAAATCAAGTTAAGAGATAAGATATTTTGTACCTGTGGAAAAGCTGCCAAACTATTTTCCTGGGTTCTACTTGCATCAAGTAACAATATGACACTAAGAATTCCTACTGCAACTAAACAAAGAAATTATTTTCACTATATAGGAAGTTACGGAAAAAAGATAGTTAAAAGCATTTAATTTTGCCCGAATAATGTGGATATTGGATGCAGTCTACAGATGGTCTTTCATAAGCCACTAACATCCTAGAAGGATACCCAACCAAAAACTAAATGCCGAAGATATATGAAACAATTTTACAAGCATTTTGACAGGCAGCTTCTGTTTACATGATATAGTAACACGAATGCTGGACTATAAAAAAACTTACATGTGTAGGCCAACATAAAAAGCATATCAATGTCGCATAAGATAAAAAAAATAGAAATAAAATAATATTCAGAAACATAGTATCTTCATCTTGTATTAAAGAAATTTTTTTTTCGATGCAGAACACATTTTTGTACAACTAAATGATGCGCAGAGAATGATTATTAACTAAACTACTATACTAATATAATTTCAATACAATTCGAAAGGGTCTACTTTTTCAGAATCTGTCTCTAATGATATTGTTATCTTCTTGAATTACTTATCACTAATTAATAAAACATTATTTTAAGTATCTTCACACATAGTGCAAGAAGGAATTACAGACACTCAAAACAATGTAACATGAAGTTACAGGCATTTTCCATAACAAAATTATCTGTGATTACATTTGCAACACAAACTTTTCCGTATTTCTATGACCACATTATCATCATCAGCAGAAAATATGTTGTAAGGGGGCATGTTTTAAAACATGCCATTGTTTGGATGCCAGATAATACTCCACTTACAACCCACTCCAAATCACTTCTCCCTTAAGGGTGTATGTCCCGTTCCATTCCATGATTTTAGATTTATATTAATCACTGATCAACTTTTAGACATTTTCAATCGTTTAACTTTCACGAAATGAAAAATATATATAGTTGCATACTTTTTGCATAATTAGCTGCCAAAGTTACATTTTTAACCTTTTTGGGTTGCACAAATAAGGAGAATTTAATTTATTGCAGAACTGAAACTTTTTAGGATTAACTGCAATGCCACTGGCTACTTCAAGAAATGGTTTGCATTTCTTTCAGAAAATATTAATTAATTTTACCTGAAATTTCAAAAATCTCAAAATTTTTATGATCTTGACAGCCAAGAAACATGAAATGAGTTTTTGTGATAGAAATGCAAACCATTTCTTGAAGTAGCCAGTGGCATTGCAGTTAATCCTAAAAAGTTTCAGTTCTGCAATAAATTAAATTCTCCTTATTTGTACAACCCAAAAAGGTTAAAAATGTAACTTTGGCAGCTAATTATGCAAAAAGTATGCAACTATATATATTTTTCATTTCATGAAAGTTAAATGATTCAAAATGTCTAAAAGTTGATCAGTGATTAATATAAATCTAAAATCATGACCTGGAACGGGACATACGCCCTTAAATCAAATTTTTTTTTGTATCTTCTAAAATGACAGCAGCATTTTGTTGCCAGTTCTCACATTCATGTCTTATGTACAGTTAGGTCTCACGCGAGACGAAAAAGTATCCTCATGCGCAGTGTCTTAACAGCAACATTATGTAGTGCATCAGTGCAGTGCTCACGTCACACCTAAAACATGCATGCACTTGTGGTGGAGTGTTCACACCTTGCGATCGTTAGGCGCGTGTGAACAGTACATGTCAACTGTACCGTCATTTTCCAACAGGTTACACAAACACAGACACACAGTTTTACACACATACACAGTTTGGGTTTTTTTTCTTCAGTGGGTCCATAATTTTAACATTTTTTACATAGCATTACAACACAACCCATTAAACAATTTTTTTTAAAATTATGTTTGTATGTACGAGATACATTAAGAAAGTAAGAAATCAAATCAAATTTAGACCATACATGTGATGATAGTAAGGGTACGTCTAGACTCTAGACAGTAAAGCTGGACTCACAATGATCCAATGCGTTCATCCGTCACCAGTTCGTCCGCCATCCGTCCGTAACAAGCCGAGGATTCAAAATGATCTGCAAATCCGTTAATATATTTTTATAACTTCAGGGAAACTTTCTTGTAAATGTTAACCAGTTTGATGATCATGAACGCTAAGCACTAATAAGTAATAAATGATTAAACTAACTCTAAATATTTTATTTAAATATAATTTTGAGTAACAGTACAATATAAATTACTTTTGTGTCTCAGAAAATTGTTGCTTCAAATATCAAACCTAAAACGTGTTCACAGGCAAGTTAAGGACAAAATACAGAAGCAGCTTAGCAAATAAACAACCTAATAAACCTTTAAAATAAAGACCTTTTTGAAGTTATAATTTCATCCGTTCGTCCGTCGAAAGTTAAAGCTTGGCAAGATTTTGATGGATGGACGTATGGAATTTTTTTGGCCATCTGATTGGCTGAATATCACGTGGTTGACGAACGGACGTGTGATGGACAGATGAGATGGAGCATTGTTAGTCCAGCTTTTAATACTTTGAAGTTAAAAAAAAAGTTTTAAGAAGTCATGGATAACAGAATCTTATCATTTGTTGTCAAGTTCAAGTAAATGAGTTTGAATAAGAAAAAACAGCCTCCAGTAAATGAAAAAAAAAATATGCTTTTTTAATGTTTGCTTTTTTGATTTGAGCGATTGCCATGAAATTTGGCACTTTGAAGTGTTTTTTCATGAAGAAGGTTTTTATGCTATCCATTTTTTTTTGTAACTCGCTGCTAGATGGCGCTGCAGTGCATCAACTTCTAAACTGTTCAACTGATCGCCATGAAAATTAGTATATTGTGATTTTTACTGTCCTTAATCATCAACAACAAATAGTGATTGTGACTTTGATAAGTATTTGGTGAGTGAGTTTAAAATGGAATACCATTTCAAATGCTATATAGATTCTCGATTACAAGCAAACCATATTTTTTAAATATATAGAGATAAAGAAATAAAAACTGGCCAGATGTCTGCCGGGTTTTGCTTGTACACTTCAGTATAAAGCAGCTTTCATTTTAAAAAAAAAATCACAATTATGAACTGTTTTACAATACATTTCAAAGTTACAATGAATTAAAAAAATTAACAGCCCAAAAACACTTAAACTTCAGAGTACCTACATTTTATTATCTACTAAGAGCTGATTTGGGCATTCATTGAGATTATTTTTCCCCCCACTCATATTTCACTCATTATTCACTAGTCAAATTTTCTCTTCGAGCTTCATAATACTACTAACAAACCTTTGAAATTAAAATGATTATGTATATCAAAATAAGAAAAGGTTTTCTGTAGGTTTAGCTCATTTGAATAGATTATAAACTTGACAACAATACATAAGAACAAAATCGCAATCTGGACAGTCTACACCAGAATCATAACTTACTTTCTATATGAGCCTCGTACAATGAAGAAAACACAATTTTCACTGGACTTTGTTTTAATATTAAATTAAATATAAATGTAGGTAAATTTTAACTGAAATAATTATAAAGTATTATTAAAAGCACAAATGGCATTTTAAAATTAAAAATAATACAAAAATTCTTACTAAATAAATTAAGTTAAGTCTATAAATATAAATACGTGAAGTGAAACAATATCCTTTACAACAAAGCTATTTTAATTAATTTTAATTCTGTCATCTGGAAAAATCTTAGTCAGAAAAATAAAAGTAATAAAAAATCAGTTAAAAAATCTACAGTACTTATTTGTATCTTCTGATATTCACCCTTATTTTCCATCCAGAATATTTTGGTGATTAACTCAAGAAAATTAAACATAGGTATTAATTTAATTTCAATTTATATGCTATTCAGCCACTGCTCTGATAATAAATTTGCATTACACTACATATTAAAAAAAAATTTAGAACCTTTGCATTATACAGCTTATCATCCCATGATATCATTCCTACTTCAAAGTAATTAACTGCTGTGTTGTAGATTTAGCTACTGAAACAAAGCATCTTAGCATCTTCAGAAAAAAAAAATCCGTTATCGTGAAGAAGAAAACTTGGTATTACTGAACGCAAAGGTGAGTAGTTGTCTGATATCTAAAGCAGAATTTTAAACTGAAGTAAAGACAAATGAGACAACTAAATAAGTTATTTGGTATGACATCCTTAGTTATAATGTGAAAAGAAGACAGAGAACCTCCTTTTAGACATAGACAGCCTTAGCCTCCCGTTACTTAATCAAGTCTCAGCTTATTGTTATTGCTGTCCACACATTTTATGTCTCTCACTGTTTACCCACAAATAAGTATACAAACTTCTTTCAGATATGCATTAAATTTAAAGGCAAAGGCATGGCTGAAGAAACTGTTTTGAACAGACTCTTATTCATGGCATAGCTAAAAAATTTAACTGCGCCAATATTTTACCAAAGTGCTTAGATATCAATTTAACACATACTATATGCCATTCCAGAATATTGAAACTGGAGTAAAAAGTTACCACCGTGCGTCAACAAAAAAATTATAAGAATTTTTTTTTGTTGGAACAATTTTTACTAAAACAGAAGATTCACTTTCATCACTGTTGCTAGTCTGCTAGTTTCACATGCCTTGCTTAGACATGACATAAGTTTTTATTCAACTGAACCCTATGACAACACATTTTTTATAGAAATTTGTCAGTAATTCATATTAATTTAAATTTTTTCAAAATTAATATTATGGAGGTACTCGCCAGACTTCTGCTTTGACTTAAAAATAAGCAAACTATTCAGAACAAAGTTTTTCTCCATATGCATGCACAATTATTAATTGTGTATCTGTTCCAATGGATATTGTGACATCAATTTCCGTATTTGGATGCTGACGAGAAATAAGCTAAATCCATGTATTGTTTTCGGGATATCGCTCTCTTAAAAAAGCTAATCCAAGCTTCTCAACCAAAATATTTATATTTGGTTTGACATTTTTCCCACCAACATCCTAGCAAAAAAAATTTTTCAAGCATTTCTTAGCAATTTAAAAAGCTGTTTTCTTGCAAAGATTCTTTTAATAGGACCAATTTTTTTAGAGGATTAAGCTTGCAAATTTTTCTTCGTCTAATTTGATTAATTTCCTGTTCTTTGGTTATTTTTCCCAACGGTGTCAAAAAATCAAACTGGTTTTGCTCTTTCCTTTCCCCTCTGTCAGAATTTGTTCTACATATTGTCAATATTAAAATGGCTGTCACAGCACTAGTCATTTCAGCGACATTGTACATCTTCCCTGAGATGTGTCGCATCATTGTAAACTAAATCTTTCATGCTTGTCCCTGAAGTGATGTGCCCAATTTAAAAAGTGATTTAAATTCCGACATAGAAGCCATTCCATAAGTCGGATCATGTAACTCAAACCGCAAGTGGCTAATGTCTATAACAGCTAGCAGTCCGCTGCTTGTCTGAACCCCTCCACTTTCTGACGCACTCATCACGTGTCATAAACATAACCCTTGTAGTATATTTTCTGGAATAAAAAGTGAACAATCTCTACATTTCTTATAAATAAATAACTAGAGAATATCGGAATGAACGACCGTCTTTCACACGTTCCAGTCAAAGTTCAGGTAGTAACATGCCATGAAACTAATTAGCATCTTTATCTAATATTTTGTTCAAATTGAACTATTAAGAAAACTGATGAAATATCCAATGCTGTGACGCTGTGAAAAGAAATTGGTACACTGCATATTTAAAGATAGCCAGAGGTTTTGTAACTGCCTTACGAAGTAATTAAGATATAGAAATAAATTCTCTTTTTCACTGAAAGCTGTACTTAATCAAAATTTAATATAGAATATAATAGAAAAATTTTAAACTATTGTTTTATGGTAAAATACATTTTGTTACTTATTCTATACAGTACTTTTATCGATTTTATTCATCTACGAGAGCTGTTATTAATCGGGAAAATATTTATTGATGGGATTCACTGCAATTAATTCTTTCCTACACATTTTAAGTAAATGTAAAAGAAGAGATAAAGAAGTGAAGGAAGAAAGTAAAAGAAGTAGGAAAGAAAATTTTGTAACACCTCCATAACTATACATCCAAAACAATGTTAGAAACTATAGAATAAGAAATTTTGAAAATGTGTTGAACAAAATTTAAATATTACATTGAAGCATAACATGTAGAAAACTAAAAAAAAATACAAATTTATAATTTTGGTATACAAACTGACGACAAACTGATAAAACCTTAACTTTAAAAGTTTTAACGGTTAGAAAAGTAAAGAGTTGTTAACTGACAAATATTAAAGTTTTTACTTTAAGTAAACTGAAATAACATTTATGAACCAAAACTTTTATTTAATATAGAACCCTGATTGTTGTTTATGAACCAGCATACAATAATAAGTTAATTTATTAATGGTATATATCATCAACTGCTAATAAGTTACGTAACTAAATATAAAGTAAAAAAAAGTGGAAATATAAAAATTGTTTACAAAATTTTTTGAATAAAGTAAACATAAATAAAAATTTAGAAGAATCCAGAAATCAAATATATTTTGAATAAATGTGGGTAAAATTTACTGCAAACAATAATTCTTTGATTAACATAATGGCTTAGTTATCAACAACTGCATTAGTTTTTATGCAAACACAAAAGCATGGATGGTGTTCTCGCTTGTATAAAACACGGATGAATTAAACAAGCCTACAAGCTTGGCAAACCAAAAGCGATTGTAAAGCACAGATCACAGCACAAGCAACAGAAAGCCAAACATGTAAAGTTAAGATATAGAAGGTCCCATGCATGATCACCTAGAAGACAACCTGAAACATAACAAATGCATGAAGACAGGAAGAAAAAATCAGGCAGGAAATAACATTCTCAAAACATGGCTTCCCAAACACACAACTTCACACTAACAATCACATAGTTAAGTTGCTTGCTTCTGGACTCTGAAAAAAGTCTCAATATTTTATATGTTTTGTTACCCTGACCTTACTAATGCTCCATTCTTACTGTCCTACTTTCATCTCCTGCTATGTTATAGGCTAGATTCTTTTCTTCTTTCTTTGATATATGCTCCTTAAGATTATATTTACAACTATATGATCAGGACGTAAACAAAAAAAAATTACATTTATTAAAAAAAAAATTAAATTATGTGAATAATACAGCAAAATTTTGATTTTACATGTACTAGGGCTGCAGCATGTATCATGGTAGATAACCTGAAAAACATACAAATGTCTATTGGCTTTTTCCTACCCTCAAATTCATTTCTAACGCATGCCCGGTTGGTGAATTTGCAGATTATATCTTATTACTTGTATATCAGTCATTTATGGGAGGCTGTCATGTAACAGTACGAGACTGTAGTACAGGAAATCTTGAATTTGAGTTTGGGTTACATTCGAGGTAGTCAAATACATATCAAGATGGTCTACTGTTACAATTTGTAGATATTTATTTCAATTGATTTTCTTTAAGAAGAAATGAACATTATATCAAAAACACAGCTAAACATAAGCTACCCACAGCTAAATAATCAGAAGTTTGCTGCATTTCTAAGAATTATTAAAAAAATTGTTAGCATGCAAACCCTTAATGATTGTGTCCATAACTGATATATATATACACACACTAAAACAGAATGTCTGTTGGGACTATTTTCCTGAAAATAAAATGAGAGGTCATTTTTTGAGTCAACATTGTAAGTACTTACTTTGTGTTGTTAAAATGAGAAAATTAGGAGTATATAGGCCCTATTTGTTTTGCATTCATTGTTTTGTGTTTTCACATTGACCTAGATGAGAGCAGAAAATGTATTAAATGGACATGGAAAATGCACTGCTAGTAAATAATTAACTTTCAAACCAGCAGTAGGTATGTATGCATTTTTTTTACATGGAAAGTGTGTAGAAGTATATCTAGTATCCGATAAAATATTGACAACATGACATTTACTACACATAAAATATTTGAAATAATATTCTAAAAGAAAATAGATAAGACTACTGTATAAACCAGTTACAAAACCAAGAGTATTGTTTTCGTGTAGCAAATATCTAGCGAATATTATATATATATATATATATATATATATATATATATATATATATATGTGTGTGTGTGTGTGTGTATATGTGTGTGTGTGTGTGTGTTTATACTGCGAGGAGTCATTTTGCAGAATTTATACAACTTAGAAGCAAGCAGGCTTAATTTATATAGAAAATCTATATACTTATTTAATTCATTGCTGAAAACACATGATACTTTTAAATAAAAGTACGCAAACCATTAGAGCATGATGGTTTGTTCCAAATACTAAATGGCTTATTTATCATCCTAAATGCCCATTACATGTAAGAAGAGGCACTTTAGCCTTAACCCAACAAACCTAAATTAATATAAATAAATATCTAATTAGGTAATATGATTTTCATTATTAGAAAAGCTACAAAAAAATTAATTTTTCAGTTAATTTCGATTTAGTAATCTGCAAAATAAATTTAAGAAACATTAGAAATAAGTATTATGGCTTCTGGAATTCAGTAAATTGTAAACTCAAGTTTTGTGGTTACATAAATTGAAATACTTTGTTTAAAACAATTGTTTTAAAAACCTAAGTTAATTGAGTCCACAAAAAAATTAGAATACTAAAATCCAGATTTCCTACCCAACAATTCTCAACACACAAACATTTCCAAAGAAAAAGAAAAAAGAAAAGTTTCATAAACATACAAAATGACAACCATTGGCCAGAAATCCATAACAGCATAGGTACATCACGATATTTATGAATATGGCATCATAATTTTATTTCCTAGGTTAAGTGTAAAGTTATTCACATAACTTACAGTGTAACACAAATTAACTCTCCAACTGTGTGCTAGTGTGCTAAGTTACTGTCCCATTCAGGAGGTCAGGGTTTGGTAACTGTATTTTAAGTTGTATTTTTAAGGGATTACAAGAAAATACACTATAAATATATTCAATCAAATTTCGAGTTCCTATTTTACAAGTATGTTAGTTATGTTAAAGACTGATTAGACTATAGTCTTTAGATATTGCATGAATTTGTTTCAGTAAGGAGAATGATTATCAATATAAAAATGGTGTAAAGTTTAAAGTTTTTTGTTTCTAAATTTACACAGAAAATTGTTTTGAATGAACCAAGTAATTAAGCTACATAATGGTTTTTTTTTTTTTTTTAAACCTGCTACAGCACACCACTGAAAAAGCTCTGAAGAAAAAAAAATTAAATGTAGTGCTTTATGTTCAACAGTTGTGCGAACAAAGGCATAAAGATGATGGGACTTAACAATTTTAAAGTGAGCTCCCAACCATTTGACTAGTGACTCACTGCTCACAAACAGCCTATGCGTAAGGACAAGATTATTTCTTTTATTTTTAGGCTGTTTTTGTTTTTTAAAAAAGAAGATTTCGGTGCTAAGTGTTTTTATTATTTTATGAATTCTGTTGATTCCTAAATATAGCATATTATTATACAAATACGACAAATGATTTGGCTATTGTATACTGCACTTTTACAATATAATAATTTTTATTAAGCATGCTTAACAACTCGGAACAATAAAAATAAATTGGTAAATATTTGTGTGTTTAAAAAATGTACCAATGCCATGATGTAAAAATGAGTTCCTGATAACATTAGCAAGATAAAAAAAAAAATTAAAAAAAAATTCCAATAAATTTACTACATCTATTTAGGTACAAACTTCCTGCATAATAAATTACATTATTTGAATTTATTACATAAAAGATTTTTTTTGTGATTCCAGTTAAATTTTGAGTAATAATGCTGATTTATTTTATGGTTAAATTTCGGTGCTAAATGGTGCTTTAACTTGCATTTAATTGTTTTATGGTATATTAACTTGCATTTAGGCATTTTATGGTGTATTGACACAACTTGATGGTGTTATTTCGGTTCTATCGCAATTCACCATATGATGCACAAAGTTGGGAACAATCAATCCCCTCTTGCCTTGTCGCGTGACCTTAGCAATCGAGACCAAGAGGGACATGTTCCCAAATAAAAAACTTATCAAAACCGTGTAAGTGAGACAGGATGATCAACAGCTCCTCACTAGCAGTCTGTTGAAGACTTGAGAAAAGAAAATAATATTGGGAAAATATGATAAGCTGTGGCAGGAAAATCAAACAAAAATATCTGAGGACGCTGAATACACCAGCTCAACAGCATACCAACAAGGTACAAGAGAAATATTGAATGCTGTCAGTGGATAGGATTGAAACACACACAAAATGAAGAGAGGCAACTAACTACTAAGTGGAGATCATGCTATATGTCAACCAAAAATATAACAGCTCTAAAAACTTCACTGACAAACTAAATGAATCATTGGTGTGGCTGCAGGTCATGACAACTGACATCAAATAACTTGAAGAGAACAGGTTCGTATTTGGAAAATCCACACCTGACAGCCGAGTCACCCTACCAATGCCAAAACTTCACAACAGCCACTATGAGCTGTTGAGTTCTAGGAATGGATAAGTCTGAGTTATGAAACCACAAGCATGTAAATTCAAGCATCGATCATCTAAGTTAATAGGGGTTACTAGTTGCCCAAATGATTGAAACGTTTGGTTTAAAACACACAACACAATTTTTTTTTTTGGTGGTTCGGGCCATTGTTAACTATGGAAGCAACGTGATATCCGAGACATTTTAAAATTAGTATCGCCCATGTGTATTTTCTCCCGTCCTACACAGCCTATTACAACTTGTTTTAAACATCATTGTACTGTATTAATTTTCTTTGGTATTCCCATTAAAACTACAGTGAAACCTCATTAATAAGAAACCCTGCTGATACAAAATTCTTATTAATACAAATTGCTTTCAGTCTCTAGAAATTACATAGGAGTTATAGTGCAAAATAATTTGCTTAATACAAAAGTATGGTTATTAAGAAATAATTTTTTTTAAAAGGGTAATAACATGTAGTAATGAATGGTTAGTACAAAAAAATTCAAGAATAATTTAAAGAAATAATTTTAATTTTCAACTAAAATTCATTCATTGTAGGTTGGGAGAAAAATTCTTAGAAATATTATTCTTCCAAAATGATATGTCTTTTTGTAAGTAATTTCTAAACCTTTTCTTTATTCTTATGTTGTAAATCCTTTTAAGTGTGATACAAAAGAATTTTTTTTTTGAGCCGTACGTGTAGCAATCCTAAAGTTGTATTTTAAAATCTCTAAAAAAAAAAAAAATTGTGTAGAAGATAAAACTAATTTTAATATTTGACTAAGAAATTATATAAAATTTTTGATTAATTTTTGTAATAGTTTGTTTGGTACAAATGTTATTGCAAAGTGACAAAAATCCCTTCAGGTTTGAATGACTGAGGTTTGACTGTGTAATTACTTTCGATAACTCGGCGAAATCGCTAATTCGGCGCGGCCTTGGTTCTGAACGTGCTGAATTAAGGAGCCTTTACTGTAATACACTCTCAGATGAAAAACGAGGAACTGATCACCATGATGAACTGGACGGGAGGATTTTTTTTTTATGTCTACTGTGCCCTGGCAGAAAGTCGAGGGGAAGGGTTGGTGCATGAGACTTGTCGGCCAGCAGTTTTCCAAACAAAATGAGAGAGATTGGTTGCTTTTAAAAGAGACCATATCTTAAAGTGGGACAGATACAGAACTCCAACATCCCATTGAAGTTGTAATAGTGGATACAAAGGTAAAAAATAGGCTCTAGCTAAAACTACCTCTTCCCCATCCTTCTTCGTGAAACAGCAGAATAAAATTACTGTTGGATGTGTGCATTCTTGAGTATAATATTGACATAAGTACCATCACATAAGACAACCTGTCATATTATTTAAACAGCTTGTCTTGTTAGCTGGAAGATACTGTAATATTAATTGTTACTTGTAAAATGTGCACAATGTACAACACGTTAATATTTCAAGGAAAGTACTACAAATAAATTTCAGGACTACTATATATACGTAATAAATACATTTGTGCAAAAATCTGATCCATAAGAAAATTAAACTTTTCAAGAACTATTAACCACTCATGTGCCAATAATTTTTTTGTTAATATAATAATTAATGCTTTCAGGATAATATTTCTAGAAAGACAAAAAAAAAAAAAAACATTTCTAGTCATACTCAATAAATTATAGAAGAATATACTTTTTTGTGAAGTGCTGAGTCTTAAAATGTGTAATGAAGCATTCAGAACATTCCTGACGAATAATGTTTGGTGAAATGTGACAACAAAATATGAAAAAAACTTTCATTAAACTACTAATACATTATTTACAATTAGTTAATAACACTTAACAACTAAATTCCCTACTCCAATAGATTTACTAATTAATATATTAACTTATTTATACTACTTGAAAATAGATTTAAAAAAATAGCAAATGGAAGAAAATTACTGTACTTACTGAAGTGAAAATAATACTCCCTACCTTTTGTTGCAACAACAGATGGAAATAACGCTAGGAATACTTAAGTCTTATGTTAGAAAACTGAATCTACTACAAATCTACTAAAAGCTACTGGCTACAAGTGGAAGTGGTGGTGATTTGTGGTTGCTCATGCGCTGCATGTTTACGACTAAACTGATCCGTGATTGTACCTTTAATTTGACAGATAACTACTTTATGTATTAACGTGTAAAAACTATTTAAAATAAGCCATAATATACCACCTTTTGTGGGTCTGCACAATTGAATTAACACATTTCTTCACACCAAATTTTAAAATGTTATTCAGCAACATATTTATGTTGCCATTTCATGTGTTATGGATTTTTGAACCCGGATAATTTCCTCTTTATTATGAAGGCAAAAATAAATCAGAGATTGAACTCTTAACTATCACAGAAAATGAGAAAACAAACAATACAGCAATGAAATTTTCACACATGCTTCCTTCATAACACTGCACACAGGAAATAAATGTGATTTAAAAAAGGAATATGAAGGCTGAGTTGAAGAATGATGATAAAGACAGTCAGAGATTTGTTCTTTAATTAGGTATAGTTTTGGAACAACTTAAAAAAAATTAAATGTTTTAACTAAGTTAGAAGTTTCTGACAGATTTAGTTTATCCGAGCACAAGAATAAAAATTGGACAACACTGCTACTGTACAACTAACAAACCACGTAAGAAACAGTGCAAAGAGATCAGAGTTACTCTACTGCATGTCAATGTTAAGTGTTAGATCACTGTCGTATATGCAAAACTATCAAAATTATATTACCGGTAACAATTCACACACTGATCTAGTCTACAGTCACTTAAGTTTCACACACTAGCAGTATTCAACCTACTATTACAGTTTGCAATAATATTAGTATGACAAGAAAACACACTACTCAACAAAAATTGTAAATACATTAGAATTTCATAACAAAGTACAGCACTTTATACTAGGGTAATTCTCACTTTGAAGTACGTATATAATTTCAAAAACCAGCAAAATGTTTGGCATTTAATAACACTTCAGTATTATGTAGGCCTATCTATGCATATTGAAAAATTTTTCCAGATAAATTGTGAAAGAGATTTAAATGTAATTTTATCTAAAGTAAGACAAAATAATTCAATAAAAATTTTCATCCAAACAAGTGCTATAAATTCTGTTCTACACAGCATTAATTGTTTGATAGATTTTTGCGATACACCAGATGAATCACACATTTAGTTTTATAGTAATCCAACAAAATTTAATCTGGATTTTAATGTCTAGCAATCAATTCCTACACTGCAGGCAAAAATTTTTTTAACTTAATCATTGCTAAAATATGTGTAAATATTTTTATTGAAACATGTATTCTTAGTAAAATGAAATATGAATCAATAAGAGAGCCCTAATTATGTTTAAAATTCCACTCGTCATGATTCGCTAGGAAGAAGTTATGGAAGATACCAAGCAGCAAACTCAAAGAATTCATGTCATAAGCATAATTAAAAATAATGACATTACTCTAATTATGAGTAACCAGTTATTTTACAAATTTATAAAGGAAGACACCACAATACCTATTAAATTATTAACATGATTAATTTTGACACAGAAAAGACATTAAATATGAAACAAAACCTTTAGTTTGTAGTAAAAACATGACTAAGTGATGATTAAAAAAATAACATATTTTAAAGCTAGTATGATATACAAACTCAAAACTACATTACCTACTAATGCTACTGCACCAATTACATACTAGCATTAGATACATTACATACATTGCACTACAATATTTTGGGAAATAAAAAACTGTGAAACTAATATGTTTAAACACTTGCATAAATTTTTATTTGATTAAATTATTTATTAAATATATTTTAACAAGCAATGTGAAAAATAATATTCTCAAAACTGCTTTTAAATGTTTGCTTTTAACATCAGTTTCAATAATAATAACTCTAGCTATTTACACTGCGACTAACAATAAAATAAAAAAGCTAATAATGAATATAAAGATATTAACCACCAAGACAGCACTATGTACATACATTCATTTTTTAAATGTTTAAGTAAAACCTAACAAAAAAGTACCGATAACGGGTGGTGATTTGTAACTGGACTTAATTACAAGTACTTTCATAGTTTTTTTTAATTACAAGTACCAATTACTGATATTAATATAGAATTAATTAAAACCACAATTTAATTACAATAAACTTAAAAAACCTTAGTTGGTTGAAAAATGATGTTATATTTTGTCAACTTAAAACCGTGATATACAAGTTTTGAAACATACAAATAATTTGTTTTTAGATTTTATGCTCCACTTCATAGGTCTGTTTGTTACAGTACATGTTTGAACGAGAAATCTAATAATGAAAATAATTTAATTGAAGTGAATTCATTTTATTTCATGTGTAGCATGTTTAGAGAAACTTAAGTAAAATTTTGTTTCGTTTCTGTGAAATAGCTGCAGTTGAAAGCAGGACAAATTTTTTTTAGCGAAACCATGTTTTTGCCCACACTAACTAGTATTGTGAATTGTGAGCTCAATACATTACAAAAAGAATTCTTGGGTTAGGAAATTACGCAGATTGAGATAGTTATAAATAGTCAGCATTTAGATCAGACTTCTGTAAGATGACAGTTATGAATTTCACCATCGTGTTTTGGTCAACTCCTAGCATTAGTGAAGAATAAAAATTGAACCACTTATTCATTTGATATCCTAGCACCATTTTATCATTCCCTTCCATTCTTTTCTACGAAAATTCTTCAGCCGTACTTTGTTGTTAATTTTGCACACAGGGCAGCCAAAATGGGGGTGCAGGAGGGGGAGGGGGAGGAGAAGGAGGAGGGGGAGGGGGAGGGGGTTAATCTCCGGGACCCAAGCAGCAGGGGGCCATGGATGAGTTTCAAAATATTTTTTTCAATGTTTGGGTTTATCCTGACAGAACAAAAATTATTGAAAGTCTACTGTTAATAGAATTTATAGGCAGCTTACAAGAAATGTGATAGGCACAGATCATGTTTACAGTTATGGGCAAAGTAATGTTTACAGTCATTTTTAGTTACCTATTAAAGTTATACTTCTTTAAGAGCATTATGAAAAAATGATAGGAGTGAATTTTTACGATGCATGCACCAAACAACAAATAGGCTACATTCAAATAAAAATTATATTTGTGCTTTTAAATCTTATACTTTAGTGACTGATATTGAATACTGGTCCATATCATTAAAAACACTTATTTATTGTGAATATTAGAGATAGAAATTGTGTTTATAAACTTTTTAAAGTGTATTTATATAAGTGAGGTTATGTTACAATAAGTATAATTTATTTACACTAAGTATACATTATTACATTATTATATTATAAATAAAATTAATAAATTAGAATAAACATCCAGCAAATTTAATGATTTTCATTATTCATTAAATTTTAATTCAATTATTTTTCTAAATTAAATAATTAATTTTTTATATGTATTTACATTAATATTGAATGCTGAATATTTGTTTAAATTTTAAAGTCATTGAATTTATACTTTACCAACTGTATCTTATTACTTTATTTCTATTAATTATTTGCATATAATATAAAGTTAGTTTTTTATTACGCCACGTAAGTATAACTTATAACGTGCATACATAAATACATTACCCATTTTTTTTTAATTGTAGGATTTTAAAAGTTGTACAATAAATAATAGTTGCACTACCATAAAATTTACTTTGGGCATATCAATAAGTTTAGTACATCCTCTGATGTTCGGGAAACATACACATGTGCACAGGTGCATGTTGCTACACAAGGGTCCGCCATCTTGACCATTTCAGTTCGTGGCTATAGCAGTTTCTGCATGCATGCACATTGTGTAATATGCACTAATTTCACTGCATTTCTGGTGCATACTAAAATTTTCACCCTCAACGCACCTAAAGAAATATAACCTCAAAAACACAGGCGATGATAATTCCGATCTCGGGAAAATGTCATAGGTTAAGCGTTGAGGAATTTACATGTGATACGTTTGGCACTCCTGTAGTTCGGCTAGCACTGAGAAATCAATAGTACTATGTATCTTGTTACACAGAATTATAGTTAGTTTTAAAAAGGGGAAAATTTTATACAGTTTTTCTATAAATTAATACTTTCATTATATTTATCATGCTATGTGATATTTTTAAGAATTCTGTGTTAAATTTGATGTCTGAGTTCCGTATTATAAGTTTATTGCAACTTGAGAATAAATTAATTTGTTAGTTACCGAGGTTAGATGTTGACATATCAGTGGCGAGTACTGAAAAACTGGCTCACATTATTTTTTTTTAAATTGCACAAACAGTAATTGGTACTAGTAACTGAATTAGACTTGAAATTAATAATTCCCGAACACTGCCTAAATGGATTTTTTTAGTACTGTTCAAACCAAAATATAATATATATAAATGAGAAAGAAAAATATAATTTTAGCATTATCAAAAACTATGTAGAAAACCAAAAAATAAAATAAAATAAAAATCTTATTTTGCAAGCACATTTGTAATGCTAACTAAATTTTGTGAGTTACACTGTAAAATAAAACTCAACGCCAAATATTTTCAAATGTGAAAAATATAACCCAAGTTAGTAAACAACTAACTTCTCATAAATAATAAGAGTAGAAACATACGTATTATGAATATATATACTGAAGCAGGTAAGGATATATGGTATAGTATACAGTAGAACCCCTTGTTTACAACTTATAGTTTTACACAACTCGGAGATTCTTATAAGGCTAAATAAATATATACTTCCCTCCATTTCTTCTGTCTTTCCATGGATTCCGAAACATTTTTTTTTTTTTTAATAAGGGATTTTACTGTGCACAGCATACAGAACCACGAAAACCTTCTACATACCTTGTTGTAGTTGCTATTTTCGTAATCAACACTAAGGTTTGTGTCTGGAATAAAACATCATCACGCATTACAAACTAAACACGCGTGTCCCTGCTCCGCCGCCGGCCCCGAGCGAACATCCTCCGCGGCGGCTACAGAAGACAACACACGGACGAGGCTGCTTTACCTTTAACGTCGTCATCCTCTAGCGTGGTGCTGCTGTCGGTCGACTCCTTCACCTGCGAGCCGTCGCTTTTCTTCGTGATGATGCTTCGACCTGGCGACACACACACACACGCCGCGCATGCACTCCGGGGGACAGCCTTGGAGACACGCGCGACTGCCCCGGCTTGCGCTTGGCTCACGCGACCGACAGCATTACCGGGGCGGCAGTAGCAAGGTATCTATACTTACGATGAAATTGCAACAGATATTCTACACAACTGAAATTAAAGTCTTTTCATTTTTTTTTTTACAAAAAAAGCTAAACATATTTAATGAAGAAAAACGAACTACTTTAATAATTGGATTATTAGGTTTTATTCCCACACTGGGTTTATGTTTTTTTTTTACTTTTTTTGACTTGCAATGAATCAGTACAGTACAAAAAAAATTTAAATAGTTTAAAAATTAAATTCTAGCTTAAAGAGAACTTGAAAATTAATTTAGTGGCAAACTCATTAGCATCACTACATTTTAGAAATTAAATATATTTGGAAAATAGTAAGTGGAAAAAGTCATCTGTAATATACAGTTTATCATAGAAGGTGCAAGATATTACTGGTCAAGAAATACAGCTAAAATTACTTCACTGTTATAAAAAAATCCATATGAAAGTATATAGATTAAATTGTTCCTTAGAAATTTTTATGAATAGCTTTGTTTTTTTACATGTACTACAAAAAAAAATGTATCACCAAGTTATAACTTGATAAATTTGACAATAGAGGATAAATGTAGCTAACTTGAGCTGCTGCTATGTCAGGTACCCAACTAATATCAACACCAAGAACATTATTTTCCTTGTTGAAACATTCAACTCAAAATGTTTTATCCTTTATAAACTTTTTTGGGCTTCTCTTGATGGTTTCTATTATTTACATTTTTAACATACAATTCGTAAAAGGAAAGGATATATATATGACCAATAAGACGACGCGTGTGAGGAAGTATCTACTAAGCTTGTAACTGTCTACGCACCAATAATAACCAACTCTGTCATCTTGTGAGTTTGAGAGGTTATATATGCAAAAAATTATCATAAGCGAAAGTGAACCTGTGCATGTGTCAAAAACAAGACCTACAACGAAAAACTTTACACTGTGTCAAACAATAATAAAAATAGGAAATGCAACTGGCACCAATAATTTTCAAACAAAAATTTATTTTATAAAGGTTAGAATCTAAGGTCCCTTTATCCTTTGATTTTGATAACCACTGCAATAATTTTGAAGTGAATATCATTATTACTCTAAAATTATTTAAAATACTCCAATAGCAAGTTTTTAAAAAATGTAATCTTAATGATTTAAAGTTTAAAAAAGTTTACGTACATACAAAAAAACTACATCAAAACAATTAAGAAAAATCAATTTTACAATTCACCACTTATTATTGTTAGTATTTGTACACTATAAAACAGAAATAATTAATTTAAAAATTGACCAAACACTGCAGCAAACTGTAAAAAAAAAAAAAAAAAAAAGGAAACACAAAAAATAGTAACTACAAACTCCTACAATATTTTCATATTAAAAAACATTGATCCTCAAAGAAAGGAAGACCATTATGCCGCTTCTAAAATATTTAACAACTGATTAACTCCAGTGCACTTGTAACATTGTTGAATGCAAGTTGTATATAACACTTAATGTACCTAGGTATGCAGGTACCAATTAACATTAAATATGCTTATCACGATGCCTCTACAGCCATTGCTATTCACTAAAACTGTGTTTTGTGTTCATGCAG
This sequence comes from Bacillus rossius redtenbacheri, assembly GCF_032445375.1. NCBI lineage: Eukaryota > Metazoa > Arthropoda > Insecta > Phasmatodea > Bacillidae > Bacillus > Bacillus rossius. Next base: position 340,629,929 of record NC_086330.1, on the reverse strand, counting down.
TTCTGTACAGTACTATTTGCTGTGAAGTTAATAAATTATATTAAGGTAATACTTACAACGATAAATACATGAGATGTTACATTTATAAGTTTATAAAACTTTGTAAGATGTACATATTTGAAACTTTTGTACCCAACTTTGATAGTATCTACGTCAGCTCAAGTGCAGATCTTTTTCTTAAATATTCTGTACAACTTTTAAATCACTCTAGGTGTACGTACATTTAAAGCAGTAGTTTTTGTTTATGTAAGCAAAAGCATTAAAACTGAAAATAATTAATTAATTATTAGAGCAACCAAAACATGAAAAGTACTGTAATAGCAGTAATTACGTAGAAAAAAAGCAGCTTCATTGTTCTAGAGATACATGAGTATAACTGAAGTGTTGGCTAAAAAATCTTTAGAGCCTGGTACTATAATATTGCTTGTAACAATTTTTTTTATTATTTACCTTATGATGTAAATGTTAATCTAAAAGAAAACCCAAGAAATCATCCATTTATGTTCTATTAAATTGTTAAATGTGTGTGAAAACTTAAAAAAATCACACAGTTAAAGGGAAAGGTTGCATATATTCATTAATTGTCTTATAGTTTAATGTGTGAAATAACTAGAGGCAATATATCAACATTTATACTTAAAAAGCATATTATAAACTTTAAATTATTTTTGGGTCAATTCCAATCCTGGAATTGGCAGGTTCCATTGATTCCAATGATATCAAAGGATTCGGAGTCCAATGGTTTTGGAATCAAAGCTGGTCGATTCTTCCCCTATAACACAGTTTTAAAATTTTGTTTTTTTAATTTGTATTTTTTATTTTTAATAAAATACTTTAAATAAGTAATTTTGTCTAATAGGGTGATTCATCATTAATCGGCCGGTACCACACTAATAGGGGCAGATACTGCATTAATTGGCTGATACCACACTCACTGGTCGATTCCACACTAAATTACTGATACTGCACTAATCTGCCGATACCGTACTAACCAGCCAATATCCTATTAATTGGCCAATACCCCAATAATCAGCAGATACCTCACTAATCTGGTGACACCCAGATTAATCAGGTGATACAGGATATTTCTGACTAATGGTTTTTCTGATAGGCAATTTATGACTTTTAAAGCTAGTTTAATTAGGATTTTACAGTTGTGTTTTTTGATTCATCAGTGTTTTCAAAGACTGATCTTGGTATTGAGCAAATTCAATAGAAGTCTTGTTTGATTAAATTGATTTTTTTTTTCAGTTAACAGAATACTAGTTTTTTTTCCATATCACCAAAGTTTATAGTAACAAGTGATATTAAAACATTATTTTATTACAAGGGAAATTATCACACAATTCCATAATATTCTGTTGTTTTAACAAATAATTGCCCTATTTTTAATTCAATGATTAGATAAAATTTTGTCACAGTATAAAAATACAGAAAATATATGTATGCATAATTATAGTGCCCTGTCTTTATTAACTGTTTTATTTTTAAATAGTTTAAAGTAAACAATAAAAGTCATTATTTTTTCTTTAATACATTTGTAAACAAATAAACAATAAATATAGTTATTTAATTCAAATTACATTTGTAGATAACAAAAAATACTGAGTATAAAAACTAGGAATAGTTTGACAAGCATCAAAGCATTATTGTAAAAAGTATAGAATCTGATAGAATCAGAATCGGCATATTTTTAGAATTGACTGAACATTACTTTACACTTTACCTAATTCAAAATTGCCTTTGCTAACCAAAAAACACACTGATTTTGGCAAAATATTTTTCAAGACTGGCGCAAAGTTTTAAACTATAATATCACTATAATTTGGAAAATTTAATAATGTTTTAGCATGTATTATTTGGAATTCATACATGTTCTTGATTAGTTCATTTAAGCATTTTTAACACTTAAAACAGTTTACCCTTTGAACAAACAAACAAGCAACATTTCTGACGCAAACAAAGGTGATGGGTGGCATCACAAGAGAGTTAATACGAAATGCAAGGATCTGTGGCAATGGCATTTTTGGAGGGCACTTCAAATGTAATATTAATTGGTAAAAAACTGTCATCAGAAAAAATAAAGCTATCAAGTAGACCTTTTTGTATATATGAGTTGAGTCTCAATTTATTATTGCCTTTGCAGGACAAGTTTAATTTCTGTGTTCAATAACGATGATATGCTATTACAAGTTCATCCCCAATTGTTTTAAATGTACATTTCAGTCACCTTAGTTGTTTTGAGTTAGTAACAAATATACTTCAGATTAAAATTTCCTTTTAAATTTTTTGAATTATTATTTTATATCCTGAGCTAGGTATTAAACAAGGCAATGGTAAGCATATATAAATTGCATATCTTAAATTTCATAAAAAAAAAATTAAATCAGTGATTTTAGTTACATAGTAACCTATTTCATAAACATACCTGATAGCATTTTATGTAATTAAATAAAATTCATTTTCCAAACAAAATTCTTTCTGAAATAAAATGACTGCCATGTAGTTTCACTAGAAATTTTTTTTTAAAATGTTTATCCAAATAACTTAAAAAAAATCAAAGCATTAATTTAAAAATGATCATACTGTACCATAAAACAGCAAAACATTTTGCAGGAATAATTAATAAATTTTGAAAAATAAAATGAAATGAAGTATGAAATGAATATTTATTATGCTAAAAGTAAGCTTTACTTTCAGTTACAGTAATATTTTGATCAACCGTCAGTTTCTGCTATCCGTCAGTGTTTGAAAAAAAAAATGTCCGAGTATCAACACACATCCTACCTCTGTGTAAGATACAGAACATTGCCTTGCAAAATGCTTGAGCCACAAAGACACAGAAGATGTTACATTATTATCAAGTAAAATAGGTTTATAGAAGCACATTTGTATGTACAGTATACATACAATGCATTTTCATTTATAACTACTCTTATATGTATTTATATCTATATTGATCATTTTGTTAAATTAAATACAATCTATTACTTACTTTAAAGGATTTTATTTTCATTTTCATCGCAAGCCTGCAGTGAAATCTGGTTATTGTACACATGTATTAACCGATTTCTGGTACCCGTTAATTTGGTTATCCGTCACAGCCTTGGTTTGAACGGAGAAGGTTTTTCAAAGTTTTACAGTATCATATTCAAGCATTAATTTGGTTCCATCATTTCAATTTACTTTAAGAAGTACTTATAACTTCAGGCAACATTAATCAAATATATAATATACCATGGTATAAAATATATCTATAACCTAAGTTTATAAGTTTGATAACTGTTCAAAAGTAGTAAATATATGACCTAAAATATAAATATTGTTATAAATATATTTTTCTACTCAACTAAATTATAGGCAAAAATAGCAACATGCAATATAAAAACTCATGTAAAGCTTGGTTTGATTAAAAGTAGAATGCTAGTAATTACTTAAAAAATTTCATAACTATGTATCATATACATCTGCTGATCAACAAGTTACTGGCACAAAATAAAACTACACTTGGAGTTAGCTGCAATGTTGTTGAAATAGAATTTAAAAAATTTAATGTAGTTATTTAGTTACTGAGTCAGAAAATGCATTAGAGTTCAAACAAATAACCTGACACATTTAAAGATTTATGTATTACTGAACATATATACAAGCAGCAGCACTCTTTGAAAAACACTCTGAAGGGAGCCACAGTTTAATGCAAAACAAACATAATTATTTACAGAAAAAAATAAATAAAATGCATTCTGCAGTAACAAGATAGAATAATAAACAACAGTAATAATAAATTAATAGAATGCCTAATAAAATAGCATTATTAAAATGAATGTAAGACCAAATTGAATTCACTTTTAACTTATAAAATATTGTATATTAATATTACTCAAACTAACCAAGAAAAATAATTATTGAAGATAGTAAACATTAAATGTTTCAAAACACAAATTTTTATATATTTCTTAAAAGAAAATAGGGAAACCATACAAAAAAAACATTCACTTTAAACATCAATTTTCAAGCAAGTTTTGCATTACTCAAATTAGGAAAAAACATTAACGAACTTAGCAAAACAGAACAATTTTTGTTTTAGTGTACTGATTATAAAAAAATAAACTTTTAAAGAGTAAATTTTAATGTTCAGTATTCTATCTTGTCTGCAAATTAAAATGCTGAAAAATAAAGCACAAGGAAAATGTAAGCCATATTTTTTGAGAAAAATCATGCCAACACTGCAAAAAATATCAAACACGACTGTGTGCACACACATACAAAAAATAATTAAAAAAAGACTATAATGTTTTAAAGAGGTATTAAGAGAAATAAAAAAGACAATGTTTGGATTAATATTATTTAAATTTTAATTCCAAAGATGAAAAAAATGAAATTTAGGGTTTAATTCCTTCTTACCACTTTCTGAAGGGGGATGAAGAAACATCGGTTACCACCGCAACAGAGAGAATAGAGAAAGACCAACATTAAAGCTACAACTACAATAAAAAAAGTAATGTACGAAGAGTAAATAAATTATAAAGTATTGGGGGAAAAACACTTTAAGTGAGCTTCCAGTCACACAAACACATGTACATTACTAAAGTTGGAACAATATAAAAATAAAGATTTCTTTAACATAAATTTCCTTTATGTTTTTAGTAAGACCTATTATTTAAGTTTGCATAAAAATCTTACATCAATTTGCAATATCTAAATATGTCAATTTAATTTTGTATTTAAATGGTTATATTAACAGCCTAACCTGAAGAAAAATCTTCAAAACTTTCATTGGTAATTTAATAAAAAAAATAATATTTACTTTTTAAGAATTTTTGCAATAAAAATTAGAGCTTTATTAGTATCTATAAAAAACCTAAAAGAAAGAAATTATAACATTAGTGTTATTTACAATTTTTTTAAAATTTATATATTTAAAAACTTTAATAAACAAGAACATATAAAAAATTTTTTGTGCATTCATAATACTTTTATAGAAACAGAGAATTTAAAAAATATTACATGAAACTACAAACCTTAAATTCAACTGTTATACTATATTTTAACATCTATGAGAACATTTTTGAAAATCAAGACATGATAGATGAACATAAAAGTTTGTATTTTTATTTATGAAAACAAAGTTTGGGGGAAAAAAAATATATATATTAACAGTAAAACCTGCAACCAAAAAGATCACCACCACAATTGTTTCATAGTCAAACACGATATACAGTAATATCTGCAGAGATTTTAAACCAAAACTGCCAATTATTTTTAAACACCAACTCATTTTCAGTTTGCAACAACCATAATGGATTTAAATATCTATATTAAAAAAAAAAACCTTTTTGCCACAGTTTATAGATGTTAGGTTTCAAAGTACATATTTATTCTGGAAATGTTGTGGGAACTTCTATAAACTTCTGGAACATTTTAAGAACTTAATGTACATAACATCCTTTATGTTCTCTAATATTCCAAAATGATCGATAAAACATCTTCTCACATTCCATGCAGAAAATGTTTCTGACTCAATGCATCCAGCACTGAATAGCTTGGAACGAATTTCATATTATGTCTACTAAGGTAGTTAAAAATTTTTTTTGACCTTCAAACACTTTTTTTTGCAGTAAAAATTTGCTTTGGATCAAGGTTTAAGATAGATAATATTTAAAATAATATTTAAGCAAATTTGATGATAAGGAATTGTTTTTAATTTCAACCCCTGTTTATACTGTTACGAATGCAGACAGGATCGCAAGACACACCAGGTTTGGAGCTGGCTGGCGGCCCTGCATGGCCACTGATGTCTCACGTCGTCCATTGACGTAAGACATGCCACACGTGCCTGGCCGGATTACAAGGGTCCTCATTACCCACTCCCCTCCGATCACCCCTCACCCTCCCGCCTCGGACTATTGTCACCGACACATTAAGTGGCCTGGAAATTCTGCGGTTTTCCCGAGGCCGCCGCAGGGAGTGGCACAAATAAACACCGCCTTTCTCGACTTTCTGGGCATCGGGTCGGCCCGGGACGACATTCATGGATTTACCCAAGAAGAAAATTCTTTTAACTAGAGAAACATCTTTTAAAAGTTTTACCATTAGAGTTCAGGCGTGATATAATTTCGTAAACTGGTTTGATCATGGTTAGACCACATTTTCTGTTGTATCGTTGGTTTGAGCACCAAACAAAGATCACTGGGGACTTTGGGATCAACCGACATAACCTGTGGTTTATAAAAATGATCTCAGCTCGACATAGCATGAGCAGACATGTTCAAAATCTGTACAGACTTTTATGTAGGGTATTATTGTAATCACACATCATAATCATCATCATCAACTGCTTTCAGCCTGCAACCCGATCACAATGATTCACAAAATTTCAGATGTATAGTACACATATAATAATTTCTACTATTTCTAGCTTTATAACCACTTTAACATAAAATACTCATATTGTAAGAGTTCAAAATAATTTTTTTTTTAAATTTTTTTAGTTTAATGCTTTACTAAAACTTTTTATTTCAACATAATTACTTTATGTACAAACAGAAGCTTATAACAAAACCTATTCACATTTCAGATATTTAGTTTTGCAATATCTTTTAAATACTGCTATGTGTTTTTCCAGTCATAATAAATAAAGAGACGAGGCAACCACATGAGCTGCTATCTTGTGGTGAACACGCCAACCATTTGATGGCCGTATCTCAATCGATTGAAGGGACTTCATGTTGTTCCAGCCCGCCAATAGAAATGCACCTAACCTTACTTCAACACTGTTACCACAAGTTTCCGCTGAATGAAAATGTATGAACTTCAGTTCACGTGAGCTGTCTCGCGTAGCCCTAGTATGTGTTGGTGTAACATTTAGAGGAATGATCCTTAGATCATTCTTGGGTAAAGGTCATTGGATCTCCGATAAAAGAGCTAAAAGGTTCCATTGGCTATTAGACGGACATGAAGACTTCAGAGGATAAAAGCAATAGAGCAATATCCCTACCTACTTATAGTACATGTAAATGTGAAAGTGTGTTTGTTGGTTTGACCTTCTTTCACGCAGCAACGGATGGAAATAATTTTTTGCATAGAGATAGTTTACGGACCGGAGAGTGGCATAGGCTACTTTTTATCCCGGAAAAATGCACGGTTCCTGTGGGATAGATCTTGAGTTAAATTCTGTAATCACTTTACCATGCCAAAATGGCTGAACCAAGTGCAATAACAAACAGTGAGTCTATGTACGCCACACGGTCATACAGTAAAGTCGGGCAACTTCTTATCCTTCTCTTTGGTGAGACCCGTAGTATAGTTCGCGGAGGGTAGAGAACTAACGATGCTAACGTTTGGTGCGTCTGTCATGTCTTGCCCAGGGGTTACCTGCCTTCCCACAAACTGGAGCTGGAGGTTGGTGTCCCGGTTTTGCTGCTGTGTAACCTGATGCACAGAGATTGTCCAGCGGTATTAGACTGTGCATCACAGAGCTGGGGAGAAACAGATTCTCACCAGAGTAGTTAAAAGAGAGAGCGTGCTGATTACCCGCATCCCAATAATTCCCATAAACTTGCCATTACAACTTAAGAGGCTGCAGTTCCTGCTAAAGTTAGCATTTGCAATGACAATAAGTCCCAAGGCCGAGCATTGGAAGTTGCAGAAATTAATTTGGGCATTCAATACATCTTGCATGATCAGCTCTAAGTTTGGTTGTTCAAGAGTATCAAGTACCCAAAACTCATACATACTGGCAGAAATTAATAAATCATATAATGGCGTCTACAGAAATATATTGCATTACAAATCACTTTCATCTATTTTTTTTATATAATTCATTTTCCCTCTTTATTCATTCCCCTCTGGGTCCAATACTGAAGTCCACTAAGACAAAGTTGCAGGCAAAAACAATGTTACAACAAAAAAAAGGGGGCTTTGAATAATCACTTTAAAAAAATATAATTCTTAAATGGTTTTGTTATGAATTAAATTATGCAACTGAAAATTTATTGTATCTATTTCTTTAGTAAAAATGTTTGGAATTAATCACATACGTACTTTCTTTTCAATGGTAAGATATCAGCAATACCCTGAAATTGCGTGAGTAAAGCTGCAGGTTATTGGCCATATTGCCCAATATAAAAAATGTAATGCTTCCCACAATACAAATTAACCTTTTAAATTTCATAAACAGATTACAATTAAAAGTAAAGTTTTAAAAATTGTACAGCTTACTGTCTCAAGTACATAAAATGAAATTGTTACAGATTACTTGCAATTAATTACTCCCCAACACTGATCATATCCTAACCATACTTTGTATTAAACAAACTGCTAAGCATTCTAACTCCTATGCATTTCATAGGAACTGTGAAAGTACTTTGTATTAATGAGAGTTTATAATTCAAATGGTTTTTATAAATGTGATAACCCCATGTTTTGTTCAATCACATTCAATAAGGAACATCTTATATTTTACATGCTTTAAACCCATTTGTTGTAGTAAACAGAAAATGATTTTGACTATAAACCACTTAGATTAATTTTTTTAGTACTCACATAAATAAAAAATACTTTAAGCTATATAAAGAGCATCTTATTAAGTTAGTGCAATATCTGAAAAAAAAATCATAGGAATTGATCATACATACACTATGACTGTAAGATTAAAATTAGAATACATTGCAGATATTACTGTAAATGAAACAAAATAAAACAATACAAGGAAAATACCATGTTGATAGTGATCAAACATTAATGATGAAAAAAGATCATGATAATACATTTATGTCTTTCACGTTTAAAATTAAAAGACTTAAATAACCAATCAGTGCTATACAAAAAAAATTCTTATAAAAAAAAACCTTGATATTTATTAAGATCTTTTCTCTTCATGCTTAGTAAAGAGTGAAAATATAATAGTTTTTTTTTTAATTTTTAAAAAATAATTTTGAATGAAATATTATAGTAAAAATTTTTTTTTTTTTAAAGTTACATTCAACATTCTTTGCCGCTATTATACTTTCACATGAGAAATGTTATGCTTAAAACATAAAATAAGTTTACCTTCGCACCCCACCTTTATTATATAATTAATCTTGGACATCACACCGATATAAGTTAAATGAGGAATGGTTGTGTGTACCTAATTCACAGTGTTGTACATACAACAATTTGCTGTGCATAATTATTCTGAATTATAATATTGCACATATGAAAATATATTTATTATAAAATAATTTTTTATGTTACTGTTTAATTTAGTACTGTTGCCCTCGTAAAACTGATTTTTTTTTTCCTTGACAAAATTTATACTTTAAAACTATATGATAAAAATTAATTTCCATTTATAAAAGTTCTAACATTTTCTTAGTAAAATTTTAAAAACTTTTTTTACCTTCAGCTGTCAAAAGTTATGCTTGTACACCCAACTACATTTATAGAATTTTGATAATGATTTTATTTGTAATTTAGATATATAATAGTATGAGAGTGTAAATAAATATTTTCATACTTTCATAAGGCAATTACATTATGCTAGATATTTCAAGCTAAGTAAATGGTTGAAAATATCTATGCATGGTTTTAAGTCCTTAAAAAGTACAAGAAAACTATATGATAAAAAGTACTATATTGATATAAATTTTCATTAGAAAAATTACAAATTAAAAAAAATTATTTTCTTTACATATGCATTATACTTATTGTTTAATTTATAAATAATTATTAAAAATGTTTCTGACAAACAGTAATTTATTAACTGTATTGCCAACAAGAAATTTAGTTCCTATGTTACACACATGAAATATGTTCAGTAAATTACTATTATTTATAAATAAGAGTGAAAAATTATAATAACTATGACTTTTAATGTGCATACAGTCAATGCATACTAATGAAGCATGATTTTTAAAATGAAAGATGCTAAGCAACCGGTGCTTAATAAGTTAAACACATGAATTGTTTAAGGTTAGCACAATATATTTTATGTTCATAGTGGGAGTTTTATTGACTTGAGAAATAACATGAAATACTGTGCATAGGGAAATCAATATATTATTAGTTTTGAAAAAAAAAATTAGTAATATTTTCTTATTAGAGGTAAAGTAGATTGTAAAGCAGTCAAATCAAGGTCTTGAATCATTTAAAGACTGCAAATGTCAGTTTACAAGTTTGTGAGAACTGTATTTAATTTAAATTTTGTTTAAAAAATATTATATTCACAGAATGAAAATGTGTCATTAAAAAAACTCTTATCATTAAATTCTATCTTTCAGCTACTCTGATATCAAAAATATATATCTTTCACAAAAAATGAGTGGTAATCTTTAATTACTGTCTAGCTTGCATACAATTTATATACCATGTTTAGCAGTTGAAAGAGCATATGATCACGTTAGAAAATTAAACTAAAGTTAACATAAACATAGTGTTTACTATAGAGTGAAGTGGTATGAATTATTTTGTTAGTTCTTTATTTTTTGAAGTAAAAATTACATTTACTGCATTAAGAGAAAAAAAACTAAAATATTTAATGCAATTTATGTGAAGATCAATTTAGTTTTGAGATTTTGTAAATATGCAGCAAATACCAATGGTTTTTATTAACTGGAATTAAAAACATATTTTGGAATAAAATCATCATTATGAAGTCTATTCTAGCTAGGTGGGTTATCTGCTCACCGTGGAATTTAATATATGAGTCGTTAAGATGCCAAGTTGTTGTACAGAGAAGTGTGATGAAGTAAATAATGGTTTTTATGTAATAGTAAAAATAAATAAGGTTATTATTTTTAATATTTTTATTTTATCAAGAATAATATCTTCAGTCAATCATGAACAGAGCTCTGCCCAAAGTTTGCAGTTAATTCATTTGTAGCATTAAAACTATTGATTACAAATTGTTACTACCCTGTCAAACTGTACAATTATATGTTTCAAGAAATTATTGCCAAGACACAAAAGATTGTGGTACCAAAAAGCACAATTAAATATGTTTTTATTATTTGTATCATATATTTTTTTTAAAAATAAAATTAAAAATTATAACACAAAGCTAGCAAACTTTTTGAAAAATAAAAAATAATTATTCTAATGTTTGTCTCAATAAATATTTCCACAAGAAAATGTTCCTGAACGAACAAAATAAGTTATAAACTTAACTGGTTTTATTACCTAGGCCTACTAGGTAAAATAGTGCACTATTTGACCTTCATGTTTTATGTAGGAACCTTTACAGTACAAACCCTACCTTATCTCTCAAATATTTTGTAGCAAAATATTAATAATACGATAAGACTGTAGTTGGTGCTCTTCTTGACTTCACTTTACCCTCAGAATGATCTTTTCTCTGATGTGACCATAGAAATGCTAAAAAATAGTATCACCATCTTCCACAAAATGAATATCACTGTTTGTAAAAGTGACCTTATAATTTATTATCTGATGAAATCATCCTCAGAAGTTAAGCATTTATTTAGAAATAAATGAAAGGGCTACCTACAATAAAAGAGTAAATAATAATATTAGTAAGACATTAAAATCTACCTCTGCTAAATTCTTTAAATAAACTATGATATGATCCAAAAGCTATAAAGCATACTTTAAATTAAAAAAATTACAATTTGTTAAGGACACATACTTTACAATAATTAACTAAGAAACACCTAAAATGTATTTCAAATAGAATAGAAAAGATGGGCATGAGACAACTTTAAACTTGGATATATGAAGCTCTACAAATAACCAGTGCAATGAAGAAATAATACTAGTGTATCCAATCAACATATTTAAATACCATCCCAAATAAAAAATCTATGATAAAATTATCTATTTATGAATGAAAAATGTTTTTTTTTTTTTAAATCACTACATGATACAATTAAATTAAAATAATATAATTCATTAAAAAAAAAGACATGATCCAATAAAAAGTAATATTTAAGACCCATGTAACCATCTTTAAATAAACATGATGGATTTTTATCACCCTGATAAGCCTTCCTGTGACTTATATAATGATACCTATGCCCTAAAGACACAGATAGGGAAGCTGATAACACACTAATGAGAAGCTATGTATATTGACACTTCACTATAAAATTTCAAAGTTGGAAACAGAGTCAAGTAACAGTTAAACTTAGAATTTTGTAGAGTTTAGTAGATTTTTACCTAGTTGTCAAATGTTTACATCAGTAATTAAAAAATATTAAAATTTAAAAAAATGTTTTAGGAATTTTTTTTTGACTGTGTATTATCACAAACATGCGAGAGATTTTTCTTGTAGCCAATCAATACAAAAGTAACATTTTTCTTACCAGAATAAACTAATAAAAGTTTATTTTCTGGTATTTAATAAAAAATTTTGATTGTATGCTGCGCTTCAGACTTCTTGAATCTACACAGAAGTACGATCTGACAACAAACAAATGAACAGACGTGGAAAGTTGTCTTTATTCCAGCATTCTATGGTTCACCACATTCTTTAATCCCGCACCAATAAAGTAGCTTGCGTTCAGATTTTTTCGAGTATATTCCTGTCTGTGTTTTTAGTTTTCTCAAAGTTTATCCTTACTGTCTGTTTACATCTCCTGTTTTCTAGCAGGTTACAATTCACATTTCACAGGTACAGGATGGGACAAAAGGTGTGTATTGGTTTTGAAGGGCTATTATAAAAATGGAGCAACATACAGAAATTATTTTTATTTAATTTAAATTAAATTCTGAAGATCACATGGGGAAGATGGTGGTCATTAGCAGCAATGAATTGATAAAGGCGATTTCGGAACTCTTTGACTGCTTTTCGGCACATTTCGAGGAGTATAGTAGTGATTTCCTCCCAAATTTGCATCTTCAGTTCTTCCAAGGAGTGAGGATGATGTTTGAAAACCTTTTCCTTGGGGTTACCCCACAGGAATAAGTTACAAATGCTCAAACCCAGGGCCCACACTGACCGGTCAGCGAAAGATCCAAAATCGTCTTCATCAATGCATCACTGCTGATGGCCACCATCTTCCTGATGTTATCTTCAAAATTTGATTTTAAAAAATGGGGAAGTATACTGATTCCAATAAAATAAGCCTTATTTCTTATTGCTCCTTTTTTTTAATAGCCCTTTAAAACTGATACACACCTTTTCCCCCCACACTGTACATGACCGTAACAATTTTTTGAAGTTCATCTGTATTTTTTTTATGGAGCAGCTTATTTTCACTTGTTTTAAATACCTAATTTTTGATGTGTAAACATCTTAGCTTTAGGTACATTGCATTTGTTAGGAGTAATTTTGTGAATGGAACAGAAGTCGATTGGAACAGTAATGTGTAAACATGGTTCTGCCACCTGTGGAAGTCTCAGAAATATCGGTAAAATGTCTGCAAAAGTTATTATACACGGGCGCAGTGGATTCACCACCTTGACGATTTCAGCTCGTGGCTTTATCAGTTTCTGCATTAATGTGCATTGGACTTTCAACCTGTTAAATTTCTGTTGTGTAATGCACATTATTTCATTGCATTTGTGGTGCATATTAAAATTTCACCCTCAACACACCTAATGAAGTATAACCTCAAACCGCAGGCACTGATAATTTCGGTCTAGGAGAAAATGTCACATGTTAGCGTTGAGGCATTTACATGTGAGTAAGGTACTCCTATTGATTGACTAGCACTAAGAACAATAGTACCATCTTGTTAAACAGAATTATAGTTAGGTTTTAAAAAAAAGAAAACATTTGACTAATTTTCCCGAAAATAAATAGTTTTCGTATATTTATCATGCTCGGCATTATTTGTTTAAGATTTCTACGTTAAATTTTGTGTTCGAGTTTTATATTATGTATAAGTTTATTTGCAACATAACAACACATGAATTTTGCTCGTTACCGAGGTTAGATGTTGCACATCTCTGGCGAGTACTGAAAGACTCGCTCACGTTTTTTTTTCTTCTGTATTTTGATAAAAACTTAATTAAATATAACTTGGCAAATCGCTAATCTGGCGATGCCGTGATCCCACACATGCTGGATTAAAGACCTTGCAGTGAAAGTAGCTGTTGTTATTTCAATCAATTTTTTTTTTTTTTGCGAAACAAAAGGATTATTTTTAAAGTGTATTGTGATTTGAACTTCAGGATGAAATTGTACAATGATGTTAAATCACAGGTTCAAAATATTCTGAGGACAGCAAAACAGCCATTACCCTCGAGCCATTATACAAGTTTTGAAAAGTCCAAGATAACAAATTATGATCACGAGTAAATTTAGAGATGGCAACAGAGGTGTTCATTAATATAAAATTATTTTTAAATGCCCGGAAGTAGGAACAGAAACAAAACAGGTACCCTTACAAATACAGAATTTCAGTGTAAATTTGTAATTAAAAAACAATCTGGGTGTTTATTAGAAGAGCTCCATTCTTTACTTGGGAATGACTGCCACTGTCATTGTTTTATGTTTTTATTTTTTTTGTTACAAATAAAGAGCCAACATTTTTAATTGATTTATTATTTTTATCTGCTTTTTGATTGATGAAATAAATGTTTTTTTCCCCAAAAGTTGACTAAAGTAAATTTTTTTAAAATTTATTGTTATTAATAAATTATTACAGATGAAAACATAAATTATCAAAATAAAAGATAATGAAACTCATAAAACTTTTCCATTCACCAGTGGAGTATTCAAATAAACCAAAAAAACAATCAAGCTACGAAAAGAAAAGAAAATGATAGGTACGTAATTACTATGTGATGGGCTACAAGTGCACATACCTATTCTAAAGGGAACAGTGGCAAAATAAAGAAGGTCACATAAATGGATCTAAAACATTTTAAACTAAAACAAATGTTGAGAATGTGACAGTGTTTCAGAAGTAAGCTATACATTTTTGTCATATTTCTACAGGTCACGCACCACATCACTAGCAGCCTGCAGTGAAAACCTCCATCCACTGGCTAACAAGTTTCTAAACTCGAGCAAAATGCAACACACATATTTCATGTACAGGATGCTTCTAGTGAGCACTATGTCTATTGACTAGCTCTACGCTATGGAAGCAGCAAGATCCACTACGTGGAGTGCAAAACTAAATACGCACAAGGTTTCTCAACACCCGATAGACACTCCCTTTGTTATAACACTGTCAAAAACTATTCAAGCAGAAATAAATGTATTATAACTCGCATGTACAGCTACCAGAAAATAAAAATGATACACCACAATCTTTAAGCTCAGGCCTCTGTTGCTTGTAGCCAATGTGACCAGCCTGGAAATGCAGCTACTAGGTACAGGATTGCGCTATGCAGCACTTTTATTTCTCGTGTTTTGTCTTTATCCTTGTCAAACCAGAATCGCAAGATAAAAATATGAGAAGATCAAACAAGATCAGAATTTCTCAAATACATTATTTGTAGTAGTGATGAAATTGTAATTGTTTTAGTTTTTTACTTTTAAAACATTACCAGTTTTTTGTTCAGTATACAGATATTGGCCTGCTCTGATTTTATTCAATCTAAAAATCAGTTCTTCGATAGCTGGTATTTTTTTATGTATATTTCTTAAAAGTTTATTTCAAATATGGTGTTATGTTTGAAAATGTTATGTTTTAGATATCTGTATTTCAAATATTTTAAACTGGGAGTGATTTGTAATTGTAGCCATTCACTATGTTGGAAGAATTTCACACTGATGGTGTCAAAGTGTGTTAGATGCCTGGTTGTGAATCAATGAAACAAAATCTAAACTGAAACTTAAAACAAACCAAAATTTTAAAATCAATGTTAAGTAATTAATGCACTTTAGTAATATTTAAATCTGCCAGAGACATGTAAAATTTTGTTGAATGCTTAATTTAAAAATAGGTCAAGCCAGCACTATGTATTACTATACTGCTAGTAATGCAGTAATATTATTAAAAAAAAAAAATAATAATTGACTCTTGTATCAAGAATTCCAGTAGAAAAAAGTATGCAAAATTGAATGAAATAAATTTTTAGATGTCAAACAAAATCTTCTTAAAGCACAGAAGAGGCAAACAAAGGGAGAAAAAAGCTGACTATTAAAACAGTGCAATTAAAAATATAGTTTTGATTAATAAATTCTGAGAGATACATTAAAATCAATACACCAAATCGCAAGAAAAGTTTCTTTAGGGGACATGAATATAAAATTGATTGAGAAATACAATCAAACTTTCAAATATTCTGCATTTATTTTAAAGTATATCTAAATAAAAAAAATAAACCTAAGCCACTCCAAATAATATGGAATATATTTTGAAGATTATGTATAAAAAGAAATGTTTTTGGAAACAAGATATGCTTCATGCCTAAAGTAACTTGAATTTAGGATATTTGCATTTCAACGAGCAAAGATGTGGAAACGATTAAAGTTAGTGAAACATCAAAAGTGTTTATGAAAACTAATAAACATGATTACATGAAAAATGTGTATGAAATCTAGTAGCATAGGGATTGTTAAGTAACATCACATCTGTTACAGTGATGTTAAATAACGCCTACGATATTAGAACATAATGTAGAAGACAAGCCTAATCTTAAATGCACAATGTTACTAACCACCTAAAATAATTATAAAACTATGTTCTCAAATAGCATTTATTTATTTATTTAATATATATATGTATAAAAACACTGTGAAATACAACTGACTGTTATTGCCTAAAACAGGGGTCTCCAAAATGCGGCCCGGGGGCCCACACTGGTCCGCGGGCACCACCAATCCGGATACAACTGGTAATCCAGCCAACCAGAGTTTTACAGCATGTTGGTATGATGAGCTAGCTGGGTCTTAGCCCTTGGGACTCAGTGGAGGAGTCAGTGTGGTCCGTACGCTAAAATGTTTGGACACCCCTGGCCTAAAAAAATGTGTTGGCCAATCATTAACCAGGAAAGTTCTAAACACCACTGCACATGCACGAATTGCTTCATTCTACACTTTATATTCTACACAGTTACTAGCAGAAATAATATTTGTAATTCTGTTAATAACGACACTTTCACAAATAAAGTTCAGGGAAGGAAGTGTGTGTTCTTGTACTTTTTAAGAAATAAACAATTGTCAATTGTGTCGACTAAAAGAGCTTCACAAGACATACATAACAGTATACCATCGACAAAACACTTCTTTTGAGGATGCCAATGATCAATTCTTTACTATGACGATAAACCATTAACAAAATACACATGCACGCAAAGCATGCTGTAACACGCAGCTGTCAAAACTAATTGTGTTTGAAAAACTTATGTAAGTACATGTACACAGTTCATGAAACAACAAATAAATTGATATTCCTACAAATTTTTGCTTTGATAATCCAGTTTTTGGCTTTTTCATGCAACCTTTTATAGGGAAAAAAACCTGTATTTCTGGCAATAATTGTGAGCATATTGTAATGTCTCATTAGCTTCGCAACACTTTTATTATCTACAAAAAAAATGTTTCAGATTCACAAATAGATAACTGATATTCAGTCTCATAGTTTGACCAGTGAACAACAATATGTTCTTCCATTATAGCTGTTGTCAATATCACCATCTTTCGATGTGAACTGTAACTATGCTTAGTTATGTAGCACACTTCTAGATAGTAGCACACTTGCATGCAATATAGTCTGCCTAAACAGTCATGGCTTAGCTACTATGTTACAAGTTGTAAATCGTAACAACAGATTTAGTTTGAACCAACGTAATTAAAAAGTAGTTTTCTCATGGCTGATAACAGATGGCTCAGATAGTAGCTACGCTAAACCAGCAAACAAGGCTAGGTGAATTTTAAATATATGTCTACCCATAAATGAAGTTGCTTTAGGCTCACAGAAACAAATATTTTGCTAACAGAGACGAGATAACAGCCACCTAAACTGATGAAAACTCGAACCGAACGCAACAAGGATACAACGCCGCGGCACTGGCATTCCCAAAGTCGTGTTGAGGTGGACAAGCAAATGGTACAGCAGTGCAAGAGAGAGACAGCAGACGCACGGTTCTAGACACGCGAGTCATTTTGACTACACATTTAATTATGCACATCCACATACACAGAGACACACCATGTATTAGGTAGTGTGATTTTTTTTTTTGTTATTGTTGCATTACACTCGATACACAAGATTCGATGCCGTGGGGTGCGGAGGTACTCACCATGTCCATCATACTTACTGGAAAAATTGCGGGTTGCAAGCATCGTCGTGAGAATAGCACCCTGCAAAAGAAGATTTGCAAAATGTTTAAAATGTAAGTCCGGTGCGGGAAAAAAAAAACCTCCACCAGGGGGGGTAAAACAAACACCCCACCAGTCTGTGCTCTTTAATACGGCATCCTATGGTTTGGCGCAATCTGCAATAAAACAACTATTGACACGCTCAAGTCCAGAATACATTTTAGGAAGGATTTCTGTTTTCCAGACCAGGCCTTCTACAAGAACTCTGAAAGTTTAAGAGCCAGGTGCAAAATATTGAGCATCCCTCATATTTAGATTGCAGTGAGCATTTTAATGGGCATTTACTATCTCTTTCCAATGCACGATATCTGCTATTAACGCTGTTCTTATTTCAGTGCGCTATGTTTGCCAGATATACCCTGAGAACATCAAAATATTAGACATAACTGTTTAATGTAACAACAAATTTAAATAACGTATAAAAAAAATCATTTTTAAAAGGAAAATTTAGAACGAGAATTTTGGAAATACTTTTGCTTGTTGTATTTCAAAAAAAGTATGATCTGATAAAATTAAATTCTTATTTTTTAAGAAAACGTAACAGAGATGCCATCTTGGTTTCTACCATTTTTGCCATAATTTATTTTATCACTTAATATTAAACAGTTTGGCTCTGCTGGACAAAAGTATATAATCTGGAATGCCCTGTTATTAATAGTACGACCTACTGTGAAATAATAATTGGTGTTTACAATTGTTCTTTTTTTCTTTCAGAATTGTGCAACTGTAATAATATTCTCAAAAGTTAAAATTTTTATATTCTTAGGAATATCAATTAACTGTAAAATTTATAAAATATTAAAAATTATTATCAATCATATACGAAGTAAGAATTTTAACTTTAACAAGCCGGGCGGTATCAAACTGGCAACAGAGCCTGCAATTTGCTCTGTACTGCAATCTAAGCGTGAGACCGACTATAGGAGCCAGCAATAAAAAAAAATACTTTTGTGAGCAGTTTTACTTTCATATTTTATTTTAACATCAAAGTGCTAAACGGTATCCATACAGCAACTTGATACAATACCAAAGGTTAGAGTTAACGTATTGCAATTTAAACACCATCTCACTTTCTCGGGAATAGTCAATTCTGTACAATTTTTGTATTGATAAAATTGGCTGATGTTTTCAAAATCACTGTATTTATGTATTGGTACATTGGCAGAAGTTAGTCGCCAGCAACATATAGTTGGACGTCATGGCGACCTGGCACCCATGATTTGTACAGCCTTGTTCTAGAAGGTTACATATCATATTTACATAGTATTACAACAGATAAGAGTTTATAGCCATAGAGCAGATATTACATCTGGTTTTAAATACCATTTTAATCCGGCAAAATCACTAATCCGGCAGGTCTGTGGTCCCAAAAGAGCTGGATTTAACAGCTTTTACTGTATTGGAAGGTACAATGCAGATCTTGATACGGGTGAAACAAACACACAATTTTACTGAGACTTATTTTATGCTAATGTACTTAAGATTAAATAATCAGAAGGTCATCAATGTAACATAGATTTACATCACATTAAGTTGCTTACCTTAAGTTTACGCCTAGCGTTGAACTTCTTCAAACAGTCCACAGTCTCTTGCCTATGGACAACAGACGCCACACGTTCGCGTTGCTGGAACAAAAAAAAACAAAATTTGAAAGCAGACAGTCAAAAATCATTGTATAAAATTATTCTTCATAATATATGAATACTTTAACTTACTAGCATGCACTATTAATAAGTGGAGAATTTAAATATTTACTTTAATTTTATATTTTTGCCCATTACTTTAAATTAATATATACATATATTTAGACATGTAGGATTTTATTAATCCAGTAAGTGTTTACATTATGGTTTAGTAAATTATAAATTGCTAACTTTAGTGAGAATCGGAGAAAGTATTCATGTGGTATATACAATTTTTAATTAATCGTTTGCATGAAGCCCATGCTATAACATTGTTTAGTTTAAATATTTCATTCAATATTTACTTGAATATTGGTTTTTCCATAAACCTGGGAACCTAAATTTAATTTAAATCATTTAAACAAAAATGCAAATTTTAAGAGCATTTTCAACCAGGGATACACTGAAATGCACACACATACAAGAATTTAAGTAAAGTACAGGGCTGACAGAACACAGAAGTAAAGAATACATTTTATATTTTGTCTGTTTCTGGCATCAAAAACCAAAATAAGTTTGGCTCATAACCAGGGCATTTTAGTGAGTTGTGAGACCTGGGGGTACAAAAAATTAATTTTGAGGCCCCTTCAGTACTGTTCTGTAACAGTTTTGGCTAAATGAAATGTCCTTATGACAATAAATACCAATTTTATAAGAATACAAATTACCACTATCAAAATGTTAGCTGAAAATTACAACCTATTCTTATACACAATAGTCAAAGTGATAAAATACCTACACAATTAATAAATGTATGCCACCAAAAAAATATTGAATTCTATTTCAAACAGAAGACATATTGTGTAGGGCTAATCAAACATTTAAAATTTAAATTCACAAAAAGTCAAATTGCTATACTAGAATTGTAATTAATTTTCTCAGAACTGTGGCTTCTTATAACTTGTGGCTTCAGGGTCTATTACAACCCTGCCTAAAGCCAAGCATGTCACCACGTTGCAGGTACAAGTACGACTGCTCAAAACGGGATGCGACCGAGCGACTCACGCAGATCCATGGGTGCTTCAAGGCTTCTGAGGCAGTGATTCTTTTGGAAGGGTTCACGGTCAGCATCTGGTTGATGAGATTCTTTGCTTCCGGGGTCACCGTGTCCCATTCCGGCGAGGGGTACTGAAGGGGGCGAGAAATACATAAACAAATTTTACAACGTGCGATAAAAGATTTTATGGTGGGCTACGATTAGCCCTGTGCGAAGCTTCGGCCATGCTAATCATTCAAAGCTCTTTTTAATATTCCATTTCACTACGCCAGAAAATTTGCTATTATTTTTATTTGAAGCTTCAGTTGTGATAAAAAGCTTCGCATTTGATTTGAAGCTTTAAAACGCTTACAGCCTAAGATCTGCTCATGTAAATATATATTTGTTTTTGTGTTGTATATGTTTTATCTTGAATAAAGTTTTTCCCATTTTGTTGCATAAAATGTGGTACAAACTTCATGCTAAATAAATTACTTCCATTGAATTTAATATTTAAAAAAATTACGTATCTGTCATTAGAGTTAAATTTTGATTGAAAATTCTGATTAGTTTCATTTCAGTGCTTTGTGGTGAGTTAACTTGAATTTTTTTTTTGTTAATTGAGTATTAATGTACTTTTTGGTGTTATTTCAGTTTTTTCTCAACTTACTGTAATATCTTGTCCCTGCTGATAACCACTCAATGTTTCAGTTTGAAATCATACTATATGCAAATAAGAACTGTGAAACACAACAAGTATTATCATTTTCAGATAAGTGGGTAATTATGTAAGGTTATAAGGGAAGGTGGGCAAAGCTTTGAAAATGCAAAGTTAAAAAGAATATTTTTAATAATAAACTTCAGCCTCGAATAAAAACTTGAGATGGTTAAAAGTACAAATAATTTATGTGGTGCATGTCACAATGTGTGCTCAGGAGGAGACGAAAAAGTATTTTGAATAAAAAGTACAAATGACCACTAAAGATAGTTAAAAATTTGCCTATCTGCCCTACAGTAATGGAAAAGTTGTCCAAGATTTTTTTTTTGTGTGACACATAACAAAATAAATATTACATTACCTCACAGGATGTTTATTTATTACTTATAACTGTTTAGTCTGCTAGTAAAACAAAACAAAAAATAAATAAAAAATTGACATGACTTCAAAATATTTTTGGATAAATTTTAACTTCATTTAGAAATAAAAGATCAATTCACCCACCCATAGTTGTATAACTACAACAAAATATGTTAAATTCAATATAAATACAGTAAACTCTGTTATGTAATTCCTAGAGAAATCTGAATACTTTACACATACAAGAACCAAATAGAAAATAAGGGGAAATCATACTTACCATTTTTTTGGGGTTCAAGTGATGGTAGCTTATAAAGCAGGAAAATATTATAAAAACAAATGTTACGTCAGATTAGAGATTTTTTGTCCTTGTAACCCATTCCTGGACTACTAAAATAAGATGTAAGTAAAAATGATTGTCAAGTTATTACAGAAAACCACACATTTATTTTGCCTTGATAGTATCGGTACTTACAGTGTAAAGTCACTGAACACAGCTATGTGCATGACGGAAAGGGCTACTTAACAAATTACTTACGTCATAAGCACCAGCTTTGATTTGTGCATACAGTCGATGCTGGTCTTCATCCCAGAACGGCGGGTAACCAACGAGTAAAATATACAATATCACTCCTGAAACAGAAACATCGTTGTTGAAGTATTATTCCTACACATTCTATGAAATGATATATTTATAGACTGAGATAATACAGGCTAGATAAATTTGCATTATGACTGCACTGTTTTGGAAACCAATATAAAGGTATTGTTCATAAAAAAATTACTTTCATTATTGAAGTAGAAACACACAAAAAAATAATATAAATTTTTTTTTAAATAATAGGGTTGAAAGTTTTAAAAATTGAAATTTGAAGCATAAATTCGTTAACAGATTGCAAGAACTTCAAAAAAATGTAATACACAATATGCATTCACACACGACAAAATAGCATTAACATCTTAAAGTGCCACCTACCACACGCCCATATGTCAACAGGTTTTCCGTATGGCTCTTTCTTTAATACTTCTGGGGACAGGTAACCCGGGGTTCCAGCGAAACCTGCGGACACGGGAGAACATAGCCCAAGAGTGGGAGACTGGTTGGGAAAAGCCACATTTTCAGAGAACGATCACCATAACGTACACAAACATGGTCAAACAATACAACCCGGGAAAGTTTGCCTGTACATAAGCATCATCAGATGGTGGTCAAGAAATTTTAAAAAAGGCGGAACAAGCAAACCTGTAACTTGACAGGAAATTACAAAAAAATTACAATGTCTAGAATAACCTGGTACACTTTCATGTGCTTCACCGGGAAGATAAAATAAGAAAAATTTTGGTTCTGCAAGAGTAAATTAATAAGTAAACATATGGCAATCAAGAATTTAGGCAATAAGATGGATTAAGTAAATTAGAAAAGAATATGTTGCCATGTGGCTCATTAGTTAAAGCATAGACTAACTAATTAAAGGAAATGAAACTTAGAACCGGAAGGACAATTGATACAAAACTTTAAGTGATAAACAAACAATCTTGTAGTAAAATAACTCTTTATTACCTTATTGGTTACACAGGTTGGCAATGAGAAAGAAAATTATGTATAGTGTTTATTTTTAACACAATTATATATATTTTATAAATTCATAAAACAACACCTGATATGAACTCTAACACATTGCAAGTAAATGGTAACAGCACGAGTCACTTATTTTGTACGGACAGAAAGAGCTCTTTAGTCTTGCACGTTTCGGACCATGGTCATGCTGGCATAGCAATTATACCAGATTATGAAAATTTTAATAAAATTATAATGGGAATGTAGAAGAAAAAATAAAACACTACAATGATATTTAAAACAAGTTAAAATAAGATGCTCTATGTCAAAAAAAAAAAACATAAAATGTTACTTTTACCAAAAGAGTTGCATCTGTGATTCAGACCTCTTCTTCAAAAAAAAAACATAATATAAACACAATGCAAACTAAAAAACGCTGGCTTCGCAGTGGCCCACCCTGGTGGTCAAAGCCAAGAAATGGCCGATTTAACCATCTGAATCCCAGTATGGGGCTCAAGGGTCAAAAATAAAATAATGTACAAGAAGTAAGATATATATTAACTATGGAGCTAAAACACTCAACTCTTTTAATGCTCATTTCACACACTAAGTGTCCTGAAACAAAACATATTGGGGAATGGTAACAGGACTTTAGAGCAGACAGTGCTGAATTATTTGACCTGACAACGTCTAATAAATCGATGAACGCCGGCTGCACGCACGAAAAAGTGTCCCGTTAAGCAAATTGTCCCGTTACGCTCATTGTACACTTGCGCTGCATCTATCTCTCTTTCACTCGATTGGAACAACCATCGATTTGACTTTTTCGAGGCACATTAAACTTGAAACACTCCCATTCGTTTCCTACATTTCCTATCATCGTCCTATCCTTAACAGAATAACACAGATTGGAAGAAGTTAAATAGCAAACATGTATAAAAGTTATAGTTAAAATAATATCTTCGTTAAAGTAATAAACATATTTGCATTAATGAGTGCAAATAAAAGTACATTTATCAATTAAATTGTAGATTTAATTTCACTCCTTCTTTGTATCCATACAAAATAGTGATAATTCAATAAAAAAGATTCAATTTTATTCATAAAAGTATGCAATCATTTCATCAATGCTTTGTTATGATGTTGCCACGTTAAACTATCATCCGTAAACCGACTTTACAGACAACCAATTTTTTTGTTTAACTTATTACAGTTTCTCCAATATTTTTCTTGGCACGGAGAAGCGCGGCACTCACCGAACCAAGCCTGCTGCTCTCCTTGGACTTCGATCGCCAGTCCAAAGTCCGCGAGCTTCACGGCGGCTCCTTTCTGCTTGCTGGCGAGTAGCAGGTTCTCGGGCTGGAACATCACATCGTCTTTACCACTGGCTCCAAGAGACACACTAACAGTTGACACGCTCACACTTAGGTTGGAAATTGTGTCTGCATGTTTCTTTAAAATGAGTGAAAATTTTTTGATGTGTAACATTTTAGCTCTCAGTACACAGCATTCGGTAGTAGTAATTCCGTGAATGGATCGGAAGTCACACGGAACGGAAATGTGTAACCACGGTGCTGCCACGTGTGGCGGATGGTGCGAACCGAAGTTCGCAAAGCCAAAGGGAAACTTTACAGTATTAACTGTTTGATGAATTTTAACAAGATAGGCAATATTTTCATGAAATTAATTGCATAAAATCAGGTCCAAATCCAGGGTTTAGTATTTTTTAAAGTCCTTTTTGGTTTTATAGTATTTCATTACATAGTTTAAAATTTTGGTCTGCAAATGGAATAATTAGATAGTCGGCGTAGTTGCTTTGGCAGCGAATTCTAGCATCAGGTGCGGAAACTACAGGTTAGTTGGATCAAGAAGTGTAGTTAAAAACACAATTTACGTATATTTGTCACGCTCTGCATTATTTTAAAGAATTATAAGTTAAATGTTGTGTCCGATTTTCATATTATAAGTGTATTTGCAACATGAGAACACATGAATTTACTCATTACCAAGGTTAGGTGTTACACATCACTGGCAAGTACTGAAATACTTGCTCACTTTTTTTTAATGTTTCCAACAGAAAACTTAGCATGTACATAGAATTTCCAAGTTTCCAAATTTGCAACCATTTCACACAAATGCAAATTTAACAAGAACATACAAATTTTATAACATGTGCTAACATCTCTCAAATATTTACTCCCCATGAAGTAAGAAAGATTTTCCACATGATTCAAAAGAAAGTAAGGGCCCGGGAGCAAATATATAATTTTATGGCTTCCTCACATATTACTTAATGTAAAACCTTTTTTCAATCCCACAATTTAATAAAAAAAAAACTACACTTGATGTGTGAATGTCATAACTTGTAAAGTTTCCTATGAATTATATAAGCAATAGACTTAAATTTTGTCTTACTATCATGGTAAATTCAAGCAAAAAAAATTGAAATTCAATTTCTCCTTCCCCAGAGGGATTTTGCCCCTCCTCCGCCTCAAAGGCTCTGATTATTTGTACCTGAACCATTTTCATTAAATAATTTGGCATTGTGCTATTTATCCAAACATTAACACATTAAGTTAACTACCTGAGTTAAAAACCTCTATTGCACCCTCCTTCAGATGAACTGGAAATAACATTTATCATGGAATAATGCTGCAAACAATATTTTGGAGTACCATTTCAACATA
This sequence comes from Bacillus rossius redtenbacheri, assembly GCF_032445375.1. Classification (NCBI taxonomy): domain Eukaryota; kingdom Metazoa; phylum Arthropoda; class Insecta; order Phasmatodea; family Bacillidae; genus Bacillus; species Bacillus rossius. The sequence continues at coordinate 340,603,728 of NC_086330.1, read as the reverse complement.
ACAAGAAAAAAAAACACATGGTCAATGCTATGCTTGCTTTAAAAATAACCGAGTTAAACCATTTGTAAAACTTGCATTAAAGATGCTTGATGTGTCACAGAGTTATGCAGAGAGGATTAAAGTGACAAAACCGCCAATTTAGTACCAACTCGGTGCTCACATTAATAATGTTTGCAGGCTTTAGCAGCCAGTGTCTGAATTGGTTTCACTTGAGGGTTTATGCCGCGTCAAGTTAGAATATTTAGTTCTTAACATTTCTGTTGACTTTGGTACACAACTGCTAACCTGAAGATGGTGACTGCAACATCAACTGAAAAATAAAATATTTGTCTTATTCCAACTTGACCTGGTGCTAATAAACTTGAGTCAAGACAAGATGATGGGGTTGAAACTGCCATAGACTACATTTAACTTTTACACCATGACTGTATAAATCTCTGTTGTACTCTGTAGACACAGATTTTTAACAGAGCAAGTTCTCTTTCAAATATCACCATAAAAAATTATACTCATATTAATGTCAAGATATAAATACTAATAGTATATCAATGTGAAAGTTCGTATATTTTGGCTTTTGCTGCTATAATTTCTGTAATATTAAAACTATATTGATGAAATTTAGAACAGAGGTAGTCTATAAACTGTATTAACAAAGAGGCTCTAAAACATTACCGAAAATTCAACTGCTATGCCACAGGATTGAAATTGTTGTAAATTATATTTTATAATTTAAAAATCAAATAAAATAAACATATAGGTTATGAATTACAAAAATAAAAACAAGGCAAAACCTTATTCTATGTCAGCCAAGCAAAACATGTGAAGCCTCAAAGATATGCTGTTGTTGCTTTAAAGGAAAGCAATGAGGGCATATTAATAGTAAGAGTTTAAATTATTTTTAAAAGTTATATAATGACTCATGTCTCTGAAGAATTGAGTGGTAAGTAAGATAGTGGATATCCTGGATTAACACATCATACTATAATGTAGTAGGTTAGTGTAGGAAAGTCATTGAAAATCAGCAAGACAAGTGATGCTAAGCGATCTTGGGACCATGAGATGTACATAGCATTGTAAACAATATTGTTAGTACGTTCTATTTCACTTTAATTGCTATTTAATACATAAATAGGTTATTAATAAATGTATTAGAATTTAGAGAAAAACTATGCCTAAGTCATGGAGATATAAAGTCTATGGAGCAGGTGTCTGTTCTGAAGTTGAAGTCAATTGGTTAGAAATTGGATAGCAAAACAAATCATAGCTGTATAAAGGCTAATATGTTATAAACTGTTTAATAGCTTGAAAAGAACTTGCTAGGAAGAATTTTAAAGATGCCATCATGTAGTGAATATTGCTAACCAAACATAACACCAACACATCTGCAATAAATTACTGTTAAACTTCATTATAGAAAAATTGTTTTGATATGCACTTGGGAAAGGGGGTGAGGGGTCGTACTCATTTTGACTTCAAGTATGAACACGGCAAAGACTGTATACACCAACTCCCTCACTTCTTACCTCCATGGCCTAAGACACCCATTAAAAACATACACAAATTTGAATTTTGTACATATGATTACAGCTCAAACCACTAGGAGTGCTATAGCAGCCCATCTTGTGTTTCACCCATGTTACTAGGCCTGAGATTCTTATATAGTCTTCTAAAATATTTGGTGTTAGTCAATGTCTTTATTTTCGAGCCACAATTGTAGCCTACATCCATTTGGAATAATGTAACTTTATAACAATGGAAGAATAATTTAAATATGTCCAAAATATCTCGAGTTGACATCTTGCAAACAAATCAGCTGACACTCTTTTTATAATATTACTGTAGATCATGCAAAGATTTAAAGTCAATTCAATGACGTGACTCGTGATGTCAAAGGTAACGAAGAAAGGAGGTTAGGTGACTGACCTTGAGATCCCTGTGTACGACTCCATTTTGATGGCAGTGATTCACACTCTCCAGGATCTGTTGAATACAGTGTGATGCATCTGCTTCACTGTAGAACTCCCTCGCGACAATGTCTTCAAACAGCTCACCTCCAGTAACTCTGGAAAAAAAAAGTGTTTTACGGTTTCTTCTTTTCCATTCATTCATCATGAACAAAACAAACGCACAAAGTTACCTACAGCCCAAATGTCCACACAATATGTGTAATTGTCTTACTTAAAGGCATTTTTCAAAACATGATCTTAAACTAAAATGAAATGACTGATTAGTTTACTTGCCTATTCGCATGTCTACTCAGGCACATAATAATTAAAATTCCTTTCCTTAAAAAAAAATTATTTTCCATTAAATGTTTCTTAATCAAAAAATTTGTATTCTGGTGGCTTTGCAGCCGTAAGGTGAGTTTTAATAGAGGCAATTTTTTAATAGTTATTAATTTATTTGCAAGCAGTTTACCTAACATAGCTAGATAGGGCTTAACACAAATGTACAACCTTCTCGTCCTTTCAGAGAAGATTGAAACCTCATATCGTATAAAATTGTGACAGGAGTTAATCTAGGAAGACAATAATTTTCTGAAAAGGTACAACTCGTAAAACACAAACCGCAATTCAGTTCCCAGGCTACGAGATATGTGTCATAGGAGAACACTGTGTGTGTGACTTCACCTCCTGTTTCCCTCAAGAATGCTCAGCAAACCAATCAATATTTTATAGTGTGGTAGCATAATTCATAAAATTGTGATCATACCACAAAAAAGTTAATGGTAACTCAAGTATTTATGCTTTTAGTCTTTTGAAATACCACTATAAATTTACCTTATATATTACATTTAATAATGCTTTTTTATGTGTGCACATTGCTATATTAATATATCAGATATCTAATATATTTTGTGCTTTGCAGATACCTCTTAATGAAGAGAGATTCAAAAATAACATATTATTTAAATTTTATAGTATTTAAAATATTTTTCTTCTGAACAATTCATATGCTAATACTAAAGCTAAAATATCATCACATATTAATATCCAATACTATTTTTCAGACATTATATAGTTTAATTTGTGTTGTTACTGATATTGCATTCAAAATTATATGACATATTAAGATATGGTACTAATAATTTTATTGGTGTTTATTTCCATGTATATTTTTAAAAATATAATTATTAACTGCTTACCTAAAATCAAGGAAAGCAATGATAAACAAAGAAAAATCTGTCTAGAGAATCATGCAAAAAAAAATCCTATTTATTAGCCGAACTAACTCACTAACTTCAACAAATAATTGCACAATATAAAAAAAAGAGAACTCCAGCCTCATAAAAATCTTTTTTATTTTCAGACAAAATTAGAGGAAAAATAAATTTTGACATGTAATACTGGTACTTACAAATCAAATACAAGATAGTGGAAGTTTTCTTCTTGTATGCTGTCATGTAGCCGAACTGGAATCAAATAAAAACAGCACCAATTACTTTGTGACAAAATACTGCATTTCTAAAATGCACACACACACTTTTTTTAAAAAATCACATATTCATAGTTGGACCGTGAAGCTAACGGGGAAAATGCCTGCTAACAATGAGACAACAGGTTCTATCATCAGTATGGGAACAAATATTAAACGTGGCTTTTTAGATACTGTAAGTAGTCTTCCCACAATCCGTCATGTTCGGGAAATTGCAGGTGGCAAATGACTGAAAAAGCCGGGTTATCATGTGTTATCTCCACGACCACTGAATGCTAAGTTGTAGAGTAAATACATCTATAAGATGGTTTTTAGCAGGAGCATACACTGAATTTCATTTGGGGGGGGGGGGGGGGGGCAAGGGGTGGGATAGAATCAATTTTCTCACTATTTGATATTCAAATTCAAATTCTGATAGGAATAATATATATTTTTTTAAGGATTTCGGGAAACCTGGCCGAGATTTGGGGGGGGGGGGGGGGGGGGGGGGGGTAAGTGTATGACCCTGGTTTTGGCAGGAAATATTGTTTGCCAGGAACATAAGATAAATATTTCAACACAAATGCAGGTCATAACTAAAATAGCCTTCACAACCGACTGCTATGTTCTGGTGAAGAAATATGAAGCGCACCAATCACTCCTGAGAGATTCCGAACTGCGTCAAGCACTCCCAACTAATCCTGGGCCATGTAGAGCCCTTTCAACTAACACTTAGGTATGTGCATACTGTGAAAGGATTTTGGACCTTAGCTCAAAAATTATAGGTTTTTAGCTTAAGTTCACTTGGTTGGTTTAAATCTGTACATTCCTCGCTGGTGCCAGACCATTATAAGTTTACTGTAGTGTATTAAAGAATGTGAGTGGGCCATCGACTGCCTCCCAAACACATATGGATGCTTCTTTATTCTCATTAACAGAACTATTTTATCGGAAAAGTATTCATACACATAATCAGATAGCTTTTAAATACAATATGCTTCACATATTCACTTTAATTAGAATATGTATGGTCTATTATCCTGAAATGAAGTAGAACTACAGAAGTTTATGCTATCCAAATTGCAAAAACAGTGCTAAAATTAAATTTAAAAGAAATTAAATAATTACAAAATTATATGCTAAATAAAAAACTGAGATAAAAAAATAAATCAAAGCTAATATTAACTAAGAAATTTTCGGTGCAGCAAAACATCTGTGAACTACAATATCATGATGTAACTTCAACCCCAAAATCAAAGACTGCCACAGAAATTTTTGCAAAAGCCTGAAATCAACCCAATATTACTAGTATGTTGTTGTTTAAAATAAATGCAAAACGTTTAACATTAAGTACATAAATTTCACTGTGCATACTTTTATTCTGTTTATTCTGAGGTATGACAGAAAAGTTATGAATTAATTCTGATGAATTAAATGTAAGCACATAGCAAGATTACTGTTTATAAACAGGTAAATTACTTGAAGTAAAGCTATTTAATGAATGTACACATGTCTGCAATACTGGGATAAGATAAACAGAAATTGTTAAATGGGTTTCTGGATGTCTACTAGCAAAAATATATAAAAATAAAGTGTATATTAACTATCACTTTTTATACTCTTAGGAATGTAATATGTAATCAATATGCTGATTTGATCTCTTCGTAATTGAACTGCGATATGTTTGACTATAATCCCACACTACCACAATTTTTTTTATATTTTTATTATGTTGATTGTTTTTAAATACACTTAATGCATTCAATCATAGTATGTAAACAGACTAACATGAAATTTTGAGGTTGTCAGCATTTTTTTTGCGAATGATATTTGATAATTTAAGGCACAATTTATGTTGATATAAAAAGGCGCTTATCATTGCCTCTTTACCTCACCTTTGCATTTTTCTCACATTTTGTTACACTTTTAATATTTTAAAAATGTTTAAACTTATTTTTTTTTACAGTTGGTTATCTATTATTTAAGTCATTATTATTACGATGATTTTTCTATCTCTTTCGTATGATTTAGTTGTTTGCGTATATATTTTTTTTCCGTCTCTAACTTTTAAAGTTTAAATTTTTTTTCAGTAATTTCCATTTATAGCGATTTAGTTATTTAATATTGTACTGCATGGTTTATTTTTTCATTGACTGCTTAATGGAGCAGCGTGATGTTAGCTTTAGACCACTTTTGCTCGCCGTCTTGGGTATTGTTTCGCTGGAGCGCTGGACGGAGGCATGGAAACTGCGCCCTCGCTCAAAAAGGGGAAAGTTGCGTCCTGTGACGTTATTTGTTGTTCTCCCCCCCCTTCCGACCAAGATCTTGTTTGTTCCACCCCTCCCATGTGACTCACTCCGTGCGACCTTCGACGGTATACTTTTATTTTTACCCTCATCACCAGAGTGCTGCCCAAGTGAATGGACGTACATTCTGTGATGGAGCAAAATGACTAGAACCAAGACGGGCAAAAGGCAAGCAGTGGGCTTCGTTCAACGGATTTGAACATAGAATCAAGAAGAACAAAAATGGAAAAAAAAAAAAAAAATACTTATTCAATAGAAAGAGAGAAAATTTTACGAGGACAGTTATTAAACAAAATGGCACGAAATCATTAGTACAAACGATCATGAGTGTGAACCCGCACGTCTCCAAAACAAAAACTCGAAATTCTAACGAGTGGCAGCTAAGAAGAGAAGACGAGAAGGCAAAGAGCCTGGCTCTGAAACGAGTGCTCGAGACAGAAGTTCCTGCGTGCTTCTGCTTCAAACGCAGCCTGGACCACGTGAGACGCAAGCACAAGGCGATCAAGGTGACTCGGTGCCCATGGAGAATATTGCTTTGTCTTAAACTGACAGAAAAATTTTTCCTTTTAATAGACGGAGGAGTCGAACAGAGCATACTTTTTTTTCTCTTCTTTCTAGCTCTAAAGTCAGAGCAATGCTGCAGATTCGCGAACAGTACTAAATGAACGGAACATTCAAACTGTGCGGCAAGCAATTTTTCTCAACTCTACGCACAATTAATTCATGCATAACTCGGCTGTTCGGAGGATCAGACGAACATCGCTTCAGTACCGTTCGCTTTACTGACGACCAATTAAAAAAAACGGGGGGGGGGGGGGGGGGGGGGGGGGGGGGGAGATAGAAACGTACATCTCACTTTTTTTTTTTAAATATATAAATTAAGATTTGTTTCCCGGGATGATGATGATGATGATGATGATGATCTACTTCGAAGATGCCAACGTTTCTTCGCACCGTAAAAGGATGCAATTTGTACTTCAAATCGTGTTTATGGCGCCAGGTTCAAGACCTGGGATTGGTGCAGGTACACGAGCACGACGGAGAAGCAAGGCTTCACGCGCGCATGCGCGGCGGACCTGGCAATGATACCTCGAGAGGACGTTGGGGACGGAACGGCTCAAAATCCACCGTACGGCGCCGGGAGGACCGACTACTTTGTGCACCCACGGCTGCCAAATACAAACATCCCGGTCGATGCCCAGCACACGGCGGAGACACAAAGCGTCCAACAAACAATCCTTTCGACAGGTGGGACAATAAGCTAAAGGACAAAGTACACGTCAATCCAAAAGGTATATCTACACCCTTCTGAAGGCACTGAAGCAGGAAGCAGAACACACCGGTTACAAATATGATGGGAGCATCTCTCGGTTCGAAACAATCAAAGATAAGCGGCTGTACATAATACTGGACGAGCAGATTGCCAAAGCACTGCACACATATACAGAACAAGTACGCCCTTGGACTTCGCCGAGTGTTTGAAGAGTCTGGCCTTTATTCGAAAAATGGAATGCGGAAGTCACAAGCAACGTAGAAAAAGTATAACAAAAATTTTAAAAAGAATAAAAAAACGTACTAATGACAAAGGACATATCTAGCTTCCTAACTGAATATAACAAATAATCAACTTAAAAAAACCGACTTCAAAATACACAAAAGTAACATAAGTTCACTAAAAAGCAAAAACATTAATGTTTTATACACCAATTTAATACTTAGCTGTTTTGCAGATTATTTTAATTAGGTACTTATTATTTATTATGTCATTCAGTAGTATAGGATAGCCGGTCCGAGATCTGGCTTCTGGCTGAGGTGCCGAGGTGCCGGTCCACCATCTTGGATTTGTGACGTCACGGCGGCAAAAATTCCTCAAAAATGACTCAAAATGACTCAAAATTTCCCCGTTTTAAGAAAAAATTTCCCGTTTTCGAGGGAAAAATTCCCGTTTCGAGGGAAAATTTCCCGTTTTATTCCTCAAAAATCCCAACGGCTAGAAATGTCCTGATAGAGGCTTAAGCATCCTTAACTCAAGCCTCAGTTAAGCCTCTATCAGGATGTGACCTTGACCTTTGACCTTGACCCCGACGGCCATCTTGGATCCACCATCTTGGATGACATCATTTCGTTTTCTCGAACATTCCGGCATTGTGTTATCCACCATTTTGAATTATGACGTCACCGTTGCAATTTCCGTTACGACCGCCATCTTTAACTTTTTTATTCATTATCCGATTTTAACGAAATTTTTTTTTAAATTATAAAAAAATTTAAATAATATAAATTTAATAAAATATTTATAAAAAACAAACATTAACGACACGGAGCTCGGAGTCCTCGGTTCGAACCCGACAGAGGCAAAAAAATTAAAAAATGACGACCGATCCTTCCCCTGCGGTGGACGCAGGCATACTGACTCCCTCCACTTTTTTTTCAAAGCATAAATATATCGTCAGGTAGTATGACGTCATGTCCGCCATCTTGTCCTCGTCTGCTGGAAGCCATCATCAGTGTATCGTCGGCGAGAGTGCGCTGACGCCATGTTAGTTTAATTCTTATCCGCTAGAGTGCAGTAATCATTTATTATTGCTGTGACACCAGACATCTTGTCATTTGGCCGCCATCTTGAAAATCCATGATTATTTAGCTAGAAATTCGGGAAAAATTCCAAAATTCATTAAATAAATTTGTAATCTATATACTGATCGATTAGGTCGACTAAGGTCCTTGGTACGATCTAGGACGATGCAAAAAAATTAAATATAACATCAATTTAACATAATAGTAACAGGTTCGAGGAATTAAACACCACAAGTTCTTTTACAAACATAATATTTATTACATAATTTCTATTCTACTACAGGATCATTTGCGAAAGCCAGCAATCTTATAATCATTTAGTTCCGCAGCGGTGTGAAATGACTAATTCTTAGCTCCAATCGGTTTATACTAGACAGAGTCCAGCCAGAACCATTACAGACATAGTCCACCTCTTCTTGACAGAGTTTCTGGATACCGTTTTTAACAGTTTGCTTCACATCGTTAGAACTGTAAATTACTGCAGCCGATGTCTTGAATGCACACTTCTTAACTTTGTCATCGAACGGATATGGCTTTTCATATATACAGTACAACCACAAGTTATATTTCAAAGGTCCGTTTGTTGCTACATCATCAGTAAGCTGATTGATTATCTTCTGTCTGATATCGTCAAGAAAATTACAAATGTCCTTCAACTCACCGAACATATTTAGATAATAGTAGTCTTTCAACGTTCCACGAAATGCAGACTGCGTCAAGTAGAAGCCATTATCGTTCACTTGTAATGCGCCGAACACAGTGTTAGGTTTATTTTCCTGTTCAGACGTCATACCAATCGGTTGCTGCACATCGGTTTTCTTGCTTGTACGCTCACGAGCCTTCAACCTAAACCGAGGAGTCGAAATTTCTGCAGGTAGTTCAGCAGTAGGCACACGGACTTCACCTTTACAGTTTTTCGCATGTCGACGCAAATTATCAATTCTAGTAAACCATTCATGGCACTCATCACATCGAAACTTCATGCGAGATGGATTCTTCGTGCATTTGCTCTGCTCATGTCTTCGTGCATCATGAGCAAATGCGAACGACGTATCACAGTAGCTGCAAGGATACCGTGGTGATGAAGACGAACCTTTCAGACCCGATCCAGATACTGACGTTGCCGCAGTAGTACCATTTCCAGGCATTCTCTTATGCACATCGATGCATCGTTGTTGCGACGAAACCTTTACTTTCTGCCGCACAGCAGGACCTTTGCATGCCTTCATGTGCGTTTTCATATTATCTTTTTCTGGCAAACTGCTTATGACATTTCTTACAAACAAACATTTTACGATATAGGTTCTTGACACATTCGCTCCTCTCGTGTCGCCGAGCATTGCTATTGTTTGAGAAATTCTTGTCACAGTAACGACATCGATGTTCGTTAGTTGACGATTCGCCATCCGTTGAAGTCTCCATCGAGGGTGAAACAGCGTTCGTCGAGGTTTCCTGTACAGTCAGCACTACCGGCATTAAAGTCTCTTCTGCTGGTGGTATCACATCTGTTGAAATCCCCTCCAATGTTGACGTCATCGTTACCAACGGGATCTGCTCCTTCTCCGTCGTAGCTGTCGATAAGGTTCCCGTAGTCGATGGTACAACCTCCGAGTTCAACGTTAAAGACGGTAAAGATGCCATCGAGTTCGCAAGAACAGGTAATTACGCGATTTATGCACCAGATTAAACAATCTAGGTGATCCTTACACCGCCGTCGTCAGAAACAAACTGAGCGTCCTGCTGTCTAGGACTCGCTTATATACATGCACCGGATGGAATAATACGCTAGTCAAATCAAGAACAATTTATTATAATACTAGAGTCAAAACAACATTAAAAAATAGAAGCACCATCAAAAAAAAAGGAAGCACACTTGGAAGCACCGACAACGAAAAGGCAGCACATTTGGAAGCACCGACAACGAAAAAGGCAGCACCATCATCGAAAAGACCGCACATTTGTCATTGGCTCCAATATTCATTGGCTCCAATATTCATTGGCTCCAATATTCATTGGTTCCATCAGTCTATTGATTCTATCAGTCTAGTGACTCCAACAGTCATTGACACCAACGACCTTTTTCTTCATCAGCTCCAATGATATTTGGCTAGAATGCTACGAGTCTAAGAGACCATGAGGCTACAATTCTACGAGTGTACAAGACTCCTCCAACTACCTTCAAGTGTATAAAGCTCCAAATGCTCCAACAGCTCCAACACGCAATGTACGCGCAATACATGTAATTTACACACAATAAATGTAATGATTACACAGTACACACACACAGGAAACGGAACGTACACACAGTACACACAGGAAACGGAACGTACACACAGTACACACAGGAAACGGAACGTACACACAGTACACACAGGAAACGGAACGTACACACAGTACACACAGGGAATGGAACGTACACACAGTACACACAGGAAACGGAACGTACACACAGTACACACAGGGAACGGAACGTACACACAGTACACACAGGAAACGGAACGTACACACAGTACACACAGGAAACGGAACGAACACGTAATATTCACGCAATTGACACACATTACACGCAGAGTACACGCAATTTACGCAAAGTACACCCAATGTACGCAATGTACGCAATATATATGTAATGTACACACAATGACTACGCTTCGTTCGCGCAGGACAAGCATTTAATGAAAACGAAGCACGTTTGGACGGAAATTCTATAAAACGAAAGCTCATTTAACGAAAAGGAGGCGCATTCTCTCGTTCATTCAACTTGGTAGGATACGATTTTCAATGATAAGTTAGGATATAATCTCTCCATCAGTCTATGAATCCAACAGTTTATATTTCCATTAGCCATCGACTCCAACAGTCATTGACTCCAACAGTCATTGGCTCCAACAGTCATTGCCTCCAACAGTCATTGTCTCCAACGGCCTTTTGGTTCATCAGCTCCAATGATATTTGGTTAGAATGCTACGACTCTAAGAGACTATGAGACTACAATTCTACGAGTGTACAAGACTCCTCCAACTACCTTCAAGCGTACAAAGCTCCAACTACTTCAGCAGCATTATGTTATAATAGTACAAGGCTACTTGACTACGAAGCTACAAGTCTACATGGCTCCAATTGAGGCATCTGTCTTCGTCTGAATTTTCTCTTTGACTCCAACTCCGCCCGCCAGCATCTCTTCGATCTGCACCTCGATTATGTTATAATAGTACAAGGCTACTTGACTACGAAGCTACAAGTCTACATGGCTCCAATTACGGCATCTGTCTTCGGCTGAATTTTCTCTTTGGCTCCAACTGCTACAGCAGCATTATGTTATAATAGTACAAGGCTACTTGACTACGAAGCTACACATCTACAAGGCTCCAATTATCACATCTGTCTTCGTCAGCATTTTCTCTTTTGCTCCCACTGCTCCAACAGCATTATGTTATATGATTCCATGGATACTTTGTTACGTAGCTACAGGTCTACGAGGTTCCAATGCATCATGTTTACGAAGCTTCCAGAACACAGGGTTACGAGACTGCGAGGCTACAGGACTACGAAGCTTCCAGGACACGAGGCTACATGGCTACGAGACTACATGACTCTAACTGATTACAATAGCACCACTCAGTGGTGAGAGTTAGGTTATCTCATGCAAAAGTACTTTATGCATGTAGTTCTGCTTTTCAACAACAGATGTCGCCACATGTTGCTTGCAGGTAAATAATATTTAGTTCTTTTATGCGGGATGCGGGATGCTCACTAACGATCGCAAAAGAAGGATGGCTTCGCTAGACTCCAAGGAAAAGGAAGTTCGTCTTGCATGTTGGTGCTCCACAGATGTCTCATGGCGTAATATTAATTTGACTGAGTAATGATATTTGTCAATTCCACCTGATAAAAATATTGCAAGTTTTGATTAAGTAGCAGAAATTCACTAATTAAATATAACCTTAAATAAATTAACATGACTCATTACATAGAAAAAATCCTTCATGAAGAGATCAATTGCTCATCTGTAACCAGAAGCACTTGCAGAAAACCATCAAAATATTGCCAAGTATAATCAGGAGCACACGGAGAAAACTATCATAATATTGTCAAGAATAAACGGGAGCACACGGAGAAATCCACCATAATATTGACAAGAATAATCAGGAGCACACGGAGAAAACTACCATAATATAGTCAAGAATAAACGGGAGCACACGGAGAAAACCATAAAAATATTGACAAGAATATTCAGGAGCACACGGAGAAAACCGCAGCAAGTTTTCTTTGATATCATTATATTTCAGGAAAAAAATAATACTAAAAAATAAAAATAAATTAATAAAAAAATTGAAAAAAATAAAATAAAAAAATACATAAAATTCTGGCTTGTACTAGAACTCTATCTTTGTTCAACAATGAGAAGTTCACAAGCTAGCAGAATTTTATGTATTTTTTTATTTTATTTTTTTCAATTTTTTTATTAATTTATTTTTATTTTTTAGTATTATTTTTTTCCTGAAATATAATGATATCAAAGAAAACTTGCTGCGGTTTTCTCCGTGTGCTCCTGAATATTCTTGTCAATATTTTTATGGTTTTCTCCGTGTGCTCCCGTTTATTCTTGACTATATTATGGTAGTTTTCTCCGTGTGCTCCTGATTATTCTTGTCAATATTATGGTGGATTTCTCCGTGTGCTCCCGTTTATTCTTGACAATATTATGATAGTTTTCTCCGTGTGCTCCTGATTATACTTGGCAATATTTTGATGGTTTTCTGCAAGTGCTTCTGGTTACAGATGAGCAATTGATCTCTTCATGAAGGATTTTTTCTATGTAATGAGTCATGTTAATTTATTTAAGGTTATATTTAATTAGTGAATTTCTGCTACTTAATCAAAACTTGCAATATTTTTATCAGGTGGAATTGACAAATATCATTACTCAGTCAAATTAATATTACGCCATGAGACATCTGTGGAGCACCAACATGCAAGACGAACTTCCTTTTCCTTGGAGTCTAGCGAAGCCATCCTTCTTTTGCGATCGTTAGTGAGCATCCCGCATCCCGCATAAAAGAACTAAATATTATTTACCTGCAAGCAACATGTGGCGACATCTGTTGTTGAAAAGCAGAACTACATGCATAAAGTACTTTTGCATGAGATAACCTAACTCTCACCACTGAGTGGTGCTATTGTAATCAGTTAGAGTCATGTAGTCTCGTAGCCATGTAGCCTCGTGTCCTGGAAGCTTCGTAGTCCTGTAGCCTCGCAGTCTCGTAACCCTGTGTTCTGGAAGCTTCGTAAACATGATGCATTGGAACCTCGTAGACCTGTAGCTACGTAACAAAGTATCCATGGAATCATATAACATAATGCTGTTGGAGCAGTGGGAGCAAAAGAGAAAATGCTGACGAAGACAGATGTGATAATTGGAGCCTTGTAGATGTGTAGCTTCGTAGTCAAGTAGCCTTGTACTATTATAACATAATGCTGCTGTAGCAGTTGGAGCCAAAGAGAAAATTCAGCCGAAGACAGATGCCGTAATTGGAGCCATGTAGACTTGTAGCTTCGTAGTCAAGTAGCCTTGTACTATTATAACATAATCGAGGTGCAGATCGAAGAGATGCTGGCGGGCGGAGTTGGAGTCAAAGAGAAAATTCAGACGAAGACAGATGCCTCAATTGGAGCCATGTAGACTTGTAGCTTCGTAGTCAAGTAGCCTTGTACTATTATAACATAATGCTGCTGAAGTAGTTGGAGCTTTGTACGCTTGAAGGTAGTTGGAGGAGTCTTGTACACTCGTAGAATTGTAGTCTCATAGTCTCTTAGAGTCGTAGCATTCTAACCAAATATCATTGGAGCTGATGAACCAAAAGGCCGTTGGAGACAATGACTGTTGGAGGCAATGACTGTTGGAGCCAATGACTGTTGGAGTCAATGACTGTTGGAGTCGATGGCTAATGGAAATATAAACTGTTGGATTCATATACTGATGGAGAGATTATATCCTAACTTATCATTGAAAATCGTATCCTACCAAGTTGAATGAACGAGAGAATGCGCCTCCTTTTCGTTAAATGAGCTTTCGTTTTATAGAATTTCCGTCCAAACGTGCTTCGTTTTCATTAAATGCTTGTCCTGCGCGAACGAAGCGTAGTCATTGTGTGTACATTACATATATATTGCGTACATTGCGTACATTGGGTGTACTTTGCGTAAATTGCGTGTACTCTGCGTGTACTGTGTGTCAATTGCGTGAATATTACGTGTTCGTTCCGTTTCCTGTGTGTACTGTGTGTACGTTCCGTTTCCTGTGTGTACTGTGTGTACGTTCCGTTCCCTGTGTGTACTGTGTGTACGTTCCGTTTCCTGTGTGTACTGTGTGTACGTTCCATTCCCTGTGTGTACTGTGTGTACGTTCCGTTTCCTGTGTGTACTGTGTGTACGTTCCGTTTCCTGTGTGTACTGTGTGTACGTTCCGTTTCCTGTGTGTACTGTGTGTACGTTCCGTTTCCTGTGTGTACTGTGTGTACGTTCCGTTTCCTGTGTGTACTGTGTGTACGTTCCGTTTCCTGTGTGTACTGTGTGTACGTTCCGTTTCCTGTGTGTACTGTGTGTACGTTCCGTTTCCTGTGTGTACTGTGTGTACGTTCCGTTTCCTGTGTGTGTGTACTGTGTAATCATTACATTTATTGTGTGTAAATTACATGTATTGCGCGTACATTGCGTGTTGGAGCTGTTGGAGCATTTGGAGCTTTATACACTTGAAGGTAGTTGGAGGAGTCTTGTACACTCGTAGAATTGTAGCCTCATGGTCTCTTAGACTCGTAGCATTCTAGCCAAATATCATTGGAGCTGATGAAGAAAAAGGTCGTTGGTGTCAATGACTGTTGGAGTCACTAGACTGATAGAATCAATAGACTGATGGAACCAATGAATATTGGAGCCAATGAATATTGGAGCCAATGAATATTGGAGCCAATGACAAATGTGCGGTCTTTTCGATGATGGTGCTGCCTTTTTCGTTGTCGGTGCTTCCAAATGTGCTGCCTTTTCGTTGTCGGTGCTTCCAAGTGTGCTTCCTTTTTTTTTGATGGTGCTTCTATTTTTTAATGTTGTTTTGACTCTAGTATTATAATAAATTGTTCTTGATTTGACTAGCGTATTATTCCATCCGGTGCATGTATATAAGCGAGTCCTAGACAGCAGGACGCTCAGTTTGTTTCTGACGACGGCGGTGTAAGGATCACCTAGATTGTTTAATCTGGTGCATAAATCGCGTAATTACCTGTTCTTGCGAACTCGATGGCATCTTTACCGTCTTTAACGTTGAACTCGGAGGTTGTACCATCGACTACGGGAACCTTATCGACAGCTACGACGGAGAAGGAGCAGATCCCGTTGGTAACGATGACGTCAACATTGGAGGGGATTTCAACAGATGTGATACCACCAGCAGAAGAGACTTTAATGCCGGTAGTGCTGACTGTACAGGAAACCTCGACGAACGCTGTTTCGCCCTCGATGGAGACTTCAACGGATGGCGAATCGTCAACTAACGAACATCGATGTCGTTACTGTGACAAGATTTTCTCAAACAATAGCAATGCTCGGCGACACGAGAGGAGCGAATGTGTCAAGAACCTATATCGTAAAATGTTTGTTTGTAAGAAATGTCATAAGCAGTTTGCCAGAAAAGATAATATGAAAACGCACATGAAGGCATGCAAAGGTCCTGCTGTGCGGCAGAAAGTAAAGGTTTCGTCGCAACAACGATGCATCGATGTGCATAAGAGAATGCCTGGAAATGGTACTACTGCGGCAACGTCAGTATCTGGATCGGGTCTGAAAGGTTCGTCTTCATCACCACGGTATCCTTGCAGCTACTGTGATACGTCGTTCGCATTTGCTCATGATGCACGAAGACATGAGCGGAGCAAATGCACGAAGAATCCATCTCGCATGAAGTTTCGATGTGATGAGTGCCATGAATGGTTTACTAGAATTGATAATTTGCGTCGACATGCGAAAAACTGTAAAGGTGAAGTCCGTGTGCCTACTGCTGAACTACCTGCAGAAATTTCGACTCCTCGGTTTAGGTTGAAGGCTCGTGAGCGTACAAGCAAGAAAACCGATGTGCAGCAACCGATTGGTATGACGTCTGAACAGGAAAATAAACCTAACACTGTGTTCGGCGCATTACAAGTGAACGATAATGGTTTCTACTTGGCGCAGTCTGCATTTCGTGGAACAAGAAGGACTACTATTATTTAAATACGTTAGGTGAGTCGAAAGACATTTGTAATTTTCTTGACGATATCAGTCAGAAGATAATCAATCAGCTTACTGATGATGTAGCAACAAACGGACCTTTGAAATATAACTTGTGGTTGGACTGTTTATATGGAAAGCCATATCCGTTCGATGACAAAGTGAAGAAGTGTGCATTCAAGACATCGGCTGCAGTAATTTACAGTTCTAACGATGTGAAGCAAACTGTTAAAAACGGTATCCAGAAACTCTGTCAAGAAGAGGTGGACTATGTCTGTAAAGGTTCTGGCTGGACTCTGTCTAGTATAAACCGATTGGAGCTAAGAATTAGTCATTTCACACCGCTGCGGAACTAAATGATTATAAGATTGCTGGCTTTCGCAAATGATCCTGTAGTAGAATAGAAATTATGTAATAAATATTATGTTTGTAAAAGAACTTGTGGTGTTTAATTCCTCGAACCTGTTACTATTATGTTAAATTGATGTTATATTTAATTTTTTTGCATCGTCCTAGATCGTACCAAGGACCTTAGTCGACCTAATCGATCAGTATATAGATTACAAATTTATTTAATGAATTTTGGAATTTTTCCCGAATTTCTAGCTAAATAATCATGGATTTTCAAGATGGCGGCCAAATGACAAGATGTCTGGTGTCACAGCAATAATAAATGATTACTGCACTCTAGCGGATAAGAATTAAACTAACATGGCGTCAGCGCACTCTCGCCGACGATACACTGATGATGGCTTCCAGCAGACGAGGACAAGATGGCGGACATGACGTCATACTACCTGACGATATATTTATGCTTTGAAAAAAAAGTGGAGGGAGTCAGTATGCCTGCGTCCACCGCAGGGGAAGGATCGGTCGTCATTTTTTAATTTTTTTGCCTCTGTCGGGTTCGAACCGAGGACTCCGAGCTCCGTGTCGTTAATGTTTGTTTTTTATAAATATTTTATTAAATTTATATTATTTAATTTTTTTTATAATTTAAAAAAAAATTTCGTTAAAATCGGATAATGAATAAAAAAGTTAAAGATGGCGGTCGTAACGGAAATTGCAACGGTGACGTCATAATTCAAAATGGCGGATAACACAATGCCGGAATGTTCGAGAAAACGAAATGATGTCATCCAAGATGGTGGATCCAAGATGGCCGTCGGGGTCAAGGTCAAAGGTCAAGGTCACATCCTGATAGAGGCTTAACTGAGGCTTGAGTTAAGGATGCTTAAGCCTCTATCAGGACATTTCTAGCCGTTGGGATTTTTGAGGAATAAAACGGGAATTTTTCCCTCGAAAACGGGAAATTTTTTCTTAAAACGGGGAAATTTTGAGTCATTTTGAGTCATTTTTGAGGAATTTTGAGGAATTTTTGCCGCCGTGACGTCACAAATCCAAGATGGTGGACCGGCACCTCGGCACCTCAGCCAGAAGCCAGATCTCGGACCGGCTATCCTATACTACTTCATTCATAATTGTTTTATAATTTCGAAGTCGGTGCCAAGAAAAAAAGAAAAAAAGCGCGTGTTACGCTGTACTCGCGATAGAAGTGAAATTTCCCTGGCATTTAAAACCCCAACAAAAAATGTATACTGTTGTATACTAATGTATACTGGTTCCATCTTCATATCTCTTTGGCCGATACGTATTCTCTGCCCTGTTCGCGTTACAAACGTTTCGCAAAAACGTTTCACGAAAATATTGCATTAAATATCGACATTGAAATTTTAATCTCATCGCGCCTAAAGAAGTTTCAATTCAAAAGTACACTATAATTGTTAGCAATAGTCACTAAATTTCAAAGACTGTTTAAAATCAGCTTCAATGCTAGCTAGGAAATATTGTCGCTAGGAACGCAGGCATAGTGGTTGCCATGATTTCCAGACAGGAGGCCAACTGTAGAAAATTAAATGCTACTTAAACTTTGAAACTTATGTTTTTGCCTGATTCTATAATATTTTTGACACTTATATTATATGTCTTTTTATCACAAGCAATTTATGCTAAAGGACTGTAGGTGTCGGAATTTATTCAAACATTTAATTATGATTCAGCACTTGGTCATTAAGAATATATTGCGTGCCATTATAATTTGGTTGCTGAATAACCTTGTATTTAATTTGTATAAAGCAGAAAACGATGGCTGTTCCTTTCATATAATGGTATATATGTTTGTTGTATTAGTCAGTAAATATAATATGTATTTCAGCATCTATATCAATTCACCATAAAGCCGTGTATTTATTTTGCTGTTTTTGTATGTGTGCGCCTTCAATAATATTTTGTGCGCAACTTATCTGCTTTACCATTTTCGTTTTGAATACTCTGCTCTTTTTCTTTTAAGACTCTGAATTTCGGGAGAATCTCTGTTTTGAAAAGATTTTCCGTCCGGCCATGTAAGGGTCGGTGCTTTAACTTCTACAGCCTTCGACAATGGTTTGAATTTGGTGGTCATTTTCGTCCTTTCAGTCTGTAAATGTTTTGGTTTGAAAACCCAGATGCAACATAAATGTGTTACAAAGAATCAAAAAGAAACGCAACCAGACAAGTTGGAGTCGATGCCGCTACCCGCACAACAGCTGTGATTGCCGGGATGCATAAAGCACAGGCTACTTACCACACAGCAGAAGGCTTTGAGAACATTAAAAATATCCCATCACTAAACACTTGACGCTCTCAATCGTATATTACATTATCCCGCGGGGCGAGACCAGCAGATAAGGTTATATTATCTCCGTATATTGTTAGCTCGGTGACAAAGACAAGCCGGCAAGTTTAAAGCAAAATGCATTATTTTGGAGGAACATATTCTATAAATATATATATATATATATATATATATATATATATATATATAGGCTTTGTTTATTTTAAAAAGCGTGAAAGCTTGTGTTTTAATTCGCAACAATAGCATGCCACATATCTTCACAAGAAATACTGCATCAAGTAAGGTTATGATTCATCCAGCATACCCATAATTTTACCAGTGACACATGAGTTGTGTCAAGACGGGAGGTTATGTTAAGCCTCACTAGTAAAGCTGGCGATGCTGTTCAACAAATTCTGATAGTCTGCGCAGTTTCACGTGACACACACATCGGGAAAGTGCCATGTGTTTCAAGGACGTTCATTTTTAAGAGCATACGTATCATTCACGGAGTAAAACATTTTACACTGTGATACCTACACTGATTCGTAAAGGATTTTTTTTTACACAGAAATATTACTGCGATATTAAAAAAGAAGGAACTTTTTATAGCTTCGACATTGAAGAAAAATTTTTAGAGGCATCACATAATATTTTCACAATAAACATTGTGCAGAAAATTGTATGATAACAACAGAAAAAAGAACTTCAAGTGCTTATTAGTTGTAGCAACACTTGGTGGTCTCTAATAAAGGAACACGCAAGGTATAACCGTAAAAATTACACCATAAAAAAGGATTTATAAACGAAGATGTTAACGACACATCAGTAAGGAATAAGTGTTAAACTTCATTTC
Source organism: Bacillus rossius redtenbacheri (assembly GCF_032445375.1). Taxonomy (NCBI): domain Eukaryota; kingdom Metazoa; phylum Arthropoda; class Insecta; order Phasmatodea; family Bacillidae; genus Bacillus; species Bacillus rossius. Next base: position 340,583,663 of record NC_086330.1, on the reverse strand, counting down.
AACAAAAAAAAAATTCCATTATTAACATGGCAAATATTTTACACAGCCACTCCATGGCTGAGACTGTGACTACAAAATTACTCTGCTGCTAATGCAAATTATTTGGCAGGATGTATGTTTGCAAAACATTTTTGTGGTGACTTCAAAACTTTTTTTTTTCAGTGCAGTGACGCAATAACACTCAATGTCACCGTTTGGTACTTTTCAGCTAAATATTTGCTATTTTTTTAGAACACTGTTTTACTTGTATACACACACGTGTGTGTGTATATCTACATACACGTGTATATATATACCTGATTCATGTTGATATATATCTATATATCTATATATAATCTGCTTCACGTTGATGATTGGCTCTTGAAACGCCCCTGACGCCCCTGAGCCGATTATAAACAAGGAATAAAAGTGGTTACCCGCTAACCCAATCACGCGTGAACCGCCAAAGTATGTGACCTCGTTATCGACCAACGAGCACTCAAAAACAGGCTTGATCATGCACAGGCAAGTTGAGTCTGTTCCCCGAGTGAAATGAATCCGCGAAATAAAGAGCGGTCCCTGCCCACTGCATGGGTGTGTTGGAAGTATGTTTATACAATGTGTAGGGAAGTGATGCTCCCAGATGGTCGGATAGGACGGTCTAGTTCGTGATGTCGGAGAGACGCATGCCGTGGGATTCGGGCGATGATTCCGACGATGATATTCTGCTTGCTCTCACATAACGCGAAAGGAAAAAAGAAATTGGTTCGTGAATTTAATTTAAAAACAAAAGAATTTGAAGAATTCACATCATTGATGAAGCAGTTGCTTGTGAGGACGAAACCAAATGCACGGATTATTTCAAGATAAATTCAACTCAGTTTGACACCATTCCCTTGGAATCAAATCTCAGGCACTGTCCTGCATATCCCGCCTTCTATATTCTTCCATCGATTTATTCCATAAACATGGATATTTTCGTAATATTTCAACTAAATTTTCCGTCCACTTGATTATTTAAAGCACGATACTGAGAGAAATTAAACTTCATAAAAAGCAATAGCATACAAGTACAGCACAATTCCGCGCGAAAATACACAAAAGATGTTTTTTTTTTGTTTATCTGCGCATGCGCGAAGTCAGCGACGTATTGTAAAAATAGTCGAGAACCAAACACCTGGCGGCTTCGCTAACATATCGAACAAAGCGAACATAGCGAACATAGTGCCCTGTGTGGCCGTAGTTTAAGACATCTGTGCCGGAGCAATATACGGCAATATCGCACAGAAATTTTTTTTTCTGTACTTTCACAAAATATTCTAAAATAACCAGTTGCCAAGAAATAGTTTGTAGTACCCCAAGATATATATAGTAAATTTCTAAAAAAAAAAAACACGACTACGGTTATTTTTTCCACATTTTTACGAAAATATAAACAAAATTTTATATTTCAATTGATGTTTCTTTCAACCATAATTTTTTTTAACATGGAAAATATAATCGAATACTCAATAATTGAAGGTTTTTTTTATCATGCTCATTAATGTGGGCAGTTTTAACACCGGAAAGCTATTCAGGGAACGGTTTACAAATAACTTTAACTATTGGAGGCGCTGGAACAACACAAAGCATAAGTGCCCGGGTGATAATCCGAATAACTATTTAGTATAGTGATGCAGTTGTTTTCATGTAAATGTACAAATGTACAAATATATAAAATTTCACATGAGTAGAGACCGGAAAAATTCTCGGATTCATGTCGTGATAGGCTGAAATTCAAACATGTGTACAATTCTGCTGGTTCTGCTATTGGCTCGCAGTTTAACTGGAGCTCTCTGGGCCAATGAGAGACTATCGACCAAAGAAGCGTCGAATCACAAGCTACCCAGTGGAGACGCCTCACAATTTAGTACCCAATGAACACGCGTATTTTCTTGAGATGTGCAGAGGATAATGGAGGCTAGCCTAGAGGTCATTGAATCCGCGAATTTTTCCGGTCCCTACACGTGAGTATTTCTGTTCCGTTGACACGGCAGAGCCGACAAGCCTCGGCGCGCAGCGAGGGTGGTGGGAGTGGGGGCAGGTGGGGTTAAGGGGGAGCTAACCCCCTCGACTGGATGTGCATTAGAGAAGCTCTCGGGGATAGAGACTTGCTACAAAGACGGCGGCCGACTTCCCCGGAGGGCTGGTGCGCGCAGGGGCCGCGACGCCTGCTAATTGGCACTGCACAGCTGTAATTGGCTGGGAGAATCAGTGGTGGGAGGGGGAGGGGGAGATGAGCTCCCTCCGCCCACCCCACAGCTGCTCCGCAGCCCACGCAGTTGTGCAAGTACACTCCCGTCAGACACACTCGGCGCTTCTCCGACAATAACTGCACTTCACGGAAATTATTACCTATACTATAATAGCTAGGGGCATGCAGATTTCGCGAAAAGATTTCGAGACTCGATGAAAGTTAAAACACTGTAGTACAGTCTGTATTTCGTGATTGGGTGAGTTTCTCCCAGGTACATATCGATTGTAACAACACCAATCACAGCGATTCAGTGCCAAAGTAAACGCCTCCTGAGTGGCTCCGTAAAATAAGGCAACGACTTCCTTCGCAGACGGCCACCAATCACAAGGGAGAAAACGCTGGTGCGGGTATACCTTTTTGCAGTCTAATAAGTGTTCAGATCTTTTCGCGAAAAATGCCTGCCCCTAATAATAGCTCGTGATTTTGCATGTGGGTTTTTCAATAATCCACAATAAAAGATACTTAATGGATTCTATGAGCTTAAAGGCAAATTTTTATGACATTCGTAGCATGTACTAAAAGCATAAAATCACGTGGTTACAGTTTTGGGTAAACCGTTCGTATGTAGCCTTCGTCCTAGAACCTTAATAGTTAGTATATCATTCATTAAATCAATAAAAATTAGGTTTTCCAGGTTTTTTTTTAGAAAACACACATGGTCTGATATAACTAATTTTATTTTCGTTACTATTATTTCAGGGATTTTCCTGTAAATTTTACACGATAGCACTTTCTCATTTTATGTTCAGCCTCGAATTTTCTCAACAGATATTTACTAAATATTATCTAACGACGGTAAACCAATCACGCAATTATTCATAGTAATGATTTACTTGAGTTAACTTTCAAAGCTCGAAAATAAACAGTTTTGCAAGAATCAAGAGAGAAGATTCCGGACCCAACGATAAATGCGAGAGAGCTAGTGGAATAACATTCAAAAGAAAATCCTTCAGTTAATATTTTCCACCAGAAAAGTACCATAACCAACTCTGTGTATTAGACCGAGCCATAAAATGTTGTTAATGTCTTTGAAGGAAATTTTTTACTGTATTTACACAATACAATAATTTAAAAATACCTTTATGCAGTTAATTTTTATTTTGCGCTAGATGTATTCAACACTTTATCAACTATTTGTAAAAAAAAAAAATAAATAAATGCCAGGCAAATATTTTAAACTGAAATTTGTAAATTGACTAGTTACGTCGTAGTCACTAACTAAGTTGTTAAAATAAACCTTTAATTAACCAAGAATACTTATTACAAACTACCCAGGGATATTCGTAAATGTACGGTTAGGGCCATGCATTTTTCGCGAAAAGATTTCGAGGCCACCTGTGTGTCGAAACGCTGTAGCATCGTCTGCGTGTTCCGTGATTGGTTGGCTTTCTTACAGGTGCGTGTCTGCTGTCGTCACACGAATCAAAAGCCATTCAGTGCAGGAAGACAACACGCCCTGGCTGGCCCGGACAATTAGGGCGGCGGCCTCTCCTGAAGATGGCTGCCAATTTACAGGAAACAATAGCTAGCAAGGGCCTACTTTTTCGTAGTCCAATCGGCGGTCAGATTTATTCGCGAAAAATACCTGCCCTGTGTACGAGAAATGTGTTCGCTTTTGTTGAACATGAATCCGCCAGAATAATTTTGTTATATTTTTAAGCAACATTCCAAAAAAGTAGCAAAAACGCTCCTGTATCTTCCACGCGTGTGTGTTTACTCTGTTTACTACGAAACACAAAATTTGGCTTTCTGAATCCAGCGTACTCATTAGAAGATTCAGTCAACTAGAAATAAACAAACAACTCTCCGTTTATTCGTTGAAAAGTCTGTGAATTTACTTGCAATGACTAACAGTGGAGAAGTCAATTTTAATGGAACCAAAGATGAAACTAAACAAGTATTATGAACAACACAACGACGACAGTACGGTCAAAAAAAATATTATTCAACCTCTAAATATTTTTGATTTTAGGAATTTTTCCATGACAATCAGTGCAAAACTGCAATGGCGTATGTCCAAAAATAAAACTGCATTAAATCAACATTCCCCATTGCATGAATCATTTTAAGAACGTTATGGAGAAGTTAATTTCTCATGTGCACCATTTTTCGTAATTATTATTCATAATATGGACTAATAAAAATGTGCGTGAGTCAGTACTCGCCAGAGATGTGTAACATCTATCCTCGGTAACGAGCAAATGCACGTATTATTATGTCGCAAATACACTTATAATACGAAACTCAGACACGGTAATTAACGTAGAATTCTTTAAAATAATGCAGAGTGTGATAAATATAAGCAATTGTGTTTTCAGCTACATTTCTGGGCGTGAATCACACGTAGTTTCCGCACACGCCACTAGAGTTCGCTGCCGGAGCAGCTACGTCGACTGGAATCATTTGATTAGCAGACCTAAATTTTTTTAAAAATCTAATGAAACAGCTCCGATAAAAGCAGAAAAGACTTGAAAAAAATACTGAACCCCTGCTTCGGACCTGATATTCGGCAAGGAATTTTATTGAAATACTTTCCATCTTGTTAAAATTCATTAGACAATTAGTACCTACAATAAAGTTTCCCCTTTGTATTTGTGAACTTTATTTCGCACCATTTGCCACATGTGGCAGCACCGTAGTTACACATTTCCGTTCCATACGACTTCCGTTACATTTACAAAATTATTGCTATCAAAGCCGTATACCGGAGCTAAAATTGTACACATCAAAAATAAGTTCCCACATGACGCATGAAGCAAAGCCCTTCTACCCGGGTACACATATACGCCATGGTATACAGAGTTTCACTCTCGCTACTTATAAAAAAAACTGTTCAAAGATATATGAGTGGTGCCTGTTTACGAAAAGTATTTAAGAATGTGTCGAGGTCGTAATGTCTGCTCTGTTTCTGAATTTCTTTCAGAAACTGTTTTTTTTTTTTTTTATGAATATAATATTACAGATTCTCGACAGAGCCATAGGTACGTGAATTACACCTACATTTCTACTACAATACGACGTTACGGTCGCCTTTCAAAGTCCCGCAGTTGCCATTTCTACGACGAGAAGACAATGCTCCAGTTCAGTGGTTTGCGCTTAGAGGCGACAGCGCACCACAATCACCAGCAAGCGTCGTGCCTATCATATCCTGCCTAACCCAAACACACCCCAGGCTAGACAGACCCCGTATAATAGCGCTTCTCCAATGATCCAAACATTTAGAAACTGCAATGTTTAAAAATGATACTTACCAGAAATTGACTGCGTCTTACATGATTTCTGCACCTTAGAGCAAACAGTGTTAAGTTCATATTTTCTTCTTCTTCAATTTTTGCTCCATTGCATATTACATCTGAAATGTTGGTTTTCTATCAAACCATACCATTGAAACTCAAAAATATTTTTATAGGGTATTTGTCGAGAATAGAGCACAGGTTCAAGTATTTAGTTGAGCCAGACAAACGTAAGTACAGTTATAATGTTGTGTATCCGTGTTTGTTGTAAAACGTCCTTCATTCGGAAGATATTATTCGTAAGTTCCATCTTGCCGGCAACAGGCATATGGAGGTTGATGGAAAACACAGTATTATTGAAAGAGCGGTATTATTCACTCTCCTGTAAAGTTTACCAACTGTGACTTAGACTCGTTTGGTTTTGAGGTACAGATTTATGATTTGTAGCTATGGCGTTGTTTAGTTTCTTTTATAATACAGTAAATGTGTTTTAGTCTGTACAAAATTGTACAAATATATTGGACTTGTGGGTTTTTTCCCTGTGAAGCCATATTTTTTGTATACGCCCTATATTTATTATATAAGTAAGATAACTGAATGAAAAAGGCACCATAAAATATTATGTATGTTTTGTAATGACTGTTCGTATAATATCTTTAATAATATTAAAGAGAAAACATAAAACAAAAGTATGCATGTATGTTTTACTATTCATCTACTTCAAAAATACTTAATCGTGATTCGTTTTAAACATAAGAAGGGTAATAAAAGTAGAGTTTCCCATAAAACAATGCCATTATGTCATTATGGCATAAAAATATGCAAACTAAACCATAATAATATTAAATGACTTTTAGATAAAGAATCGTGAGTTTAAGAAGTGAGTTTCAGCTCTATCTTCAAAGGAAACACCAATATTATTAAAATAAAAATTATGTCCCATTATTTTTTTTAATAATTTACCTTGGTTTATTTGAAATAAAATATATAACTTCAATTTATGTTTTTTTTAAATTTAAAAGTTATACATACGTACACAGAAAAAAAGTCAAAGCCAAAAAAATCCAGAAAGGTTGTTCATGTAAGCCTGAAACACAAACAAGAGCTTGGAGTTGGAAACACGTACCATGTAATCAATGCTCTGATATCGGTTACAAATAACAGGCGCAGTAATCAATAAGTCGATGACCTAGTTATCAGGGGCATGTAATATGCATGGTCAACAATAGTAACCCCCTCGTTATTTTTTACTGCGGTGGTAATTTATTTTAAAACGCAAAGAATTGTGAAACAAACCTTTAAAAAAATTAATTTCGTAATAAAATCACAATGAAAAACGTGCCCTTGAACGACTGGCGTAAAAAATATTTGAACGACGATTTTCAGAGGTGTATGGCTCCAGAAATTTAGAAATACAACCAATTTGATTCAAAGGCCTGAAATATCGAACGTAAAAAAATATATATATATATATAATTATATATATAGTGTACCGTTCGTGCATTTTCGAAATTAAAAAAATAAATAAATTTAATGAAGCATCATCCAAGTCAAGAATAATGCCTGAGATTTTTCAGAAACCGCATATCCCGCCACCAATTCTATTTAAAAACCCGACTTCACCCAAGTGTAGACTGCTAAGGGGAAACGACTGTACCGAGTTACAAACTGCGGCGTTATTATTTAAACCCGGCTGCCCAAACCGCCAATCAAGTGAGTTACTCAGCCAGACTCCCTGATTGGGCGGTGACGCCTCGCAGGGTGGTTGCGGCAGGAGAAGAGGAAGGGGGATGGAGATGGAGGGGAAGGCAACCTACAAAATGGCCGTCGCCGGATATCTGAAGAGCGGATGTGAAACGTTTACGAACGTGAGCCGTTAACGGCGAGCAAAAAGACGGCTAGCAAAAAAACGGCTCAAAAAGCATTCGTGTGTTTTCAGAGCGCCTTTTCCACTACTCGACGATGAATACCACTCAAATAAATGAAGGGTTCGTTGTTCCAGATGACTGGATCTTCGTATGAAGAACGCCAGATACGAACTTCCCATCTCTGTGTTCCTTTGTAAACAGGGCAAACAGGCACGTGGAAGGAAGCAGATTTTTCCTTTAGACTTAACTTAATTTTTATTAGTTAATGTTCAGAGTAATATATCCGCCAATTTATACGGAGGTTCCTGGCTAGTTTGTAACCTGTCTTCTTCAAAAATTTAAGGTTGAAAAATTTTTTTTATCACAGCGATACTCAAACATTCCCACGTAACAAATAATGTCAAAGGACGGACAGAAAATAAGTTATTACAAGACAATGCAAGTAATTCGATAAGTGTACAGATAGTTTTCAGAAAGTAATTCGGCAAGTGTACCGATAGTTTCGTTACCTATAATTTTCTTTACTCTTTGATGAAGTCATCGCCGCAACCCTAATTGTAACTAAGCTTCACTTCAGTAATTATTATCTATACTAATATTATAAAGCTGAAGAGTTTGTTTGTTTGAACGCGCTAATCTCAGGAACCACTGGTCCGATTTGAAAAACTCTTTCAGTGTTGGATAGTAAATTTATCGAGGAAGGCTATAGGCTATATTAAATTATCAATAACATTAGGGATCCTTACTAAAAGTCCAATTTAGAATCAAATGCGTTGGAGGGGGTTAGATACAACATGCAGTACACGCACGAAGTGTGTGTTGCAGGCGCTAGAAGTTTATTAAGCGAAATACCACTCACTGACTCACTCATCACGAGATCTCTAAAACTATACACCCGATTGACTTGAAATTTAGCATAGTTACTCATTTTGTGATGCCGACGCTCACTAAGAACGGATTCTGCGGAAATCCGATCCCAAGGGGAGTTTCGGGGGCGTAATATATCAAAATTTCCAGATTTTGGTAGGAAATCACCATGGCAACGACTGTTGCTTTGTTGATGCTTCATTCGTCTCTATGACAACGACTATTTCATTGTTAGTGCAGTCCTCATCACCGTTGCAATTTTGCGGGTACTTTAAATATCAAAAATTGCCCTTTTTTTCAAGTAGGTATATATATTTTACAGACTTGAAACTTCACAGTAATGTTCCTTATGTTACGCAGGATGACATTTTCCGAAAATTAGATCCTATGGGTGGTTAAAACCAGGCAACAGTGGGTACTTTGTCTGCATGAGAACAGGATTTTGCATTGTTCATGCCTTCTGCGTCTCCATGGCAACGGGCATCGCGCGGCAGTGGCATACCCACAAGGAGGGGCATTTATAATGAGCGGCGCAAGAGTGATCTGCCTGTAGACTGCCGAAGCGAAGTACGGGTACATCAGTTGTACGTTGCGTGCACGAGTCGGGAAACCATCGGTGCTATTCATTTTCTCTCCGGTACATTATACAGCATTGTAATAAATTTTCACTGAATGTTTTTTATTTACCATTACTGTAAATGGGAGATGGGGCTTAATTTTTTTCTATTAGTATAGCCGTGCGAAGCGGGATCGGGCAGCTAGTTAGCTATATAATTGATGGTCACATATAAACTAGTTTGTTGACGTTTTTAATTACTGGCGTTGTCAACTATCTTTCTTGAAAAAAAAAAGTAACTTGCATTGCAGCCAACGCCCAGGAACATCCATCAGTAATATAATTTATGCGCGTAATAAAAATACGCGTCAAACGAACGCGGTATCAAGTTTAAGCTAAATATTAGATTTTAGACTTTAATAAATTCTCATTCCTTTACAGTAACGAACTAAAGCATACCTTGTTGATAAGTTTCAAAAACACAAAGTTTTTAAAAAGCTAAAGAAGTTTTCAGCTACACGAGCTTATTGACCGAGATTTCTTCGTATGAAAAGCTGACACACAAAATATTTCAAACGTGTCATTAAGTTTCTTTCTTTCCGTAATAAATAAATAAAAATCTATGATTCCGTAGCTCGACTTCTAAACCAGTAGTAACTACGGAATATCCGTAATGCTTGGCAGCAATGAACATAAAACATAATTAAAACAAAACAAAACATTGCACTGATAGATGTGAAACTATACACTAGCAATATTGATGAATCGGTATAATAAAAATCACTGTAGATTTTCACAGCAGGAATGAGGATTTCGGTTTAGTGCAAGCGCGGCTGTTTTCGTAACTCGGAAAACAGTTTACCTTTCGGTCGCCCGCTGAAATGCGGTCCACCACGCCCCGCAGACACAAGGCCGGAGATCTTTAACATCGCCACATGCAAGAAACACATTCCTTCCGAAGCGCACGCGAGAGTTGAGACCCGGAACAACTCCGCGGCGAACAACACAATGGCGTGTCACACGACACGTCCCTTCCCTGCAGCCGCGGCTTGATTGAGGCTCGGGTTCACACGACAAGTAGATTGTTTTATTGATGTTTGGCATCTTGGCTCTCAGTGTAGGGCATTCGGTGTAGGGTTGGGGGGGGGGGGGAGTTTCGCGAATGGGACTGAATTCGCATGGAACGGAAAAGTGTAACCACGGTGCTGCCATCTGTGGTGGATGGCGCGAACCAAAGTTCACACAGTCAAAGGGCAACTTTGTAGTAAGTTATTACCTGTTTGATGAATTTTAACAAGATGAACAGTATTTTAATGAAATTCCTTATCGATAATCAGGTCCAAAGCCGGGTTCGAGAGTTTTCAAGTTTTTTTTCCCGCTTTTATCGGAGCCGTTTCACTATATAGTTTTAAAATTTTGTCTGCAAATCGAATGATTCTACAGTCGACGCAGCTGCTCCAGCAACTAATTCTAGCGGCGGGTGCGGAAACTACGTGTGATTCGCGCCCAGAAATGTAGTTGCAAACACAATTGCTTATATTTATCACACTCTGCATTACTTTAAAGAATTCTACGTTAATTACCGTGTCTGAGTTTCGTATTATAGATGTATTTGCACCATGCGAACACATGAATTTGCTCGTTACACATCTCTGGCGAGTACCCCGTTTTTTTTCTTGCCAGTACTATTATTCGAGGAATTATTGTGTATATTTATTCCAATAGCTTTCTTATATCTCTTAAAAGGTTACATAAGTGACCATATGAAACCTCGCGTGACTTTTAACACTTATGAGATATTTAGTGAATCTATATGGGGAAAATGTGAGACGAAACATAAGACGCAAAAGAACCACCGTGGAAGATATACAGGAAAAGCCCTCACATAATAGCGGTGACAAAAAGTAACCAAAATGTCGTGTGACACTGAGACTTAAGGCCACAGACATGCCGGTGGAAGCGGCAGCCGGTGAACGAAGACAAACTGTAACTATTGCCACGTCGATTTAAGTTGAGTGGTTCCGGGTATTGGAGAAACTGTTTCAGACACTAGACGGCTGACGCACACTAGACGGCCCGGCGATCGCAACCGCGGTACGACCTTTTCAATGCCAGGGATACTTGTTCAGGTACTAAGAACAAGAAAATGAAGCACCGGGACGTTAGCGGGGACTACACCTCGCCATCTTGCAATTTCGAATATTTATATACCGCTTGCAATAAAGCTACAGTGCTAAATGTTTTTTCGGCTTAACACGGCATAAGTATGACTTAGCTTTTGGCTGCTTGCTGAAGCCAACACTTGCGAACTGGTGTGGTTATCATGACAGTTGTGGTCACCCGGGTGAAATAATAAGTTCTTTCATCGCGGTGCTTGCAGGCTAGAGCCGGTTAGCAAATATGTGGTTTCAACAAGCTATAGAAGGTCTGGGAAACCTTGACATGCCAAAACTGGGATGAATAGTAAAATCAGAATTAAAGCAAAAATATGGAAAAATTCAAGATGAAGAGGCCTTAAGAGGCCACTCCAGTGTTTCAGGGGGACTACGCAACCCGCGTTAACCTCATAAGATTCAATGCTATTTTCATTTTGCTTATAACTTATTAACTAATATAGATTTCGAAATGATGCTTGCTTGATATGTAAGACAACGATGCTCTTATCAAAGCCCCTTTCTTCAAAAACGTGCATAAATTATGGTTCAAACCTAGACAATACACTTATGCATATTAGTAGAGATTAGAATAAAACGATAATTTATGCACGTTTTCGAAGAAAGGGGCTTTGATAAGAGCATCTTTGTCTTACATATCAAGCAAGCATCCTTTCGAAATCTATATTAGTTAATTAGTTATAAGCAAAATGAAAATAGCATTGAATCTTATGAGGTTAACGCGGGTTGCGTAGTGCCCCTGAAACACTGGAGTGGCCTCTTAAGGGCGACGCTAGCTCACGCATTCCTACACCTCTTCGCCTCTACCCGCCAGGCACCGAGCTGTCGCGTGGTCTTCGCGTCGGTAACGCGTCTCTATGGGACTTAAAGAGGAGATCTTGAATTTTATGTTGGGATATTAAAAGTACAAGGCTTGTGCACGTACCTGTCATACCGTGGACCCAAATTTTCCATGTCTAAAAGCGTTCGTGTAAAAACCCGTTTCGGCCTTTTTCACTGTCCACGTAAATACACGCTGAAACTAGGCCATAAAACGAAGCAAATGTAACAACGTTTAAACGTTATTCATAATCAGACCCGCATATCTTGACCGGTTTGTAAATAGCGCACATAGTTAGGAGTGCGACGATAAGTACGACGCTCGCTGGGTACTTCTAGCGCGGTATCGCCTCTAAGCGCAGCACGGCCGAGGACCTGGCGCGGAATCTTCTCGTCGGTCACAGGGCAACTGTGATATTTAAGTAGTAAATATGTAACATTATATGGCGGAGCAATGAATATAAAGGTGTAACACAAGTCTAGACAGGATGTTTTTCAAGTCTAAAAAAAATATCTAATAAAAAAAACACGCGTATAATCACCCTTGCAAAAATACAGTTTAGAAAGGAAATACGGAAACAGAACTACTCATCCACCAAAAGCGTATTCTTAAACGCTTCTCGTAAACAGATATCACTCGGATGTCTTGATCAGGTTTCAAATCGCGTGGTTTCTTCCGAAGCTATGCACACGGCAAGTGTGCTCAGGCAGGCGGTGGACCACTTTTGGGCTTTCGCGCTGTTCGGCGGCCATAGAGGCTGCATCACCACGGTCCTCCTCACCGCAGAAGTCGCCCGCAGCTCATGGAAACTCCACTTGACGAGCCAAGTTCACGATCGACAGCATAAAGGTGTCAAAGGTTTACCACTGTACCTACTCTTTCGATGCTAATGCGCAATCAGTAGAGACCTGTTATCTTTAAAAGATTTGTGCAATGGGAGTGCATGACTTGATGTAAGTTTTTGGACATACGCCATTGCTAAGAGGTCGCACCTGTGTTTCCGTACCATGTGCGTCTCTGCCTGAGGACGGGAGCAGATACTCTTAGCAATGGCGTATGTCCAAAAACTTACATCAAGTCAGTAGAGACCTGTAAATTTCGCGATTTCAAATCCCTAAAGGATAGACTCCATGATCCTCTACGCACTCGTGCAAATTACATCTGCTGATCGGTTACCGACTCGTAACACCTGTTGACTGGAATGATCGTGATTCGCTAATTCTGCTGTTAAAGATTTTTCATTGGCCCAGAGTCCTTCAGATGAACTGTGGCCCAATCACTGAAGCAAAATAATGTCAAATGTATTTGGACTCAATCCTATCGCGAAATGAATCCGTGAATTTTACAGGTCTCTAGCAATCAGTTGTTAGCACGCAAACAACGATCACACCCTCAACCATAGTATATATTTATTTTTCTTCAGGCTTAATGTTTCGTACACATTAAAGTTTCAGCAGACACATTAACATACATCACGGAACAAGGATGTTGGTGAAGCCTGTAGCAAGGAGCCATTCCACCACTTGCCTGGAGTCTTTCCGGGGAAACAATGGAAAACCAAAATCAGGATGGCCGAACTACAATTCGAAGCTGGGTCCTCTGGGAACTACTGTACCCGCTCGCTACACAGAAATGCGCGGAATGTGTTAGAAGCCAAAAGTTTCTCATTAAGTCTCGGTTCACACGCCATGTTAATATTTTCTCCCGCTCAATTGTTTCGTCGTTGCTTCTTTTAAGGGCTATTACTAAAATTTTAACTCCGTACCTCCCTTACATTTGTTGTTCTGCCACAAATAATTTCAATCAAAAATTCACTTAGTGTAATATCTGGGGTGTAAAAAGGAGCACAAGTCTGCGTATTTTAATCACTTGCACGACTTTTATACCCACTATATTAAACTAAGTGAATATTTATTAAAAAAATATTTGTGGCAGAACAAATGTAAGGGATGTAGGAGTTAAAAAATGACAAAATCAATATGGCCTGTGAGACCTAGCCAGAAAATCAAAAATCGTGCGACCCTATTGAGATAAAATTAATATTTGTGTATATTTCTAACAAGTACCTATAGCCATCTCTATAAACTTGTTAAAAAAAACTGTTTTTAATTGTAATTTCACGAGAATCAAAATGTATTTAGACATTTATGCCGATATTCCAAGACACAAAAATAAGGGTTTAGGTGTTGAATTTGCTACACTTGTACCCTAACCGCATTCCTAGTGCACGACAGGACACGGACAGGGAACGGATTTTGGTGTCCTATCCGTTGCCGATCTGTTGTCCAAATTACGCGCATGCGCAGAGCTTACTTTTTCGTTTATTTCGTCCAGAGGGCCATTAACTCTAATTATAGTCACGTTTGTGATCATCAGGGAATGTACCAAGCGTGTTGATGTGCCAAATGAAATTTTGATAGCGAAACTATCCTGGAATACATTTTGTACATTTTAATCGTCATAACAAGAAATAATCGCAACTTAAAATTTCTTGAGAAAGGCGGTTCTATTTTTGTTGCGATGGTGCTACTATCTCTACTACTTTTGCCGTAACAATTGTATCAATGGTTAAGAAACTTAAGCTAGAATGCGTTGAAACCAGTTTCTGGCCTCGCGCAGGGCACTGTTTATTAAAACGGTTGTTGATTTGTTTCCTTACTGAGATTCGGTTTGGACACGTTCTGGAATACGGCAACGCGAGTTAGGTTACAGTTGCGTCCCAACAGGGTAGTGCTTATTCGCTACCTTACCCAAACGTATTGGAACACCAAGGGTCAAAAGTATGAACCTGCTTTTTAGCAGGGTTTTCGGGAAAATATCTGCTCGCTCATTAGACGGCAGGAAGGTATGCCTGCGCTGGCGATTGTCCCCTTCAAATTGGCGGCCGTCTGCAAGAGGATTCATTGCCTTATTTGGCAGGGCTATTCAGGACGCGTTTTCTTCCCCCACACCATTGTTGTGCTGACAGCAGACGTGTACCCAAAAGAAACCCAGCCAACCACGAAACACAGACAATGCTACAAAGCTTTAACACACAGCTTGTCTGCAAATCATTATGCGAAAAATACATGGCTCTATTTATAGGGACTAGAAAAATTCGCAGTTTCGATGACCTTCAGGTAAGACTACACAGTCCTCTCTTTACTCGGGCCAATAACGCCATTTCATTGGCTTCTGACTTGAGAGTTGTCTATAGGCCAATAGTTCGCCTGCGATTCGATGTTTCTTTGGTTGAGGGTTTCTTATTGGCCCAGAGTCGACCAGGTAAACAGTGAGCCAATAGCTAAAAAAAAACTTAAAGGTGTAATGTATTTAAATTTCAGTATATCGCGAAATGAGTCCGTGAATTTTTCCGGTCTCTACATATATACAACACGTTATTTCCACGTGATAAAATTAAACAGAGAACGCGAGACAAAGCGAGGAGGCTTGTCGAGCTAGCAATCAGGATATCTATTTTAAAACAGCAACTGTAACAAAAACAACTGGAAGCAAAGATGGCGGAGTGCAAACAGACTTGCGCACGCAGCTGCGACCAGCGAAGGGAGCACCGCGCGGCGCGCGACTGCAGTTTCTGACAAAACACTCCCGAAATACCCGAGTCTTTGGCGTAGAACAAGGAGGGAGACATACAAGTACGACTCTCACAGTGGAAACTGAAAACCAAGTTTTGCCACGACACGTGTCGCTATCTGTTGGGTGGGTCCATAACCAATAGCTAGAGACCTGTAAAATTCGCGATTTCAAATCCCTAAAGGATAGACTCCATGATCCTCTATGCACTCGTGCAAATTACATCTGCTGATCGGTTACCGACTCGTAACACCTGTTGAGTGGAATGATAGTGATTCGCTAATTCTGCTGTTAAAGATTTTTAATTGGCCCAGAGCCCTTCAGATAAACTGTGGCCCAATCACTGAAGCAAAATAATGTCAAAAGTATTTGGACTCTATCCTATCGCGAAATGAATCCGCGAATTTTACAGGTCTATACTAATAGCAAAAGAAAAACTCGAGCGTGAGGTAATGATAATGTAGCCTAACTACTTGACGACTTATCACTTAATAGAAGACAATTGCTGTGCAAAAAACACGTAACACTGGTCTGTAAAAAAAAAAAAAAGCATTTTCTATATAAATGAGTAGAAGATGCAGTACTTATGGTATGCCAAACCACAAAATATGTGGCTACCAAAAAAAGAGAACTAATATTTCAATGGTTTGTTTGCCTGATAATAGCTGATGCATCCCTTCTCATAATCAACGAAGCTATGTTAGTAATATATTATGAAAGCTACTATATAGCGGATGGGCCCGAAACTTCTTCAAAAAAAAATTCTCAGTCTCGGCAATTAGAGTTTCTCTCCCGTGGTCCTCGGCTCGCAACAGTCATGAGGAACTTCTCTTATCTTCTGGAACTTTGACATACATACATACATGCATACTGCGGCCCGAGGGTTTTGCGAGTGGGCTTATACCTCAGTACATTCGTCCTCTGTAGTGTAAAATTTATATTATAATGACAAACTGAGTTTGTACAGATTCTGAATGTGTGGTCGATGGTGTACCTTCATTATAGTTGACATCCTTAACTGATCTGGTAGACTTTTTTTTCTTCATATTACAATTTGTTACGTCATATTATTATAATTATATTTTATAGTTTTTATTTACATGAAAATTTTTCAAAAATATAATAATACAAATACCAAATACTAAAAATTTAAATTGGGAAGTGATTGAGTTTGGCTGAAAGGGTTAACCGACACGAATAAAAAATGTAAAAAAAACAAAACAAAAACACAATTATCACATACGTTCTAATTACTAGATACAAAGGTAGGATCCAATGGCGGTCGCAGAAGGGGATAGGGGCTATATAACCCCTTCCCCCGAAGTTGGGTTAATTTTTGCAAAATATCAGTTTACTGTAATGACTACACCTATGTTATTTTGGGAGGTGTAGGTGAGATGTTACAGCATCTACAATTTCAACTGTGTGAGATGCCGCGTCGCCTACGGCTAGTACTGTAGGCCCATTATGTCATATTCCCTGAAAAAAAAAAATCCTGCATCCGCCACTGAGCAGTTATTAATCACGCTGGAATACCCTGCACCACGGTTTGTACAGAAAGGGCGGGGGAAAATATTAACGGAACTCGTGAGTGGGAATGTACAGACATGTCAAAAGAACGCGCATCTATCGTCCGTAGTTTTTTCCCCTTTTGAGAAATAGCTACACCGTGGTAAATAACGATCTGACATGCATGCAGTGTGAACCATCAAGTTATAAATCACTAAGCGCTCTAAGGCTATATGCAACCAGTAGGCATAAAACTTTAAAATATTCAAATAATAGCAACTGTTCCTTATTGTTTAGGCTATCCAATTAAATTTTAACGTAAAACTATAAAATAAAGTAAGCAGTTGAATGCGTTAGTGATGCGAATTTGCAGTATAACCAAACTAAATTTGAGTTTAAAAATTTATATAAACTGGATAAGCAATAAGTAAGGACACGATTATATGGTGAATTGCGACAAAACCGAAATAACACCTAAAAACATGTCAATACGCCATATAATGCCAACATTCAAGTTAATACACCACAAAGCACCGAAATTGAATTAAAATCATGAAATTAATGAGTATTTTCAATCAAAACTCACAACTAATTATGCATACGTAATCTTTTAAATAGTAATTTCGATGAAAGTAATTTATTTAGCAGGAAATTTGAATCACATTTTACTTTAAAAAAAAATTAAAAAATACTTATTTTTAATTTTGCTAATTTTTACATTACGACATTAGTACATTTTTAAAACACAAAAATACTTATCTATTTTTTTTTGTGTTTGTTCCGATTAGTTATATAGTTATAAAAGTTCCGAATATTATGAAAATGCATCATGTATCAGACAAAATGACAGTTTTGGAGAAATTAATATCATGGAACATTTAGTGTCATATTTGTTTAGTGTTATATCTTTTTTAATTAATAAATTTCGCAAAAAAAAAATAATAACACCGAAATATCATGCTTTTAAAACGAATTTGACCTGAAAATAAAACTATAAAATGGTTCTCTAGGCGAACAACTACCCAAATCATTTTCCTTAAAAAAAAAAAAAAGTTTTGGTTCTGCTATTACGTTTGTCATCCCCGCTTCAGGATTTTGCGAGGGCGAACGAGACCCCGTCGTGACGGGTATTCCCAACTGCGAGGGACGAAATCCTCAGCAACCGTCATTCCTGCTGTGGATCCCCAAGGGAATGGAAGCGAAGCCTACACCAATCAAGAGCAGGATTACAAGCATCACCGCGCGGCCTCGCGGGAGGCAGTGCAAGGGAAACACAAAGATTGTGGAGCACCGTGCTTTTTTTTTTTCTGTACACGGAAAATAAATATTTATGTAAATTCAGAGATATTTCTAAATATTTTTAGATTTACGTGAAAAAAACACCGCGTCGCTACGAAATCGTGTTCGCAATAATATACTGGGTCCTCAGTCTTAACCGGAAATTTATGCTGTGTGTTGTCCCAGTTCCTCCAATAGTTAACCGTTTCCCTGAATACCTTTCCAGTATTAACTACGCACATAATAAGCACGATACACAAAATAAAGCCAAATTCTTGAATATTCGATCATCATTTTCGTGCTTCGAAAAAAAAAAAATTGTTGAAATATAAAAATTTTGCACCAATTTACGTACGAAATACTCGGTATTGTCTCGAAAAGAAAAGCATTTCAAATATGTAAAAATATAACAATAGCCGTGTTAGTACAAAGTTAGGATGTATTTCTTGTAGTATTACGAACTAACTTATTTCTTGGCAACCTGTTTTCAAAGGAACGATCTACTGCGGCCGGGTCTTCTCACTCCTGCAGGAGTTCAACTTTCAGACCGTTGTGTTCCCGGGTTCGAGTCGCGACTAATGAACATGCGAAATAAGGACGTCATCGCCGTCTTATCCCCCCCCCCCCCTCTCAAAGACCCCGCGCGCTGGTCGACGCGAGAGCCATCTTGCGGCCTCGGCTCGACACCAAGTGCCGCTGAATCAGATGCGAGAACATGAATAATTCACCGCCTAGCGTCCCGCCCTCCCTCCCTCCCACCACAAACAACCACCTCCCCTCCCCTCACTAACCCTGCTCCCTTGCACGACGAGGGGCAAAAAAAAAAAAAAAAAAAAACCGCTATTAATTTCATATTCCGCGTCGACGATGCATAAACTTATTCGCCATTAGAACTTCAATTAAGTATGCGGTGGCAGAGTTTCTTTTTCTTTCATCCTGCGCGATACCAAACAAAGATGAAGAAGTCGCGTGATAAATTTAAAATAACGAAAATGAGAGCTCGTTGTGACTGAAGTACCCGGAGAGAGGGATGATGGTAGGTAAAAAAAAGGGTGAGCGAGTCTTTCAGTAGGTACTCGCCTGAGATGTGTAACATCTAACCTCGGTAACAAGGAAACACATGTTTTAAATACACTGTAATACGAAACTCGGACACGAAATTTAACGTAGAATCCATTAAAATAATACCGAGCGTGATAAATATGCGCAAAATTGTTGTTTTCAACTATATTTCATGAAGCGAATCACACGTAGTTTCCGCGACCGCCGCTAGAATTCGCTGCCGGAGCAGCTACGTTGACTATGGAATCATTCCATTTGCATACGAAATTTTTAAAACTAAATAACTAAACGGCTCCGATAAAAGCGAAAAACACTTGAAAAATACTGAACCCTTGTAAAACCTCATTTTCGAAAAGGAATTTTGTTGAAATACTGTCCATCTTGTTAAAATTTACCAAACAGTTAATACTACAAAGATTCCCTTTGTATTTGTGAACTTTAGTTCGCGCCATCCACTACAGTTTTTAAAATAATATTTTAAGCTTTTTAGTTTTAAGTGTGTGAAACTTTGCAATTAATTTTAATTAAATTTTAGTACCGATTCAGAATCTAATTTAATTCCTAAACCCATACATATTGCAATGAAAATTTATGATTGTGAATTTTAAATGCATACAAATATATTTGTAATGTTTGAAAAAAAAAAACGAAAGACGCTTACAACAGATAATAGTAAGGAGACAAGCCGTGACGGACGCA
Source organism: Bacillus rossius redtenbacheri (assembly GCF_032445375.1). Classification (NCBI taxonomy): domain Eukaryota; kingdom Metazoa; phylum Arthropoda; class Insecta; order Phasmatodea; family Bacillidae; genus Bacillus; species Bacillus rossius. Next base: position 340,563,749 of record NC_086330.1, on the reverse strand, counting down.
CTAAACGACAGCGCATGTCAAATTCAATGCAATGCCATCTATTGACGAAGATATAAACTAAACTATTATCAGCGCTGTTAGTTCGCTAGTCGCCGTGAGGTTTGCTAAGCGGGAGTGTCTCGCCAAGTAGAAGAATAAGAAGTTGCCAGAGCTTACTGTATGATCATGTGGCGGACATTTCTCCTAGCTCTGTATGCGTGATGTAGGTATAGCCTGCAAGTGCTGCGTTATGCATCCCGCAACACTGTTATGTTCTGCTCGTAGCCTAATGACACGAATCCGGTGGCTTTGCTAAACCAAACCAAACTAATTTGTAACGAACAAACAAACAAACAAACAAACAAACTGAAAATAAAGCGAGATAATGTTGCATATCCAATTCTTAGTCAAATCAAGTATTTAGCTCATGGGTAAGTAAGTTTAAAATCGATTGCAAAATTTGTAACGAAAAGACAAACAGACAGGCAAGAAAGCGAGTTTAAAAAAAAGTTTTAAAAAAGCTGCACGGATTGAATTGAATCAATAAAAATAACTAAACAATATCTCTATATACTTATGAACAAACACCAGCGAGTATGTACTTTAAAGCAGAAAACAGATTATTATTTTATTAATTATGGTTGAAATTCTCGTCAACAATGATATCATGGGAGTCGGTAACCCACAACCACACCGAGCAGGTATTCGAGAAGAGATCGACCATAATCTATACAGAATGTCTGAAAACAACCGAAAAATTTAGCAGCATTTTCATCACTGCAAAATAAGTTGAAAACCTATAATACGACTCATGGTCTAAAGTGCTTTCCAAAGGCTGGCATACGTCTTTTAAGGTGCCGCTGAATAACACACACACACACACACACACACACACATTCATACACATATATATAAATAAATCGGTGTGTACGTGTGTTCCCTATGGACTCGAAAACAGCTGGACCGATTTTGATGACATTTTCAGGCAATCTTCAGTTTAGCCCAGCGGGTGATCCTGTGACGTTTGGTAGCGATCGATTCAACAATTTTTTTTTTTTTTTGCAATTTTGTGTCATATTTTCAATACAAATAAATAAAAAAAATGAGATTTTGCTTTTTTTTTAGATTTTTGAACATTTACAATTAAAAGCGATATTAGGGTCGCTAGTTGTAAATAATAAAGTAGCCAAATAACTCAATTGAAATAATTGGCAGTAACACCTTTATTTTCCCCATATATTTATGACGTGATACTAACCTCAATTATTTCAAAGAAAGAATTTTGCTACAGCCACAAATTTCAAGGTTCTTGTAGAACTTCATTCTGTTCAACATAATTCAGACTATCGATGTTACATCTTAAACACTTTATATATTATTAACAATAAGAATTTTGTTGAGCGCCAACTTGTAAGGACGTATATATCAGTCTTGGGACGCACTTTAGACTTTAAGTCGTATCGACGTTTTCAGCTTATTTTTCGAGACGAACTTGCGGCCAAAGTTTGTCGATCAAATTCAGACTCACTCTGTATAGTGAGGAACCATTCCGGAATTTTCCGAGACGGATTTCGGGAAACCAAATCCAAATGGAGTGAAGTTCCAACGTTTCACCGCTGCACCTATTCGCTCGGTGCACCTCTTAGAGACCTGCAGAATTCGTGTTATCACGTGGCGACAGTCTCGATTGCACAGGTTCCCACTCTCAAACGACCCTTGTCATTGGATCAAGAGTTATATGACAAGCATTGAAGGACTACAGTACCCATACACATTTCAGGACCGTTACGAAATTTGAACAAAATGTTCTTGTCTTTACGCATGTTGTGTAATCTTTGTAATACACTTTTTACACCGTTATCGCCAACAAAATATATTTTTATAAATTCAAATTATTGTAATATGGTAACTAATTCCAAACTCAAGCAATTTTAAAAAGTTTTATCAAAATTAGAACTTTGAAAATATTATTATGTGAAAAAATATGCATAAATAATAAACTCTATATCGTTGTGTCATTTATATGTTTATATAACCTTTGATTTGTATTTTTAAAAATTAAGACGAGAGAAAAAAAATTTCATACAGCTTATTTTAATATATTTTTTTAATAATTAAAAAATAACCTTAAATATGCATAAATGTATGTTTATATCTCTAACAAACTGAACCAGCGAGACAGAGTTTGATGAGCTCTCTTGAGCCTGCAGGAAACTAACGAACACTGAAAACCCCATCTTTCTTTCTTAATTTGTATGAAAAATATACATTTTTACCAAGCTATTTTGGTACATTTAAAGTTGATTTTTTCAGATAATGTTAATTAAAAACTATTTAAAAAAAACTGTATCTAATTTTTTCCCTTCTACGTTTCATTTTCATTATATTAAATAACAAGAGATAATTAAAAATATATAACATTGAGATACCATGATAATTATTGTAGCAAACATTTTTCCTGTATAAACATGTATCGGAATTTGACTTTTTTTAAACTTGTAAATTTGCATAGTTTGCAAACCAACAAACCCATTTTAATAATTGAGGTTTATAAAAATATGTTTGTCGATGGCTACAATGGTAGAAAAAATGTGTTACAAAAGATTGCACCAAATGTTCGAGGAAAGAACTGCAATTGTGCTAATTTCGCATTGGTCCTGAACCATCGACGGGTAAGTAATGTGCGAGCCAACGGCAGACATCTTAGAAACTGCTGACCGCATCAGGTGCGACCCAGAGAGACGGTGGAATGTAGCAGCAGCCGATTAACACAACGGCATCGACTTGACCATGCAGACTTTTGTGGATTGTGACGCCAACGTCGCAGGTCTTTAGTGATAACATTGTGCACGACAATGCTTGTTTGTGCAGCCTTTCCCAAAACTGAAGGGGGAAAAAATACCCCTGCTTCTTCAACAAAGCTTAAAATACATTATTGGACATGTAGCCAGGATTTTGTTAAGGATATGGGTCAGCCAAGAGAGCAAGTCAGTAGGAATGGCCAGAAATGATGGTAAGGGGGGGGGGGGAGAGAGAGAGAGAGAGAGAGAATTTTGCGCGTGAGTTTTAACCTCCACAAGTCATCTCTGGATAGGGTGCTTGTATGTTGTATGCAAATAGCAGAAAACTTTAAAACATACAGAAAGTTTTGCATTAAATACAGTTTTGACGTTCAAGTTATCAGCCCCGTTTCACAGTCACGATTTTGCAAGCGCAAGAGGAACCCCTCAGAGAGGGGCTTCTTAACTCCAAGGGGGGGGGGGGGAGTGTTAGGTATAAACATCAGTATATCATTTATTACGACTAAATTTTTTAAAAATCGAATTATAAATAAAAAAAAGACTGTTACATTAAAAGCTCAGGAAATAATAAGTAGACTTTTATAACTCCAACGTTTACACGTAGAACTTAACGTTATGATTTCGCTTGAGAAAATAAAAATGAAAATTTTATATTTTGAATTTTATTTGATTGTTTTTAATACTTTATGTCAATTTTTCCGTGATTTAGTTAAAACAAGTCATAATACACATATATTAATGTTATTAAACACATGAAACACGCCTGTCAAATTTGTATGAAAGCCATGGTTACAGTAACACGTGTGCAAACCGGTATTAAATATAGACTACTTGGAAAAACAATAGCTTCGGTGTACGAGGCATGTCTGGCATTAATGGGGAGGAAACACATTATTTGAGCCCACAAATGATTACATAATTCCTTCCAAATAATCTATTTGTAACCTTGCGTAGCTAAGTTACTATAATTGTCTTATTCTGTCTTAGCTGGTGTATTTTATTTTATTTTAAATCCTGGAATGAGAGGTTCGGACCGCAAAAGCCACAATCAGCACTCCTTGACTTTTCCCTGACTTCTCCAGGAATTTAAAATCTTTCGCTGACAAAAAACCCCTCACGTAATACAATAATTACACACCCAATCTATTTTTTTTGCTCTAATTCCTAGCATTACCATATTCACAACGTACTTACATATTCTTGGATGTCGCGACAAAACTGTGTACACAGTAAGAAAAAAAAACCTGGGAACACTGTAAAATGGTAAATTGATTTAACATCACACTCGGAGGCACCATTGCAGACAATTCAGTCTCACATGGCGAAAATTCTTAACACTACATCACTGAGCCCAAACATTATTTGCATGGTACAGTCAATAGGTTAGCGATGCACTATGAGCCTCTGTATGGACAGTTCATTAAAATTCATTTGCGTAACACATACTTTCTTGACTATTCTCTGATTTTTACAGAAATTTATCATTCCCTGAATATTCCATGCTGGACACCCTGAACACTGACCAATCACAACGCCCGGAATTGGAAACTTTTTAATTAATGAGCTCCTCATCACTTTGGAGCTCGATCATAAATTATGTCAGAGCAGCACCCAATCCCCAGCCGACGGTCCATCGCAGAGACGACCCGCCCTCAGGGCTACAACTGCCAGCTGTAACTCGGGGCGGATTGGTTGGGGGCAGGGATCATTTATAAAGGCGTATCGCTTTCAGATGGAGTCGTATTGATTCGCGCAGTCAGCTGAGTAGACGTAACGCGCCATCCACGCCGTGCAAAGTTTGACCGGCTGAGAGCGGGGCAGAACCGCCTTCCTGCGCGGCCAATCCAGCGATGATGAAGAGGATTGGAGTGGAAGGAAAGAGGAGGAGAGGGAACCGGGGAGGGGGCAGGACGGAAGGCAGCTCCGCCCCCCGGCCCAACCCCCCTCCCCTCTACGAATTTCCGGAGTCCTCGCATCCTGAAGAGAGGAGAGGTCAAAGTTCAAATGGCGCTCGGCGCTCTGGCAGTCTCCCTTCCCCTTTCCTTCCCCCCCCCCCCCCCACCATGGCCCACGAACCGACCAAGAAACTTCCTTCCGTACGTCGTCATGCAAATTACTCCCTCTTCACGGCAACGTTACAAAGTTAACCGACTCCCGAGTACATAGCCGCCAAGGGTCTTTCCGTGGCGATTATGCGACGCGAAAACATGCATAAAGATAACCGTTAACAATTTGCCAGCCACGCACGTCAGAAAATGAAACGATTTGCAGACACGGATTGGACCTGCACGCAGGGAGGCGGTGCAGTGGTTACGAGCCTGGTCCGAGTCCCGGTTACATCCTGACGTTTCCGTGGATTTCCCGAAGTTGCTCCAGGCAAAAGCTGAGACAGTTCCTTAGCATGGGCCATGGCCTTCAACCAACATAACTGAATTGTGTCGCTGAGTGCGACCGTAACTTAACCGTCTGCTAAACACCCACCCGCACATACACACACATGCATATATATAAAATGTAAGCATGATATGTCCGTGCGTGCCGCTGTAACTCCACAACCCACCCCCGCAGCCCCGCGGGGATTGTACGATATGGTAGCGCTACATACCCCATCCATGAAGAAGGTTTTCGGTTAGGAACTGCAGGGGTTGGGTTCGAAGATGTGGGGGCCAAAAGAGGAGCATTGCAACAATGGAAATATTATGGGAAGTCGGTTAAGCATCTGGGAATCGCGTGCCGAAATGACCGAGACCGGCCAGAATGTTCCTGAATAATGTTCGCAGGCTTATACGGCCATTGTCTGAAGTAGCTTGGCTTCTGGGTTGTAGCCGTGTCCTTGGCAAATAATTCACCGAAGTTTCGGTCGACATTGCAGTCGCCATCATCAGGGAGCTAGTAGGCAACTGCTCCCTGATGATGGTGACTGCAATGTCGACCGAAAAGTCGGTGAATTATTTGCCAAGGACACGGCTACAACCCAGAAGCCAAGCTACTTCAAAGTTCCTGAATGTTATAGAATATTCCAGAAGGTTCTAAAATGATCTAGAATGTTCTAGAATTTTCGAGTGTTCTAGAATGTTCCCGGATGTTCGAGAATGTTGTAGAATGTCCCAGAAGGTTCTGGACCTACCTTCGAAGGGACTTCCGGTTCCGGTTTGATAGGAGCTGGCTGGCTTTGTCCGAGCGAATTGAGGGTAACTCCAGCTGGTAAGTAAACACGTTAATAAATCAGCAAGTTCAATTCAGGGTATCATACGCCGATAGTTGTCTCTTTGCGATAAATTAAACAATTCACGTTTAGACAGTGCGAAATAGGCGATGATCAAAGTACACCAACATTACAAGATTCAAATCACTCAATCGCACGCCACCCGACCGGAAGGTAGATATGTGTAATCAGCCAGCCTACAACTTAACACCGACATATTTGTGTAGCTACAGGTATGTGGATTTCATCCTGGTACAAGTAAAACAATGTAGATTGCATTTCGCCATCCAAACTCTTTTAAGAAGAGAACTAAAACCGTTGGATGTGGCAGGACGAGGAAAATAAGGGGAAAAATGGGAGGTGGGATAGGTGGTAGATCCGATCGTATTGGAAATAAAACATCCAATCGACACGACAGAAAAAAAAACAGATGTATCAACAAAAACTCCGCCGCTCAACTCTTTGAAACAGCGCGCGCCTGTGTTGAATTTGGGGGGTGGGGGGGGGGGGGGTAAATTGGAAAGGGAGAACGGAGGTGGAGGGTGAACCGGCAATTTAACGAACGGTCAAACAGTCGCCGGTTACACAAAAGGCATGGAAAATTCCATTAATAATTGCCAGCGACGATGCTTGGAATCCCATCGCGCGAGAGCACAGCTGCCACGATAATTATTGGCGGGAACACAGAGGGCTGGGAGAACCTCCGAAGCAATTACCGCAGCAGGTGCACAACACGCACGCATTGTTCTGCTCGGATTAAATGGCGGCCGTTTCGAAGCGTGTCAGAGACACTGATCACATTTAGGACCAGCTCCCATACTCGAAACATCAGCACACAGAAAACAAACCCGAAATGAGATACTATCTTCGCGAACGCACAGATTACCACACACTCTGGAACATGCGTGGGCATAGTTTTACGGTAGATGAGGACTGGAAAATTTCGCGAATTGAATGATCTTCAAGACAGACACCACGATATTCTGCCAATTAACAGCTGACAAACGTCATCTGTTGATTGGCTACTGACTTGTGTGTCGTCTCAACTGGGTAGCTCGTGATTAGATAATTCTTTGATCGCAGTCTCTAATTGGCCTAGAGTCCTTGAGATTAACAGTGAACGAATAACAGAAGCAACACAGAGGTACAGGAATTTTAACACACTTTACAGCTCTCTAACGATAGATTACGAAATGATTGTTAGAACGCTGCGTCTCAGACAAGAACATCCCAGAACGCAAAGACACGACACGCAAATAATGCGCAGGAAATTCATGGGCAATAATAAAGAAACTTAAGTCCCAAGACATCACCAACTCTACAACTTGAAATTGTAAAACTGTAGAAAAACAAATGTTTCTTCGGAATACACTCTAAAGTTTATTTTAATTTACAAAGCATTTGTTTGTAATTTCACCTGCCCTTGTAAAAGTACAACAGTGTGTCTTGTAATATTATTTGCTTGTAAAATTACAAAAGCATAATTCTAATGCCACAAAATAAACTCTTGTAAGCCATTCCATATCATATCAAATCAACAAAAAATATATATTTCCATGATTTTTATTAGGACTAACATTGTTCCTATGAAGTACATTAAAGATATGTATCATCTTAATTTTTGGCGTGAATAGTTATATTTCAATAAATTATTTAAAATAAGAAACTACTGTCATCTTGGTCAACACTGGTTCAGATAAATGGCTTTTTTTTTTTTTAACAACCATACCTATAAAGCTCGGAAAGAAGTCATTTAAAAACTCTTAAAAATAGCAACAATTTGATTAGTTACATGGGCAACTTAGGGAAAGAAAAATGTTTAGAATAAATGTTTTCAAAAAACTCAAAAACACTATAGGCCTATTTAATCCACCTGAAAACGTTAATTATGCAGGTTTTGTGAAATTTGTCTACCGAAATTCATTTTCGGACGATAATGGGATATTATTTTAAAAAAAATGTTAAATTAAACGTTGCATAAACGTTGCAATACAAGAACATTAATTTACCCAAGGTTTAGTATTGAATTATTTTATTGAGTATGACTACACTCGTCATATTACTCTTAATAGGTACTCTGCTATGGTATCTTAAAATAAAATATCCTAATGCGTGATATCTACCTTAACGAAGGCAAATTTTCAAAATTAAAAGAAAAAAAACAACTGCTAAGGCATAAAAATAGTTGAAACCATTATGGCATTATTCGGTTCCGGTCCATCTGAGCATATATACGGCGAGCAGAGTTTCAGGGGGGGGGGGGGGGGGGGGCGGTTTCAAAACTGATGAAAATAGCAGAGAGTGGAGTCTGTTTACTGCAAACATTCAAACATAAGCTGAGGGCGAATGAGCTTTGTTCCCGTACTTCGTTTTAAACTGTATTTTTAGAGAAGTAAAAAATTTTTTTTAGAGTAAACTTTAAGCAAATAAATCCCTGACTATGCGGGCTCCTTCATGGTGGATGTCCCGTTCCAGTTCATTATTTTATATTTACGTTCTACACGGTTAAACTTGCCGACTTTTTGAGTGGCTGAACTTTCACAAAATGAATATTTATGTATGTATGTATATATATGCATACATATGCAAACTTCACAGAATTCGATATATATATATAGCATACTGGAAAATTTGCATTTTTAACGTTTTTGTTCAGTATGAATAAGGAGAATGACATGAAATATAACACTGGAAACTTTTAGGTTAAGAGTAAATTTTACTGACTACTATGTGAAATGGTTTAATTTCTTTCAGAAAAATAAAATATTTTATTTTAGCTAGCCTTTAAAATTCCTTATAATTTTTATGATTTTAAAAGTTTGAATAAATTCTGAAATATATATTTTAACCATACCTCGCAACAGTCACCAGCATTGCCTATAACCAAATAATTTTCAATCATTTATTCAATTTGGTTCTCCTTATCCATACTGCACAAAAATGTTAAAATTTCAACTTTGCCAGTTAATCATGAAAAAAGTATGCACTACACATATTTTTCATTTCATTGAAATTCGGCCATTAAAAAAAGTCTACAAAGTGTAACCATGTTAAATGGTGTTCGTTGCGTCACCAACGTTTTGCAAGTACCTACAGTTGCCAGCTAAGTGACTTAATAATTACATGCGGCGACTTTCCAATGCGCTCGGCCAAAAAAATCTTTCGTTTAGCGACTAGCTAGCGACTAAAATGGTTGGAATGTGTGAAACCTCTGTTTAGATATATTTTACGTCATCCAGTATGTTTGCCCAAACCGTTTTTGCCGCTAATAAGAAATAATGCTAATTCAAATACCATCGTAAGAAAAGAGCTAATAGGTAAGGACAGGAAAATTTCGAGGATTCATTTCGTGAGAGGCTAAATTTCAAGTTCATATACCTCTAAGCATCTTTAGGTGTTGGCTGACTGGTTATTTGGACGACTCTGGGCCTATAAGAAAACCTCAACCAAAGAAGTATCGAATCACAGGCAAACTATTCGAGACTAATCACAAGTCAGCAGCTAGTGGACTAGTGTTATTTGCACGAGTATACAGAGTATACGATTATACAGTGAGCCAATAGCTAAAGAATCTTAAAGGTATATGTATTTTAATTTTAGCATGTCGTGAAATTAATCATCCACGAATTTTTCCGGTCTCCACTCATTAGCAGAGGCCGGAAAATATCACGGATTCATTTCGTGATAGGATAGAAACTAAAATAATTTACCTTCATGCTCCTTCATTGAATGGACAAAAGTTGACCTGAATGACTCTGAGTCTATGGAAAACCCTCAACATAAGAAGTATCGAATCACAAGCCTCCCAGTTAACAGGTCTCATGAGTGAGAAGGCAATGAGCAGTTGTAATATGTCCGAGTACACAGAGGATCGTGCAGTCTATCCTGGAGGTCATTGAAACAGTGAATTTTTCCAGTCCCTGCTCATTGGTCAATAGCAGAGTCACATCCTTTGGTAGGTCAGGTGATTGGGTAACCACTTATTCTCCTTGTTTATAATTGATTCGTGGTCCTCAAGGCGTGCAGTCCAATCAGCAACATGAAACAGATGTATATGTGCTTCAAGTCTACTTTGTCAACCATATAAACTCTCGAAATAATCGTTGTTTTAGCTATGGGTAGAGACCCAGAAATTTCGCGAATTCGTCTGGCCTCACGGTAGAATTCAAAGCCATAGGTGTGTTAAACCGATGTTTGCTTATCCATTGGTTGATTTCTTAGTGAGAACACTTTTATCCTTGTTAATTGGCACTAGCTGATTCACTTGCTTCTCGCCTAGGCGGGCATCGTTGGCTCACGGTCGTAGAGGGGCGTGTACAAATAACTGCGGTCCAATCATGAGCACAGTGCGAGAGTGTGAAGGTTTGCATTCTAACTTGCGACTAAATTAATGCGCGAAATTTCCGTATCTCTAGCTATGGGTAATTTTTAGGGGCATACATATTAGTTTCGCGAAACAATATGAGAGCTCGTTAGACTTCAACAAAGAATACTCGCACCAACAGTTTTCTCCGCTGTGATTGGCCGCAGTCTGCAAGAGAAGCCTTTGTCACGTTTGACCAGGCCAATCAGGACGCGTTTGTCTCCACGCAACATTGCTGCAATCCGTGTGCTGCCAGTGGACATGCTTATGAGAAAAAATTCAACCAATCACGAAACACGAACGATGCTACAATCTTTCAACACACAGCTAGGCTCGAAATCTTTTCGTGAAAAGTATATGCCCATAGTTATTGTTGATTCAGAACATACCTAGAAATATTGGGCTATAGTCAACCCAAAACAGAGTTAACACATACGCAAAAAATTCATATACGAGTATCAATGACGTAAGAAATAATATTGAAATGATTATTTGATTACTGACTTATAAACAATGTAAGTAGGTACACATTATTTTAACCCATATGCATAGCCATAACCGTACTGTTTCTTAAAGTAGAAAACAGGTTTAATTTCGTAAAGGATCATATCGAGTGGACAAATTAACAGTAAAAATTTATTTATATTAAGAATGTAGATGATTCCATATTTGTGCATAAACTAGACATTAAGCTGAACCCGAAATGAAAACTGAATAATGTAATACAACATTTTCTAATGCACTATTAGTGGAACACGCAATATGAAAGAGTGAACCTGTAAAAATTTGCCGTACTACCAATGCAACGTACATATTAAAAAAATACTTACGTGTGAGGCGTTTGCCACGCCTCCATTAACTTTACTTTTATTATTTGTTTGTTTTAACGTCCTTTTAATTTGGTAATTAATTATATAATATGTTATGATAGATTGTTTGGCACTTGGTTCATTTTCGTCCTGAAGACCGATTAAAACAAAAGCATTACGGACATTCGCGGCGCTGCGCTTGTGTGTGTTTCCGCGAGCCAACACCGCGCGGCGCGCTGAGCCTTATGACGTCATGGTGACGCGTTAACCTGCGACGGTCTGCGGCTGGCGAGAGGAGAGACGGTGCTGGCGGCTGGTGGAGTCGACTTCGGCTAGCGGGTGCAGGCGTGTTGCGCCGCTGCTAAAATGGAAAGGCTGTTCCATTCACCTACGCATCGACGAGTGCCCAGCCCGGGTTATCGTCCACCATGCTGCGCAACTACAAGTAAGCCTCGACGCAACCGCTATTAACAGCCGGACACCGGGTTGGTTTTTCAAGGAAAAACAATGAGCAGAGAGACTTGACTGATCATAAACTCAAATTCATTATCTTGCTAGTTTCTTGAATCGTAATGTGGCGCAATAAACTCTACTTCTCCTTTTTACGCTACGTGAGAATTTACGTAAACTGCAAGCCAGACTTAACACATTGCTGTGGTGCGGGATGTGAGACTCGCATAATTACGTCGAAACGAGAGTCCGGTTTGACTAAAACATTGGGAATTGTGCCTAAACAACAGTTATAGACAATTACGTCATCCAGGATTGTAATCAACGGACCTGTTAGGGAAAAACTAATGCTTTCTAAATATTTGTATAATTACCCGTAATATAGTGTTTATAATATGTGATTACTTTAGATGTCCTTTTCTTTAATGCGAGATCTAGATCTTCTGCAGATTTGTGTAAATAGTTCTGTATTTCAATGTACCAAGCCGATGCCAAGCGGAAATATTAAATAGTAAACAGGCAGTGATGTTTTCAATTATTATCCAGGTCATTCTTTTTTGCCTAGGGACCGTACTTCTCACTGCATTTAGTTGGTACTCCCTTCTGCGATCTCCGACTTTAAACTCGAGCGCCTTAAGTAAGGCCTCAAAACTGCGCCACTCTGCTGGTCAGAGTCGCAGACGCGGTAGTTTTCGGTGTTTAAGATACTTATTGATTTTTTATATCACCAGTATGGCATTGGCTTGGATATATAAATTACATAAAGAGGAGATAATGACTAATTTAAGAGCTGCGTCAGTCGAGCACAGTGCGGACGAAAGCATAGATGTTTTAAGACAGAAGTTTGTGGCGCATTTGAAAGGAGAAAGAGTTTCGTGGCAAACGGAACAGGCAGAAGCGAGTGGGTCTGGCTCGCTTAGTACAAATTTTCTAAAAAATAAGTTTGCTTTGCGATCATTAGAAAATGTTCCGAAACTGCAGTCAGCAAATGTAGAGGATATATTAGAGTTTTGCATGGCTGTAGACAAGCTAGCTAACGCAAATTATGTTTCCAATGAGAGCGATTTAATTTTAGCTGTTGCTTCGCGTTGCACAGGCTTAGCTTACGATATATTCATTGCGCGTTATAAGAGTCATATGTCCTGGGTTGATTGCAAGGAGGCGTTATGGGAAAATTTATGTCCTTGTAGAGTTAGAGAGGAACTTATAATAGAGAAAACCCGTCGTTTTCAAAGAAAAGGGGAAAAAACTTTGAGTTATGTACATGACATTTTGGACCATGGTTCGGCCCTTAATGTCCAAATGAGGGAAAGGGAGTGGATACGGTTAGTCTTAGAAAACTTGCATCCCCACATTAGGAGGGAGTGTAGCTTTGTGGAGAGGCCCACCAGCTTGTTCGATATTAGTAATTGGGCGGTGGAGGTGGATAATGTGTGTTGGGTTTCCGATTTATGCGAAGAGCAGGAAAAATAAAACATTTTAAAAGAGGGTGAAAGTAGCGTGGGGATAAATGGGGAAGCGGACTTGAATGTCACGAGAGTGGATAGGTGCAGTGAAGTTGATAAGGTGGGTGTAAAGTCCGAAATTTCAGCATATGATCAAAGTAATAAATATAAAATTAGAAAGAAGTGCTATGCATGTGGCAGTGAGAGGCATCTCATCGCTAAATGCGCAGAGAAGAAGCAGAGTAAAGGTCAGGGGAATAACGTTAGACGAGTGTGTGGGTTTTGTGGCAAGTGGGGGCATTTGTCTCGCAATTGTTTACAAAAAAAAAGGGTTAGCGGGTTTCGTTTTGAAAATAAGCATCGTTTGGCGGTATTGAAAGCTAGAAGTAATATGTGTGTCAGGGTAAGTTTTTATGAGGAGATAGTCTCGGGTTTAATTGATACCGGGGCTAGCAATTCATTTGTACAGCAGGCGTTTTTGAGTAGGTTAATAACGAGACATCCCGAACTAAAAAAAAATTTAAAAACGGAGCCAGGGTTTGAGGTACATTTGGCTGACGGGAAAAGCCGGAAAATCTCCTTGAAAGTACGTTTGCACTTTAAAATAGGAAATTTTGCCTGGACACGTGATTTTTGGGTAATGCCTGGACTACTCGAAGAATTGATTTTAGGATGGGATTTCTTAAAGGGCACGGGAGCTATAGTGGATTGTAAGAATAGGAGGTTATGCTTCGCGTTTGATAAAAAAGTCAAAATTAGTCTTGAGGCACCCAAGAATAAATTTGAAGTTTGTTGCGGAGGTTTAAAGGGGGTGGAGGAACACTTAACAGAAAAACAAAAGGACGAAATCAGGGATATTTGTTTTCGTTATCCCGATGTAATTACGGAAAAGGTGGGAAAATGTGAATTGATGCCGTACCGGATTGAATTAATTGATCAACGTCCGGTGAGGTGTGTGCCCTATCAATGTGCACCTCCCAAAATGCTAGTTTTTCGGGAAATCATAGATGATTTACTTAAGCAAAATGTTATAGAAGAAGCGAGTTCAGAGTACGCTTCACCCGCCTTTTTAGTAAAAAAAAAAACACCGGGGAAGTATCGCTTAGTCTTGGACTACCGAATCTTGAATGATCGCATAAAACTAGATGGTTTCCCGCTGCCCAAGGTGGAAACTGTGCTGCAATATTTGGGGCAAGCGAAATATTTTACGGTGTTAGACCTTAATGCTGCTTTTCACCAATGCATGTTGGAGGAGAGTAGCAAGAAGTTCACGGCTTTTGTTACCCCGTGGGGACAGTACCAATGGAAAAGAGTGCCTTTCGGGGTAAATTTTGGCTCACAATGCTTATCGCGTATCTTATCTTACATTCTGAAAGAATATCAATTTAAAAATGTCATTAGTTTTCTGGATGACATCTGTATATTTTCTAATTCTTTCGAGGAACACTTGGAACATGTGGAAGGGGTTTTGCAAAAATTACGAGGTGCAGGGTTAACAGTCAATCCTGAAAAAGTTTGTTGGGCCAGAAAGAAAATTCGGTTCCTGAGTTTCATTGTTGGGGAAGGAAAAATTGTAATGGACCCTGACAAAATTGAGGCCATTGTAAATTTCGCGAGACCTCGTAATGTTAAAGGCATCATGAGATTTTTGGGCATGATGGGCTATTTTAGCCGCATTATTGAGAACTATGCGGATTTGTGCTACCCTTTAAATAATTTAAGAAAAAAAGGGGTTATTTTTAATTGGGGTGAGGTAGAGGAGGCCGCTTTTCTCGGTTTGAAAAAAGCCATTTCCCACCCACCGGTGTTAGCGTTACCAGATTTCCAGAGGCGATTTGTAGTGCAGGTTGACGCTTCGAGTGTCGCGTTAGGCGCGGTTCTCTTGCAAGATTTTGGCAAGGGTCTACAACCCATTATGTTTGCTGGAAGAACACTTAATAGACATGAAAAAGGTTATAGCACATATGAAAAGGAAGCCCTTGGTTGCGTGTATGCTTTGGAACGTTTTGACACTTATCTAGAGCATGACGAATTTGACCTTTACACGGACAATCAGGCTTTGACCTGGTTGTTTTCGCATCCGAGACAACTAGGGAAAATAGGGCGGTGGGTAATGAGGCTCACTCGGTTTCGGTTCAAAATAATTCATGTAAAGGGAAAGGACAATGTGGTCGCGGATGCCCTTTCGCGGATGTTTGAGGAGGAAGGCGGTGAACAGGATTTGGAAGACGAGAGTGAAGTAATCAGGTGTGGGCGTTTTACTGTGGAGCCAGAACTATTCAACAAAGTAGAGGAGGTGTTAGAACAAGATTTGGAAGGGCAAAATATAATGCGAGATTTACTGCAGGGCAAGAATAAGAATTTCGTGTTAGTGAAGCACAGATTATATTATCAACAAAGTGGGAAAGAGAAAAGACTTTATATTCCTAAGCTCTTAAGGCCTATGGTGCTAAAATATTATCACGATAGTGCGTTTGGGGGTCATGGAGGAGTGGACAAGACATATCATAAATTGAGAGATGAAGTCTATTGGGCGGATATGAAAAGAGATGTGCAAAATCATGTTAACACGTGTGAAAGTTGCCTGTTAAGTAAACAAACCGTAAATTCGAAATTGGGTAAATACTCCGTTTCTCTGCCCACGCGTCCCTGGGAGAAGGTTTTCATAGATATTTTTGGTCCTTTGCCTCGATCTCGAGAGGGAAATAATTGTCTTTTGATTATTGTGGATGGTTTCACTAAATTTAATTTTTTTTTACCTTTATCTGACATGAAAGCGGCAAGAATTGTCAAGGCTCTTACGCAAAGAATATGGCAAATTTTTGGAGCACCTGAGAATGTGGTTTCTGACAATGCGGCCTATTTCAATAGTCAAATATTTGGGAACATGTGTTTTCGTTGGGGAATTTGCCACATTAACACCAGCCCGCATTATCCTTGCCCTAACCTGGTAGAAAGAGTGAATAAAAATATCAAGATTGCACTTACTATTTATCATCATCAAGACCATCGCCAGTGGGATGAAAATTTGGATATGCTGAGTTTAGGATTTAACATGGCTAAACATGACGCCACTCATTTCACTCCCGCCGAATTATTTCTGGGGCGGAAAATACCACACCCTCTTTTAAATGTTTGGGGTCTAGGAGAGGAATTATGGGCGATCAGTAGTCCACGGTTATTAGAAGGTAAATGGGTAGAAGCTATAAAAAATCTCCAGAACGCTCAGAATAAGGTTGCGAAACAATATAATAAGGGGCGCTTGGAAAATCCTTTTAAGGTGGGAGACTGGGTGCTCTGCAAAAGTTTTCCCATCAGCAACAAAGCGCTGCACAAAACCGCTAAATTAGAGTTTTCTTACCAGGGGCCTTACAAGGTGATAAGGCATTTAGGGGGAGTAACCGTTCTTTTGCAGCGTGTGGACAAAAGTTTTGAGACACGTAAGGCGCATATTAGTCATCTTAAGAGGTTCACACCCGATCAAAGTAAATGATTGTTTTTGCCCTTTTTAGTCATGTGAATAGAGATTTTTTTTGAAGTTTGTTGTTGTTTGTTAACGAGTAAACGGGAAAGTGGCACAAAGCATTGTTTGGTCTTAATTATTGTTTTACTTTGTCTTTCTCATGTGTTTTTCTTCGCGTGTTTTTTCTCACTGTGTGCTTTTTTCTTCTTGCTTTTCTTTGAGGTCTGTTGCTTGAATGGCGTGTTTTGAGTGCTTCCCCGTTTTCTCGCCTTATAGTGGCTCGTAGCTACCTAAATTTTTTTTGTTTTTGGTGTTAAATTAGTTTTTTTTAAGGGGGGGATATTGAGGCGTTTGCCACGCCTCCATTAACTTTACTTTTATTATTTGTTTGTTTTAACGTCCTTTTAATTTGGTAATTAATTATATAATATGTTATGATAGATTGTTTGGCACTTGGTTCATTTTCGTCCTGAAGACCGATTAAAACAAAAGCATTACGGACATTCGCGGCGCTGCGCTTGTGTGTGTTTCCGCGAGCCAACACCGCGCGGCGCGCTGAGCCTTATGACGTCATGGTGACGCGTTAACCTGCGACGGTCTGCGGCTGGCGAGAGGAGAGACGGTGCTGGCGGCTGGTGGAGTCGACTTCGGCTAGCGGGTGCAGGCGTGTTGCGCCGCTGCTAAAATGGAAAGGCTGTTCCATTCACCTACGCATCGACGAGTGCCCAGCCCGGGTTATCGTCCACCATGCTGCGCAACTACAAGTAAGCCTCGACGCAACCGCTATTAACAGCCGGACACCGGGTTGGTTTTTCAAGGAAAAACAATGAGCAGAGAGACTTGACTGATCATAAACTCAAATTCATTATCTTGCTAGTTTCTTGAATCGTAATGTGGCGCAATAAACTCTACTTCTCCTTTTTACGCTACGTGAGAATTTACGTAAACTGCAAGCCAGACTTAACACATTGCTGTGGTGCGGGATGTGAGACTCGCATAATTACGTCGAAACGAGAGTCCGGTTTGACTAAAACATTGGGAATTGTGCCTAAACAACAGTTATAGACAATTACGTCATCCAGGATTGTAATCAACGGACCTGTTAGGGAAAAACTAATGCTTTCTAAATATTTGTATAATTACCCGTAATATAGTGTTTATAATATGTGATTACTTTAGATGTCCTTTTCTTTAATGCGAGATCTAGATCTTCTGCAGATTTGTGTAAATGGTTCTGTATTTCAATGTACCAAGCCGATGCCAAGCGGAAATATTAAATAGTAAACAGGCAGTGATGTTTTCAATTATTATCCAGGTCATTCTTTTTTGCCTAGGGACCGTACTTCTCACTGCATTTAGTTGGTACTCCCTTCTGCGATCTCCGACTTTAAACTCGAGCGCCTTAAGTAAGGCCTCACGTGAACGTTATAAATTTCGCTGCTTGCTTCTCACAGCGTTCGGTATCGCTAATAGGTGCTCAAAATAAAACCATAAGCGTATTCTTAGAAGGATCATCACCCCTGACCTAAGAACTATTACTCTGATAAGTATAGTGACCTTCGGTCAGGGAAATATTAATAGCTATAATAATAGCGATAAACATTTTACGTAGGTAGTTATCGAAAACAGAAAAATCGTATATGTGGTCAATTGTATGTGGTAATGTGTCACTAGTAACTTCAGGGATGAGCAAAATTATTGTTTAGTGCGTGTATAATTGACTTGCGATATAGTTTTGTAAGAAATAAATATATATTAAAGTACTAAAACAAGTATCTTTAATTAGTTTGTCCCTTATATTTTGTTATCAATTTTTATAGGATACTGATATTACGTGCTTTAGTTCATTGTTTATAGTACGAGATATTGCAAAAAAAAAAAAAAAAGGGGGTTCGGGGGGCGGAGTGGCACCGTATAACCCGAAGTAGAATGTAGATTTGAATCAGAAGTTGGTAGAAAAGTTTACAAAGATGATGTGGATTCATAAAAATAGAATTTGGACAATAGTATTATTTAAAAAATTGTTTATATACACATTCTTATATCAAAATGCATATACAAAAAAGCGCATTTCACAGCTAGCCACCAAGTTCAACAAGCATAACAACTAAAACCCAATATTTTTTTAGAAATTAACTTTTTTTTAAATCAAAGTAGAAAAACAGCAGGGAACCATGAGTACTCACCAATATTGGGATGTTGCAGTTTCCGGCAGATGCGAGCTTCTCGTTCCAATTTTTGAAAGTCTGAAACAATAATGAAACAGTATTTCACTTAACAGAAAACATCCAAAACGTAAAATACAACGTTATCAAGCAAAACAACAACACCAAAACGAACGCATGCTTGAAAGTAGTGTAAAAAACATACTTCAATAAAATGTAATACTTTATATTCTTATTTGCAGAGCCCGGTAGACATTGTCCTGGCAATGTTTATTTATCTACCTCTACATATCTCAAATGGATGGTGTGTGTGTAATCTAGAATCTATAAAGCGTTTGAAATGGTATTCCATTTTAAACTCACCGACCAAATACTAATCACACTCAAAATCTTTATTTGCTGTTATTGAATATTAAGGACAGTGAAAATCCAATATACCAATTTTCATGGAGACCGTTTGAACGGTGTAGAAGTTGATTCGCTGCAGCGCCATCTGGCGGAGAGTTATAGCAACATTGATATCGCGAAAATATCCTCCATGTTAAAATATCTATGTGTACCAATTTTCAGGCCGATCGTTTCAACATTTTATAAATTGATGCGCTGCAGCACCATCTGGTGGCGAGTTACAAAAAAAAAACCCTTCTCCATGAAAAAAACACTTCGACGTGCCAACTTTCATGGCGATCGGTTAAACTGTGTCGGAGTTTACCGAAGTCATACATACACACATATCATTATATATATCATTATACATAGCTATTATATATAGCTATAGATCGCTATAGCCGAAATTAATCCGCAGATTCATTTCACTCCAGGTTAGACTCAACTTGTCTATATACAGTTACGAGGATACTAGAGGCGGGGCAACGAGGCAGACCAGTCGGCCCGGCGCGCCGGCCAGCAGGGGGTCCAGGGGAGACCCCACCTCCAGGACAGTTAGCGCCCTTCCCTCTGCGGGAATCCGGTTAGGAGCGGCGTCTCTATTCCTGTCTCTCGAGGGTTCCGCACGTTCCCAGATCCCCGTCTGGGTGAAGTGGCGTAACTAGGAAGCCATTGTTCTGGGAGCTTCGAGTGGTAAGTAGGGACTGACGACGCGACACTTCGGAGGGCTCAGAGACATTTCCAGAGCGCGGCAGAGAGGTATATAAACGGGGCAGACGATCTGCGAGAGCAGTGAAGTGTAGAGGGTGAGTGAGCCCTTTGGCGAGTGATAAAGAGGCGACGAGCGGGCATCGCGGGCGAAGGTTGGTGCATCGGGAACCGAGTCACGGCGCGGGCGAGTGAGTAGTGCGAGGCAGTGTGTCCGGACCAAGCTGCGCCGTAAGTGACGAACAGAAGAGAGAACCACTGTCGAGGGATTTAGAATACTACAGAAGTCGGTTGGTCCAGCGATGCTTCCGCGTCAGGTGGGTCTGACGGGAGCTGAATTTTACAGTTGAAATTGAGTGTCGACACTTAATCATTGTTAGTGTCGGTGCAATAAAGAGACAGCTACAAGAATCACTATAAAACTGTGTGTAATCGCTATCTGCGGACAGTCTACGTGTGATCAAATGTTGGTCCAGTGTCGCAGCATTCCAGGTAGTGGACTTATTAAAAGCGTGATTACTTTGTGTACAGACAAATTTTTTTTTTATAATTTAATTAATAGTGTAAATATTGTTGATAAATAATTTTCTAGTTAATTAATTAGCTATCCTTTCGGACCTGTTTTTTCTCACTTATAACAATAAAATACGGATATCTTGGGTGCTCATTGTTCAATAGCAAAGTCACATTCTGCGGCGTGGTTAAAAGTGATTTGGTGACTTCTTCTTATCCTAGTTTATAACTGGCTTAGAGTCGCCATGGGCGTGTCCAGAGCAGGGAGCCTTCATTCAAGAACAAATAGTCCGTGGAAAACACTTACATCGTTTAGGAGTTGAGCTTGAAAGTATTTATCCCGCACTAATTAAATTACTATAAAAAATAACTCCAAAAGGTTAAAACAATCAATAGTTGTATCCATGTAAACTCCATTGAGAAAAAAAGTGCATTTAAGTCCAGAAAATAGCTTTAAAATATTGTTTCATCACTTAACTTAATGTCAGAGCTATTCAGTGTTTTCGAGGGGTTTTGGATGAAGAATATAAGGGCAAAATTGGCGCGCGCATCTTCACGCGAGGAAATGAAAGGAGACGGCTGCCCAGTTCGCTTCTTCGAGAGTGTTTATTCCGTGCAACCCTCCCGGCAAAGATGGAGACGTCGAAGGGGAAGAAAACGGGCCGTCAGCGTATTCAACAAGTCCATCGGCCTGAGGCGTCATCACTCACTTGCTTGTCAATACCGGAGCTCTGGAGGGAGGCCGTTCAACACGACCCAGCCACCGTCTTTAAGGTGCAACCACTAAATATCGTGTTCCCCAACCCCCTTCTCGCCGACCTTTGAAGAGACGATCGCGGATCCCGCGCATGTACGCCGATCCCGATTAGGAAGCATGCGTGTGTTTACCTTACACTGTAAAAAAATTGTTTGTACTTTTACAATGATAGTCGTTGGAAACTCAGTTGCAAACGATATTACTAGTAAAATTGCAAGGCAGAGCTTTGTACCATTGGCAATTCTACAAAGCTCTGCCTTGCAGTTTTATGAGTCATATCGTTGGCAAATGGGTTTCCAAGGATTTTACTTCTTAAAGTACAATATTTTTTACAGTGTAGTGGGGCAGAATGATAAGTGCGAAGCTCGCTGAAGCATATAGCACGGTATCGTCTCTAAGCGCAAGCCTGTGGCCTGGTGCACAATCTTTTCGTCGTGCATACACTGCACCATACGTTCATATGAGTATAGACCGGAAAAATTCGCGTATTCATTTCGCGATATGCTAGAATCCCAACACATGTACCTTCACATTTCTTCAGTAATTGGCTCACATTTTATATGAATGGCTCTGAGCCAGTGAGAAACCTTCAACCAAAAAAGTATCGCATGGCAAGCATCCCAGTTGACAGGTCTCACAAGTCAGTAGCCAATGAACTAGTGGCATTTTCCCGAGTATGTAGCGGATTGTGGAGTCCATCCTGGGGGTCATTGAAACCGCGATTTTTTCCAGTCCCTAAATATGAGGCATTAATCTGTCATTCTACATGAAAATTTTTGTAATAAAATAAGTTTTTTTCCCCCAAAGGACTATGCTAGCCAACTATTTCCCAGAAATTTTGTCAGAAATGTATTGAAGAATATTCATTTCTTAAAATAAAACCGCCGATAACGTTAACTGTCACAAATATATACCTGAAAAATTCGTGTTATTATTTTACGACAGTAAAAATGAACTGAAAAGTATTCTAAACTTAAAAGAACCATGCTATTGGATTTAAGCGTACAACTCTTTGCAATCCATGCTGCAGCCAAGTAAGAGATCACGGTCGTCCGGAGCAAGTAAAGATAACGGTAAGCTAATCATGACGATCAACCCTGTCACTTCAAAGTAGACTTGAAGCATGTACAGGATGAGTTTAGATTCGACCAATTTCAGCCGCAGGTTCATCACAACAATTTATTGAAAATAATAGAGACAGTATTTAAGATAAAGCACTGAGAGTTTGGATTATGTTCAATTTAAGTTCTACAACCACCGCGAATTATGTCGCTATAGCAAAATTATTTCACTGAAATAACTGGGGGTGTAACACTCCACAAAAATACGTGGACATAAAAGTTTTACCACCAATTGTTTTAATGAAATAATTTTTCTACAGCGGATAAATTCGCAATGGTTGTAGAACTTTATTCAATTAAACATAATCTAGACGCCCAGTATTCTATCTTTACAACTTTCGCTGTTATTTACAATAAATAGGTTTTTCAGCTCTAACTTCACATATACCAGCCTTGGGAAACACTTTTAGACCATTAAGTTAGAATATGATTTCAACTTATTTTGTCGTGATGAACTTGCAGCCAAATATTTTTCGGTCGAATTTATACTCTGTATAATAATGGCATTTGATGCATACATACAAGTTTCAAGTACTTATACTTTGATACCACGCGAGTCCGCGAAACCCTGAACGCTATTTATTGATCAATAATAGAAAGATGACAATAATTTTATGTTCGTATTCACACCTTACATAGCTTACCTAGTTACCTACTCGCTGAAAATTTTCACTTTTATGAGAACGGCTTAGCGAAGGGAACGAAATCTCTAACAAACGGTTACACAACATCCCAACCAATAATGAACAAATAGGTAGGTATCTAAATAGTTCATTTTCCGCGAAATCAGTTTATTTAGTTAAGTCTATTTTCTCCTCCCCATGAACTCAGTGAATAAGATTTAATTGTAGTTGGTACTATAGGCTACGGGTTTTTAACGAATAGTTTGTACTCAAGATCAAAAATAATAAATTTTGTTGTATTTTATTTATGTGGTTCATACTTTGGAGTGATATCAAACGATGCCATTACATTCATGAGTTCTAGTGAGTATAGTTCGGAATCCACATTTTACTTACATTAATAAAGGGAAATAAACGGCTATTAACCTGATTTCAAACAAATCTGTTAATAAATTGTTTTCATTAAAATATTGTTGGACGAATGTATACATCAAGCTTGCAGTTTATGCCGGGAGCAATACATATTTTTCTGTTATTTCAGTACAAAAAACATTAAGGCTACGAAATATTTCATAATTGTATTCATCGCAGCGAAAATATTTTGGTGACCTTAAAACCGTATAATTGTGACCGTAAAATTTTGCTATTATCAAGGAAAAGAATGTTACGAGGGCATTAAAAACTTTTTCTATAAACACAACATATTTAACATTGCGAATACTTGAAAATGGTTTCGGAATGTCAAAAATCCCCCTTACTCCTTTTCCAGATTGAGACTTCAAGTGCGCATTAACTGCAAATACCTTGTAGGTTACGAGTGTTTGATGGTTTAACATAATTTCAACTGAAACCTTATAAAGGTTAACAACCCGGGCACTAAAACTATTTAAGAAATCAAGCACATTAAAAAAATCGTTTGCGTACTCAAACAACAAACCGTAGAATGACTTACAAAAAAAAACTTTAAGTCCAAACAGATAATGATTTTTGAGAGTAATATACCTCGTGAGGTCCCGATATTCCGAAATTATTGGGACTAGACCCTTTTAGGATTAACGAATTTTTCAGATTAAGCAAAATAATTCTTAAAATAAACTTGAATTACATAATAAAGTGTGATTACACGGTTAATTAATTAAGGTATGTTTGAACATAATCGAATCTCGGGAAGAAATGGGCGATAAGACCACAGTGTCTAATTTCGAATTTTCTTTTAATTTTCAGAAATATAATTTATATGTAGGGACACCTGTATTTCGCGAATACATTTCGTGTCAAGGTTTTTCACAAAATACTGTAGCTTTACTCCTGTGGTTATTGGCTGAGGTCGGTGAGAGGTGTCGTCCCGCTCTTGACGGGGCCAATGAGAATGTGGTCACCGTACTGCTGCACCCTCACAATTTGCCATGACTCTTAGAAAAAGCTACAGTGTTTTGTGAAATACCTTGACATGAAATGAAATCGCGAAATACAGGTGTCCCTATTTATATGTATTATTTAGTATCACTATGTTTTTTTTGTAACCTTAGTTCCTTTTGACTTTCGGTTTCGGACTAAGCGGACTTTCGGATTACCAAAGTTCGGATTATCGGGACTCCACTCCACATAGCAATGCAATGTACATGAAATTAACCATGGTTATACAACTATAGATAGCCCAGTATGAGTAATTTTGTTCATTATTTAATAAATACGTTTAATTTATTCAGTGAGACTGAATATGTTAAACAGGCGTAGGAAGTACACGTATTTGTTTAAAAACCGGCCATCGGCCAAACTGTACGTGGGCAAATGAAGACTGCAGCGCAGGTGGACGTCGCTTTGTTATCTACACGGAATGGAGTCGCTTGATAAGAACAAGAGGTGCATGGAGCGCTCGAGACAGCACGCGAACAAGCAGCTCCGATGAAGAAGACGTCTTCAACAAGAAGGACGAAGAGAAGTAGGGAGGGAGTGGTTGAGAGAGAGAGAGAGAGAGAGAGAGAGAGAGAGAAGGGTTTGTCGCCTGAGGCGCACCTACACTAGCAACACATTAGATCGATACCCCAGCAGCACACTAAGAGGCGACGCTTGTGACGTGCTCTGCATCTGCACCAACCTTCCTGACGACAAACGCGGGCTTCCCACCTCGAAGCCTTACGTTGTTACCTACACAGCAAATATATATATATTTTTTTAAATTGTAAAAAATATTCATGAAATATTACAGATGTATGTAAATTTGTACATCCACACGAAAACAACTGCATCACTACAAAATAGTATTCGCAGTAATACCAAGAACGGATTTTTACCCAGGTATTTATGCTTTGTGTTGTCCCGGTACCAACAGTTAGAGCTAAAAGCTTTCCAATTTTAATTGCGCACATTGATAAGTATAATAAAACACAATTAAAGTTAAATAATCGAATATTCTACTATCTATGTTTGAATGAAACATTAATTAAAATATAAAGCTATGCGCCAATTTTCGTAAGAAATACTCAGTATTATCTCGAAAAACGTATTTCATATATGCAAAAAAAATAACCATAGCCTTGTGTTGTACACATTTTCAATGTATTTCTCGTAGTTTTACAAACTATTTCTTGACAACTGGTATCCATAAGAATGTTTTGTAAAAGCACAGAATTTTATTTTCTGTGAAGCGTTTACGACATACGAAAACAGAAATCAGCCGCCATTATTTCTCGGCTTCCTTGGGTAGCAAAACTTGGAGCTCATATAAACATCTGCTACATCTGCTACACGTTGACTGGACAGCAGTGTTCTTGACATGCCCTTGACGACCCAGAGCCAGTTATAAACAAACAAAAAAACAATGTTACCCAATAGCACGTAACCTACAAAATCTGACCTTGTTATCAAACAATGGGTATTCCAAAAAGGCTTGATTATATGTACGATTTTACAGAACTCAACTTCAAGCCGAGAAAATGCGATAGGCCAAAACAAAATAAAACAAAAAATATCGTGGTTTCAAAATTTACACTTTTTTTTCAAATGTTTTAAAACTTTCACCTGCCCCATATTATTATATACCGCAACTACACTTTTTTTTTTCAACGCAATAATGAATCCCAGTATTATTGATAACAATCCAAAATAAAATCAAACTTGCTATAGATAGAGACTGGAAAAATTCGCGATTTCGATGACCTCTAGGATAGACTCCACAACCCTCTACACACTCAGGCAAATGCCACCTGCTCATTGGCTATTACCTGTCAACTGGGACGCTTGCGATTCTATACTTTTTTGGTTGAAGGTTTTTCATTGGCTCATAGTCCTTCAGATAAACTGAGAGTCAATCACAGAAGCAATATAAAGATACAGTTGTTTCGATTATAGCATATCATGAAATGAACCCGCGAATTTTTCCGGTCTCTAGCTATTGAGGCAATTATAAAGTGTTATTGTAAAATAACTATTTAGTAGATATACACGTGTGGCGTCTTAAAATGTTTCGAAAAGAAAGTTCTAGACTTAGCTTCGTAAACTTCGTAAACACCATATTGGCTCTGGTTAAAGCCTAGGCTAGGGGCAGGCATTTTTCGCGAATAAATATGAACGCCTATTAGACTGCAACAAGGTATACCCGCACCAGCGGTTTCTTCCTTGTGATTGGCGGCCGTCTGCGAGAGAAGTCGTTGCCTCATTTGACCGAGCCACTCAAAATGCGTTTGCTTCCGCAATGAATTACTGTGATTGGAGTTGTAAAAACCGTCACGTACCTGAAAGAAAGACACCCAATCACGAATCACAGACGATGCTACAGTGTTTTAACTTTCAGCTATCTGAGGAATTTTTTTCGCGAAATATGCATGTCCCTAGCCTGGACGTTGAGTTTTTGGGACACATGTATAGGTGAGTTGAGTCTTGCCTGGAGTGGAATGAATTCGCGAAATAACCATGGCCTTAGTTATTGGCAGGGCCATGCATATTTCACGAAAATATATCGAGGCCAGCTGAAAGTTAAAACACTGTAGCATCGCCTGCGTTCCGTGATTGGGTGAGTTTCTTTCAAGTACATATCTACTGTTACAACACCAATCACAGTAATTCAGCGCGGAAGCAAGCGCGTCTTGAGTGGCTCGGTCAAATTAGGCATCGACTCCTATCGCAGACGGCCGCCACTCACAAGGAATAAACTGTTGGTGCTCGTATACCTTGTTGCAGTCTAATATGCGATAAGATTTTTTTTCGCGAAAAATGCCTTGCCCTAGTTATTGGTAGAGACCGAAATAATTCGCGGATATATTTTTCAACAGGCTAGAATTCAAACTATTATATCTCTGCGATTCTTCTGTTGTTGGCTCACGGTTTATCTGGAGGACTCTGGGCCAATGGGAGAAACCCTCAGCCAAATAGTCTCGAACCACAGACAACCCAGTATAGAAAACTCTTGAGTCCGCAGCCAATGAGCAGGGGATATTTGTTGAGTGTTTAGAGGCGTGGGGAGTCTATCCCAAAGGTCACTGAAACCGCTAATTTTTCCGGTCCCTAGTTATTGGTTTTCGTACGTTTGTCTCCAACGTTTCTCCGACAAATCCTGCTGCTTCGCGCAGTGCAGGGGCTCGCGAGACGCTCGCCTGCGTACAAGCGCGATAACCGCGCACATCTCGACGCGACGGGAGGTAAGGTCAAAGGTTCTCTGCAGCCAAAATGAAGAGATAAAACTGTACACTAGTGCGCGTACATACGGGCGTGTGTTGCTAAACGTGGGTCCGCCATCTTTGCGACACATTTCCGGCCGTCGACTTCCGTTCCATGTTCACGAAATTAACGCTACCAAACGCCGTACACCGAGAGCCAAGATGTTTTCACATTAAAAAAGTGACGTTTTTTTTCTGGGACGAAAATACGTTTCGTGGAGCATGCACGCTAGTGTGCCATGAAGATTCCGCACACTGATACAAGTTATACTTCTAAGACACTAAATATATTATTGTACATTTATTTTTGCTTGAACATCTGAAGTCAGTCCGTAAATAATTACTTCAAACAAAGCTTTACCTTGCTGAGCCGATTCCCATACTTGTTATATAATATTATTGTATTATGATGTTATTAAAACAGTAAGACAAATTGAGATTTGAGGTTAAAGAGCGCGCGCGTTGACATGCTGCAAGGGGAATATGTATTACAATCATTGTAATGCCAGTATTTTTAGATATTTTAAAACTTGGAAGTATTTTTTTTTACAATGACAATTTTAGTTTACCAAATTTATTCCGGAGTGGTTTCGCCATCATAAACTTCCATTTGACACACCGATACGTTTGGTAAGTACCCTAATGTTTGCGAAAAAGACTATACACGGGTATATATTTCTACACGTGGGTCCGCCATATTTGTGTCACACTTCCGTTCATCGACTTCTGTTACATTCTCACATAATTAGTCCTACCAAATGCCGCATAGCGAGAGTACTTAAGTTTCATATTATGCGAAGGGCACGAATAATTATTTACGCATACACGCAGTTGCTGTCGCAGGGTTCCCACTTTCACGCGAGACAATTTCCCCGAGATTTCCTTGTTTCGCTTGTCTAACCAATAAATATTCCAAAATAACAAAAAATATATTCAATCTTATCCATCAATTATATGCAGCCAACACTCCCCGTTTGTAATATTAAACCACTAAAGTTTTACAAACTTTGAAATCAACACGTTATTGATTGTTAGCATGTGGATGATTATCGACATTTAATCATGTATCAAATCAACACACAATTGAGTGATTCTTTCAATACGTTTAATTAATTTTGAAAACCGATGAATTTCTCATTAAAATGCAGATTGGTTTTGAGAAATTAAAGGAAAACACTATTATTAAAAATTAATAATCTATTTTGGCAAACAATTATTATTAATCTCCCTGTGTTCTCCAGATATAGAAGACGATTTTTTTTTCCAATCCCGTGCATTTCCCCTGTCTGCGGGAACCCTGCTATGTCACCGCAGGGAAGTTCCCAATTCATCACACACCCGACGGCACGGCAGCGGAGAGAAACGTGTCTGAAATTCAAAACCGGTAGTTCGCGAAAGTGCGTTCCGGGGATGTTCGTTAACGTTCGGCTGATCATCACCTCGCTCCTACGTCAACTGAAACACTCTCCGAAGCTGCGCCCCTCCTCCCCCCCCCCCCCAAACCCTCTGTACGAACTAACCCTGGCGCAGTGCAACCTAACTTCGCTCATTACTCGTAGCGTTACAGGTTCTGGCTTCCCTCGGGGTCTTGCAAAGAGAAGGGGAGTGGGGGAAGGGGACTTTGCCCTCGTTATTATTTTCCCCTTCCCTAATCCCCCTCAGCCCTTTTCCTCGCGTAACCGTCTCTTTTTTTTCCCCTTCTCCCAATATCCTCCTTGTTCCACGTTTGCCTTTGATACCAGCCAGCTTATTGCACAGTCGGGCGCGCATGCGCAGGGCCCAGGCGATCGATTGGCAGCCCTGCTTCGGAGCCCGGCGTAGCTCCGCGATACAGGTTTCCATTCCTCGCACGGATAAAACAAACACCTCGCTGTACTCAGGCGCGCGCGCCCAAGTTACATTCCCAAAGTAGTTCGAACATAAACAGGAATTTTTTTTTATACTGGGGATTTATGGAAATACCAATGAGTAGAGACCGGAAAAATTCGCGTATTCATTTCGCGATATGCTAGAATCCCAACACATGTACCTCATTGGCGTAGCTGTGTTCATAAAGTTGGGGGGGACAAATAATGATTTTGATGTCATGTAAACCCCCATTCCCCTCTTACTAAGACGGGGGGTCCGGGGGCCCTCCACCGGAAAATTTTGATTTTAAAAGTGCAAAATAGCGCTTTTCAAGCAGTTTTTGTATCTAACCATTGTATACATCGATGTTAAAATTATTATTGTTTCCTTAAGATAAAATTTGATGAGTGAAGAAATTACAAATAAAGTTGGGCATAATAATATTATAAAATAAAAATATCACTGTCTAGAAAGTTGGGGGGGACAGTCCCCTCCACCCAAAAAGTTCAGGGGGACACGTCCCCCCTGTCCCCCCCCCCGGTTCCTACGCCCTTGTGTACCTTCACATTTCTTCAGTAATTGGCTCACATTTTATATGAATGGCTCTGAGCCAGTGAGAAACCTTCAACCAAAAAGGTATCGCATGGCAAGCATCCCAGTTGACAGGTCTCACAAGTCAGTAGCCAATGAATTAGTGCATTTTCCTGAGTATGTAGCGGATTGTGGAGTCCATCCTGGGGGTCATTGAAACCGCGAATTTTTCCAGTCCCTACCAATGAGATGCATTATTTTTCTACATAGTTTCCTTCGATATAAATACTTATTCTTAGGGCCATGCATATTTCGCGAAAAGATTCCGAGACTAGTTAAAAGTTAAAGCCACTGCAGCACCGTCTGTGTTTCGTGATTGGGTGAATTTCTTTCAGGTACATGTCGAACGATACAACACCAATCAGGGTAATTCAGTGCGAAAGCAAACGCGTCCTGAGTGGCTCAGTCGAAAAAGGCAACGACTTCTCTCGCAGACGGCCGCCAATCACAAGGAAGAAACCGCTGGTACGGGTATACCTTGTTGCAGTCTAACAGGCGTTCAGATTTATTCGCGAAAAATGCCTGCACCTACTTATTCTCCATAGGATAGGAAGCTTATTGATCTCTACATGGAAGGAAAAAAAAGATGGTCGCTCCAGTAACCAACTGCGCAACTGCTGTTTGACGGCAGCGTCGTCGTCTTCAAATCTTTCCCCTCTTATTGCATGCTTCAGTGAACCAAACATAGGCCTATGGTAGTCACATGGCCAAAGCTGGTCGCCGGACGCCGTTTATGGAATTGGATGTTCTACTTTATCACGGCCATTTCGAAACGTTTGGGTATAAACACGGGTAACTCCAGACGTGAAAGAAATATGTGTGTTTTTGAAGTAGTTTTGACCTGCTTTTGGATGTTTTGCTTGTATACCGATGTTATTCTTGTGGATTTATGTTCAAAGTAAGTGAACTCAGTACCTGCGAATTTACATATGATAACGATAAAATTACGAAGACCCCTGAGTAAGCTAAGCGTTCTTCTTAAATTTAAAGCGAAAATTGTTTTATTGTCTGCGCTGCGCTATTGAGCCTGTTGGGACATTCGAGAGAGAACATGTATTATTATTACATTGTAATACCGGGTTTCTTAGGTAACTATTTTAAATTCAGACTACTATTTACTATGACTATATTAGTTTACCAAATATATTCAGGGGTAGTTTCACTATCATAGAGTTTCATTTGGCGCATAAATACGTTTGGTATGTATCCAAATGTTCACGAAAGTGACTACATACGGGGTCCGCCATCTTTATGACACATTTTTGTTCATATCGACTTCGTTCCATTCTCACGAAGTTGCTCCTACCAAATGCCGTATACCGAGAGCTAAAATGTTTGCGCATAAAAAATTGTGGATAGCTATATAAATCGCAGGCAACGATGTAAAGAGTAACATTTTAATAAAGACTGAACGCGATGTCTTTGTAGCGCTCTGCGTGGGCTCAGTTCGCTTCTCGACGGATGCACGGAAGGAAACGGACCCTTGTTGGAGCGAGTTTCCGCGGATGTCGCCATGGAACTAGCTAAACTGGGGTGAACCAGCGGAGCAGGAGCCGTAAAGAAAAACCTTTCAGACAAAGTGTCTCCTCGCGTAATGTCAAAA
This sequence comes from Bacillus rossius redtenbacheri, assembly GCF_032445375.1. NCBI lineage: Eukaryota > Metazoa > Arthropoda > Insecta > Phasmatodea > Bacillidae > Bacillus > Bacillus rossius. Next base: position 340,532,263 of record NC_086330.1, on the reverse strand, counting down.
CAGATCCCCGCCGCGAGACACATACAGCATTCGTCTCAAACGGCAACTTTGGAACGGAACCATAAACTACGTAAAACTCCGAGGAAATATTTTTCAGACTTCGTTCCTTGCAAACCATAAGCGGACCCTCTATAAGGAACACTGTCAAAGTTTCTTGTTGGACAAGATAGCAGTGGGTTTAGATTCAACTTTGAGTGGTATGTCCACGTATTAAGGGAACAATATCCTAAATAATTATGATTCTACAAATTCATATTTTTCTACACGATTAAAAAAATCATCATAAAATAATAGGTTATTGTCAATAAACACATTTATTTATTATAATTTAAGGTTTTGATAAACGTTAATGCCAATTTATATTTCAATCCTAGCATGTAACTAAGAGCATGTAATCGTACGGTAAGGTAAGGTACATATTATCGCGATATAGTTATTATCGTGATAAATATTTAGGCAGCCACCGTGCACTTGCCTACCCACCGAATGTAGTGGTGTTTGTAGCCGATAGATAGCACTAGAAGCCGTCTTTATAACTAAAATATAAACTGTAACAAAGGAACGCTGTGGAACGTTGTGAAACAACAGTTTGTAATCAACAGTTTTTTTTTTGAGGCATTTATACAGATTGCACGACAGCTATATTTTATGAATTTACGGAAACGCATGCAAGTATAATGTGTTTATATGTTATTATAATAAATTTAATCATTAAAAGTTGTAGATAATTTTACTTGTTTAAAATAATTTGTTCTAGTTACAGCTGGCATGATAGAACACTAGCAGTTGCGATAAAAAAAATTATGAATTTTACTTTTTTTTTTTTAGAAAACTTTCAAGTTGAAATAGCAAAAAATATTTCTTTAGTCATATATTTAGAAATAAAATGAAAACTATAGTAGTTTGTAAGTAATATAGTTGTAATGTTTATTTGTACACAATTATATTATTAAAAATTATTTTTAACGTGACAACGTCTAATAAATCGATGAACGCCGGCTGCACACACGAAAAAGGATGACTAATTGTCCCGTTACGCAAATTGTCCCGTTACGCTGTGTCCCGTTACGTTCATTGTACGCTTGCGCCGCATCTATCTCTCTTCCACTCGATTGGAACAACCATCGATTTGACTTTTTCGAGGCACATTAAACTTGAAACACTCCCATTCTTTTCCAACTTTTCCTATCATCGTCCTATTCTTAACAGAATAACACAGATTGGAAGAAGTTAAATAGCAAACATGCATGAAAGTAATAATTTAAATAATCTCTTCGTTAAAGTAATAAACATATTTGAATTGAGTGCAAATAAAAGTAAATTTATCAATTAAATTGTAGATTTCATTTCACTCCTTCTTTGTATCCATACGAAATAGTGATCATTCAATAAAAATGATTAAATTTTATTCATAAAACTATGCAATCATTTCATCAATGTTTTGTTATGACGTTGTCACGTTAAACTATCGTCCGTAAACCGACTTTACAGAAAACCAATTTTTTAATTATCACTATATTACCTGTCAGATTTTTTAAAAAAAATATCAATCTTAAGTATTAATTTCATTGCAAAACGCAATTAGCTTCAAGCATGACTTATATTCAATTTTTTTTTGTTTTCCAGTTTAATTTTGAAGTATGGCTCTTCCCATGGAGAGAAAAATAAAGAGTTTGGGAAAGACCAGGAAAGACGAACTTCGTATCAAAGGCAAGACACCCACTGAAAAAGAAAAAAAAAACCAAATGCTGTCGCCAGTATGAATATAAAACTTTGACTGCTGCTGGAAGTAAAGTAAGGGGGCAAAATATTACTTTATGTAAAGATTAAAAAGAATTTGGGGTCTCTTGGTCAACTTTTTTTTTTGGCCCAAAATGATGATCTGAAGCATTTTCATACACCTATACTGAGGTGCCCTTTTGCCCTGACTGCTGAAGTAGAGCATCGTGTTTGTTTAATGGTATATAATTGAGATGCAGGAATAGAGTTCGGTCTTACAGTTTTGCAAGTAATAAAAATGGCACATGACTTAGCCAAAGCCATTGTACGAGAAAAAATACTTCAATTCAGAAAAAAAGGAGCTGCCAGCAAATGTTGGTGGTCTCGATTTAAGAGGCATTCAAAAATATGAAGCATGTCCCCTTAACTACGAGGCTGTTTTAAAACAAGCTTATGCGCCTTCTGAATTAACAGACACAAAACCCGAGGTCCCAGAACCTTCATCTCAAAAACTACTGTCTTCTGAAATAAACACACACACACACTCTATCTCTCTCTCTTCCCCCCCCCCCCCCCCCACAGAGAGATCTCTGTTGAGGAAAGAGTTGACAGTCTTCTGAAGACCCCAAGCTCAGAGAAAAAGACCAGCACGTAAGAGGAAAATTGATTCTTCAGCAAAATGTCAATACACCATCTGAAGAGCCAGTAGCTAGGCCCTAAACAACAAATAACGACAATGATAGTGACGACTGGGTGTGTGGACGCGACCATGGAAAGTATTCTGCAATGCCAACAAATTTACAGGTGCTGCTGGATTCAGTGTTGTTCTTGTGTCGCCCTATACCATGTGAAATGTCAGAATGGTTCAAGTGATGACCATGTATATATGTGTGATATTGTGCTGGAGAGGAATCAGTTCGTGATTAGTTTGGTAAATACTGAGAAGCGGTGCGCGATTTAATCTTTTTTTTGTCACTCTATTAACTACCTACCATCACAATATTAACTACCGTATCACCGAATTACCTGTCTATGTTTAAAATGTATTCATTTATCTTCATAAGTTAGTAAAAAAATAGTTTTTGTAAAAATATCACGATATTACTTTACCTCATCCTATGTGGCCTTTGTCATAAAACTCTTTACTTAAAAAAGTTAGAAAGAAGTTAGAAAAAAGCCTATAAACATGACATTATCAGGGTTTCGGGAAAACGTAAGATTCATGACATTACCTTTTTTTCTGAATTTTTTTCCAACGGATTATATAAAAAAACGCATCACAGGAATACCCGAAAAAAAAGCATGTACAATAGTTTTTTTAATTATTTGTTTAATTTTATTTGGACTTGTATACAATGGGTTGTATCGACTGAATTAATTCTTTGAAAGCGACGACGGTAAGGAATACTGAAATAACTGCTGACTCGAAAATACCAAGTTTTAACAGTGCACGATCAAGATTATTTGATTATGCGTGGATCTCAAAACAAGACGTTGAAAATGTATGCAAGCACTGCTTTGTTTTGCCAACACACTGCAGCGCGGCGAGTGTGAAATAACAACCCGTGGTCCCGACGGCCGCTGATAGTGATCGCCACTTCTCGTGACGGAAACTGGCGCCCTCGTCACGACACAGCAATTTTGCACCCCCTCCCCCTCCCACCGCAGGGGGTCATTTCCATTTCGGATTGACTGATGAAGTCTCAGGAGTTTAACAAGATGCATGCAAGGGTTTCTTGTTTTTTTAATGAAACAGAAATACCCAAACATGAAAAAATTACAGATGTTTGTAAATTGGTACAACATATACATGAAAATAAATGTATTGCTATAAAATGGTGTTTGCAGTAACGCTGGTTTCGGGTTCTTACCCGGGCATTTGTTCTTTGTGTTGTCCCAGCACATTCAATAGATAAAGTTATTTGAAAACCGTTCCCTGAATAGCTTTCCTGTATTAAATGCGACAAATTAACAAACATAATATAAAACAAAATAAAGTCCAACTATTGAATTTTCGATTTTCTTTTCCATTTGTTTAAATAAATTATGCTTAAATGAAACTTTAAGAGGCCGTGTCACAAATTTGCGCTCCTATCTATATCAATGTTATTTTAAAAGGCAGTTTTTCTCAAAGTCTATAAGAGGTAGGGGCCGGAAATTTTGCCTACTGAAAGTATACAATACATTTAACATAACCGCTTTTTTCAAATTTATTTATCATATCATATATTATTTCTGTGATGAAAATAATATTATCAATATTTTGATTTGTCCAGATACATTGAAATTTTGCTTATATTTATAATTATTTAGCAAAAACTGAAAACGCCATTGAAATGTATTGCATATTACCTTCCGATCAGTGTCTTCATGATCATGATGGGTTTATAAACCTGGGTGTAATCAAGTCTTTAACTATTACATGACAACATTTATACTTAATAATTTGGAGATATGCCTTTTCTATCCTCAGCCCCTGAGCTTTTACTATCTGGTCTGGCGACCGACCTGACACTCTTCAACCACCCCAGGGGTCTCCGATTACACATCTTATCAAAAAAAAAAAAAGCTGTTCGTTCATTTGTTTTTGTGTTCGAGCGAAGGTTTACTTCTCCATTAGTGCCACAGAATTCACACATTTATGCCAAGGGAATATTCCGCTGATGTGACGCCATACGAATGTATTATTCGCGACCATACAACTTTTTTGTTTGTCATCGGGAAAATGACGCCGCAGTTTGATTTTTTGTGGTGATATAAAATAAATTTTCTTGGAATGTTCATTTTAAATTGAGCATTTTTAAATGTCAGCGTAGAATATGCTTATCTGCCCATTTTGTTTCTTTCCATAATAATGAGTAAAGTTAACATTGTCATAGACATTTTATTATATTCGTTTGCCGTCCAAGTACAAATGTCACACTATATCGCACGTAATTATATTTTTCTTACTAATTTGTTAGTTGTCATTTTATTTAAGTTATAAATAACATTAATAAAAATTATTACTTAATAGTCCAGAATAGAGATTGAGTTATTATTCATTTAATAGGGGTTTAAAATATGGTACTACATACATATTTATATTATCTTGTTGTCTTCTTTGTAACTTTACTGGAAGAATGGCATTTGGTATGTATGTTAACTCACAATGAAAATACTTCAGAAGTACTCAATTAACAGTGAACAACCTAGGGCCTATACTAATTTCATTATGTTCATGAAATATAATTGATATTACTAATAATGAACTGTATGTGTTTTGCGTAGAGATATCGTACGAACTGTATGTGGTACAGACCAACATTAGCTAAGACTCTGTAAATAAGTAATTTCAGTTAATGTGTAGAGAATATTAAAAGTTAGAAATAATGATATATATAAAACAATGCAGAGTTATCAGCATAAAAATAGAAGTTGTTTTTACGTAGCGCCTACTGGAATGTATATTTTGTGTTGAATTATGTGGTATGATTAGTATTCTCTTATTGTAAGTGTGTTTTGTTAAAATCTTATAAAACATCACTTACTGTTGAAGGATTTTCATTTTTTTTGTGATGATCTTACTTAAACAAGTTTTAATTATATTACACATGTATATTTTAAAAGCATTTTAATGTATACTTATAGAATTGTAATAGGCTTTATACGGACTCTCACGATGCATGTGAGCATCTATAATTAATAGAGACCGGAAAAATTCGCGGATTCATTCGGCGATAGGCTAGAAGTCAAATACATATACCTTTTAGATGATTTTGCTATTGGCTTACTGTTCATCTGGACGAATCTCAACCAATTATAAAACACCAACCAAAGAAGGATCGAATCACAGACAAACAAGCTGAGACGACTAACAAGTCAGCAGCAAATGAACTGCCGTTATTTGCCCGAGTGTACAGGGGAATGTGCAGTCTATCCTGAAGGCCGTCGAAACCGCGAATTTTTCCGGTCCCTAATCTACATCAATATTATGGCTGTTTTACAAGATCAAATATTTATTGAATTCAATCTGTTGCATTCATTGTACATGATTTTCGATATGTACATTGAATTCAATACAAATTGAAGATGTTACTCAACTAAGCTTATTCTTATTAACTTATAAGTATTTTGTTTGTTCAGTACATAAAAGTAAAAGATTCGTTATTATTTAAATAATGAGCATCTTTAAGCAATAACGTTTTCAAAATATTTACATAAACATAATGGAATATATTTTTTAAATACTTTATATCTACGATCACATCAACGGCAGTATTATGTAATGAATGAGGTAATGAAATATCTTGAAAGGATATTTTCTTCTCTGTAAAGTAAATTTGTAATGCAGCCCTCTTAATGTTAGTCTTGTGAGTTATTTCGTCTTCTAATATGCTACAGCAATGTATAAAATTAAGTTTTGTTAGTGTTTTAGTCTTGTGTAATGTTAAAGTGTAATGTGATAAATTCAATAATTTTTTTGTAAGTTCGTATTCATAAAGGTAGGCTACATATCGTATTAAGATAAATAGTATCATATTTGTAAATTTAAATTCTTTGAAACAACGTCGATAAGAGGTTCACCTACCTCTGTTAAACTGTATGATGGTGCATTGTAAAAAATTAGGTAGTCTGACTTAAGTGAGATTGTATTTAGATTGTGTGTGATGCATATGCAATATCTAAGCATATGCATTTATGTTATTATCCTTTTAAAACGTTACATGATGAATTTCATATACTTTTTAATGTCAACTAACATTATTTATCACGGACTATTACATCCATATAAAGAATAATTACCACATGTTTGAAGATTAATTGTATTCCGATACGTTTAAAGTATTAAAATTTTTAGATTCGACTCATACCATAGTTGTATAAGTGAGGTTTCTTGATTCTGAATCCCTGCATCCGCAATTTCCTAGTGAGCCGCCGGTCAGATTGTCATCCTCTCAGATTGTCGAGGAACCAGATACATTTTTCGTCGAGTAAACTCGAGCTGTCAACCTTCCCACTAATCCTGTGATAAGGGTATAGTAGCTTTATCACGCGCTGCGGCTACAGTTCCTTCGGTTGAAAAAGCCACTAAATCTCACTGTTAAAAGAGAGAACTTCTAGAGCAGAATATTGGAAATAAAATTTTACTGACACGGCCTCTTAAGTAAAATACTAAGATATGCCCTCATTTTCGTAAGAAATACTCAGTATTATTTCGAAAAACGTATTTGATACATGCAAAAATAACTATAGTCATGTGTTGTACAAATTTACAGTATGTTTCTAGCAGTATTACAAACTATTTCTTGGCAAATATTTCCACAGAAATCTTTTTTCAGTGTGACGTGCAAAAATCGCGACATTCAAAAGCGAAGCAGCTAAATAACTAACTGTTGGACGTCTTTTTTTCTACGCTCTTCACCACATGCCCTCGTCTTATAAAGATACTCGTACTCCGACAGAAACACTTCATGGTGTAATATTTAATGTTTTTTTTTTCTCTTAGTTTTACAACGCGAAATCTGGTCTCCGTAGAGCTGTTTGAATGCACGCCAACTTTCGGTGCAAAGGGTTCTGAGTTTAAGTCCCGGGAAAATGAATTTTTTTTTGTTAGAAAAAATATCAAAGTGTATGAAGCTACATGGATAGGAAATTCGCAGGTCGCACAAATATTTGTAATACGTGTACAAATAGCAAATGTACACGCGTACTTTCGAGTGCACACGACTATCAAGTGTTCAAGTTCATGGGGGGATGTTACCACCCCCCTCCCCCCAAGCTTTTCTTCGTTAACTCGGCGCTCTAGCATAAGTATTTCCGCTCTGGGGCTCCCATGGGCGACAGAAACGGGTAAGTGGTTTTCACAGTGGGGGCTGAGGCCACCCATTCCAGCATCGCCACCACCTTAACCACGTAGCTCACTCAGCTAGCCAGACAGTTGACTGTGTCCTTAGCCCTTTGCCTTTATCAGCACTGCTGGTGCCTACCCCGATCTACCACATCCCACTGGGACCCCTCAAGTCACCCAGGCTAACCCGTGGTACGGCGGAGGCCTATACAGTCTCTCCTAGCTGTCCGGGCTAGTAGCCGGAGCTGTGTTGCCACTCACAGCATCGGCTCTTCACAGGGATATTAGTCTTAAAGAATCAATCCGAGTGCGGAAATATGCGAATGGGGAGCCAGTATGCGAGCACGGAAGTACGCAAGTGTGCTATAACGCAAACATGCCATCGAGCGCAGCTGGTGCCGTCTAGTGTCATCGGCACGTAATTTGATAGTTTAAAATATAATACACAAAATCGCGTTGCGCTTTTCGTTGTCCACTTAACTCTACACTTTAATTTTTGTTTCGCTCTGATGACGTCGTCGCCTAGATTCACCCCCTGTTGGGGCTGTAAATAATTTTCACGTCAATGAAACGTTGGACTGAGCCACTTTTGGAAAGGCCAGGGGTGCAATCCCGACCCATTCTTTCTGATTTAGGTCTTCAATGATTTCCTGAAACACCCTAGAGTCTAGGGTGTTGTAACAACTTATAACCTGTAGATAAAAACTTCACTTTTGGAGTATCCAGAGATACAGGAAACCATCTCGGACATTTGTCTAAGCCCTAGACAAGTGCCCGAGATGGTTTCCTGCAACACACCTCAGACGAATCTTTCCCCAAATACCCCGTCTCTAATAGTATTTTTTCGTCTGTATTGATCACGTTTATTTTTTTTCTTTTCTACATAAATCTTACGTCTCTCTGGATACTACAAAAGTGAAGTTTTTATCTACAGGTTATAAGTTGTTACAACACCATCATTACTCCATCTAGTTACCTCATCATGGTCTTTACGCCTTGTCTGTAAGATAGATGGCCGGAGACGCTAACACACGATACACGATATCAGATATACAGGTTAAGGAGTCGGCCGGACAAGGTTTCTTGAACGAGAGATCCACCTCGCTTCGTCCACGAATTGGTGTTTTACGAGTTGCGAACATAGCGACTATTGCGGGTCACAAGTTAACAAATACTGAATAATTCTTGGGTTGGTGAGCAAATAATGCCGTGGGCCATTTTTTACCCAGTACTTTTTTTAATGAATCAGGATGGATTGTAATATTTATGCTCTACTGATCAGTTTAATTTTTTGACGGAACAGAGTAATGCCATATAAAACATTCTGGGTGAAAAAAAATACTATAACCTCAGAACCAAATGAACCTAAATCACAACTGGACAAGTTTACAGAAGAGCAAAAAAAAACGGCTTTTTTAAAAAATGATACCTAGTTTTCAATCACCCTCCATATGCGAGCCCGGAAAGAAGAAAAGATTGGTTGGTTTCCCCCGAATGGGGGACGTTTTCCAAAAGCCACACACTGTGAATGGATATATACTTTTGTCTGGATTAACTAAAGCTTCGGACATAGGCTGTTACAACTCTCGATAAATGCATTAGGTAATTTTTTTTTTTCCTTTCAGTAAGTTTACGATGCTGCGGTTCGTTGGGAAACAACATTTTTAAGACGTAATCATTGAATGTGGACTTGAAGCTCGTTCGGCTTTGAGCTGACAGCAACCCCAGCCGACGAGAGAACTCCGCTCCGACAACATCCTGGCGTCAGGACGACGCTAGCTCGTCAGCGCTTCCTCGTTTCCGACGCTGTCGACGACGGCGCCGAGTAGCGTCGGAAATACCCCGAGGATGACGGGTCCGCGACGAGGGTTGTAAACTACACATTTCACGGGCAGCCGCCGAGCGAGGGCACTTAGGCCGGTGTCGCCACACGCGGATACACACCACAGCGGCCACCAGTTTATACTCGGCGGTGCCTTCAAGAGCAACTGTCCACGTGCTCGTTTTTTGATCAATTTATTTACTGCATTCTTAAGAGACCTACACTGTGCACTCTGAGAAAAGCTGTGGAAAGAATATTCAGAAAAAATAATAATAATAATAATGCTGAGGACCTTTTAGCATCACAGGGACAGAAAAGCATAGTGTGACAACAGCCTACACAGCCAGTCAGTAAAATCCAAGTAAAAACTTTGCAAGTAAATAAAAATGGAGGAATACTGTCCTTTGATACACACACACACACACACACACACAAACACACACATTCTGTACTTTTATAAAAGGATTGTTTAGAAACCATATGCCAAGAAACAGTTTGTAACACTACAAGAAATATATTATAACTTTTGTTCAACACATGGATATGGTTATTTCTGCACATGTTTTTCGAAATATAACCGAGTGTTTCTTACGAAAATTGGCGCATAATTTAATATTTTGATTGATGTTTCATTCAGCATAATTTGTTTTAAGCCATGGAAAAGATAAATGAATATTTAATAATTGGATATATTTAGTTTTACTATGCTTTTTAATGTGCGCAGTTAATACTGGAAAGCTATTCAGGGAACGGTGTACAAATAACCTTAACTTTTGGAAGTGCTGAGACAACACAAAACATTAATGCAGGGGTAAGAAATCGAGACCAATTTTACTTCGAACACTATTTTGTAGTAGTGATACAATTTTATTTTAGTGTAAATGTACAAATTTACAAATATCTGTAAGATTACATGAATATTTCTGTTCCATTAAAAAAAAAAACCTTTCAGCACAGCTAACAGACGTAGGTAGATTTCGAAGTATTTATTTATTTGGAAATATTTGGTAACTTCTATAAACTTCTGGAACCTTTTAAAAACTTAGGTACATAAAACAAATCAATATTAAAAAATGATGGATTAAACATTTTCTCATTTTCCACACAGAAAAATATTATGAAAGTTTTAACACAATCCATCCAGCATTGAATATTTTAGAACGAATTTCATATTATACCAAGGTAGTTATTCAATTGTTTTGACCTTCTAACACTTTTTTTTCATCTTTTGCACTAATAACGTGGTCGTATAAAATTTGCTTTGCACCAAGGTTTAAGATAATAATAAGATCGTTTTAAATAAATTTGTACGAATTTAATACTAAGGAAGTTTTGAATTTTTTTATATTTCAACTCATGTTTTTTATGGTAATAATTAGTTTCACCAAAAATTATTTCAGCCAAAGTTTTAGATAAAACTTATGATTTATACCATAAATTCTAACTAATTTGATAGTATATCTATTTTAAGCAGTAACGATTTTTTTAAACTTTCAAACCATGCAGTAATGATTGGTAATGTAAAAAAAAATAGTTTAACAAAAGTTGTAAACAATATTTAGAAAGTTAAACAAAAATAAGAATAAACTCGATAGTGTACATGTTAGAGAAGTTAAATTTATTTTCTTATTCAAATCCCAGGTTTTATAACCTTTTGTATTAATAATTTTTATCATCAAAAATTGTTTCAGATATATGTATAGATAATAATTATAAGATTTAAAAACCTTTTAAACTAATTTGATAGTGTGCCTACTAAAAGTTATTAATTACTTTTTGTATTTTAACCCTTCTTTATTCCATTTGCAGCAATGGTTAATTATATAAAAAAAAGTTTTAGACTAAAGTTTTGGATAAAAGTTATCAGATTTAAAAACAATCCGAACGTATTCGATGGTGTGCCAAAGAAGGGAGATATGAATTTTTTTGTCCTCCAACACTTGTTTTTTTTTCACCCCTTGTAGTAATGGTTGGTCGTATGAAAAATTACAACAGACAAAAGTTTTTCGTATTACTCCACCGAGTTATAGAACGTTCAAACGGATGTTATATTCATCATATTCTAGGCGTTATAGCGATTTTACTGCTTTTCAAAAAACCTTCCCCATGTATACCCCTTCGATCGGATATTGCGCATTTAACTCGACCGAAATCTTCCATTACTATATTTTATGTACCAGTTTGGAAGTGATCTGTGAAAAATTACGGCAGCTATAGTGTCCATAAAAATGAGATATATGTATGTAATCATATATTTATACATAAACTTTTCAGTTCACGATGGTTTTGGGGCCTATGGACCATCAAACGAAAAACTATGTAAAAACTTTCCGAAAGTCGCACAACTGTAACGGTTACAATCGGTAGTATTTCTTTTAAATATACCTAAAATTAATTAATTCTTGCTGGCCACGTATACCGAGGATGACGGAAAGCATAGTAGCATCGAAAGAGCAGTTTTAGATGTGTAACAGCTTAACTCTCGGTATAAGGTAATTAATTGGTGGGAGTGATTTCGTGAATCCGACGGAAGAGTGTAACAGGAAGTTGCTGTCGACGTTGCTGCTATATACGGATTTTAACAAGATGGGTAGTATTTTAATAAAATTGCTTGTCGAAAATCAAGTCCAAACGGGTTTTTAAGTCTTTTTCGCTTTTATCGAGCAGTTTCATAACATTTTAAAATTTCTGTGTGCTGATCGAATAGCTCGATACTCGATATAGCGAACGTGCTGCTCTCTGTCCGTGATGGCGGCAAGCCACTTCAATGATTCCGGCAGCGAATTCTAGCGGCAGGTGTGAAAGTACGTGCGATTCGCGTCCAGAAATGCTGTTGAAAAAAAAAAAAAACATTTTTGTGTATACTCATCACGCTCGGCATTATTTTCGAAGAATTCTACGTTAAATTTCGTATCCGAGGCCTGAGTTTCGTAAGAAAAAATGAAATTGCTCGTAACGGAGGTTAGATGTTACGCATATCTGGCGAGTACTGAAAGACTAGCTCACTTTTTTTTAATTCCCTGTAAAGTTCCCAATTGTGAACTAGACGTGTACAGTTTGGAGGTACATAATCAACAATCCCCGAGTCGATCGAGGCTGTGGTATTTCTGATGCGAAGGGAATCATGGGAAATCTCGCCCTGGTGATATCATCTAATACGTTAAAGGAGACAGGTCGACGCGCAATCGTTACTAATATTAACCTTTCGTCGAAAAGCTGTGGTCCGTAACGCCACCCGTAACACGCTTACGGCCATCCTCGCGCCTTCAAAGGGAACTCGAACGGGGATAACCTGGGCGTCTCTATTCTCTCGCCCCGTGCACACTCCAACTTAATTGGGAAAGAAGGCTCCTAGGGACTGGAAACGCGGAGCAACCTTTCACCGTCCTCGTTACCGAAACCGAAACAGCGACCTTTCCAAAATGAATATTACAATGTACACACAGCTCTTTTACAGGCTCCGTATCCCTGTAAGTTTGTTAATTAGTTCACAACTTTCCAAGGAGGAGGAGAGTTCAAACAAAGCGTGTTTAACTTACGCCCGCGATTCATTAATCCGATTAAGGTCGACTTCGGGCGAAGCTTCAACATTTAACAAAGGAAGGCTTTCCAAGAAGCATTCGCCTGGTATTCAGACGATAAGTCCTGATTAAGACGCAGAGGACTGGGCCAATGTAGAGCCAATCACAACACACTACAGAAAAAACATCACCATCATCTAATGTATGCGCTACCACTCTAGTATAAGCCAAGAAGGTATCTCGGGAAAACATGGAAAATCCCCGAAAACCAGGATTCGAATTCGTGTCCCTTCTATGAATGCGAGGCCAGTGTCTTACAACTGAGAAACCTCGCTCACCACTCTTTAAAAAATTAACCTTCAATTTACAAAGAACGCTGGTTGTAAATTATCCCAAGATATTCGTAAATTTATCGTTATCTTCTTATATTTACGGGAACTAAGTACAATTACTTCAAACATGAACCTACGTGAATAAACTTGGTATGGAAGCAAAACATTCAAAAACTTGTTAATACTACTAAAAACACAATTATTATTATATTATTCTGATGGACATAGTATTCATATCCGTTAACACAATAAAACAAAATTCTTTCGGTTTATTTTTTACTGCAGATGTGATAGCCCAAATGTTTATAATATACTTTAATTTATATTGAATTATAATTCATCTCGCCGATACTAATTTTGTGGATTCCATTATTATTATTATTTTTCAATAATATTCACGCTCTTTGCAACTGAAGAGGTGATACTTCGGAGAACGTTGTACAACACAAAGAAGTTTCAGTTATGTTATTTAATAATTGTCAATATATTACATTAGGTTTGATTTTATCAGAATGTATTACTTGTTTATGTTAAAATCATATGTACAATCGTTCACCCCTTAAGAAGTAGAATATCAGCAAGTAATAAATAAAACAGTTGCGAGATTCTGCATGTTTATATAAATCATACCGCATAACTTACATACCGCTTGATTACAAACAAACAAAACTGTTCACGTTTTCACCCCTTTTGCGGTCGAATATAGAAAAACGGTAAATGTAAAAAAAAAACACATTATGGAATGTTGGTTGACGACCTGTGTCTCGAAGGCCACGCGACTTGGACCGAATATCTGCACCTTCATGCCAAGCGACTTGACGCCAAATAACTGCTGGTCCAATAACTTCTGGCCAAGGGCCACGGCGCTAGAGTAGCCGACGTGCGTGGCGAAGTTCTTTCGGTCCGAGGTTTTTTTTCCAGGTTCGATATCCAGGTAAGGGCCTGGGTGTGAATAATTCTTATCGACCTAATTCGTCACAGATCATATTTAAGTGTCAATACATCTGTCCAAATAAACCAGCGAACGTCAGAAAAAGATTTACAAAGGCGATGGTAGTCTCGTTTTGAGATGAAAATTGCCTTCCGTCATGGCGATCCCGGTTTCAAAATTAGATTTTTTTTTCGCAAGTGGGAAACAGGGCGGACGTTGCCGCGAACCAGCTGTTTTTTTTTCTCGGGGAACTCCCGTTCCTCACACGCGTTCATTCCGTCAATGCTCCATTCTCTTCTCATCACACCTCGTCGTTGGTCGTCTCTAACGACATCTATATCAACGTGACAAGTCTATTCATTCACTTTAAGCCAAAAGATTTTAAATCAAGTTGACTTTATATCATATAACTTTCAAGCTAAATGACTTTAGGCTACATGGCTTTAAGCTAAATAACCATATACATTTTTTTTGTGTCAAGTGAATTTAGGCTAATTGAAGTTAAGCCAAGTGACCATATAGAAACCGATTACCGGCCAAGTGATTTAATTCACATACTTTACGTCAATTGACCATAATGTACCAAATGATTTCGGGCCAAACAATAGAAGGCAAAATTATAACATATTAAAATGATTCTTGCATAGGAAGCCCTCTATTGTCGTGTTAATAGATGATACGCTTAATTTTATCGTAGGTTCGTCTGTCACTGGATTATTTTTCTTTATTTACTGTTCTTCTTGCAATCACCCCATCATCGTTGCGAGCCAACTGTTCTGTCAATTTTTTTTTCCCGACTAAATTCCTTCCACGTAATTCTTCGTGTTGTCTAAGCATGTGAAATTCGCAATCAGCTAATATTGGCTTTGTTTTCCGTGCGTTTGTGTATTCATATTTGTTGTCCTTTCGTGATATTGTTTTCCTAAGCAGCCAGTTTAGACCGGCAATATAGTGTCTAGCATACAATGGCAAGGCAAAATGAGGTAGTGGACCGCCTACCACCCTTGAGGCACTCGGGTTGGGTTATTGCTAAAGTCACTACTTGCACACAAAAAAAAAATTAAAAAATTAAATTCGCCCATAAAATTTTGGCACGTAAACACTAATCCCAGATGTCACACTAAACAACAGCTTTTTAAAAACAAAGGTAAAAGTTAATGCTAAACAATTCAGGTGGCAAATAAAATAAATACGCTGCAATTCCCATACACAAACTTTATAAGAAAATTACGAATCTTCAAAAATGCACAAATCTCATATACCTAGGCCCTACATAGCCAACTTTGCAAGAAATATAACATACGAGCGAACCTTTCAGTACTCGCCAATGATGTGTAACATCCAACCTCGGTAACAAGCAAATTCATGTGTTTTTACGTAATGTGGAGCGTGATAAATACACGCAAAATTGTGTTTTCAACGACATGCCTTGAAACGAACCACACGTAGTTTCCACAACCGCTGCTGCGTCGACTATCGAATCATTCCATTTGCAGACAGAAATTTTTTAAACTATATAATGAAACAGCTCCCACAAAAGCGAAAAGATTTAAAAAAAATAAATAAAAAAAACACTAAACCCCGGATTTTGTCCTGA
Organism: Bacillus rossius redtenbacheri; assembly: GCF_032445375.1. Classification (NCBI taxonomy): domain Eukaryota; kingdom Metazoa; phylum Arthropoda; class Insecta; order Phasmatodea; family Bacillidae; genus Bacillus; species Bacillus rossius. The sequence continues at coordinate 340,516,511 of NC_086330.1, read as the reverse complement.
TTTAAGACAATGAATTTTATTGAAATACAGCCCATCTTGTTAAAATTCCCTAAACAGTTATACTATAAAGTTTCCCTTTGGCTTTGTGAACATATTTTCGCGCCATTCGCCACAGATGTTGCATATTTCAGGCTACCGTTCCATGCGACTTCCGTCGCATTCACCAGACCACTCCTACCAAATGTCGTGTACCCAGAGCTAAGACATTACTAGAGACTGGAAAAATTCGCGCTTTCGATGACCTCTAGGATAGACTCCACAACCCCCTAAACACTCAGGCAAATGCCACTTGTTCATTGGCTATTGACTCGTGACACCCGTCAACTGGGACGCTTGCGATTCGATACTTTTTTGATTGAAGGTTTTCCATCGGCTCAAAGTCCTTCAGATAAACTGTAAGCCAACCACAGAAGCAATATGAAGGTACAGTTGTTTGGATTCTAGCATGTGAAATGAATCCGCGAATTTTTTCCGGTCTCCAGACATTACACATGATAGGCGTCATTCCGCCACAGCACCGACATGCGGAGGTGTGACAGTTGTGTGACGAACTGAGGGCCGTCTGGAGGATGTCGCGGAGTGGCGGTGGTGATTGGCCACTACCACCCGGGGAGCGGTGACGTAACCCGCGCGCGGTCCCGACGCCATTTCCGGGGGAGTCCCGCGTCCCCCCACCACCCAACCCACACGAGGGACCCATTCAGCGCCGAGCGACGCTTCCGGGGGCCTGACCGCGGGCGCCGTGACTTCCTGGACCGCGGCCAGTACCGTCCGCCTTCCCTCCTCTCCTGGTGGTTCACTCTCTCCTCCGACCAGTTCCCCCGAACACATCCGAAACTCACCGCTCACTCGTGCAACTACGCAGTCGGAATTTAATAATAATAATAATAAAACAATTTTACGTTTGAAATGTTTCTGTGTCCAACCCAAACCAAAATTTATTTAAGTGGGTGTGTGTGTGAATACACACACACACATATACATACATACACACACACACACAAACACACACACACACACACTATTTTTGAAGAAGAAAAAAAAGCGCGTGTAACTCAGTACACTAGATAGAAGCGCAACTTCTTCGGCAATTAAAATCTCGACTCATAAGTGTACTGTAAGGGGTAAAACGGCAGAGAGAGAGAGAGAGAGAGAGAGAGAGAGAGAGAGAGAGAGAGAGAGAGAAAGAGAAAGAGAGAGAGAGAGAGACAGAGAGAGAGAGAGAAGGCGGAAGCGGTTGACTCGTCACCCCCAGGGTTTTGCGCGTTCAGCTTAACCGATTCAGTCACCTCTCTGGCTAGCGTGCTTGTATGTTGTACACTTACTTCCCTCATTTCGAATTAAAAAAAAAAAAAACTCCATTATCACATAAGTTATGTTCAATAGGTAGGGCCATGCATTTTTCGCGAAATAATCTGCTCGCTCGTTAGACTGCAACAAGGTATGCCATTGTTCCCTTGTGATTGGCTGCCGTGTGCGAGAGAAGACATCGCCCTGTTCGACCGGGCCATTCAGGACGAGTTTGCTTTCGTACTGGATGGTTGTGATTGGTGCGCCGACAGTAGACATGCACCTGAAGTAAACCCAGCCAACCACGAAACACAGAAAATGCTACATAGTTTGAGCACACAGCTGATCGGAAAATCTTTTCGCGAAAATTACATGGCCCTATCAATAGGTAACTAGAGCAGAGAAGTAATAAGTTTTCGCAATTATTAAACCAGTAATTACAAAGGGTGGAACATAATGTATTTCCAGTGGCTACTTAATAATTCCTCGAGAACCAGGAGGAAAAAAGGGGAGAGGGGAGGGAGGGACCCCATCCACGGGATACACGCCAGTGATGACAAGCATTCAGAGATCGTTGTTCCAAGACAGCCAGTCTTATCGAACGCGCGCCGGCATTCAGAGGGTCTCCGTACCGGCCGCGGCGGGGCCGCAGATAAGACAATAAAACCGGAGCTCGGGGTCGTAACCGCCAATGACCGGCAAGTTCTGGAGGGGGTGGGTAAGGGGGGGGGGGAAGCGGGACGAAGAGTGCGGAACGGCGAAGTGACCCAATTACCGCTCTGCGCCGAGACGCCCAGTGCGCATGTCCCTGCTCCCCCCACTCCCACCCCGAACATTCACACACGCGCGCTGCGGGCGACGGAGGCCGATCGATTAAAAAAAGAAAAAAAAAAGAAAAAAAAAGTTGGTTGTCGGTAAAGTCGGTTTACGGACGATAGTTCAACGTGACAACGTCATAACAAAACATTGATGAAATGATTGCATACTTTTATGAATAAAATTGAATCATTTTTATTAAATTTTCACTTTTTTGTATGGACACAAAGGAGGAGTGAAATGAAATCTACAATTTAATTGATAAATTTACTTTTATTTGCACTCAATTCAAATATGTTTATTACTTTTAACGAAGAGATTATTTTAACTATAACTTTTATACATGTTTGCTATTTAACTTCTTCCAAACTGTGTTATTCTGTTAAGGATAGGACGATGATAGGAAAAGTAGGAAACGAATGGGAGTGTTTCAAGTTTAATGTGCCTCGAAAAAGTCAAATCGATGGTTGTTCCAATCGAGTGGACGAGAGATAGATGCGGCGCAAGCGTACAATGAGCGTAACGGGACACAGCGTAACGGGAAAATGTGCGTTACGGGTCACTTTTTCGTGCGTGCAGTCGGCGTTCATCGATTTATTAGACGTTGTCACGTCAAAAAATTTAATGTGGGCGAGTCTTTCAGTACTCGCCACAGATGCGTTTTCTAACCTCGGTATCGTGCATATTCATGTATGTGTTCTCGTGTCGCAAATACACTTATAATACGAATTTTAAAGTAGAAATCTTTAAAAATAATGCCGAGCGTGATAAAAATTAGCAAATCGCAGACTTCAATCACATTTCTGGACGCGAATAACACGTGGTTTCCGAACCCACCGTCAGAATTCGCTGCCGGAGCAGCTACGTCGACTGTTGAATTATATGATCAGCAGAGAAAATTTTTTAACTATTTAATAAAACGGCTAAAATAATAAAAACATAAAAACAAAGACTTGCAAAAATAATAAACCCCAACAAACCCCAGATGGCCACCATAACGTTATACTGGTTGATGTAATATGTTCCTTGGCATTTCTGGTGTGGGGTCTCTCTGCAGGTTGTCTCTGTGGAGGAAGCACCCATCGCCATTTTAATTTTGCCCTGGCAAGGTTTTAACCGATGAATCCCGGTTCCTTGATGTAAGCGTATTTTATTAAAATTTTATAAAAATTATAATTAAATAATGTTTTTATAAATTTAAAATTTTTTCCAATTGTATAGTTTAATAATTATGGATTTTCAAAATGGCGGAAATGACGTCAATATTCATAATGACGGCCATTATATTATCCTAATGGTAGGCCTAAAGGTTATAACCTTAGCGGATTAGGGCGGCTTGTCGATGGGGAATTTAAGAAGTTTTAGTGACATTTTCTGCCTCTGACATTTTTTGTGAAATAAAACAGTACATTTCACCTCAAAAAGGAAAACTTTTAATTTTCAGATCATTTTGAGATTTTTCAGCAGAAATATTTCTTCAAATACTGGAAATTTTTTCGAATTGTTGGCAAATTTTGAAGGATAAGTTCAAAGGTCAAGGTCAATGCCATCCAAGATGGCCGCCGTGACGTCCCAATCCAAAATGGCGGTCGGCTACTCGGCTCCTTACACTGGAACCTGGGCCAGCTCCGACCAATATATATTACTGGCACGATTATTTCACTCCAGGCTAGACTCAACTTTCCTATATATAACAAAACCTTTTTAAAGAGTTCATTGGTCGATCACAAGGTCACATATTTGACTAGTTACACTTTATTCCTTGTTTATAACTGGCTTAGAATCGTCAAGAGCACCGTAGTCGAATCATCACCGCGAAGAAAAGGTGCGCACGTACTTCAAAATTCTGCTTTGCTACCCATGAATCCGAGAAATAATCGTGGCTATGGTGATTAAAAGTACCACACGTGCAGCGGAGCGTTGGGTCTACTTTTTTCCTGGGCGTTGTAATCCGCGCGAAGCCCGCTAGGGAACAGCGGAAAGAGAAAACACGCGAACGGCGGCCGAAGAAATAAGAAATAACACGGCCGGACAGTTTAAAACACTCGTTCGTCACCGATAAGTGATGTTCCGTCGGAACATTTATTTGGTCGGCGAGTCGGAGGGCGGACGCGCGCCAACACACACACACACACACTCACACTCACTCACTCACTCATACACACACGGGCCTGCGCTGTTTACCCGCGTCAACGCGAACATTTCCGAATCCACTTCCGACACTTATTAACGCTCGACGCCATACTTGAGCGATGATTGGACTCTCGGCAGGTTTTTTTTTTCTCATTGCCGAAGCATTCCGATACTGCTTCCATCTCATTCGTCTCTCACGACAGTTTAACTTCGCGATACGCTAAACTTTCAAGTAAGTGTACCTTTAGACTACGTTTCCGATTAAAAGTTCACGTGGAAAACTCTGAACCAATGGAAAACCCTTGAACACAGAATTATAGAAACACCGTAAACCTAGTTGAGAGATCTAAAACCTTCGGCAGTTATATACGAGGAGTACAAAGTTAGATCTGAAGGAAATAAAGTGATACCGTTACGAAAACACTGCATCATTATTTTCTGGTAATATTATTTGTCCAGGGATTAAGTATTAAGTACTGTATACCTTTACAAACGATTCCCTTGGAACCCAGTTGTTAAGAAATAGTTTGTAATACTACAAGAAAGATAAAGTAACTTTGTACAAAACATGGTTATGGTTATTTTTGTGTTTATGAAACAATTTTTCTAGATAATACTGAGTATTTCTTACGAAAATTTGAGCATGATTTTGTGTTTTAATTTATGTTTCATTCAAGCATAATTGTTTAAACCATGGGAAAGACAATAGAATATTTAAAAAAAATACTTAGGCCCTATTATGTTTTACCGTGCTCATTAATGTGCGCAGTTAATACTGGAAAACTATTCAGGGAACGGCTTACAAATAACTTTAACTTAGGTAGCTACTGGGACAACACAAAGCATAAATGCCCGAGTAAGAATCCGAAACCAGTATTACTGTGAACGCTACTGTGTAAAGATACAGTTCTTTTTATTTAAATGTAAAAATTTACAAATATCTGTAATTTTACATGAATATTTCTGTTTCATTTACAAAAAAAAATACAGCGTATAACAAGCCAATTTACAGGCAATAACAAGGTCAATTTCTTTTAGGTAACCACTTCTCCTTGTTTATAGCTGATTGCCTGGCTACGGGCCGTCATCAACAGATACTCAAGACTCAAGAGCACTAGTCCAATCATCAATGTGAACCAGGTGTAGGTATACTGTTATAAATTGCATTAAATTCACGGACGTTTCCACAAATTATTGAACGCAAATAAACGATGACTTATTCGTAATGCCAAATAATTGAATCATCGTACAAACTACGCCGAATTTCAACCTAAGAGTTGTAAGTTTTGTTCTAAACGAAGGTGGACGAAAGGAGAGTATTCTTGCTGTACACATAACTAGTTTTTTTTTTTTTTTATGTTTTCCTAAGATACCAAGAATATTCTTGGGCATTCATTCGTGTTCAAAACTAGGTGAACTCAGTGTACGAAAAACTTACGAAGACTCTGGATAATTGTAACAAGCTTTATTCGTAAACTGAAGGTGAAAATTTTTAACAGTGTATATGTGCTTCACGTTTACTTTGCTACCCAATGAATACGCGAAAGCAATGTGGCTCTGATGATGTGTGATTGGAAAAAGTGTCTCGCAGCAGGCTCAGCGACAGCTAATTTGCTTCAACATGATATATATATTTTTTGAAACATTTATTTTACGGGCCAAAGAAGATTTAAAATATAAATCCTCTACGGGTAACACCGCATCCAACTATTTTATGTAACCAGATCGAAAAAAAAATATAATGCACGGACTTATGCACATGGCGTTAGTTTCGTTTTAAATTATTTTCAAGTGAGGTGTCTCATAAATTATCTCATAATTTCTGATAAACCTATAGAAACAAATACTGTTAAAAAAAATTTAACTTCAATTTACCGACAATGAGATCAATTTATTTAAACATGAATTCAAAATAGAATTCTTGGTAAGTACATTAACAAACCTTTTAAAAACTGAGAACATCCTCCTTTTTTCCAGCGTTTGTTTAGAACGAAACATACAAACCCGAAATCCAAATACGGCGTGGTTTACAATAAGATTCAGTTTTTGAAATTATGAAGAACTTTTCCTTTATTTTAGGTTAATTATTCGTTGGAAAGTCCGTAAATTTACTGTACTTTCTAACAGAGTACATCGATGATGAAATTCAAGACATGGAAACTTGTATAAGCGATACTAAAGCCCAATTTCAAGTAAAGTTTAGCCCTTGGGGAGAGGAGAAGGTCTGTAGGAAACTTAATTATTTTGTACGATGTTTTCATCCTCATTTTTTTTCTAACCTGCCATGATATTTTTTTTTTTTTTTTTTTTTTTTGCTGGTGCATGCAATCTCATACACCAATATTTTCAAAGGTCAAGAGCTTGAAAAAAAAAATAAAAAAAAAACGAGAGCTGGATGGAGACGATTCGGGGAAAAAGAAAAGTGGAATGAAAACGGGAGAAGAGCACGAACGGAAGGAGAAAATAATTTCCCGAGTAAAGGCAATGCGTGAGCCAAGTTCCTGTCTCGCCAGAGTTCAAGTTCCAGACGCGGGCCAAAAACACTTTCGGCGCTACAGCAGCGCTGGTGGCAGTTGACGTGAAATATCGGCGGAATATTCCCACAAAACAATATAAAAAAACTCTTGGTTAAAATATATGACGAATGCAACTAAATTATTGAAAACATCCATGCCTCGGAAATGTTATAATATTTTCTTGTATAATCCGCTTCGTTAGAGACGCGAAAGTTAATGAACTTCGCTGAAACATTATAAAAAATTCATGTAAGCAAATATTTACATTTCTTAAATGTTTCTAAACAAATGTGTGCTTTATGGGAGCGAGAACATAATTGTTGGCTGTAATTGTTCGTTGAGTAATACACTACTCCAAAAAACTTTAAAAAAATTGGGATTGGCGTGGTTTTGGGAAAATCTAATTTTCATTTATTTATGAAAAAAAAAAAAAACACAAATACATTCTACTGCTAGTACTACACAAACGGTTAATTTAAAATTGTATAACACAGGATTCCAAGCTCTCGGTTTATGATAATATTTAAGTATTAATGGTTCACCGTTGAGCTTATCAAAACAAAAAAAATTAACGTTTATTAAACGATAAAATCATATATAAACAATTGAGTATTGTTTTATTACAATTTATTTAAAATAACGAGTAAAACACAAATATATAGAGGCATAACAACTCAGGATTTCGCCTGCCGAAGGCATTATTTGTGTTAGTGATGCAGAATTATTTAGTGCGATTCTCGCTGGTGTCCAAATGCTCTGAACAGGCGCGCAGTCTTCTTGTTGTGCATGGAGCAACTATGAGATTCCAATCGTAACCGTAACGTTATATGCGGATATAAAATAAAGTGTAGTGCCAATTTCCTTTAATGTTTTAATTAGTCTCTACGGGAGTTTCAAACTTAAGTATTATTCTGGAAAAAAAAAAGTTTTAAAATTAAATACGGAAACGGTACTAATTCTGACCTCAACTCGTCCTTAAAAGCTTTTTGAGAAGAGTTATTAAATCGCGTGATTTCTCCTGAAGCTCTGACCACCGCATGTGTGCCCAGGTAGGACCCTTAAGGGCACACAAACGGTGTGCACAGCTTTAGAAATAACCCACGCGGTTTAAAAACTTCTCAACACATCCGAGTGGAGTATAGTTCTGTTTCCATATTCAGTTTCTTAATGTTTATTTTTTGGAGAGTGCAAATGGCTGGAACGCGTGTTTTCTTAATACAATTTTGGACGAGAAACCCCCGGTTAAGATTCTTGAAAGCACCCAAGGGCCTCGGAACACAGCTTTTCCTTCAACTCTCCGCCGGCTAGTGCTGTGGCAACCGTTGAGAAGACCGCGCGCCAGTCCACGCAGCGCAGACACACCCCGACTAGGAGACAAGGTTGCGAGGCGACAGTTGCGGGGGTGAGAGGGTCGCTTGTCGCCCTGCGGACAGGGTGTTGGAAGCGAACCCGCGACCCGCCGTGGCCGTCCTCCGGACGAGGGTCGTGTTTCCGCGGATATCGAGGGAGCGGTCTTGCCGAGCATCTCACCTCGGTAACGAGCCAATTCGAGTGTTCTCACTTCGCAAATACACTTATAATACGAAACTCGGACACGAAATTTGACGAATAATTCTTTAAAATAATGCCTAGCGTGATAAATATAAGCAAACTGTGTTTCAACTACATTTCTGGACGCGAATCATACGTAGTTTTCGCACCCGCCACTAGCATTCGCTGCCGGAGCAACTACGTCGACTATCGAAATTTTAAACTATATAATGAAACAACTCCGATAAAAGCGAAAAAGATTTTATATATATACCAAACCCCAGCTTCAATCCTGATTGTCAAAAATAAACTACATTAAAATAATGTCCATCTTGTTAAAATTCATTTCACAGTTAATATTACAAAGTTTCCCTCTGCAAGTTTTTGTGAACATTGGTTTGCGCCATCCGTTAGAGATGGCAACACCGTGGTTGTTTCACATTTCCGTTCCATACGACTTCCGTTCCATTCACGAAATTACTCCCACGAAATGCCGTATACCGAGAACTACGATGTTACTCATCAAAACTTACTACTGTGTATTTCCCCAGTTTGATTGTCTAGTTCCTGGGCATTCAAACAATATCATCGGAATCACAAAAGCGCGGCGGACGCAAGATATTTGAAAACATTCACTTAATTGAGAACAGCGTGCTTGTAATGTTACAAGGGAATCGATTGTTTACAGTTAGAGTCGATCGTGTTTTTTTAATTTTTGTGTTGTGGTGATCTATAGGATAGGATTTTAATGTAATGCTTGAAGCTAGACTAGCATACCCTCTGGTTTGCCATTCACTAACACAAAAATAAATAAATAAATTTTATACCTATTGAATTTTCATCTCGCGTTCGGTTTTTTTTTTAAATTTAGCCATGGTTTATAGACGTTAAATTAGCTTATCATAAGCAAGCAAAGCATAGAAAACATATCGTTCTGAGTTGTTTAGCTTGACTGAGAAATACCCCCGATAGGAACATGCTCGGAATACATTAACATTTGCTGAGTCAAACACATTCCAATGAAACAGTTCGAAGTGCATTAAGACCCAAGATGGAAAGTACATGATATTTATTCTAAGTACGATAATGTGCAAATAATTCAACGAGGAATTGATACAACTACCCAAACTAATGGTCTAGCTGACGGCAAACAGGCGTACGATACAATCCGCAATGTTGGCTCCAAAATAAATTGAGGCGCCAGTAAGCCCAGGTGTTCCGAGCCAGCATTATGGCCGCCTACATAGTTAAACAAGCACTGCTTCCACGTATAACCTCTTTGCTGGCGACCCTGTTGCCTAAGTGGCTACGGCGTTATTTTCGAATCAATAGCTGCTGATTAAAGTGGTGCGTTTTATATTTACGTTCCACACGGTTAAACTCGTAGACTTTTAAAATGTCCGAACTTAAATAAAAATGAAAAAAAAAATTATATATATATATATATATATATATAGTGCAATCTTTTTTGCATAATTAGCTGGCAAAGTTGAATTTTTAACATTTTTTTTGCAGTATGGATAAGGAGAACTAAATGTAATAAATAAAATAACTGAAAATGTTTGGGTTTAAAAACCATGCTGGTGATTACTGCGTGGTATGGTTTTAATTATTTTTGAAAAATGTATTTAATTTTATTCAGCCCTTTAAAATCATTAAAAATTTGAAGATTTTAAAAGGTTACGTAAAATTAATTCTTTTTTCCTGAAACAAATTAAACCATATCAAAAAGAAGTAAGTAAAATTCAACCTAAAAGGTTCCACTTTTATATTCCACTTCATTATCCTCATCCATACTGCACGAGAACGTTAAAAATGCAAATCTGCCGGCTAATTATGCAAAAAAAACTATGCGATATATATTTTTTTATCGTAAAAATTTAACCACTCAAAAAGTTGGCAAGTTAAACAGTGTGGAACGTCAATATAAACTAATGACCTGGAACGGGGGCATCCCCCTTAAATCACGGCGAAAAACACTTAAGGACAAATATTCTGAATTCTGAATTATTTTGTTTCTATAATTTCGTGGATTTGCTCTTGATTTAAAATAAAATTCTAACAAAATTATTGTCAATAAGTGCTAAGTTAATGGTTTTGAGAACCTTAAAGACCAATTTATATATTTCAATCCAAATTCAATGTGAGAACATGAAATAAGAATTGAATTGACTCTATGTAGTCTTTGACAAAAAAACTCTTTATTTTATAGAATCAGTCACAAACCAATCAGAAAAACTGGTTTTACCACAGTAAAATAACCTGAGACTTAGGGCAATTTATGAAATTAATTTTTTTCTAAAAATAAGGATTATCTACTAAAACAAAGCAAGAGTTTTACGATGAATGACTACATCCGAACGGTTAATTGAAAACTTCATACCACAAGATTCCATTGAAATATATATTTGGCCTTTAATATTTAAAGACCATTTAATAATCACTTGTTAAATTGATAAAACCCTTAATAAAACAAATTACGGTAGTTGTACAAGGGATTTATTCTGTGTCATGAGAGAAAACGCGAGATTATAGAAATAAAATAATCAAGGAAACTATCACCTAAATGCAAGCACGAGCGAGATTTTTTTGTATTAAACAGCGGCATTACATCTGGAGGAATAGAGTTCGTATATCGATACATCCATCTCGAAATCATTCCCGGCGAAAGTGATGGTTTCTTAGGTAATTGACCCTTATTTCTTATACAGTTGAAATCGAAGTTTCATGATGTAATTTTTGAAACTCAAATTTATTTTGGCTAAAGTACAATTTCGCACTACAAAAACAGTCAACTGCTTACTTTATTTTAATGGTTTACGTCAAATTACAACTGGATATGTTACACTGAACGACTGCTCCCGGGAGCAATGTTTCTTAACGATTTATACGTATTTTCACAATCAAATATAATTGGGTAATTATATATCATTGCATCAAAAACTCAACCAATTCCTTACTTTCTTTTAATAGTTAAGTTAAAATACAATTGGATATGTTGTACAGAAGAACTGCTCCCGGGGGCAATGTACATCAAAGTTTTATGCATGCTTTAAAAATTAAAAAAAAATATAATTATACAACTTTGCATCACAAAAAATCAAAATTACTTTTATTATATTTTGATATTTTATGTTAAAATACAACTGGATAATCAATGAGGAACAATTACCGAGGTCACTGTCTCACTCCAATGACCTCGCTGAATAAAAGACGTAAAATAATTATTATTTTAATATAAATGTATAATTACACAACTTTAAGAATAATAATTTCAAACGTCTTCAAAACAACTAAACGTACGGCATTACTACTGTCAATATTAAAATGTAAACTTTATTTCCTAACTTGCCTCACAGTCACAGACCATTACAAAGTGATTTGAAAAGTATCCACTACAGTAAAAATGCATATATTAATAAATTCGAGTTTAACTTACTGTCGAAATTCAGACCATTCGATACGGATGAGTGATGAAACGGTAGATGTATTTAACCAACTTGAACCAACATATAAATAATCACAATACTGAACTTAAAAGTAAAAGGCTTTTGTTGATTTACTATTTTAAATTTTGTATCGTGGAAAATATGCTTATTATTACGTTTTTTTTCATGACTTTAGTCAACCCACATACAATTTAAAACGTGATCTGTCGGTCTTTTTTTTAGAAACGATTCCTTTAAAGATCGTACAGGGATGGATACATTCAATTTTGAACTGCCATATTAATGAACGTCACTCATTACACGGTATGGTTCAGCCATCTTCAACCCGAAATTCTATATCATATTGCAAGAAATACCAATAATCGGAGCGAGGTTAACTTTAAACTATTAAATTGTTTTCGCGCCTAAAAAAAGCCAATATTATCCGAGTAAAATGTATTTTTTTTTTAAAAAGTATACCAAAAATTTATTTTGTGTGTTAAAAATATTAAGTGACGTTTACAGTTTACGTAGTTGGTGCATATCAAACGAAATTTACAATACAAAAAACAACAACAATATTCAGAGCATGTAAGAAAGGAATAGGATCAATAATGGAGATAGTTGTACTTGCAAAGTTATTTATTTTGGCGTTATGTAAAGTTGATAGAGGAAGCCCATGACCGGGTGGGATGGGGGAGGGGGGTGCACGACCCGAAAATTTTAGGCGTGGGATTTTAACTCAGACAAGTCATCCTTGGATATGGTGCTCGTACGTTGTACCTACACTGCACACTTTGGCCTATATGCATGCCATAAGCGGACAAATTTAAAAATTAACAGAAAGTTAAGACCGTTTCACGGTCACGATTTTGCAACAGCGAGCGGGCACCCCTCAGTGAGGGGCTTATTTATTTCCAGGGGAGAGGTGAGGGACGCCTGCTTACCCCTCCCCACAAGGTGAATTTTCAATAATAACAAACAACTGTTGAAACCAAATGGCGTATTTTTTTGTTCTGTCATCCACTATACCTAATAACAATTGTTAACACCCGTATAGGAGACCGGACAAAGAAAGAAAACACTATTTTGGTATGGCACTATAACTTAAGCTTACGTTAAATTGATAATTAGTAGCTTTGGGAAAATACAGTGGACATAGCTGCAGGTAAAGTTGACCAAAGTCTATACTGCTCCTTATAAGTTCTGCGGTTCCTTGCCCAGGGTGCAGCCCGGTTCTTGGTGAGAAAAATCTTGGAGAATTACAAAATTATGAAAAAATAATATTTAATAAGCATAACTTATAAACATAAGTGGTTTCCGAATACGCTTAAAGAATCTTTACATAACCACCAAGGCAGAGGGATTTACGCCCCATGGTTGTGATCATTCTCAAGAATTAATCCAGCACTGAACGCGAATGACTTCACAGGATAATCTGTTCGTAGCAGCCAGTAACTGCTGACTTGGAAGAATCCCGTTAAATCTATATAGTATAAAAATGGTTGGAATAGAGGTGGAATCTTTTGGTTCGTGTCCCTCCCCTCGTCACACTCCACGAACCTCGCGCGCGCCACTGGCTGGGTCCCTGGGGGCCGCGGGGGCGGAGACCCTCGATCCGCGAGGCCGCCCGGGGGAGCGGAGCTCGTTCCCGCGGAAGACGGCGGCGGCCCGGTCCACAGGGAACCCAGACTCGTTACGAGCCCGAGCCCCACAGGGAGCACAGGGAAGATGGGATCGATCCCGCGCCGCTCCTACACTGATTTTCCCGCGCCGGTCCTGCACTGATTTTTTTAAATTTTTTTTTTTAAATGGAACAGAAATATTCGTGTAAAATTACGCGTGTTTGTAAAAATTTTATCCTACACGAAAAAAAACAAACTCATATCATTACAAAATAAAAGTGTTCGGAGTAGCACTGGGCATTTTATGCTTTATGTGGTCCCAGTACCTCCAATAGTTAAAATTATTTGTGAACCGTTCCCTGAATAACTTACTAGTTTCAGCTGCGCACATTAATACGCATGATAAAACAAATTGTCAAATTATTGAATATTAGACTATATTTTCCATGTTTTTTTTTATTTTTAAGTATTCATGAATGATACATCAATTAAAATATAAAATTATGCGCCAATTTTCGTAAGAAATACTCAGTATTCTTTCGAAAAACGTATTTCGTATAAGTAAAAATAACCAGAGTCGTGTGTTAGTAAAAAGTTACAATATCTTTCTTGAAGTATTACAGACTATTTTTTGGCAACTAGATCCTAAAGGAATCTTTTATTTCTGCCATTATTCCAAGACAAAAAAAAATGTTTTAGATGTTAAAAATGCTACTCCTGTACACAAAATGTATTCCTAGTGCACGATAAGACACTGCCAGACCCTTATTTTTAGGGAACGGATTTTCGTGTCCTATCCGTTGCCGATCTGTTCCCCAAACTTCCACGCATGCGCAGAGCTCACTTTTTCGTTGATTTCGTCAAGTTGGCGGACCCGCGTCTGGCGCCATAACTCGAATACAGTCACTTTGTGATCATCGGGGGACGTACCAAGCGTGTTCGTGTGCCACATGAAACTTCATGATAGCGAAACTATCCTGTAATACATTTTGTACACTTTAATGGTTATAACAGAAACAACAGCAACTTATAAAGTACTTTGAGAAAATTAGAAAGAAGTTTTTTTTGTGCGATGGTGCTGCTATCTCTAGTATTTTTTCCGCAACAATTGTATTTATGATTGCGAAAAGTTCGCTAGAATGCGTTGGAACCAGTTTCTAGCCTCGCGCAGGGCACCGTTTATTACAACTGTCGCTGATTTGTTTCCTTACCGGTATTCAATTTTGACACGTTCTGGAATATGGCCCGAGAGTTAGGTTACGGTTGTATCCCAACAAGGCGGTGCTTATTCGCTGCCTTACCCGAACGTCTGGGAAGGTGCAGGGCTTGCACTGACGCATGCGCAAATTACACGCAACTGTAAAGGGGCTTACACTGATGCAGAAGGATATGGGATATATATATATATATATATATATATATATATATATATATAAATATATATATATATGAGTGTGTGTGTGTGTTTGTGTGTCCACAGAGTGGTCTAGTATTGACAGAAAAAAAGTCACTGAAAAATTAATTTATCTTGACCCCAAATTATTTACTAAGGTGTAATTTTTTTTCCTTCAGTGCAATGGCTATTTCAATGAGACGCGAGGGGCGAGAAAAAAAAAGAAATAACCTTCTACTTTCGATGAATTTATAATAATTACCTCCTCTGTAGTTACTAGTCGCCTGAACGCGCAGTTATACCTTGCACCCCCCCCTTCTCTTCACAAAAAGAGGTTACGCCCCTGGGGAAGAAGAAAAAGGTAATCTACCGTGTTTCCCGAAAGGCGTCGTAAAGAAGGGATTCCCAGGAACAGGCAGGACGCAAACAGGCACGTATTATGGAGGGGGAGGTGGGGCGGTGGAGGGTCTGTCCGGGCGCAGGTGCTCTTCTGACGAAATGAGAGCCTCGAGTAGCAGCCCCCTGAAGCCCCTTCCCCCCCCCCCCCCTCTTAAAAACTTCTTTCCATCAGCGGTATTGACCCAGGCGCCGTGCGTTTTCCCAGCAGGAGTGGCCACTCTACGCTATTGAACTTCCGAAATATATCCTATATTTCTTATCCATCGATGGTTGATACAGAGAGAAAAAAAGAAAGGAAGGTGGCGGGGGATTTCACAGGAATGAACGTGTGTGCATTCGGTGATAGGCATATATCTCCAAGAAATACCAACTACTGCAGTCTTTACCATAGTGCGACTTCCATCAAATTTCTACCTAGTCTCTCGTTTTATGGTCCCCGGGCACTAAAACCTTCATCAACTCAAACGTACACACATCTTTCACTTTTTTTTATGGACACGATAACTGTCGTTACTTCCCAGGCTGATGAATGAACACAGAGATGGAAAATCTCGGCCGAGTTCGTTATAAGTAGGGCAAAATCGAACCAAGGGGGTAGAAAGAGGGATTTTTTTTAATCACTACAAATCCCTTAATAAGGAAGATGTCAGTAAATTCTTTTAGTGATGTGTTAAATCCCAATTTTCTCCAATTCGAATCCCAAAGAGTATTTCGAATATACCCCTCGAATCCGAATCTATGTTTCAAGGGTTCAAAATAAAATAATGTACGAGAAATGAAATTCAACTATGTTCTTGAAACTTTTAACCCTTTAAATGTTTCATTCATATACTAAGTTTACAGAATCAATACATATTGTAATTTTATTTATATAATTACACGTTAAAAGTACAATATCTTGGAGAACGGTAACATGATAGGTATGAAGAAAAAAATAGACAGTAAACTTCAGAGACAGAATTTTTTAATTTACTTTATTTCCAATAATATTTCCCTTCGAATATTTTCCCTCGAATATCGAATAATTAGAAAACTAAGAATTCTATGTTATTTGAGGATTTGATGAATTGATTGGCCCATCCATACCTTTTATAGAACATATTGTAAATAGGGCCACTATGAGACATCTAGTTAGCCATAGACCTCTGTCACATGCCATATGAATATTAACATTCAAGTTAATTTTGAAAAATAAAACCTAAATTTATTATGATCATGTAATAACATATATGGATACTAAACAATTTGGTTTATTTCTGTATCAATGTTTCCAGTATTATGTGAGGTAAAGATGATTACGAAAAGTTAAAAAAATCCAAAAAAATGAACAGTAAAAATATGTTTTACAATTTTTGAAAGATACAGGAAAAATACAATTATATAAAGACCTATTTTAATACCTCAATCGCATTAGTATTAATTGAGCTATCACGAACAATATACGAGTTAATAATTATTTTAGTCAAAAATGGAAGCACATATATTGTTAATTTGGAGAGTATACAGTGGAAGGAAAATATTGTTCCAGGGTTTTTTCCCCATGTATTTTGCAAAACGTACATGAATATTTGTTTAAAGGGTAATTTTGTTTGGATGTCTGATTTTGCGAATTGTTCTTATACTTCTCAGACTGTTGAAAAAAAAAATGCTACTGAAATACACCCAGTGGTTTAGAATACATAAATTATTCTATGATTATAATTAATCTCTACGAAACTAAATATCAAGTTTCAAAATTCTATATATGGCTAAAATATTCATGAAAAACTTACCTATAAAATTTTAAACAAGGAAACAATTAATGAAAAAAAGTTAGCGGTCTTAATCAGTTTTTAAGGACTGTACCTATGTAATCAACTGCCAGAATGAGTGTCACACTAATACGGGAAAACTAATGACCTTTGGTTAATAAAGAGGAGTAGAAGCCGCGAAAAATTGTTAAGAACAGGCGTTAACGTTTTAATTATCTTGTATCACACGGTTAAAGATGGGAGAAACATACATAGATGCTGTCTAGTCTTCTGGCCTAGCAGTGTTAACTACTATATACATAATTTTATATATATACATATATATATATAATAATGGAGCAATCAAAGCTATAATTGTCATCAAATCCTTAGTATTCGAAGGATCAGATTATTTAACTAAAATATATATTTTTTTTATTTTAAAAGAAAATAAAGTAAATAAAAATATTCTACACTGATAATCTGTGAAGTTTACTAATGTAATATTTTCTTAATTTTCCAATATTCTGTACTTTTAACCTGTAGTTACATAAATAAAATTACAATATGTATTGATTCTGTAAACTTAATTAGTGAAACAACAATGTCAAGGGTATAATGTTTCAACACCTTAGTTAACATTGTTACGAGCGCAAGAGACACTACCGCGATGCGCGCCAGGTTCGGAGCTGGCTGGCGGCCACGCACGGCCACTGACGTCACGCACCGTCCACTGACGTAGGGCATGCCACGCGTGCCTGGCCGGATTACAAGGGTCCTCGCTACCCGACCGTATCCGCTCCCCGGACACCGGCTATTGTCGCCTTTAGCGGCCTGGGAATTCCGGGCTTACAGAGGCCGCCGCGAGGAGTGGCGTGAATAAGCGTCGCTGTTCTGGGTGTTTCGGGCTTCCGGTCGGCCCAGGATGACGTGACATATCATAGCCGCTCTCGTCCATTCGATAAGGACGCCATGAGTATATATTGCATACCGATTTTTTAATTTTTTTCTGTACAATTTTGCCCAATACATTATGGGCCTTTTTAATTCTTTAATGCACCTTATTTAACACTCAATTTGACCGTTTTCGTAAAAATAACATTAGAAAATATTAATACTAAATAAATATTGATATTTTGTCATCTGATATGTAGAATTCTCCACCACAGTTATAAATAAACAGAATTGATAAAAAAGAGACGTCATTAACATAAAACGTTTTCCATTTACAATATCAACCGAAATATATAATTATGAAATCTTGTTACAATCGTCGCAACTGTTTTGTCATAGGAAACCTACGATGTTCTCCGGTGTCGTTGTCGTTGTGTTTCCCTTGATACCTGTTTAGGTCCATCGTTGGGTTCATCTGTTTGACATCAGCTGATTTAGGCTAGTTTTCTGTGGGTTTAGTTTTCACTTTTTTTTTACTTCTTATTTTGCATTTATGAATTCTTTCCAAGACAAACGGTGCAAAACTGCAATGGCGTATGTCCAAGAATTTGTGTCTACGCCCTGCAGAGTGTACACCCCCCCGGTCACAGCCGGGGTCTACCTGCCTCCACACACACGCACATATTAGTAGAGGGGAGGGGGTTGGTAAGTATCGGGCGGCGGAAACCAATCCATTGCCGCGGTCCGGTATCGATTACGGCCTCACGGTCACGAACCACGCAACGGCAATACATGGGAGAGAGAGAGAGAGAGAGAGAGAGAGAGAGAGAGAGAGAGAGAGAGAGAGAGAGAGAGAGAGAGAGAGAGAGAATTGTGAGCGAGTTTTCCAGTAACATCTAACCTCGGTAACGAGAAAATTCGTGTGTTCTCGTGTTGCAAATGCACTTATAATACGAAATTCGAAACACGAAATTTAACGTAGAATTCTTCGAAATAATGCCGAGCGTGATAAATATACGTAAATTGTTTTTTTTTTTCAACTACATTTCTGAACGCGAATCACAGGTAGTTTCCATAACCGCAGCTAGAATTCGCTGCCGGAGCAGCTACGTCGACTATCATATCATTCCATTTGCAGGCCGAAATTTTAAACGGCGGTGATCAAAAGAAAAGAATATTAAAAAATATATATTAATAACCTCGCTTGGGACCTGATTTTCAGCTAAAAATTATTATAATGTTTCCTTAAACAGTAAATACTAAATGGTTTCCCTTTGACTTTGTACTTTGACTCGCAACATAAAACTTCACTGTATTTTTTTTTTGTAAATGGAACAGAAATATTTGTGTAGAATTATAGATAAATTTGTACATTTACATGAACTATACTATATCTACTACAAAATAATGTTCGCAGTAATAATGGGTTTGGATTCTTTCGTTCCATTAACTCCAATAGTTAAAGTTACTTGTAAACCATTCCTTGAATAGCTTCCCAGTATTAACTGCGTATATCAATACACCCGGTAAAATAAAATAAAGTCTAATTATTGAATATTTGATTATCTTTTCCACGATTAAAAAATTATGCTTGAATAAAAAATGAATTAAAATGTAAAATTATGGGCCATTTTTCGTAAGAAATACTATGTATTATCTCGAAAAAACTATTTCATATAAGCAAAAAAAAAAACCATAGCCATGGGTTGTACAAAGTTACAGTATCTCTATTGTAGTATTATTGCAAACCAACTTTTGTAAACGAATAGATTTTTTTTCTGTGTTGCGCCCCATTCACGAAATCAGTCCTGCCAATGCTGTATACCGAGAGCTAAGATATTACACATCAAAAATGTACACCTACCTAGCACAGAACCACGAGCAAAGTCGGGGTTGTACACTGCGCCATTCTGCTGCTGGTTGAAAAATGAAAGGCCTGTCGCGAGAAATGTAAGCATTCGGAAATTCCGACGCATATTTCTAGGTTTTAATTTAATATTCGTGCACTCACAATAACTTACACGATCAAGAGTATATTTCAATAACAGTTTACTAAACAATTTTGAGCAGATATTTGACGAAAAAAAGAAGTAATCCTGGTTGAAAATATTTTAAGGCGTTATAAGGGCAAGTAGGCCCTGCCATCTTGTTTTTTTTTTATCTTCTTGTTATAATTCTAAATTTGAACTATTTATACCAATGTTTGGTAGGTCAAGGCATAATTCATATCTCTCGGACCTTCTATACCTTGTTGTAACCACGTATTTACTAACAGGCACTAGTCTGTACGCGCCACAAGGAAATAACTTATTTAACGCGGGCGACTACAACTGCCATGATAACCACATCAGTTAACAAGTGTCAACTTCAACAAGTAGCCAAAGCTAAGTCCTATGCCATAAAGTGTAAAAAAAAAATCACGGAAGCTTTATTGCAAACGGCATCAAAATATTTTAAATTGCAAGATGGCGAGGCCTAATCCCTTTTTAGGTTTTATAACTCAGTAAGTGAAGGATCATTTGTGCTTTCGACAGAATTTTTGTTTTTGCTTAACGCCTAGTCGACAGAAGGTCATCAGAGGCAGGTACACAGAACAACACAAATCTGGGAAATCGGGCCACAGCGGGGAACCGTTTCAGCATTCGCCTGTAGTGATCTCGAGAGACCTGTGGATCAGACCGAGATTCGAATCCTGGGACATCCCGAATTTATATCCAGTAAACTACTACCGTGTCACTTCGCTCCGTATCTGGACTGTAGATGTAGCGAGAAGGTAGAAAACGACGAGCATATTTTATAGAGGATGTATAGTGTGTGATAGTTATTGTCCGGAGCAGGAAAAAAGAGAGGGGTGGGGTTCATTATAATATACTACGCGCAAGACAGGAAGGAATGAAGATTTGTGTCACAAAAGCCCTAAAGACTGATGACTTCTCAACAATTAAAACTACTACAACAACACAGTTTTGAAAAGTGACATAAAATTACTACATTCTAAAAACGTTTCTTTTTATATTCATAATCACGTAATGAAAATACTTACACTATACAACTATTTTTAATTTAATTTTTAATTAGGAAAAGGTCACATGCATTTTTGGTGTACCATATTTATAAAATAAATCTCCAATACTATTGTAGATGTCAACACCTTCTATTACATGTTCAGTAATGAAAACAAAAATTCCTTACAGTGCACATATGTTCTAAAACAGGGCGGTACTCAAAGGAATAAAACATTAACTATTATACATGTTAATAGTAGTACAAATCACTGAACAGTAAACACTTTAGCATTAACACATAGTTTTGGAATAGTTAACCAAATTTCAATACCAATGAACCAAACACATTAACAAAAATTGTAGAGACGACAGCAAATGATATTTGGTAAATTTAAATGAAAGAATACCAATTGTATCCGTTACCATAGTGCGTATTACGAGAATTTTTAATATAGTTTTCTTTTGTTTCATGGTCCATATACTCAAAAAACTATCGTCAACTCAAAAGTTTATATACGAAGGACGTTCCGAAAGTAAGTTTCGTTTTTATTTTCACACGGAAACTTTATAACAAAAATAAATAAATAAATACACCATGGCTTATACACTCAACAACTTGCACTATTTTTCGACATAGTCGCCACCGACATTCGTGCAATCAGTTTGAAGAAACCACTCTGGTAAAACTCGGTGGCCTGATGCGATGCAAGGAATTATAGATCAAAGAGAGTCACACCTTTCGCGTCCCAGAGCAATGTGGCCATAACCTTTCCGGCGGAGGGTGACGCTTTAAATGTTTTCTTCACTGGTGAACTGGGATGCTTCCATTGTCATTAAGGCGGCCTTGGTTTCTGGGGTGAAGCAGTGCACCCATGTCTCATCACTAGAGACCGGAAAAATTCGCGGGTTCATTTCGTGATATGCTAAAATTCAAATAATTATACCGTTGTGCTGCTTCTGCTATTGGTTCACTGTTAATATGTAGGACTCTTGGCCAATTAGAGACATTCAATCAAAGAGGTATCCAACCACAAGTTACCCACTTGAGAACGCCTCATAATTCAGTACCCAATGAACGGGCGCCGTTTGCCCAAGTAGGCAGAGGATCGTGGAATCTATCCTGGAGGTCATTGAACTCGCGAATTTTTCCAGTCTCTACTCATCACCTATTGATAGGGACCGGAAAAATTCGCGGATTCAATGACCTCTAGGATAGCCTCCATTATCCTCTGCATTTCTCAAGTAAACACGCGTTCATTGGGTACTAAATTGTGAGGCGTCTCCACTGGGTAGCTTGTGATTCGACGCTTCTTTGGTCGATAGTCTCTCATTGGCCCAGAGAGCTCCAGTTAAACTGCGAGCCAATAGCAGAACCAGCAGAATTGTACACATTTTTGAATTTCAGCCTATCACGAAATGAATTCGCGAATTTTTCCGGTCTCTACCTATTGATGATTCTGAACACGAACCCAATTCCCTCTCGCGCGCGCGTACCGCATCACGTTATCGAGGCTGATCCCCGTCCTTGCACTCTTGTGATCCGGGGTCAGGTTTAGTCGGCACCCATCTCGCAGACACTTTTCGGTATAACCCAACACATCACGGAGCGGGTGATGGGCCTGTGGGCACGAACAATGCGCAGTGTGGATGCCACGTCTGACGCCGTTTAGCGCCTGTCCGCTAACACCACGTCCTGTACATGTTGTTTTCATTCGTGGATGTGGAGGGACGCCCATTTCGACCTCCATCCTCCACACTCTACCTTCCTTCGCTGGACACGCAACACCAGCGATCAACCACTTGACGAGACACGACCACTTCACCATACACGGTCACCACGTACCCATTCATACCGGATAACAGCTCGCACTTCCACTGGCGACCACGTGGTCAGCACACGCCTGTCTGCCATCGCGATTTGTACTCGAATAACCCCGGGGCACGCCGGTCTGCTGCTACTCTCTCTTCTTCGGCGCTCTGCGCACGCGTCATTACTCCTCCGCTGACGCTGCTTCCGTCCTTGAACCAGCAACGGGTGTGGATTCTTATGGCGATTGTTTGTTCCACCTGGTGTATCATCTGCTGTTTCTAAAAAATGACGAAACTTACTTTCGGATCGTCCCTCGTGTGTGTTTGTGTGTATATATATATGTATGTATATATATGCATATATACATATTTACATACATCTGGACACGTTAACTGCCGTAACTATGATATTTTGAGTCCCAGGAATGTTACCTCAGGCTGAAACATGAAGCACTTCTTAGGACTAAAGTTGTGAACGGCGAAGCATGTCAAAACACATCTGGAGATTTCGCAAATGTTCCTTTACCGTATTTTCCACCACAATAATGCAATCCAGGAATACTAGGCATGTTTTCCAAGTCAAGCCTGCAGCACAAGTTTCATCAATCTTTTTAAAAGTTGAAGGAGCATTACATAACCTGAACTGCAACACACGGCCAGTTCAAGTGCGGTAGCCCTCTCTTCCTTGCCCCAGCCATTCTCTTTCCTTAACGAAGGAACGGATATTGGCAGCTGCCTCGAACTGTCGCCTGTAGACAGCCCCAACTGATACATATCATACAATTAGTAATGGGCTAAAAATAGACCTAAAGGGTAGAAAACGGGGAAGGTTTTTTTGAAAACAGAAAAATCGCTATAACTCCCTCAATATGTCAAATGTTGCATCCGTACGTAGTTTATATTACGTTAGAGTAATACCAAACAATTTCGTCAAAACTTTTCAACCATAACGACAAAGGTAGAAAAAAAGGGGTTGGAGGACAAAGAATTCATAACTACCTTCGTTTCACAACGTAAAATCAATTCAAATTATTTGTAAACTTTAGGAACCATCAAGTTATTTTTGGTGCACTAAATCAAATCATTTAAAGCGATATCGGTTCTGGGTAAGAAATAAATTTCTGTTAGTTAAAGGCTTTAATGTACGTCTCTCGAATTGAAATGCAATATACTTCTGGGTCCGGAGAGGCTAGGCTTGCTATCAGGTGGAAACGGCGGGGTAGAAGATGAGAGGGGTAAATTCAATTTGCAGCAGCAGTGTCAGGAGCAAGTGAAACGGGGAATGATGAGGGGGGGGGGGGGAAGAGACGAAAGTGTGTGTAGGAGAGAGGGGGGGGGGGGAGGGTAGCTACTTTATTCCGGAGCCATACGCGGCTTACACGATAATGGAAGGGGCCGTGTATACATCCACCCTCAGGCGCGCAATGAAAGCCCCGAAAGGGGCCGAGGGTGGGTTGTTGAGGAAAAAAGGGTGGGTGGGGGTGGGTGGGTTGGGGTAGCGTCAATGCTCCGTGTAAGACAAACACAATTCGCGGCGACGACCGGGGGTAGGGGAGGGGGGACGGGACAGCATCGCCAAACAAAAACCCTCTTCGTCGAAACACCCCCATCGCGGTCTCGTCTGCTCCCGTATCGCGACGGCGGGCGGACATCGGGGGAAACAAAGGGCGACGCGGGCCTTTGCGAGCCGCTGTCCGGTCCATGAGCTCGATCAGCGCAGCTATACATACTACTGGAGGACTCGTCTCCGGAACAAGTCACAAAACACTCAGCGGAGGGAGAGAACAGCAACTCTGAATTTATAGCAACTGCGTCGGATAGACAGTAAAAAAAAAAAAAAAAAGAATAAAATAGGCACACCAATACATACAAGGTATTTATTACAATGCATAAAATATTTCGTAACCTTTTTTTTACCCCTTAATATAACAATGACTATTATAGATATCAGTCATTGACTTCATTAATACCTCTTAGGATGGATGGAGGAAAAAAAAATTTCCCTTTCGGCACATCCTCCAGGCGTAGGTGGATTTCGAAGTACTCAGTACCTATTTATTCTGGGATTATTTTGAAAACTTCTATAAACTTCTGGAACATTTTAAGAACTTAATTTAGACAACGTACATGACGTATTCATGTTCTCCAATATAACAATGATATTTACTCATTTCCCATGCAGCGAAAATATTACGAATGTTTCCAGCATTGAGGAGCTTAGAACGAATTTCAGATTGTATGCCAACTACGGTAATTTTTAAAAAAATTTTTTATCTTCAAACATTATTTTTCATACCTTGCACTAATAATATGGTCGTATAAAAATTTGCTTTACACCAAGGTTAAAGATAATATTTAAGGTGGTTTAAAATAAATTCGAACGAATTTGATACTAAGAAAGTTTTGAATTTTTTTAAATTTCAAACCCTGTTTTTACACTAATAATTCGATTCATCAAAATTGTTTCAGTCATTTTATATGAAGTTTAGGATTTATATAATAAATGGTAACGGATTTGATAGTATAGATATGTATTAAAATTAAAGCAATGTTTTTTTTACTTTAAAACCATGTTCCAGGATTTTATAAAAGTTTCCAAAATATTTAAAGAAGAAATAGGTACTTAGAAATTTACCTACGCCTGTATACTGTGCAGTAAAGGAGTTTATATTTTTATATTGATTTATTTACCACAGGCCTAATTCAAGTTAATTTACGATCATTGCATAAAATCGGCAACGAGTTTTCTTCTTGGTTTCGACGTTTTCCCGCCCAGAGAAAATTTTTATGGATATATTTTCACAATATGGCTTTGTTGAAACACAGTATAAAATTTGACGTAATGACTAAAGTTAAAAGTGAATTGGCTGCTACAATATTTTCCCCTGTGAAGTCATTGCGTTAAGTATTGAATACATTTTCGGGAATGACTATGTTGTGAATTTTGAAAATATTTTAATATGTGATCTCAACCTTAACGAAGGAACGGATATTTTATGTCTAGCTCTCACAGCCACATTTAAGTAAATATACGAAAATTCTGGATAATAGATAAAACGTAAGTTGGGAAATTTTAAACAGCATATTTAACCCCTTTAGTCACACTTTGTCAATTATTATTTTCTATTGTAACTTAACTATTTTTTTACAGTATGATTATAGTATTAATGTATAATTATTTTATAATCTTTATATATTATCGGATGTTGGTATGTATGTATGTATGTATGTATGACGTCGATAAACTCCGACACCGTTTGACCGAACGCCATGAAAGTTGGCACATCAAAGTGTTTTTTTCATGGAGAAGGTTTTTATGCTATCATTTTTTTGTAACTCGCCGCTAGATGGCACTGTAGCGCATCAACTTATAAACCATTCAACCGATCGCCATGGATAAAAAGAAAAAAAATAATAGGTCACAGACATACAAACAGCAATTGTGTGTCATTTCTTTATGTCCCCACGCTGTCATATAGCGCTATTCATTTTGCCTTAACTCGCGGACAATGTATCACCCTGTGTTCAGCTCGGGCAACGCCGAGTACTGCAGCTAGTCTCAGTACATAAATAAATATTGTTTAAAAAACTAAAGAAACATGCTTTTAAAGATTATCAAACTAAAAGTAAAAAATAATTTTAAAATTTAATTTATGACAATAGTATATACGCAATACTCGTATAAATGAGAAAAAAGCTTGAGGCGCTTTGTGCCATATTTTTTGTATATTAAGCGCCCCATGCTTTTTTCTCATTTATACTAGTATTGCTTATATAGTATTGTCATAAATTAAATTTTAAAATTATTTTTTACTTTTTAGTTTGATAATCTTTAAAAGCATGTTTCTTTAGTTTTTTAAACTATATTTATTTTTAACTTTTTAGTTTGATATTCTTTAAAAGCATGTTTTTTTTAGTTTTTAAACTATATTTATTTTTAACTTTTTAGTTTGATATTCTTTAAAATCATGTTTTTTTAGTTTTTTAAACTATATTTATGTATAATTATCATAGGGAAATGAGTTACCGACACTACCTATTACCATCTGAGATAACTATTTGGAGTTGCAACGTCACAAAGAAATGGTAAAGTCTCTCCGAATCATTTACAGTTAGATGTATGGATATAATCTTAGAATTTCCCGGGGAAAAAAAAAAACTTTTTTTTGTTCCGGCGTGGCCGGGAGTAGAACCCACAATCGCTGAACCCGACGTCACACAAGTCGCGCGCCTTAGACCGCTCGGCTAACGAACGTATTGAAATTGGTGGGACATTTTACAGTGATGAGTAACTCACGCTTAGTCCAAAGAGTTACAGACGGACAGACAAACATACAGGTGAAGCTAATATAAAGCATGTAAAATCAATTGCCGTGCGTTAATCTCGCTAAAACTAGAAAACGGCTCAACCGATTTGAGTGATTTTTTTTTGTTTTGTTGGCCTCATCACAGGGATGGTTAAGGAAAAAAAAACATTAGGAATTTTGTAGTTTTGTAAGGGAATTGCCACATTAAATTACTTTTGAATGTTTCTATGTTTGTCAGCTATGCGTTCCTAAACCACTGGTCCGATCTCGATGAAATTTTGCACACTTGACCTACGAAACACGTCGAAGGTCACTGTCTAGGTGAGATTACGATAACACCAACCCTTAAAGCAGAATTTAAGGTGGCGCGCGAGTCGTATGGATACTTACCTGTTAAGTATTGTATAGTCTTTCCTCTTTACTATAATCCGAATAATAATGGTGGGAGGGAGGGTGGGACAGAGGAAGATAAAGGAAGGGAGAGAGTGAGAAAGGGGTAGAGGGAGAGAGAGGGGGAGAGGAAGTGAGATAGAGTAACGTATAGAGAGCACTATACAGATATAGATATATAGAGTTACAAAGAGGTATAGAGATAGAGCGCGATATACATTGCAACGCATGCCGGGCATTAGTATATATATATATATATATATATATATATATATATAAAAATTGCAGTGCGTTAGTCTCGCAAACACTCGAAAATGGCTTGACCGGTTTGAATGTTTTTTTTTTTGTTCTCAATTCTGCGGTGGTTTAGGAAAAACCCAAAGAAACAGCCGAAATAATGAAAAATTCGAAATTAGTAATTTTGTATGGGAATTGCCACTTCCGATTACATTCAACAGATGGCGTACGAGGCGGACCTTTCTTTGACAGCTGCGCCATACATAGATAACTGTTTTTCCTCTATGCGTTTTTCATTCCGTGCGGTTGTGTGAAATCTATTACATTACATTTTTTTTTCGTTAAAGAAAGGTAGTGGATTTTGAGAAATGATTAGGTTAAAGCAAATTTAATTACATTTTGCGAAGATTCATTTTGATCAGCCATTCTATTAAGATAAATTGACTTTGGCAGGCTTAAACATAACCACAAATTAATTCGAATGTTTATGAGCAAAACCCGAGGAATAAGTTTGAGGTTATTAATAAGTTGTAAAGTTCTCAAGGTAAGTTTGACAGATGTCAGTGATTATGAAAACAATTCCGTGTTGTTTTACAGTGTTCATTACAATGCCAAGGAGAGGACGAGCTGACATAGGTGGTCGAAGTCGATTAAATGCGCGGCGAGCTACTTCACGTGCGAACCATATTGATGACCAGCGAGCGACGGATGATGAAAATAGTCGTAGCTATTGGTATGTCGTAATTACGTTCGATAGCGACTGAAAATAAACGACAAGCGAATAGATTCAGAATGCAACGAGTTCGTGCACATCAAACAGCACCAGAGCCATTACGCTCATTAAGTTTCTGGAACGGGAAGTGATTCTACCCATTTCCTGGCCAACATCCAACAATACAACAGTTGTTTCCAAAATGACGTCGTTCGGCGCAACGCATATTGTACGGGACAATTCTATGCCCACTTTCAATATTCAAGGACAAATATATCATTTAGTAGGAGCGCTGTTACCACCACCGAATATGGACCATCAATTCTTACAAATTTATTTCATGGACCATTCGGATGCGGAAGTTAATAGGCGTTGTGCTCTCAATCCGATAATGAAACGAGACACAACCACAACATCGTCATTAGGGTTCACAAACCACCTGCGGGTGAGCACGCAAGAAGGTTCAATTCACCAACAATCGACGAAGTGGCTGTTGTTATTGTCGGAGAAAATGTGCACTCTCGAGATATCGTGCTTCATCGTCGTAACAATGAATTGTTACGCGTTTCCGAAACGCACAGGACTTACGATGCGCTACAGTATGCATTGATCTTTTGGCAGGGCGAGGACGGATACCATTTCAACATCAAAATGGTTAATCAATTAACAGGCGCTGAAACCAATAAAAACGAAAGTGCTATGAATTTTTATTCATACATACTTATGATCCGCGAAGGTGAAATAAATCACATTTTGAAGTGTCGCCGTCCTTTCCATCAGTTCGCGGTTGACATGTATATCAAAATTGAGACTGAGCGATTGCCATATATTCCTTTGAACCAAAAGCAGCTACGATCTGAAGAATACATTCATCTTCGCGATGCGATTAATGCAACGTAACGGCGATGCAAACAACGTGGGAAGAATGACAATTTTGCCGGCCACTTACATTGGAAGCCCGCGCCACATAAAAGAGTAAGCGCAAGATCGATGTCGTATGTCAGACAATATGGCCGCCCAGACCTATTCATAACATTCACCTGTAACCCTCAATGGATCTAAATCAAGAAGGAACTGCTACCCAGCCAAACACCATTTGACAGACATGACATCACTGCTAGAGTTTTTTAAAAAAAATAAAATCTCTGGTGGATTTCATCATAAAGCACCTTGTGTTTGGCCAAGTTCATTGTTGGATGTACTCCGTTGAATGGCAAAAGCGTGGTCTACCTCATGGGCACATTTTGGTTTGGCTAGTTGACAAAATCAAGCCGGATGAAATCGATTCAGTCATCTCAGCCGAAATTCTTGATGGAACTATTGATCCGAAATTGTATGCAGTGGTGACTAAGAATATGATCCACGGACCTTACGAGGTTTTCAACGACTCGCCCTGTATGATCGATGGTAAGTGTTCCAAGCGATACCCGAAAGACCTGATTGCTGACACCATCACAGGCAATGACGGATACCCATTGTATCGTCGGCGATCAGTTGCGGACAATGGGCGATCTGAAGTTGTGCAGGTCAAAGGGCATGATGTTAACGTGGGCAATCGTTGGAATGTGCCATATTCGCCGATATTGTTCAAGGCTTTTGAGGCTCACTCCGTCAAATCGATCAAGTACATATGCAAATTTGTGTACAAAGGCAGCGATATGGCTCTTTTCGCTGTGACAAATGCAAACGACGAAGTGTCTCAGTATCAGAGGGCATAGGTCGCTATGCCAGCAGCAACGAGGCGATTTGGCGCATCTTTCAATGAGTTAAGAGTTGGAAGGTTGATAAGGATTGATAATCGCTCATGAAGAGTTACAATCAAATTAATTTTAGGTGGTACGTTGTTCACCGGTTCATCTAGTACCATCAGTAAAACTAAAATAGAATTCAAGTATCTCACAGCCATGACTATTGATGTCCACTGGAATGCAGGCACTCGAGGTTCTGATAAACTCCGTCCGCCACTGGGATGTGCGGACGGGAGACCGGGGAATGCCGGCGAGCCGTCTCGCGAAGAGTCGCTACGCCTGCCAAGTGTCCCGCGGCATTGTCGCGGTTGCTCGCCGCCAGAGTCGCTGAAGAATTCGATCCGCCAACCCCCCCCCCCCCCCCCCTCTTTTCCACGGCGAGTATATTTTAAGAATCCCGAGCATGCAGCTGACAGTCTGCCAGCCGTAGTGGTCCGGTCGGGAAGAGAGAAGTGCGGTGAGGAGGGGTGGGCACGGGTCTTCTAAGAGATTAAAGCCGAGGCCACAAAGAAAACTACAATATGTTCGCGATGTTCGCTATGTTCGCGATGTTCGCCATATGTTCGCTGCGCAGGACAGTCTAGTTCGCCGTGTCGGAGAGACGCATGCCGTGGGGATTGTGAGCGATGATTCCCGACGATGATAATACATATTCTGCTGGCTCTCACAGCATGCAAACGTAAAAAAATAAAATGGGTTCATGAATTTAATATAAAAAAAGACAAAAGAATTGGAAGATTTTTCATCATTTGATGAAGCAGTTGCCTGTGAGGACGAAACCAAATTTTATGGATTTTTTTTTAGGATAAATTCAACTCACTTTGATAGCATCCCCTGGGCATCAAATCTCAGGCATTGTCCTGCACATACACATTCTTTCATCGATTCATTCCATGATCATGGATATTTTCGTAATCTTTCAATTAACTTTTCCGTCCACTTGATTATTTAAAGCACAATACTGAGAGAAATTAAACTTCATAAAAAGCAAAACGCAGAAGTACAGCACGATTCCGCGCGAAAACATATGTTTTTTTTTTATTTATCTGCGCATTCGCGAAGTCAGCGACGTTTTAGAAATATAGCCGAGAACCAAACACCTGGCGACGTCGCCTACATAGAGAACATAGATAACATAGTGAACATAGCGAACACAGCTTTGTGCGGCCAGTGACACCTGAGATGCAGCTGGCTATATTTTACTCGCGTAGCGAACATCGCGAACATAGCGAGCATAGCGCCCTTTAGAGGTTGTGTCATGACTTTTTTCACGCATTTTAGCCCTTTTAACTCTCATAAAAATAGTTTGAAAACGAAATTCAGGAACAGAACTACCCATTCATACTTAGCGCTTTCTTAAATGCTTATGGTGTATGTCGGTCCTGCTAAAGGCCATCTAAGATTACACTGACCCGTGTCCTATGACCTTGACCCCGGCCACCATCTTGGATTCCACCATTTATTTTTTAGAACAATCCGCAATTTTGTTTTCTATAACTTCCCGTCATTTTGTATTATGACGTCATGTCCGCACAGCCACCATATATTTTTTTTTTCGCCTGGAGGTCGTCATCTTGTTTTAGTCTACTGGAGTTCACTGTTGTTTCTGCTGTTTGTTCATAGAGTGCACCATAATAGCTCTGTTTCATGCATGTAAATCGATTTTCCATTATCTACCAAAGTTGGCATGATCCTTATAGACCTATTAAATTTAAATTTTTTATACTAAATTTATTTGAAGCGAGGTGATTCCAACCATTACAGCTTGGACATATGGTATCGAAAACATACACTTTTGACCACACGGCAATCGAGACTTTTATCAAACTGAGAATTAAATAATAAATATAACATATATTCGGTCTTGGATATATATATATATATATTTTTATATGAAGGAATAATAACAGCACCTGTTTCTGTTAAAAGACCGAGCCGCCATCTTTTTTTCAATACTTGCTACTATAAGTACTAATGTCGCGGGGTGCTCACCTCGTCATTAGAGGTCTTCTCCCTATCCATAACTGGCCCAAGAGACTGTAGTCCGATCATCAAAGTTAAAAATATGTATATATTGTTCAAATGTAGGCAGCTAGAATTAAAAAAAAAAAAACGATTTTGACAGCTAACCCTGCTAAACTCTTACAACAAATATATTATTTTTTAATTCCATTAAAATAACTTCACTTAAAACAACTTCGAGTAGAATAACGCCATACGAAAATTTATCTAGGTAAAAAGCAACCAAATATTCTAACATTTTCACATTCTGCTGTTTTTCAAATAAAAAATTCCACTGATTCACATTATTTGATTTACGGAAGCACATGAAATTACCATGAATTATCATCATATTAACCATTAAAAAGTATATTTACGTAAAACTGTGTTTCTTGCAATCATGTACCGATAAAAGTAAAGTTTTTGAATAACAATGTGTCATGAAGCATCTTCTATGCATCCACAAAATTGTCTCATATGCACAACTTAGCGAGGATCAGGTTACAGACGGCAATCAAGGTTTTAACACGGTAAAACAATGTTTTTTTAATAATACTTTAAAAATAGAATACTGATAAACTGTTAGAAATTACAGTAAATTTACGGAATTTTCAACGAAGAATTTAACTAAAATAAATGAAGTAAAGTTCTTCGTAATTAAAAAAATTGAATCATCGTAGTAAATACGTCGTATTTCAACTTCGTTCTAAACATAAGTAAACATATACGTGGACAAAATAAGAATGTCATTGCTCAAGCTTAACCAGTTTTTGAATGTTTTGATAATATACCAAGAACATTCTATTGATTCATGTTCAAAGTAAGTGATCTCAGTGTCCGTAAATCTACGAAGATACTCGAATAATTTGAGACCAGCATTCTTCGTAAAATGAAGGTGAAAAAAGTGTGGGATCATATTGGTTGTGGCGATAAAACAGGTATTCAGTTTAGCAACTTGGGCACGAAAGCCTTTGATTTAAATTACGAAACTATACTTGCCAAAATATATATCTTATAACACTTAAAATGAACATAGTGCATTGCACAAAATTTTACTTAGAATCATGTGATATTGGCTATAGTTATTACAGCAAATCTGAAGACCTTTCGTACCTGACTTCCGAGACAGTTATTCCTGTGAACAATGTGAGCTCTCGTTAGACTGCAATAAAGTATGCAAGCGCAAACTGTTTCTGCGTTGTAATTGGCGTCCGTCTGAAGAGAAGCTATTGCCGCCTTTTATCTGGTCAATCAGGACGAGTTCGATTCCGCACAACATTGCTGTGATTCGTCTTATGCCAGCTGACATAGGTACACCTGAAATAAAACCAATCAATCACGAAACACACGCGACGCTACAGTTTTATTTACCACACTGCTGATCTCGAAATCTTTTCGCGGAAAACACATAACCCTACATGTGGGATATCGGCTAGGGGCATGCAGATTTCGCGAAAAGATCTGAACACATATATTAGACTGCAACAAGGTATACCCGCGCCTGTGGTTTCTTCCTTGTGATTGGCGGCCGTCTGTGAGAGAAGTCGTTGCTTTATTTGACCGAGCCACTCAGGACGCGTTTGCTTCCGCACTGAATCACTGTGATTGGTGTTGTTACAATCGATATGTACCTGGAAGAAACTCACCCAATCACGAAAAACAGACGATAACTACAGTGTTTTAACTTTCATCTAGTCCCGAAATCTTTTTCGCGAAATCGTCATGCCCCTTGATATCGCATGTGTTCGGGACTTACCGGGGGTCAGTGAAATGTATACAACCCCCCCTCCACCCCTTTTCCAGCCACGGAGGAGTATAGTGAAAGTGGGTGGGAGAGAGGGAGATTTACAGAGGGCGCGGCGTGTGATTGCGAGGCAAAACGGCCCGAACGTGGAAAGGCTTCCTCGGACGACTTGTAGCACTCGAGCGCCGAGGCAGCCAGCCTTTCATCGGACCGCTCTGGCGACATTAATCACGTCTCTCCCCCCTCACCCCGTCGACTCTCTCGCCCAGCCGACAGCAACGGCACCGACTATTAACGCAACAGGTCTGGCTGCAGCTCGACGGACCTACGAAACGTGCATTGCAGTCCGCCTAGACTCGCCCCAACAATTTTTTTTTGGTCAACCTTTTGAAAAACTAGACACGTCCCACACACACAAAAAAAATTAACACAAACATCTCTGAATCTCTTTCTTTCCCGTCACTTTGTATGCGTGTTCCGTACCTTAATTTTCAGGTCTAACCGTGACTTTTTTTCTTTGGATAAATGAACCCTTAAAGCAGTCTAAAAAAGTAATTTTTTTGTTTGGTACTTACTTTCGAAGTTCTATTCAGTACAATTCAACTAAATTCAATTCAATGCAACGCTATCTATTTACCAAGTTTTAAACTAAACTGTAGAACTAATGTGCTGTGGTTATTAATTTTAATGATAATTATGATTATTAATATAACATATTATTTAATTAATAATGGGTAATGACAATTATATCAAACATGGCGACGAAAAACAGTCACGAACCTTCATTTCTCTTACTCTATATTTTATTCGTTACAATGGCAAAACGTAATGGTCACGGTGGTAATTGAATTGCTTCACGACTATTGATTGGCGGACAAAGAGAAATGACACTCACAGTTTGTACGTCTGCTACTTTGTATGTCTATGACTTTTATACACACACACACACACACACACACAAACACACACACACACACATATATATATATATATATATATATATATAATTCGATATTTATACACAGACACAAACTTTCATCCCCTATTTAACGCTCTTAGGGGATGAATTTTCAAAAATACTTCCTTAGTGCTCACCTACATTGTATAAGAAACTCCTGTGCAAAATTTCATGTTTCTATAGACCCACTGGTTTAGGCTGTGCGTTGTCTGTCAGTCTTTTATTAAGTAAATGGCGCGACAAGACATTTGACATAAATTTTGGACTTCGATGTTAACATTATTGCAACACTTGCAATACTCATGGAAAACGAACATAGTCTGCCATTGCCAGAAGTTCTCGGGC
Organism: Bacillus rossius redtenbacheri; assembly: GCF_032445375.1. Classification (NCBI taxonomy): domain Eukaryota; kingdom Metazoa; phylum Arthropoda; class Insecta; order Phasmatodea; family Bacillidae; genus Bacillus; species Bacillus rossius. The sequence goes on along the minus strand of NC_086330.1, from coordinate 340,481,501 downwards.
GTTTTCTGACCATCGAAACCCCAACATTATTAAGTAACTTTACTACAGTTTGATAACAAACACAAAAAATACTATATTTAAAATTATTTATATTTTTTGTACAATTAAAAGAATAATAACAAATCATTTAACAATACCACGTTCTTAAAACAACGCGTTAAGATATAGCATTACAGTCTGCATATGATGATTCATTTCTTAATGCCAATATACTACATTTAAAAAAAAAATGGTTCTTGAAACAAGAGTAATTTTTTAGAATGTTTCTGCTTTACAAATAACGTAGCCATTAATTTTCTAAAATATGTGGCTCTTTTTTTATTCATTTATTGAAATGTCCCAGAAAGCACAGCTAAATGTTGGAACCATACATAATATGTGGCATATTACAAACATACTTTTCCTACGAAATATTGCAATTTAGCCAATATGTGCATTTATCCACATTTAACACACATATTTATTATACATGGTAACACAGAGTATTTGCAATTTTCACATTTACATGGAGAGTTAAACAAGACAAAAAATTTGCTCAACACACTTCTATACATGCGTCTCATACATTTTCTATAATCTACTTTTAAGTTTCATATCTTAACATCTTTTGGTAGGTTATTGCGTAGTTTGGTCATTTTAACTTTGACACCAGCAAATCCATATTTAGTTGTATTATATTCGAACGGATATATCAAGCTTGCCTGGTATTATGTCCATCCATGAATGGCTTAATTTTTGTTTATGAAAGTAGCACTACCGAGATTAATCATTTTAATAGCTTTGTACATATATGACACATGTACACATATGCTAGCTTACTTTACATCTAATTGGTTGTAATTTTTAATTCAGTTTTGCACATGATTTTTCCCGCAAGCTACCAAAATAAATTATAATTTCTTGGCGTTATGCATACGACTTTTAAATAAGGATAGAATATATCACAATACTACGTAATAAAAGTACAATAAAACATTCATTTTCAAAAAGCCAAGCCAACGTGGCTCAGCGAATAAAGTAGATTGAAATTAAAAATCAAGAACGTTAAGAGAAGATTGATATACAAAAGAAATTTCAAATTAAAATGGACAATACATCCTATGTTGTATGAAATAAAGCGATTTAATTTTTTTAATAACTTCGTGACCATAGCTGAATACTTTAACCTTCGGAAAGAATTCTTATTTTTTTCTTCAGCCAAACCTTTTTCATGGAATCAACGTCCAACTTTTTTAAATACATAATCTATATAAGAAGTCACCGTATCCATCAACCAGGAGGAAAGAAAGGAGCAGAGACGTCTAAAAAAGAACTTTCATGTACAGAAGGGATTTAAGTAAGCGGATTTAAAACGTCGATGATAAAGGGAACGCGGAGTAGCAGAAACTCGAACCAAATTCTCGAAACCATTACTCAACATTAAATGGCCTGAATTTAAGTTATAACATTTCCGTCACACATAGATTTATGACAAAAGAAGACACCATCACTTAAATAACTAAAAAAATGACCAATAACATGGTCAATAAAACCATTTATGTTAAAAACTTTCTTCGTGTATAGTTTACGCTAATCAATTATTAAAATAATATTTTTATTTTATTAGAATGATGTGTATATTTTTCTAAACTGTGCATGATAAATAAGTTACAATGAAAAATTATTTCTTAAAATTTTCATATTAAATAAAAATAAAGCGGAACATGCAGTATGGACATGCTTAAATAAATATCTTGACATTAAATATCTTTACATTAAATGTTTCTTGCTCAATCATCAGAGTATATACTACAATACTCTATTACCGACATAGGTAAATATTATGTAAATTGCAAGGATTTATGAAAAACAAAACTATAGGACAATAATATTTACATAATTTGGAACTCAAAATTTATATTTTTAAAATACTAAAATACTATAAAAAGTAATAAAATAAAAAAAACAGTAATTAATTGCGGAAGGAAGCCATGAAATAAATAAATCTATAACAATGCATAAATCTGTAGCGAATGTCTGTACATTAGAGTAATTTTACCAATTTTGCGTGAAATAGTCATTTTATGACTCACTTATCCCAATCATGCCATTTTTTAAATTTTTATATTTCTGTCTGTATGTATATGTATTGTTACGAAACGTAAACAGGGCCACGGCGTACGCAGGTTCGGAGCTGGGTGGTGTAATAACCATCCCAAAGTAATACATTATTTACAATTTATGAAAGGAATAACACTTTACGTCATTCACTATTTATGATAACTGCGTAAGCCAGCGGGATGTATTTGAAACACCTGCAGAAACGCGCCGCTAAAGCGCAGAAACGCGCCGCTATAAGAGGCAATGTTGAATTTAAATTCTTCGCCACTTTTCGAAACAACTCTCGCGAGAGAACTCCAGTGTCCATGGTTTCCATGTTTCTCCGTGATAAAGAAGAGCCCTGTATTGTGCTGTGGTGTATAAGTAACGCCAGGAAACGAGGCCAGAAAAAGTTAAGGCCCTGGAAATATAGCAGTCTCTTATTCATAAGCGCAAAGAACCCTGCCGTGTGTACGGGGACATAACTCACTTCTCCTCCTCTCCCCCCCCCCCCCCAACATTTTAAGAGTTGCAGACGGATGAAGGTACGGGACCCTCAGGGGCTGGGAGAGAGAGACAGAAAAGTCAAATGAAGTGCAAATAAAAAATCGAGGCGCGCGCAGGGCCGTCTGTCAGTCGAGGGAAAATCCTTTCCCTCGCCCTCTTGCGCCAAGCTCTATCACCATGCCTACACGTCACCATCAATGTTTGATGGATCGACGGGAGAAGACCAGACGCTGGAGCGGGGTCTCGCGCCGCACGCAATTTGTTACCGTAACCCCAGGATATAACCCCTTCATCCCCCTTCGCACATGCATTACACGGCTTCTTGAAAACTGCGGGGGAAAAAATTCCCTACACTCGAGCACATCGGCAGAATGCATCCAGCAAGATACCAACTTAACGGTGTATGTCCGGTTCCAGGTCATATTTTTTTTTAAATTTTAACTCAGTTAAACTTTTAGACTATTTTAGTGGCCAAGCCTCAACAAAATTATATATATACACACACACACACACACACACACAGTGTAAACTATATATAACGACACTTAACGGGCTGAGCATTTTTCGGCGTTATAGAGAGTGGTCGTTAAATAGAATGAAATAGAAGATATTTTACCATTCTATAATAATATGTATGTACTAATATAGTACACATTTTACATGTCTAGAAAACCATGATATCATCGCTTGATCCAGATCTTCGTATTGAGGTTTCTTTAATTTCTTAGCAGATTTTCCATCCTCTGCAGAATTTTTTATTTGTTTTTCCATATTGTAGACACGGTAGAGCGGCTAAATCCAAAGCGTCTTCGAACATCACTGATCTTTTCTCCCGCCTCCATTGAGCGTATTAATAAACTTTTTCGTCACTACACAAAGATTTTCGTTTTCTCGTCATGTTTGCAGTTCGAAAGTCTGTACACAACTGTAATAATGATAACGTGTAACAACTTGACAAAAGTCTAGTGACCTAGGTAAACATGTGCAAGTTCATCATACAAAAACAAAAGACAATAGTTTTTAGAATCTCCGGTACGTCAGTCGAAGTAAACACGTGCTAGATAATACAACAACAAAACAGCAAACAAAAGAACGTTCACAGCTGCAGTTCTTATCAGGGGCGTAGGAACCGGGGGTAACAAGGGGGACGTGTCCCCCTGAACTTTTTGGGTGGAGAGGACTGTCCCTCCCAACTTTCTAGACCGTGATATTTTTATTTTATAATATTATTCTGCCGAACTTTATTTGTAATTTCTTCACTTTCAAATTTTATCTTAAGGAAACAATAATAATTTTAACATCGATGTATCCAATGGTTGGATATAACAACTGCTTAAAAAGCGCTATTTTGCACTTTAAAAATCAAAATTTTCCGGTGGAGGACCCCCAGACCCGCCGTCTTAGTAAGAGGGAGTGGGTTTACATGACATCAAAATCATTATTTGTCCCCCCCAACTTTATAAACACAGCTACGCCAATGGTTCTTATCAACTTCGGCAACTTAGAAAGAACTGCTTAATGATTTATAATGCCGTAATGTTTTCGTTAAATAGAGTGAGCGTGACGCTGTATAGTGTATTATTGTATAGAAAACAAGGTAAACCAACCAAAGTCAAGCAATTTCGACGTTTTAAGGAGTTTGTCGTTAAATCGAGTGACGTTATAAAGAGTTTACACTGTGTGTGTGTGTGTGTGTATATATATATATATATATATATATATATATACACACACACACACATACACACAGTGCATTCTTTTCGCATAATTAGCTGGCAAGGATGAATTTTCAACATTTGTTTTGTGCAGTACGGATAAGAAGAACCGAACAAATTAAATAACTGAATTTTTTTTTATGTTTAAAGGCAATGCTAGTAGCTACTGCGCGGTATCGTTAAAAATTCCTTCAGAAAAATATATTTAATTTTATTCAGCCTTTTAAAATCATAACAATTCCGATGATTTTAAAAGGCCAGGTAAAATTTAAAAAAAAAAATCTGAAATAAATTAAACCATATCACATTAGCAGTCAGTAAAATTTACTTTAAAACCATATTAAGTTCCAATTTTATATTCCATTTCCTTCTTCTTATCCATGCTGCACAAAAACGTTAAAAATTCAACTTTGCCAGCAATTATGCAAAATGTATGTGGCACATAATGAAAATTTATTTTGTGGAAGTTCAGCCGCTCCTAAAGACGGCAAGTGTAACCGCGGGGAAAGTAAGTATAAAATAATGACCTGGAACAGGGCTCACACCCGTCAAGGCTCGGAACCACCATGTTGGTTATTCCATTTTCTTGCCGTGGTTATTATTTTAAGGATTTTCCTGTTAATCCATCACGACATTTCTCTTTATTTTTCGTCTAAAATGTTTGCCCATAGATGCTTACTAAATATAATCTGATGGCGGTAAATAGTCACGCAAGAGTTTATAAATGTGATCACATGCGTGAACGAAAATGGAAATGCCTGGTGAGAAAATTTGCGACCCAATAACAAATAAAAGAGAATTCACGTGAAAAATTTGATGTCTGATAGTAACGACCGTAAAATGATGGGGTAAAAAAACTCGGCACTTACTCAGGCCACATTTCAATCTACACATTTTTAGGTAGATTTTGAAGAAATGGTATTGTAACCGTTACCATGGTGCGACTTCCGGAAATTTTTACACCTATAGTTTTTCGTTACATGGTCAATACCATCGTGCAATCAATAGTTTTTATATATCACAATTTTATGGACACGATAACTACCGCAATTCTGCACCAATCACTGATACATAAAATCAAGTAATAGAAAATCTTGGTCCAGTTCGTTAATGGGCGAAATTCCACCAAAGGGGTAGACTTGAGGACGGTTTTCGAAAATCAGAAAGAACGCTGTAGCTCCCATAATATAACAAATATCGCATCCGTTTGAATTAATTATAACGTGTAGGTATAGTACCAAAAACTTTTGTCTAAATATATTTTTGATACGACCAATCATAATTGAAAGGGGTGGAAAAAAAAAGGGTTGAAGGATAAAAAAAATCATAACTGCCTTGGTAAGCACACAATCGAATCCGTTCAAACTGTTTGTATATCTTATAATTTTTTTTTTTTTTTCAAATTTTTGTCTGAAATCACTTTTGATAAATCGAACCATTGCAACAAGGGAGGAAAAACAGGGATAAATTTAAAAAAAATGTATTTCCGTACCATGTACACTATTAAGTCTGTTATAACTAATTGTAAAACCTAAAAATATTATCTACAAAAATCGCTCTAAATAATTTTTTATACGATCAACCATTATAGCAAGGCGTAGAAAAAAAACAAGGGTTGAAGGACAAAAACTTCATAACTCTCTTAGTAGGCACACTTTTGAATGTATTCAAACTTTTAGTAAATCTTATAATTTTTATCCAAAACTTTTGTCTGAAAATGTTTTGATAAAATGGACCATTGCATCAAGGAAATGAAAAAAAAAGTAACATAAAAATAATTCACTGTTTCCTTATCATGTATACTATAAGTCCGTTCTTATTTATTGTAAAATCTTAAAATATCTACAACTTTAGTTGGAAATAATTTTTCATACAACCAATCATAGGGTGAAAAACACAGGGGTTGAATGATAAAAAAAAATCATAACTCCCTTAGTAGGCAAACCATCAATTCCGCTCAGTGTTTGTAAACCTTATTAATGTTATCTAAAACTTTTGTCTCAAACAATTTTTATACAACCAACCTTTGTTGCCAAAGGTGGGAAAAACAGAGGTTAAAGACCAAAAACAATATTTATAACTCCCTTGTTAGGTAAACTATAGACTCTCTAACAATGATTGTAAATCTTTTAAAAATTATCTCAAACTTTGGTCTGAAACAATTTTTTGATAAGACAAACTATTACTGCAAGGGGTTGAAACAAAAGAGGACGGAATAAAAAAAATAAATAAAACTTCCATACCATGTACACTATTGAATCCGTTCTTGTTTATTTTAACTTCTAAATTTGGTCTAAAACTTTTGTCTAAAGTAATTTTGAATGTAACCAACAATTACTGCAAGGGACGGATATAACAAGGTTGAAAGACAAAAAAAAAAATCTTTTTAGTAGGTATACAATCAAATACGTTATAATTTATTATCTAAAACCTTTGGCTGAATCAATTTTTTATGTGATGAACTATTACAGTAAAAACATAGAAGGGGTTGCAATTTTAAAAAAGATTCAAACTTTTTTTAAACCATGTTATTATTATCCTAAGCCTTGGTCCAAAGCAAATGTTCATACGTACACGTATTAGATTAGGGATAAAAAATAATATTTTGAAGGTGAAAAAAATTCACTACTTCCTTATACATAATACGAAAAATCGTTCTGAGCTATTCAGTGCTGGATGCATTGAGTTAGAAACATTTTCGCTGCATAGAATTAGAGAAAATGTTTAATCGACGATTTTGGAATATTTAAGAACATATATAATGTTATACACATTAAGTTTTTAAAATGTTCCAGAGGTTATCCGAAGTTTCCATAACATTTTTAGAATAAGTAGGTATTTCGAAATCTACCTACGCCTGCAGACTAAACCGAAAGGGATTTAGTTTTGTATACGAAATGGTCAAGTAACCAGACTTTGTCGACATAATCTGCAACGTATTTATGCAATCAGCGTTATGCTTATTGTAAAATTCGTAGCTTGCAAATCATAAAATACAAACTACCAACCTCATACATGTCTGAAAATCATATAAATATAATTATCTGTAAAAATACGCGTTTATAGGTGTCATGATAGCTATTTCATAAACAGGTTTCAATATTTTTTTTTCAGGTGTGTAATGCTTCTATGATAATAGTTATAAGAAACATTAACAAAAAAAATCAACGAACTTATAAGTTAGCTAAAGTATTTTTATTTATTAATTTTACTGAGATCATGCTGTAATTTCAAACCACCAAGGCGAAATGCAAACAAGTGACGAACAAAGGGTTCCAATTGGAAGCTTATTAAATGCGAGACGTTAAACACGGGAATTACCAAGAGGTTACCATTTGAAACACGGGCTGACAAAGAAGTAGGCTATGGTTTTAGGAACCAAACTCTGGCACACACAAGCCCATTTAGACTATTAATATAGAGGCAATTATCTGATTGGTTGTTGGTGACATGCAATTTGTTCCCGCAATACGTGAAACTACTATAAATTATCGTTCTGCTTGTGGTACTAAAATTTTGTAACTGCTAACTTGTTACATTTTTACACAACTGTTTTGTTGTCCTTTATATAATTATTTTTCTCAGTGCATGATAAAAAAAATCCCTTTCGGCAGAGCCTACAGGCGTAGGTAGATTTCGAAGTACCTATTCACTCTGGAAATTATTTGGAAACTTCTATAAACTTCTGGAAAATTCTAATAGCTTTATGTACATAACATTTTTATGTTCTCCAATATTACAAAATGATCGATTAAATATTTGCCCTCTTTCCATGCAGATAAAATATAACGATTATTTTAACTCAGTGTATCCAGCATGCAATAGTTTACAACGCAGTATTGAGTAGCTTAGAACGAATTTCATATTATATGCTAACTTTGGTAATTATTGAATTATTTGACCTTCAAACACTATATTTCATCCCTTGCACTAATAACGTAGTCATATACGAATGTCTTTGCACCAAGGTTTAAGATATAATTAATATGGTTCAAAATAAAATCAAATTTGATTACAAAAATACGCAGAAACTATATAATATACATGTATTTACCAAATGACGTAATAAAAAGTTTCATGTATTGACACTATCCATAGAAGAGAGATGCTCAAAGAAATGAGCAGAAAAAAGAAACATAGAGAAATAAAAATAATATAATCAACGAAATAATACTTCAAAATTTAAAACTTACATAATATAGCACAAATTAAACATATTCTTTCATTTGCGGTTCTTGTAAGAAAAAATAGCGCAAAGGTTAACTTTTTAACGTTGTAATAGTGTTATTGCCATAAAAATTAAAGTTATCGCATACAACCCGTGCATATTAGATAATTTTTTATGCTAGAAACATTTTGCTAGAAAAAATTAACAGCTAGTATAAAAATATGTCAACAAAATCGTGCTGCTACAAAACCGAAATTTTTTTATTCTTGACGTGGTATGGTATTTCTGTGGCTCTTAGCGGTATTTAAGAAAAGACATTCCGTGACTTTTTAATGATAAGTTGTAATAACATTTACATGAGTAGGGTAGACTGGGTACAGTTGTGACAATATTGAATTGTTCATCAATATTTCTGTTAATTTATCAGTTAGCTGGGAAAAAAGTAACACGAATTGTAATTTGTTTATTTGTCTACGTAAAAATACTAATATATTGTCCTTAAATACGCTGTATTAATCATAGAATGAAATTTTATAAATAAAAAAAAAGTGTCACAACCGACCACACCCCAAGGACGGTTGTGACAGTGGTTGGGGTCAGTGACAAGCATAAACATATAGCAAAATTGTTTATAGTTACTTTTATTGTTATAAATATGTACCAGAACAAAACATAAACTTCTTCTAAACAAAGTTAGCATTCATATAGCAAGTGAACCAAAATCTGACATCACTTTTGTTCTTATAATTAATAAGGCACTGTCTTATAATTAATAAGGCACTGTAACAACTAATATTATAACAGTCGTCTTAGAATCAGTCAGAACGTTAAATAAACTGAAATTTACTGTTGGTGACTGTAAAAAGTTATACTATAATTTAAATAATAATAGTTTAAAATAATAATAAAATAAAACAATAAAAGTTTGTAAACTGAGACATAGTCATATTCATCATCACAGTTGCGACAAATGTAATGGTGACTATTACCTGCGCACTCTACGTGGGACCAGAGTCCACATGTTCCTGGGCACTTGATCCATTTTTTACCAGCCCTACTTTCAGAATATGCGCCCACACAAACTAGACAGAAATAGTCTTCTTCATCGGATGACGATTGTTAAGTCTTTCTTTTCTTGGCATTGGTTTTTCCTTTTCCTTTTCCTTTATTATTTCGTATTAGTTCAGTTAGATTTTTCTTTACTTGCTTAGCCTTCAAACGTTTTTTTCTTCTTTTTCTTCATGTTCTGGGCATCTAAAAGAAAAAAAAAACGAATAAATATTTGTCACAACCGTACCCACAAAATTTGTCACAACCGTACCCAACGCACAATTTCAAAAACAAAAAATCACCATGAATCAACCAAACAATCTACATAAAAAGTAATCACTCGTAGTTAACTACTAATGTTCAACTTATAACAAGAAAAAATACGAGGTAATCTGCCTGCATATAAAAAAACAGTAATTATTAAAAGAAATCAAACAAAGAAACTTACTTTTAACTGTTGAAAAGCAATGTAGGCTCCTGCTTAGGTTAATTTTGCGCTGCTTACGCAATCCTAGGGAACGTGTTCAGACTTGCACGCCGCGCCTCTCTTCCCTTATACTCTTCGCCATATTCCGTATAGTTTCGCGGTTATAACGACTGTCACTACCGTACGCTGTCACAACCGTACCCAGTGTACCCTACGTAAGCATTTTCCCATGAAAGTCACGTGACAGACGCACACAAATATTTGTACACAGTGTAACGTCCTTTAATTTCATATTAGTCTACCTCTATGGAACAGATTCAACATTGTTGTTGATTTGTGAACAGTCTAAAATTTTCGGTTGACATTTTAGTCTAAATTTACTCCAAATTTATTTGTGGTTTTTTAACACTATTTCAAGACACAAAAACTTGCAAACATGTCAGTAAGTAGTATATAACAATATTTCCAGTAGTATTAATTATTTGAGGGTCATTTATCATCTTCTCATCCATATTTTAAAGGAAAATATGTTTAGGCATAATAAACTGTAGCCGTTGAAGTATGTATACTTTAAACATGTAACTGTCTCAAGTAGGTAATTTTAGGTACCTATTTAATACGTGAAATAAAGACACTTTTAGTTTCGTCTTTCAAACACATATCTAGTAAAGAAGTAATCTTAATACAGTCCAGTGAAATTTTTTCTACCAAACACACGGTCAAAATTAAATATATTGTTAATAGTATATTAACTACAATTCGCTCACCTACGCTGAGTTTAAACGTGAATCTTCTAACTGTTGATAGTTTTTACGAGTTGTAACTATCAAAATTACATAGGTTTTTGTTGGCAGAGAATGTAAATATTCTTTTGCACAGTTTGGTTAAAAATTGCACTAAAAAACATTAAGTAAATAAGTAAATACCACCAATAAGGGAGATATTAAATAAAAATTCCTTCGGCAAATATATATATATATATATATATATATATATATATATAGAGAGAGAGAGAGAGTTAGGTATATGTGATTTCCCTTTTTGTTTCACTATATCGTTCTAGATACACCGCTAATTGGATGGCGATTATTCCTCGATTGTTAACTTCGATCATTCATCAACACACCATAAGCAGCGTACAGTGCGGGAATGTCAGGGTTTTCAAAATTTCTTTAATTAGTTAGGGGTTATGTCTGAAAATATTTCGCCAGTTCTTTTTTCTCTTCCCCTTATTCGCAGCTCCTTAGTTCCAGAAACTTCATCTTCCTAATCGTGTTCGTATTATTCCCAAATATTACGTGATACGAACCAGACATCTATTACTTCTCGCGTGTTTCATACAGTTGGCTGTTGAAATTCCGGGTAAATATCTTACGTCGCGGCTTTTCAGCAAAGTAAAAATAAAATTAAGAAAATACCATTTTGCAACACAATGGAGATGTTCCTGTACTTTGTTCAAATAATGTGAATGGTCGATTAGGTAAGGTTAGCTACGTTAAAAAAACTTTCAAATACGGTGGACAGTTGGTTGGGTTACTATAGTTACAATAAAAATACTATAAAATATTTATTTTACACCTTTAGTGTTGGAAGACGGTATTTTAGTAATTTTATTTTTACTTTGTGGAAAAGTCGCGACGTAAGATTCAAAATTCCGTACCAAAGTTCTCGTACCTGTACTCTACCGGGAAAACATCCCTTTAAGCCTTTTCCACTGCCCAGTAAACACATGTCGAAAAAGAGACCACAAAACTAAACTTGTACAAGCAAGTGTGACGGTTATCAAATGATATCCGTAGTCAGGAGTCACGAGCGGTTTGTAAAGCTCCATGGGTGAGCTTTGCGCGTTCTGCAATGCGGTCAACCTCAGAAAGGGCCCCGCCCACCTGGACACATAAACACACACACACGGTGTGCAGAGCTGCAGGAAAAACGAAGCAATTTCCAAACTACTCAAGATATCCGAGTGGTGTCTGTTTACAAAAAAAAAAAAGCATTTAACACCAATCTGAGGGTGGGCGAGAAGTTCTGTTTCAGTATTTCGTTTAAAAAAAATCGAAGAATCAAAACGGTTAAAAACATCTGTAAAACAACAACCCGTTGTTCAGGACTGGTACAATTCGCGGTTTGAATCACCACTAGGCCAGCTTCCTCAATCCTCTGCATACATAAAGAAGAAAGGAACGAAATCGGTTAAAATAGGAGTTTACAAGGTAAATTCGACTCCTCCTATTGTTGAAGTCGGTTAAAATATAGCACTATGTTACCCGGGCCATGATAACGAATTGACTTAACACCTTATTCAACAAAATCGGATGAATAGTTTAGGCGCTACGGAGGAACATATACGTAAATAAAAACATACATAGCTTACATACAATGTTCGCAGGCTTTCACGGCCATTGTATGTATGTATGTATGAAGTAGCTTGGCTTCTGGGTCGCAGCCGTGTCCTTGGCGAATAATTCACCAAACGTTTCGGTCGAAATTGCAGTCGCCATCATCAGGGAGCAGTTACCTACCGAGTACTTGAGTAGGTAACTGCTCCCTGATGATGGCGACTGCAACCGAAACGTTGGTGAATTATTCGCCAAGGACACGGCTACAACCCAGAAGCCAAGCGACTTCATACATACATACATACATACATACATACATACATACATACATACATACATACATACATACATACATACAGGGGCGCAACAACTAAATTTCCAAAAGGGGGGAGCAATATACCTTTTTTATAAAGAATCATCGATCCCCCCCCCCCCCCTATTGAAGCCCGAGAAAATTTCTAATTCAAGGTGGAAAAAATGGTGCTATTTAAGCAGTTTTACTATCTAAAAATTTGATTACACAGCACTTTCTTTGCCTCCGTTTGCCCCCACTTCAAGGTTTCAGAGGAATTGGGGGGGGGGGGGGGGGGAAGGCAAAATACCCTCCGCCCGCACCCCCCCCCCCCCCCAATTGTTGTTGCGCCCCTGCATACATAGGCTGGTAAAATCATAACCATTCCTTTTGGCTTCTCCGTAGTCGTGTTCTCGGAGTAATTCCCAGGAATGAAACGACAGGTGCATGTTTCTTGACGGCACTCGAGGGACTTCATGCAGTCGGAGGTGGTGGTTGCTCTGCCGCAGCAGGCGACGCCGCCGAAGAGCGCGCCGCAGCCGTGGGGGACGCTCGTGAGGCAGGTCGGCGAGTACTCGACGCGCATCGACGAGTCCTCCACGCAGCGCATCAGCACCGAGAAGGAGTCCTGCCTGCTGTCGGAGCTGGGCTGCCAGCTGGGGCAGGTAGGGCTCGCGGAGCGGGTGCGGCGGCCCTTCGTTCACTACCTACCGTCTCTTGGGACATGACGCCATCGCTACACTCAACCTCAACAGGCATACCTAACGGGCGGCAAACACCACTGACGAACACATTACAAACTATTTTCGAGTCATCAGCTGATTTGGGCCTTTTTTTTTCCCCTGTGGGTTAATGTTTTCATTTTTTATTTCTTATTTGCATTTGTGAATTTTTTTTTCCCATGACTGCAATGGCGTATGTTCAAGAAATCGTATTAAATCAAAATTCCCCACTGCATGAACCATTTAAAGTACGTAGCGGATTTTCATTAAATAAAAAAAAAAATTCCGGAAATGGTGTTTTCGAACACTAAAGAGCCCAGTGACTGACGCATGGTCAAGGGGGGGGGGGGGGGCGGCAAGGGGCATATATCCCTACGAAATATTGGTGAAGACAGTATGATACTTTGTGAGAAGCCACGTCACCTACGGCTACAACTATACGTACATAAGTCAGCGTGTTGATGTCAATAGTAATGTGAACTCACGTGTTAAAATTTTAATTTAATTTAATTTTTTTAGGAATTTCAACCCCCCCCCCTTTTTTTTCCCGAAAAATTTCTTTATTCACCACCGCTATAGACGTTCCTCTATTTAACACAAAAACAGCGTTAGTAAATTCCTACTGGATTTTAACAATAGTTTAAAATATATATGTTGTGCTTCAGAGCGTAGTCAAGACTGTTTTAAACGAAAATACGTGTTAGATTACGCACGGGACTGTTTTCCTTATTAATACAAAATTTACAACTTACTCAACAGGTACTAAAACAGATACACACGTGTAGTTAAACAAGGCGGTAATGTTATACATACGTCAATGCAACACTTCACCTATAAACATGAGTTTCTCGGAATCACGGGAGGTTTCTGTTGTTGAAAAACAATATTACTATTAAAGCACAACGTACCTATTTTAACATACAAACAGGGCCACGTATTTTTTCGCGAAAAGATTTACAGACCAGCTTTGTGTTAAAACTTAGAAGCAGTTTCTGTGTTTCATGGTAGGCTGAGTTTATTTCAGGTACATGTATGTCCACTGTCAGCACACAAATCATAACCATCCGAAGTGGAATCAAAAGCGTCCTGAATGGCCCGGCCAAACAGGGCAATGGCTCCTCTTGAAGAGGCCGCCAAATCACAAGGGAACAATCGCCAGCGCAGGCATGCCTTATTGCTAGAGACAGGAAAAATTCGCGGGTTCAAAGACCTCCAGGATGAACTCCATAGTTCTACGTACACTCGGTCAAAAGTCACCCATTCATGGGCTGCTGTCTTGTGAGACGTCCCAACGTTGCAGCCTGTGATTCGATAAAGCTTTGGTCCTGCGTTTCTCATTGGCCCAAAGTCATCCAGGTGAGTTATGAGCCAATAGCAGAGGCAGCACTGAAGTATAACTAATTGCATTTTAGCCTATCGCGAAATGAATTCGCGAATTTCTCCGGTCTCTACTTATTGCAGTCCAATAAGCAATCAGATTTTTGCACCTGTCTACGAACGGCAGTTAACTTAGAATCCAGTGCACAGAAAATAACTGTCTGAAAGTTTACTAAAGATCCTTTGGAAACCAGTTGCCGAGAAATATTTTTTTAATGCTACCAGAAAGATATTGTTACAATGCACAGCACATGGCTATAGTAATTTTTGCATATGTGAAATACTGAGTATTTCTTACTAAAATTTGCGCTATTTTTTTAATAATGGAAAAAATAATCTACTATTCGACCATTTGAATTTTTGTGTGTGTCACCGCGCATTTAACACTGGAAAGGTATTTTGGGAACGGTTATCAAATAAGTAGGGGCACGCCGATTTCGTGAAAAGATTTTCGGGACTAGATGAAAGTTAAAACACTGTAGCATCGTCTGTGTTTCGTGATTGGGAGAGTTTCTTCCAGGTACATATCGATTGTAACAACGCCAATCACAGTGATTCAGTGCGGGGAAATAAACGCGTCCTGAGTGGCTCGGTCAAAATAAGGCGACGACTTCTCTCGCAGACGGCCGCCAACCACAGGCGCGGGTATACCTTGTTGCAGTCTATTAAGAGGCCACTCCAGTATTTCAGGGGCACTACGCAACCCGCGTTAACCTCATAAGATTCAATGCTATTTTCATTTTGCTTATAACTAATTAAATAATATAGATTTTGAAATGATGCTTGCTTGATATGTAAGACAACGATGCTCTTATCAAAGCCCCTTTCTTCAAAAACGTGCATAAATTATGTTTTTATACTAATCTTCACTAATATGTATAAGTGTATTGTCTAGGTTTGAACCATAATTTATGCACGTTTTTGAAGAAAGGGGCTTTGATAAGAGCATCGTTGTCTCACATATCAAGCAAGCATCATTTGGAAATCTACGTTAGTTAATTAGTTACAAGCAAAATTGAATCTTATGAGGTTAACGCGGGTTGCGTAGTGCCCCTGAAACACTGGAGTGGTCTCTTAAGTGTTCGGATCTATTCGCGAAATCTGCGTGCCCCTACAAATGAGTTAAACCACTGGAGGTGGTCAAATAAGTTTAACAACTGGAGGTGGTCAAATAAGTTTAACCATTGGAGTTGGTCAAATGAGTTTAACCACTGGAGGTGGTCAAATAAATTTAACAACTGGAGGTGGTCAAATGAGTTTAACAACTGGAGGTGGTCAAATGAGTTTAACCACTGGAGGTGGTCAAATGAGTTTAACAACTGGAGGTGGTCAAATGAGTTTAACCACTGGAGGTGGTCAAATGAGTTTAACCACTGGAGGTGGTCAAATAAGTTTAACCACTGGAGGTGGTCAAATAAGTTTAACAACTGGAGGTGGTCAAATGAGTTTAAAAACTGGAGGTGGTCAAATGAGTTTAACCACTGGAGGTGGTCAAATGAGTTTAACAACTGGAGGTGGTCAAATGAGTTTAACAACTGGAGGTGGTCAAATGAGTTTAACCACTGGAGGTGGTCAAATGAGTTTAACCACTGGAGGTGGTCAAATGAGTTTAACCACTGGAGGTGGTCAAATAAGTTTAACAACTGGAGGTGGTAAAATGAGTTTAACAACTGGAGGTGGTCAAATGAGTTTAACCACTGGAGGTGGTCAAATGAGTTTAACAACTGGAGGTAGTCAAATGAGTTTAACCACTGGAGGTGGTCAAATGAGTTTAACCACTGGATGTGGTCAAATAAGTTTAAGAACTGGAGGTGGTCAAATAAGTTTAACAACTGGAGGTGGTCAAATGAGTTTAACCACTGGAGGTGGTCAAATGAGTTTAATCACTGGAGGTGGTCAAATAAGTTTAACAACTGGAGGTGGTCAAATGAGTTTAACCACTGGAGGTGGTCAAATGAGTTTAACAACTGGAGGTGGTCAAATGAGTTTAATCACTGGAGGTAGTCAAATGAGTTTAACCACTGGAGGTGGTCAAATGAGTTTAACCACTGGAGGTTGTCAAATGAGTTTAACCACTGGAGGTGGTCAAATGAGTTTAACCATTGGAGGTGGTCAAATGAGTTTAACCACTGGAGGTGGTCAAATAAGTGTAACCACTGGAGGTGGCGGTGCTGGGACGGGGGTTCGGCAGGCCATCGAGAGCATGGCGGAGCTGGAGGACCGCATCGGCGACGCCAAGTGCGACGTGAAGGCGCAGGAGGGCGACTGGAAGGAGTTCCGCGGCGAGCTGTGCCAGGCGCTGGACGACGCGAGCAAGCTGGCCCGCTGCCTGGGGCAGTACCGCCTCGAGGACCTGGCCGGCGGCTTCGGCCGCTTCGCCGACGAGCTGGCGCGCGCCATGCGCGAGCACGACTGCAAGTTCCGCTCGCACCCGGCCGCGCACCGCGCGCTCTTCCGCCAGAACCGCAAGACCATCGCGAGGTGCGCGCGCAACTTCTCTTCCCCCCCCCCCACTTCTCTCACCCCTCGCACGCAGACGGAGGGGAAGCCTAAGATGTAGGGGAGGACGGGGCAAGTTGGCGATGTTAAGAGTTCACCATTTTTTATAATTTTAATTTTGGAAATACGATTTCCTTCTTTCCAGACACTATTAGAATAGTCTTTTGTCGTGGTGTAACTACATGAAAAAAATCTATATTTCTATATTATCTCAAAAATTCTGCCCTTTTAAAAATATAATGCAAATGTGCCATCTTGCCCCGTTACCGGGGCAAGATGACTTTGACTACGGGGTAAGATGACATTTTTGACACAAGTTTAAACATATTTATTCTTAGAATGCAAACTACTGTAAACTAACTAATTTAACATTGTTACATGCGTTTTTACATATAAGGCATGTTATTAAAGGCTTGGTTTGTTGAAAATTACAATTAATAGTTAACTTACATAACTAATTCAGAGTTGGTGTTTTATAAACAATAATCGCACACAAATTTTCCTCCTTCAAAGTTCGAGCAGTCCTCGTGCCACCATGTGTGGCATTTGCAACACTCGATCCAGTCTTCTGATGGAGGATTGACATAAATCTCATCACACACTGGACACTGCACTTCGGATATTTGAGCTGAAGTCATGCCTGTCGAAAGTTGGAGCTTCTTGGATTTTTCTCGAGAATCGAGCTTCAGTTTATTAGTAACAGTTCCTTTTTTGGCTTCTCTAGACTCTTGTCTTTGTTGCTTCAAACGTTCTTGTTCTATCCTCTGAGCTCTCCTCTGAACCAGAATCGCTTTCATGGGTGAGCTTGTGATGACACTTGCATTTTGCTTATGAGATTATAAAGCTCAGAAAATCAAACAAAAGTTATAAAAGAGTTGTATGTGGATACCACAAAAACCGTATAAAGCACTTGGGGCAAGATGACGAGTCGTCATCTTGCCCCAGTCAACTTGCCCCGATCAGCAATGTTATTAGTATTGGATTTTTTCGCTAGGAAAAAAAATAAAAGGTTAACAATATATAGTGGTTAAGAAAAGTATATAGTCTAAGGTAATAATGTGTGGCATTGAATATCCAAATATCTTACCTGTTTGTCCATGAGATATTACTTCGAAGTTCTTGAAAATTACAATACGTCAGACCAAATGTACGAACATCATCTAACAAACAACTAAATGGTGGCAGCGGCTTCACTGTGCGATTCTTTAGTGCCCACCAGTGTGGAGCGCTAGTAGTGTCTGTTAGGTGGTGCTATCTAGTGCCATGACGTGGAAATAAGTCATTCGTCATCTTGCCCCGCTCGTCAACTTGCCCCGTCCTCCCCTACATCAAGCTCTGTCCCTGCCCGAACACGCCCGAATATTCACCTTCTGCCAACCTCGGGTATATTTATATGTAGCTATACTAACCTAACAAACAGTCCATACTGTTTTAAAGTGTTTTAATGTAGCTAACCTAACCCGACCACTTTTAATATTTGAATTCATAATTTCCTGCGCAAAAAATAAAAACAAATCCCGAGGTCGGCCGAAGGTGAATATTCGGGCGTGTTCGGGCAGGGACAGAACTTGATGCACATCTTAAGCTGGGTTTACGATTGATTTCCTTAAGAATAACTTAACATCGAGCACACGATTAAGTCAAAACTACATTTTCCAGTTTATGATTGACCTAGAAGTCGTTAATTCCAACCAATCACAGCACAAAACACATGGTCGGCCATTGTTCGAAACGGAGAAGCAGGGTTTGAAATAGGTTACTGACAAATGGGATATCTATTTTTCGAAATGGACGATGATTACAAATGACAAATATACGAATTCTAACCCAAAATACTGCCTCGCTCGGTCCAAAAATAAGACATAAACTTCCGGTTGAAAGGTTCCGGTTTGTTGTGATTGATCGCTTCCCTTAAGTCTTAACGAAAAATATAAAATATAACCATTTCTGTTAAGTCTTAAGTCATAATATGGTTCGCACACGACCCGTCAAAATTCACACACGACAATCATAAACCATTCCACTAGTTTACATAGAGTCATATGGTAAGTACACGACTAAGTCTTAAGTCTTAATTCTTAATTTTCAATCGTAAACCCACCTTAAGATGTAGGGGAGGACGGGGCAAGTTGACGAGCGGGGCAAGATGACGAATGACTTATTTCCACGTCATGGCACTAGATAGCACCACCTAACAGACACTACTAGCGCTCCACACTGGTGGGCACTAAAGAATCGCACAGTGAAGCCGCTGCCACCATTTAGTTGTTTGTTAGATGATGTTCGTACATTTGGTCTGACGTATTGTAATTTTCAAGAACTTCGAAGTAATATCTCATGGACAAACAGGTAAGATATTTGGATATTCAATGCCACACATTATTACCTTAGACTATATACTTTTCTTAACCACTATATATTGTTAACCTTTTATTTTTTTTCCTAGCGAAAAAATCCAATACTAATAACATTGCTGATCGGGGCAAGTTGACTGGGGCAAGATGACGACTCGTCATCTTGCCCCAAGTGCTTTATACGGTTTTTGTGGTATCCACATACAACTCTTTTATAACTTTTGTTTGATTTTCTGAGCTTTATAATCTCATAAGCAAAATGCAAGTGTCATCACAAGCTCACCCATGAAAGCGATTCTGGTTCAGAGGAGAGCTCAGAGGATAGAACAAGAACGTTTGAAGCAACAAAGACAAGAGTCTAGAGAAGCCAAAAAAGGAACTGTTACTAAGAAACTGAAGCTCGATTCTCGAGAAAAATCCAAGAAGCTCCAACTTTCGACAGGCATGACTTCAGCTCAAATATCCGAAGTGCAGTGTCCAGTGTGTGATGAGATTTATGTCAATCCTCCATCAGAAGACTGGATCGAGTGTTGCAAATGCCACACATGGTGGCACGAGGACTGCTCGAACTTTGAAGGAGGAAAATTTGTGTGCGATTATTGTTTATAAAACACCAACTCTGAATTAGTTATGTAAGTTAACTATTAATTGTAATTTTCAACAAACCAAGCCTTTAATAACATGCCTTATATGTAAAAACGCATGTAACAATGTTAAATTAGTTAGTTTACAGTAGTTTGCATTCTAAGAATAAATATGTTTAAACTTGTGTCAAAAATGTCATCTTACCCCGTAGTCAAAGTCATCTTGCCCCGGTAACGGGGCAAGATGGCACATTTGCATTATATTTTTAAAAGGGCAGAATTTTTGAGATAATATAGAAATATAGATTTTTTTCATGTAGTTACACCACGACAAAAGACTATTCTAATAGTGTCTGGAAAGAAGGAAATCGTATTTCCAAAATTAAAATTATAAAAAATGGTGAACTCTTAACATCGCCAACTTGCCCCGTCCTCCCCTACATCAAGCTCTGTCCCTGCCCGAACACGCCCGAATATTCACCTTCGGCCAACCTCGGGTTTATTTATATATATTTATATTTCTCTGTCTATTTTAATGTAGCTATACTAACCTAACTAACCGTCCATACTGTTTTAAAGTGTTTTAATGTAGCTAACCTAACCGACCACATTTAATATTTGAATTCATAATTTCCTGCGCAAAAATAAAACAAATCCCGAGGTTGGCCGAAGGTGAATATTCGGGCGTGTTCGGGCAGGGATAGAGCTTGGTGTACATCTTAGGCTTCTCCAGACGGAGCACGAGGTCCGATATGGCGGCCATTTCACTCACAAAACCCTACCAGTTGTTCCCTGCTGTTGTAAACATAGTAGTAGGTTTTCCTCCGTTCGTCGCGTCCTTGCGTTCGTTGCGTCGTTGCGCTCGTGTGGTTTTTTCGGGCAGAAGAATGATGCATGTTGAGTATAAAAGATAATACCATCCGGTGTTCACAGCTACAAACCAGAAAATCAGTTGAGATACCTACGTGTGACCGGATAGCTCAGTCGACACATATAGACACGTCCTACCAGTTGTACATGTGTTGGAGGTTAAGTTGGAGAAAAAAAACCTCAACTCACATCATTACATTCGCATTAGGACGATTCTTTTCGGACTTTGAACAGCTTAACTACAGTCGCCAACGAAACCCGACTAGGAAAGCTGATACAAACATGAAAGTCCACCATATTGAAATGTAAAAAAATCAGAAAAAGTAAAATGAGGGGGAAAAAAAGCGGCTTCACATCTGACGGCTAATGCTCCGTCTGTATCCTTTCCTAATCTCTTGTCGCTATCTGTTTATCAGGGTGTCCACATAGATATAGTCAAATTTCCCTGGCTTTTCCATCAAAAAAAGTACTAATATCCCTGGTGATATTCTACTTAATAAAACCTTTAACACTGACTGACTTGACAGAACACGCACAGCTTAAACCGGTGGGTCTAGAAGCATGAAATTTGGCACTGAGAGTTTCTTATGTAACATAGGTGTGCACTAAGAAAGGATTTATGAAAATTCATCCCCTAAGGGGGGTTGAATATGGGATCAAAGTTTGTGAAATCCCACCAGGATATTACATATTTTGCAATTTTATGAAGAAAAAAATAAAAAGACAATCTAGTGTGTATGACTGTGCACATAAACACCATCTGAAAAAAAAAGTGTTAAAAGTCTGGGTGATAGCATACCAAAGCAGAGGCCCCAACACTGAGCCTTTTGGACACCCATTGGTTAGTTGTTTTCCAGCCATCACATGACCGAGTTGGCATTCACATTTTCGGTTATCTGGAAAGTCCCTAATCACCATAAATACGTTCAGAGGCGTTTCAAACTGTCGAAGTCTCCACATTATCTCAGGCCATCAGACGTTGTTAAAGGCTCCCGATATATCTATAGTTACGCCTATGACATATTTTTGAAGTGAAAACATCTATAGGAAGGTTTGGATAGGGAGTAAATTCATGTAAGTCGTCATCGACATGGTCACGTGGCGTGTTTTTTATTATATTTCAAGGATAAAACTTAATTTATTATATTTATAAAGATACAAGTTTTTAATTTTATCTTTATTTTCCAAGGAAATTTTAATGTTATTGTGTGGTACATATTGCGAGTATTGGATATTTTTTATTAGGTAGTTAAGTTGAGGTTATGTTTTTTTTTTCTTTATTTCATTTATTTACGATGTGAATTTCTTCAAATGTCAGGTTATTGATTTATTAGAGATAATGTTGATTATTTGTAGATTTAAGTTAATAATTTTCTATTCTTTCAATGAAAAAAAACTTCATTTCTTCTAGTTTTAAAGTTATTATTGGTAGGGGCAAAACTTATGGGTTCGCGTCACCGACATGCTAGTGATATAGTATCAAAATCATTTTCTTGCGTACATTTTACGTAGAAATGATTTCATATTACACATTTAAAACCAAAATTTTAAGTTTTCACTTCTGTTGACAGTCCCCCATGACTGACTTTTTGACGTGATAACATCTTATAAATCGACGAACGCCGGCTGCACGCGCGAAAAAGCATGACCCATTGTCACGTTCCACCTGAGCCGAGCGTGCAAGAACCTGCCAACCACCGTGCGAGAAAATCTTCTATGATATCAAACAGGATAAGGCGGGATTTTAAAAGCAAGCAATTTTAAAAAAAAATTGATATATTTGTTCAATTTTCGTCTTTTTAAATTAACAATTTATCGACATTGATTTGATTTCAGTTTATTTCTATATAACTAATTGTTCGTGATTATATTTAAACAATTTTTTTTAAATTGAATATGAAAAAAACTGTAAGTAATATTTGAAAAGAAAATTAAAAAAAGTACGCAATTTTTCATCAATGTTTTCTTATGACGTTATCACGCAAAATTATCGTCCGTAAACCGACTTTACAGACAACACCCCCCCCCCCCTTCTTTTTTTTTCTTGTGTAGCTATACAGAAAGAAAGAAAGAAAGTGAATCTTTTACCCCTCATAGCGGTGGCCCTCCGGAGTTATTTCATGTCTCTTTTTTCATCTAGAGAAACTCGTTAAATTTAGTTTCAACTCATTGTCAACGGGAGTTTTTTTTTTTCCTTTTTGTTGACCCGGCGCCTGAGCGCGGATCACGCCGCACACGCAGTCAGTCAGTGATCGGCTCACCAAATAGTTGACTGAAACCCCCAAGCCCTGAAGCCCGGTGCGGAACTGTCCGAGATGCAGGAGTGGTTGGTTGTTGGCGCAGGTGCGCGTTGCACGGCGCCACCAAGACGGTGGCCGACCTGATCAACGAGCTGGGGGTGTCGGTGCCGTCGGCGCAGTCGGCGCAGTCGGCGCAGTCGGCGCAGAGCGAAGGCGCGAGCTCGGAGAAAGTGCAGCAGTCGGAGCGCGCGCTGGTGGACCACGCCAAGGCGCTGGACGAGCGCGTCAAGATGCTGGCGGCGCGGCTGGAGGAGACGGACGAGCGCACGCGCGCCCTCGAGTCGCAGCTGCGCAACCTGGAGCGCTACAACAAGAACCTGCGCGACATGGTGGCGTCGGGCGACATCTGCAGCCCGCGCGCCGAGCCCTCCGACCCGTGCGACGCCACGGTGGAGCAGCTGGCCGCCGAGCTGCGCCAGCTCAAGTGCAAGACGGCCAAGCTGCAGTCCATCCTCGACAACAAGTGCGCCTGCATCAAGTAGTCCGTCCGTCTGCCGCTGAACGTCTGGTGAGGCGTGCACATCCCACCCCTCTCCCAGATTCGCATATTTTTTTTGTTCTCACGGGGGAATCTCACACAGTTAATAACCAAACTGGTGTTCTCACTCATAGCCCTACGCCCTACCACACAACTCCACGTCAACAACAAGCAATCATATTCGAACCTTTGTTCATGACCTTGAAAATTTTAATTGTTGATTAAATTTGTTTTATATATATAGCGTGACTGTACTTCAATCTTATGTATTCGTAACTATTACTACACTCCACGTAAACAATCGCCAAATTATTATTATTTTTTCTCTTCGCGAGTTGATTACGTGCGAAAAAAAAATACGAAATCGAGGCGAGGCGAGGTTTTTTTTTTTACCTGTGTTGTCTGTCGCGCCCTACGAAAATTTCAGACGCGTTCTTAGTTTTAAAGATCTTGGGCGCATATCACGTTCCACGTTACACGACAGAGCTTCAAACAAATGTTAAAATCGAACGAGCTGAAATTATTATTATTTTTTAACGGTAGACTGCGTATTTTATTGAAACTAAATTTCTGTTCCTTAAAGAGCACAAGATCCAGACATGATGTAAGAATGCAGGTGAAGTCTTCAGCATGTTACACCTCCACCCGTTGCCCGACATGTCGTCACAATGGGAGCAACGCAGCCAGTAACGTAGGACCACAATGTTATATGTATAACGTAAAACAGTGCAATGCTTGTTTAGTCTCGTTTGAAACTTGGTCCACGCTCGATAATATGAACCTAAAAATTTCGGCATAAGAACGGAGGTATAACCAGTCTAGAAAAAAAAGGTCTAACCATACTGAACGATCAAACAATTTCCTATTTACGGGTTTGAGAAAATGGCTGCGTTTCATAATTCCACAATACATTAATCTACCTATTTCTACACGAAAACATTAATATACTTACATATGGAGGTATTAGTCTATGGAGTGTGTGTTCTAAAGTTAAAGTTATTTTTTGTTAGCAACTGGTTAGGAAAACAATTCATATCTGCATAAATGTTAATGCTTGAAGTTCAATAGCTCGAAAGGAACTCACTACGAAGAGTCATTAATATGCATTAAAAATTAGTAGGTATTGTTCATCAAAGATGTTAACAACACATCACCAAGGAGTTAGCGTTAAACGTGTTTTATATATATATATATATATATATATATATATATATATATATATGCTGGCCAGATGATCGTTATGATTTTTATTCCAATTATTAATAAGGCAAATATTGCCAACACCCGCTGTCTGACTTTTTACCTCTATTACATATTACACATAGTAATTTTTCTGCCGTCACCAACACGCAAGCTGTTTCAAAAATAAACATCATATTCTTTGCTGACTTCATTCTGGCTGGTGGTTGTGAGGTAGGTAGTGGTGCCAACCTATGGCCCGCTAAAACTCAAGCAGTGACACGCAACACCAACGGGAATGTCCCGCTGCTCAGCTAAACAAATTTGTATTTAAATTTGTTTGTTTCACTTTCAATCGCTGAAGTTGACCACGGGCGTCTAGAAGATGTGAGATGTGGTGGCGGGGAAGGGGGGGGGGAGGGGCTAAAACATGGCTCCGGTTGTGTTTCGAGATTTTTGCCCTGATAAGACGATAATTATAATTCCATTGTTAATAAAATTAAAAGGAAACATTACAAGTAGTTTGTCGAGAGCCCCCCCCCCTTCCCGAGGGGTAACAAGAGGAAGGGTTGATTAGAGCAAACACTAAAACAGTGTTGTGAGAAATACACGAAATGTTTTTGAAATTTTTAAGACCACTCATTTATTCTTGAAGTCAAGTATGTACATATGTGTGCAATTACTGGGAGTACTCCACAAACCCAAATAATACACAAAGAAATGTCAAAAGTTAACAGAGTCTAACTTTCATCACGAATACAAAGGAATTATCGAACCAATTCTAAAATCAAAACTTCTATCGGCTACTCACCGCAAACGTGAGACTATTGTTACGTTCTTTAAATGATTCATGCAAAGGGGAATTTTGATTTAATGCAGTTTTTTTGGACATAAGCCATTGCAATTTTGCACTGTTTGTCATGGAAAATTGTGATTATTGTTATTACAACAGTGAAGTGAAAATTAATACAATAGTAAAAAAAATTACAAGTAACCTCCAAAAAGTCTTAGTGGAGCCTTAAAGCAGCTTGGTGAACATAGCTCTGAGACAACAAAGTATTTCTTCTACACGATTATTCATAAGACATATACAATAAACCTAACTCCTAAATTAATAATTACTAAAATATTAAAATCCTCCAAGTTCATTACACCTAACACTTGCTACGATGCATCCTTTATCAAACTTGCTCGTAATAGACCTGATCGTCGTAAAAAACGCAAATGACACAAAGGTGAACCCCTCGGTTAAGCGGACGATTACTCGGACACTCGCCTTCAAGATCGTTGAATTAAGGGTCCACTGCAGACCTCACTGCAACGAGTCGTCTCATAGTCGTGGTGCCTGCCGTGCAGCGCCCTCCTCCCTAACGACGTTCAACACGGACTTCGCTGGTACGAACCAAAAGTGCGGAACACCAAGTTCCGAAGATGACTTCCACAGCTGGGCGGAAGAGCAGCCACACCCCGCACGTCGACTCGTCGGCACTGGTGACCCGTCACTCTCGTAATGGAGAATTACCATCATGCAAACACCTCCACATTGTTTCCGTTCCGAAGCTCTCACAGTGACATAAGCTCTCCACACTTCGCCAGTTTCAACTACGTCGAAAACCCAAGTCCACAGTTCGTGTTTAAAAGACAAAGTCGGGTTATTATTACACTGCCCTTTCATGTCAGCCACTTCTCCAGTCACATGCACTAAGTTCTCTTTTTAGCTTCCGGAGACATGTGCGCTTATAGCATAAATAAACACACTCGCACTTGCTCGAAGAGTAAAAAAAAAATCGTCAGCGAGTATTTTCGTACCTTGACAGCAACTTGCCGTTACCCAAAGGTCGTAATTCCACTGAGTGTGGGTTTTCAGTAATTACTCGCTCAGCGAGCAGAAATTCCATGAGTTGCGTTGTCGAGTCTCTGAACGAGTGGCCAGTTACCTCTTCTGCGGCTATTTTCTGTTGGCACCTCGTCGCTGATTTGGATAAGTCCGAACTCACTTTCAAAAAAGCTTACTTCTGAGGCTAAGTCCAACATTCAGCTCGGTGTGGCGTCGGGCGGAGTGATGTTCCTGGTGACGTGGTGACGTGGTGACGTGGTGACGGACAGCGTGACGGCAGGGTGACATAGTCGGGTGTGAGAGATTCCTCTTCCGCAGCTACGAAGACTTTGAGCACAACAGGCTAACCGTGGCCTTTATATACTCTACACCTTGAGCTGTTATCCACTTCGTTGTCGAACCATCCAGAAGCATGGAGTTAACTTCACCACCTCCAGAGGAGGAAGGAGGGGTGATAAGGTCAGGTGACAAATCGCGTGGTTCCCCGTCCACCCACATGACTCAGGCGAGCCTTGAGATAGCTGTAGATGATGCATGCCGAAGTGTTTAGGACACCAGAGATGCCTCGTTGTTCTGCCGGTAGTGTCACGTTCAGGGGCTAACTTACAGAACATCGTCGAAATCATGATTCCGTTGCGGACGGTGAAAACAAACCGCAGCAAGTTTACAGTTATGGCCACAGAAACATTTCCAGTATTTAAATTCGTATTCAGTTAGACATCTGAAAAACTGTACATTAAGTATAGAGAGGGGGCAAGATAATATATTTTTTTGCCCCGGGACCCTTGGTTTTTCTCGATAATCGCATAGTCATTTCGCGATAGGCTAAAATTAAAATACATATAAATTTACGCTGCTTTTGCCATTGACTCACTGATCACATAGACGACTCTGGGCCAATGAGAAAACTATCAACCAAAAAAAAATCTAATCACGGGTAAACCAGTTAAGATGACTCACGAGTCTGCAGCCAATTAACTGGCATTATTTTGCCGAGTGTACAGAGGACAGTGTAATGTATCCTGAAGGTAATTGAAATGCGAATTTTTCCGGTCCCTATATATAACCAAACAAAATGTTTGTTGATATTCAAAAAACAAAATAAGATGCACGTAATCATTGGCCAGCTGGATTGTTGTTTGTGTTTGGCCTTCGTTATTCAGGTTGGTCACTCGTGTCATCAAACGATTGTCCCAGTTTCAAACGTATATTATAACAGTATTTAGAACAAATAATACATCAAATTGAAGGTAAACTAACCTAGTTTTTTTTACAAACGTCCAATATGTGCACCTTCAGTAATAAGGCACACATGCGACCTAAAGTCCAAACCTTCCTACACCTTGGTTAACACGTCCGGAGTAATTGAAGCAATAGCGTCTTCAGCTCTGTGTTCTCAACTTTGGCAAATAGTTAGGTAGCGGTGGAACATGGACACGATTTTTTTATAAAGCCCTGAAGGAAAAAATCCCTTGGCGTTATGCCAGGTGAACGCGGTGGCCAGCGAAAAAGAGCTCTGTCGTCCCGACCATTACGACCAATCTAATGGTCAGTGACTGCGACATTCAACCACTCTCGTTCAAAGAGATTCCAATGGGAAGGGACTCCATCCTGTTGTCAAATAAAGTTTACAAGTTCGCCCTCTATTAATTGGGGAAAGAGCCATTCTTACGCGCTGCGAGAGAATACAACAAAGCAGTACTCGCGCATGTGCTTATCTAAAACTGTTTAAGTTGCTCTTTAATTATGACCTTGAACTAACACTCGACAACGATTACAGTTGATAATATTAAATTTTTTAACTGGAACATTCTTTTATGGACATACTGTACATGTCATTGAATAATATCTCGCCGGTACACTTAAAAAGGTCATAAAAAGAGCATAGTGCAGCAACCATATTAATTTAGGTACCAGCAACAGAATGATATGTATACAGAACATACTAAACCATTGTGTTTATTTAACATTCTCGTGTGTTGCAGTAAACGATTTTATAATACCGAAAACATAGCCACCAGCAAAATTCGCATTATTTTCTGGTACCAGGCTAAACTTCACACACTTGTTCCTAAATAATTCGAGGTTTATTGTAACTGGCTGCTGACACATTTTACGATCCGTACGGATAGATTACGATTGGTTTTGTTGGCCTTCGGAACGATGATAACATGATAACATTAAAACGCCATTCACATGGACAGTGGTGTGAATTCCAGCCTGTCGCTAAGATATAACGCGAATATAAACGGTCTGTATGGAATGCGGGTACCGAAATTTGGTTTCTACAAACATAATATCTTTTCTAAGTGTGCAAATTACTGGACAGTCTGTTTCATGTAACTTGCCTCAAATTAGATCAAAAGAAGTTCCAGTAGTACTCATTTCCCAAATATCACTTTGGAACGAAAAAAAAGATGCTTTTTTAAGAACACTGAAAATATAATGTTGACAGACAAACTGTTTACAGAAGAATTATGTAACAACCCAAACCTCCAACTAGCTCAACATTGGTCTGAATTGGACATACATAAAAATAATTAAAGAATTTGTTGGGTTAGTAAATACTGTTCAATTTCGTCCAAAAGTTGCTCTAAATGATTCATGATGAAAATTAAGTCATTCGAGAGCAAGGAATGATATTTTCTTCTTTTATTATCCTTGACCGAAAATTCATGTTAGCACAAAGGTCACCAACTTCCGACCACAAAACAAAAAAAAAATATGATCCTTCTATAAAAACATTACACTGCAAATCAAGAAAAAATTAACTTCATACGGTAGTCCATAAAATCACTAAGATTTTGAAATAAACATAAAATATTTACCAACCAGCCCAACAATTAATAATGACTTTAAAAGTTTAAATCACGTAAATTAACAGACATACTTAAAAATAGAACTAATGAAAAATAAGCGCAAAACAACACATTGCTAACATAAGACTGCCTCTGAAAAATATAATAGCCCATTCTTTACTTTGAAACCGAAAGTATAATCTAGTACTGAGAATAATAATAATAAAAAACATTGTAAAATTATTATATATTATTGTAAACTTATTGTATATATTTTATATGTTGAGAGCTACAATGTGCAGAAAATTGGCGCTAGATTTGAGGAGCGTCATTTTGGAGACTAGTAACTTGACGCAGACTATAGCGAAAGCGAAGTGTTAGCGGCTGAGCAACAGAACGCTGCTGGAGACATGGAGTTAGGAATTGTGTGAAGTCACTTTTCAAACTCCCCATCGCCATATTGTTTCGCCAAAAACAGTGCGGAAATGGTGCTTGACCACTTCGAACATGGCTAGTAAGTAAGAATTAGAATCTTCGTCATTTAAGAAAAAAAAACAGTACTCTCATTTTAAAAAGGGGCCTTTTAAAACTGTTTCCACAATGCAAACAACTGCACTTCAGCCATCGTTTTGGGCTTTAAATAAAACCAATATGGCGCAACAATGAGCTTGAATTATGGGGCGGGGGGTAGAAACTGCTTCACGCACACTTAGCATGCACACGTGGCCACCCCCTGGTTGGAGAAAGGTCACATAGGGTTCTTGCAGAGGGGCTCAAGGGCATCCGAACCACTACAGAGTCGGAGACGACGGAACTGTCTCCTGTCCTCGGCTGGGACACTGCAGCTCGCCCGCCCCAGAGAATCGACCAGCTCAGCTCGCCGACTGCTCCCGGGTGGGGATGGGGGGGGGGGGGGGGGAATGCCACAGCACCGGGGAGCACCGGAGACGCCATCCGGGGTTCCAGAGCCAGATGCCACTCCCCGGGTATTTCTGACGTGTAACATCTCATCTCTCGGCACACGGCATTTGGCAGGAGTATGTTTCGTCGAGTGGGAACGCAGGTCGCACGGAACGAAAATGTGACACAAAAAGGTGGCGGACCCACGTGTAGCAACATAAACCCGTACGTAGTCACTTTCGTAAACATTATGGGTGCATACCAAACGTATTGGTGAGCCAAAATGAAACTTAATTTGTATTTGGTAAACTAAAAATAGTCATAAAATAAAAACGTAAATCTCAAATTTTAAAATAATTAAGAATACTAGCATCGCTTGCAGAATGTCAAAGGACTCGGTAAGCCGACTTCCGTAGCGTACGTAGTCAGGACACCGGATAGCTTACGGTGCGAGGGTTTCTGGGATCGAATCCAGGGTAAAGCAAAGGTGTACATTTTTGTAATTGTTAAAAAATTGGTCACTAACTTGTCGAACCTGCCAAACGATATGGAATATCAATATGGAATAAAAATCAAATGGTTGGCTGGCTGGTGATGAAAATCACGGTCCAGCCAAACATTTTTAATAAAAAAAATAAATAAATAAAACTAATTTTAAAAAAAAGGTCGCACAGTTGTAGATTGCGCGCTTGTTGACATCAAGGGACGTGGTTCTAGCCTCGCCACTAGAATATATTTCTTTTTACATTTTCTAATAACTAATAATATTAAATAATGATATTGAATCAGCTCGAAATAGTTAAAGTTTATTTTTAGGCAGTATTTACAGACTGATTTCAGCCGTTTAAGCAAAAACAAATATAAAATATATTCTTAGTGTTATAACATGCATTTTAAAAGGTTTCAGGTTAATACTTTAGTAATGCCATAGACTTTTCACTTCTAACGTGTGCGGAAACTTTATTGTATTAACTGTTAAACGAATTTTAACAAGATGAACAGTAATTTAATAATATTCCTCGTCTAAAATCAGGTTCAAAGCCAGGGTATTGGATTTTTTAAAACATTTTTCGGTTTTATCGGAGCCATTTCTAATACATAGTTTTAAATTTCTGTTCGTTTTTTTGCTGCCACATGCCGGTATGGTGGCAAGAGACGTTTACGATTCAGGCAGCGAATTCTAGCGGCAGGTGCAGAAAGTAAATGCGTGATTAGCGTCTAGAAATTTTGGTATGCATTTCAAAAGCGAATTATTACGTGTACATGCAGAAATTTCCATAGCCATGTGTTGTAAATATGTACGGTTAGTTTTCTTGTAATATTACACATTATTTCTTGGCAACTGCTTTCCAAAGGAATCTTCTTTAAGGGGCCCGCTTCGTCAGGGGTGTATATGGATTAGTGAGGCGGGATGATAAGCGCGACGCTCGCGCCTCTAAGCGCAAGGCTCTGAAGTGGCGGGCAGTCTTCTCGTCGTCACAGAATAACTGTGAAATTTGAGCGGTGACCGTAATACTATATGACATACAAATTAAGATAAAGGTTTAATGCAAGTCCCGTAAGTGCTTTCAAGAATCTGTACTGGGTGTTTTACGCCTACAAACTCTTAAATGCTTTTCGCAAACATACCCCACTCGTATATCTTGAGTAGTTTTCAAATCGCGTTGTTTTTCCTGAAGCTCTACAGGGATCTGGTGAAGTGGGGGAACCCCAGGGCGGAGGGGAGGCAGGTTGAGTGTGCGTGCGTGAGGAGGAAGATAACAGCAACGAAAACGATACCCTTGTGACTGAAAAAATTCTCAATGGTTGCTGTCGGCATGACTATCCGTAGTACCATATGCTTGTTGGGGGGAACCAGTTTGGAAATGTACTGCTCATTACCGTCACGCGAAATTCATGGCGACCTGCCGCTCGCAAGATGCCAAAGGAAGAACACTGCTGACATGTGCACAAACTAACACAACTCGAATGGGTTTCCATAGCACTGCGTTCGCGCACATTTGTACCTAATATGAACACGGAAACAATATTTTAAAATATATTTCTGGGTTTGTAAAAATATATTTGATCATCCAGCCATGGTTTCGCAAGTCTTTTCCTTGTGTATCTGCATAAAAATAGTGTTACAAACGTATTTTTAACAATATTTAATTATGGAAAATACGTCATTTATTACAAACATTACTAACCAATATAAAAATCAGCTGTATAAACAGACGTAATGTTCAATAAAGATTATGTATATACTTTCAGAGACTTATTTCTACAACTCGATTAAGTAATAAAAGGCAGGAAATACATTTGTTTAGCAGCAAAGTAGGAAATGAAAATATGAAAATGTTACTAACTAAAATTAATTTATTCAAAAACCAAAATTAAATCAATATTGCCAATACATCACAACATGCAAGAAATAACCTTGCATATAATTTTAATTAAATGCATTATTTTGCGTTCAACTTATTAATTTTTTAATACTTCATCTACTTATAATAATTCTTGCATATTTATTGTATGGTACGCTACTTCCGATTAAAAAAACCCGTATACGTTAAACGCTTTTGTGATTAAGTTTCTCGTCTGTTGCCTTAGCTGCAAGCCGAACCATTATAATGAATCATTCTACACCCGTGAGATTGTAAAAAAAGCTAAATATGTATTAGTTAAAACAAAATACAAGTATTCTGGGTAACCTAGACATTTGTCCCGAGCTCGACGTCCCTATGCCGAAGGTCAGCTACATGGAAGATCAGCAGCTAGCATAGCTCAGTACGACGACGAGACCGTTTACGAAATGTCCATGGATTATCAGGAAAGTCAACAACTTGTTCAGATACTTTGAGCCTCTCTTCAAAATTCGTTTTAAATTTGTTACCGTTAATACCTGGAGGTGACTTATCTTCCATGTTCTACCAAGCAAAGCAAACTCTAAATTAATTGCTAATTGAGGTACCTATATTTTAACGCAAAATCCAAGAGCGAATTTGGTTACTTTACTCATGCTAGGTTTTACAAAATTTTGCAAAATTAATTAAATTAATCAAAATCTGGTCTATTTGCTGTTCCCGTATGCAATTAACTTGGCGAATATGACGATTTTTAAGTTAAGTTAACATGAAATACTATAGGATTTTCATGCGCTGTTTAGATAATCGTGTGTGTAGTTTTAAGAAACTGTCACTTCACGCATATATATAAATATATATTCAATTCTTCACGTAATTAATGATCTAAATGTAATGTTATGAATGTCGTTCATTCGTTTCGTCTTTCTGTGATCCGCCGTGCCGTTACCTTGTTCCCAGATAATGCAGCAACTGGACTCCAGCAGATACAATGACAACAGAGCCTTCCTTTTCAAACCTCCTATTCAGTCATCCCCTTGCTTCTTCCCTTTCCCCCCCTTCCTCAACGAGCTCAGATATTTCGCTCCGCCCATTCACTCGCTGCAGAACTTGGCCAATAGCCCAGCGCGCTAAAAGTTTTTACTAGGGAGGCCCCTTAAAATACAGAATATATATATTTTTTTCAGGGCCCCACGTCGTCCCTTTTATTACCGACGCTTGCCATTCAAAATAGAATCCTATGGATTATAAAGTTAACATAATTTATTATAATTTAAATGCTAAAATCATATTTAGCTATTTAACTTTTAGTTGATTATAATGTAACATACAAACAATAGTAAAAAAAATATATAGAAATTTAAGTTCCCGGTTGTATTAAAAACGTTGTTTTAAATTATCAAAATCTCAGGGAGAAGGCCCCCTAAACACCTTCATGCCTGGGGGCTTTGCGTCTCGGTACGACTAATCCCAAAAATATCAGGGTCTCGCGAAGCCTAAGACTGCCACTGGATGCCTGACTGCGTTTACGTATTCCGGATGGCCAGTGTTTTTGTAAGCATCCAAATATAGAAGAAGCCAATTTAAATGATCGGAAAAAAAATTTGTCTTGCGAATTTATTTGAAGTGCCTCAAGCTGTTACAGTGACTATAAAGCATTTTGTTAACAAAAAATAAATTAAAATCTGTTGCACTCAAGTCTGTAAAAATTAGCTACCTAAAATTAGTTTACTAAGAAAAATTAATTTTCTGGAAGAAATAATTATTCATATTAATCTATTCATTAGGATATTTTTAAGATCCAAGTTCGCATGGAAAGTTTCGCTCCAAATGTTTTTTTAAAGGGCGCCGAAGAACAAAACAAACGAGGTTACAAAAGTTCCGGAAGTTCCAATTACGGGCGACGTAGCAATCAGGCCGCTATTCTTCGCAGACCAAACCTCAATCAAGTCCCCCCCTTAACGAAGCAGCCAATATATAAATCCATCAAATTGCTTTCAGGGAAGTGGAGTTACGTATACGTGTACGTGTAGCAGAACTCTCACCAAATCTCTTTTTTTTTTATATTTCATTCTCTGCAGCAAACCACAAAATTGCGAGCTCTTCAAAACCTTCTCTCTCTCTCTCTCTCTCTCTCTCTCTCTCTCTCTCTCTCTGTCTCTGTCTCTCTGGTCTCTCTGCGATACGATATGAAGTGAATTATGAGGCACGGACCGAAAAAAAACATATGAGCGATACCCTCATGTTTCCACGCCGCACGCCAAGATTGAATGAGTCGGAAAGTTTATTTAAATCCCCCGACTGGAAGATAGGTATACCTCTCGAAGAAGGAAAAAACAAACCTACATTCAAACAACCAGTGAAATTAACGAAAGCTAAAAATAACTGAATAGAAATAATGGCAAGAGAACAGCACATTTTGTACACACTCCCCGCAGAACATCGTTCTTTTATTATGTCTATAGGTACGCATGTGATCAGCGAAAAACAACAACAAAGTACTCTATCGGTAAAAAAAAAGACAAATTTTCTTTTTAATTTGCTTCCAATATTTATAAACAAGTTGTAAGCCACGGAAATCAGCCTTTTCTGTATAATAAATATTACGTTTAACAATGAATAAAAAAAAACTAATCTGAGTATCATTTAAAATGCTGATACATAGTGTACTAATGCATTACTAACCACACTAGCGTGTGGAATAGACTTCAGTATACATAAAAAAGAACATATATATATATGAAGCCCCACCCAACAGAAATAATCACCGAGGAAGCCAACATGTCGTAAAAATGTCACCATGATAACTAGTTGTACACTTTATAGCCGTGTGTCGCCTACGAGTTTTAGGAGTGGTCCTCGTGTACATTCAACTCGTGTTCCAAGTGTGGGAGAATGGGTGTAAAGTTAAAAAAAAAGACTCGTTGATGAAGCTTTAACAAGTTCCTCGACTTGCAGCTGTTATTAACGTTCAAGAAGACCAATCAAATGGACACGAGAGTGGGATATTAACCATTAGCATATTTATAAAGGCAGAATGAAATTGCGTGGCAACTTCGAAGGCTAGCAACCATTTCATATAGTCAAAACTAAAAACTAGAAATTTTGGTTGCATTGGTTATCTACCTCACATCAAAGAACGTTCCTGTTCCAGAGTTAAACGATTTAACCACTACTACTTATCTAAGGTTCATATAAAACATTTAGGTAAAAATTGTTGGGAAATGTGTTACATAAATGGCCAACAACTAACAGTTATTAAGTACGAAATAAAAGTTAGTGTTAACAGTTATTTCGTTACACGCAATACACACTTCAGACTTCAAAATTTCGATATGTAAATTTTCTATTCTTTCAGTTCATCTTACATACCTGGAATACTTTAATCTGCAACTGCGATACATTAAAAAAAATAGGGGCATAATTTGAATATACCTGCAGTAGGTCGTTGTAAGGTCATTCATTTTGTTTTCAAACAATGGCATTCTTACAGGTAACCAATGACTGCTCGCTTTTGTTTAGACTGCTGCCTCGTGACAACACAGAGTGTGATCTTGCCATTGTTTCGATTCGAGAGAGAAAGAGAAAGAAAAAGAGATAAAGAGAAATAGGAAGAGGCGAATGGATGAATGAGAAACGATATTCCACCTGCTGTTTATCGGTCGACGTTATTTTTTCTAAATATGCTACAGTTCCAGCTCTGTAAAGACGATCAACGCTTAGTCAAAATACCCTATAATTCTTGTCACACTGATAAATGGAAAGGCACAAAAGCGAAGATCGATGCCTACATTTTTTTTTATCTTAAGGCGTAAAGAAAATGTGCCTCTAACTGTTCAGGGCCACTCACCTCTTGCAGAGAGCTTTTTGGTGTTGATGATCTTTGCAGCGAACTCTAAACCCGTGGACTTCTGTACACATCTTCGCACCACAGAGAAAGCACCCCTGGAACAAAAAAAAATCCATTATCGATATTTAATATCAACATATCTTATCCACGCAAGTTGTCGCCTGTCGACCAATCGACCCAACATCACGACTTAACGTGTCATGACGTACTACCTAAAGGTTAATCTTGGCTCGTATCAAAGTGTGCCAGTCATCACCTTGGTAACCAACGCGTCTGTAATAAATCTACGTATAAACGCCTTAGATATGTTCTCCTTTTATTTATTGAAACTCGTTTTATTATTTTTTTTTACGCTAGAAACTATACTATACGTGGTCGCAAACCACGACGAAGAAATACCAGCACCTGTAACAATCCAAGGTTACAGACACCTGTATTTTGCGAAAACTTTTCGTCTCAAAGATACTTCTCAAAACTGTGTAGCTTGTTCTTAATGTTATGGTTGGAAGAATTATGTTTTAACATAGCATTGTTACAGTAAAGTCCGGTGAAATTACCGGCCATTTATAATATAAATAGTTACAATCATCACTGACACACTGACCGACTCACTAACATACTCTGTGATGCTGTATGAATTTTGTTTTCGTGCACTTTTAGTGTTACATTTTAATTGCTCTTTGCTAACTAGTTCCTCCTAGAATTGCTGCTGAGTCTGGGGCGCAAAGATAATATGCGTGGGGGCATAGCGTTATATTTTGACAAGGCCGATAGTTTCAGCATTTATCACTGATAAAGTACCGAGCCGTGGCTTAGTTTGCCACGTTTTGATCGCGTATATCTGTTTAATATAATTCAAAATGTTGTTGGCCTCCACTTGCAAATATGAATCTACCAACCACTGTTGTGTCAATTTTCCAGCCCAAATGATTTATGAATCGAATCCAAAACAAGGAGAATACTGAATGACCACAGACAATTAACACGCAATGTAGTTCTCCAAGAGGTTCTTAATTAAAAACAATTTTTGTCAAATATTTTTTATCATTTCATATATATAAGAAATAATTTTCTTTTCCACAATATAAAAAAAATTGAATTTTTGATAAATATTTTGTGTATATTAAATTTAAGTGTTTGTTATATTCTTCATTTTCCAACGGGTGCCTTAAGTGCCCTACAACTAACTAGTAACCAACGATAAAACAAGTTGTGCAAAACATTAACAGGCTGTTCAGCAAAACCCACAAACAGAATTACCTGATATTCCCGTGAATTCTCTAGGATTTTTTTTTAAATTACCATTGAACAAACAAACAAACAAACACACACACACATATGAATATGAAACACCCAATCTAGATCTTTGCTCTACTTCCTAACACTGCCAGTCACAACGTAGTGACGGATTATTCAGTTACAAGCACAGTTAATGGGTTAGAGTAGTTGGGAATAGCCGAGTTTCGCGCGGGCTTCAGGTTGTGGATGCGTTCAATGAACTACCGCCATCTAGGATTGTAACGTCACGGCAGCCATCTTGGTTGACCTTTGACCCCAGGGGCCATCTTGGATGACATCACGCCCGCCATCTTATATTCCGCCATTCTGGATTCTAGAACTTTCCACCACTTTGAATTCTAGAACTTACCACCATTTTGAATTATGTCACAGTCACCATTTTGTATTCTATAACTTTCCACCATCTGGAAATCAAGCGTCCCACTCCCCGAACGGTGCAATTTTCGTTAAGGCAACCATATTTTAAATCCGTAATTTTCATCTAAAAATCTAGAATATTTTTATAAGTTTATAACAAATTATTTAAATACAATTTTCATAAAAAATTAATTTAAAAAACGCACTATGTCATGGAGTCCTAGGTTCGAACCCGGTGAGGTAAAAAAAAATGGTGATGGCTCGTTTATCCACGGAGGCCACCAGCAAGACTGACCCCCACCACTAATGCCAAGGAATATATTAACATCAGCCAATATTGTCTCATGGCGACCATCTTGTTTTCAATAGTCAAGATGCTAGTGTCACGTAGTACAAACAACGAGAGATCGTTACTGCAATATTATTTTAATTTTTATCCGCTAGTGTGCATTAGTATTCATTGCCATGGCGTCCGCCATCTTGTCGGTCGTCTGGACCACCATCCTGAAAATCTGTAATTATTTAGCTAACAATTCAGAACAAATTCCAAAAATCATCATAAAATAAGCAATTAACTGATTGGTTCGATCGATTCCTGTCCTTGGTTTGATTCCTGAACGATGCAAAAAAAATATTTTAGGTAAAAACACATATTTAATAAAAAATACCATAAAATGACAGGTCCATGCCTATAGTCATGGTATATGTTATGCCTTTAAGGAAAAGATGCATACATATGAATCAAGTTTTAATTTTGTACGAAAAATTAGAATTACCACTAACTAATAATACACTTAAAAATGTGATAATATCGTGGCTTAGTGGAAAAAGTTGGTAAGTCCACTTTTTTGTGAAAATGAGTTAACTTCACAGATGAAGTTGTAAGGGCAATATCTTCGCCAAGAAAACGTTTAGAAGTCCAAAAATGAATGGTTGTGGACGTTTTCTTCTAGCTTTATATCGGCAAGTCCATTATAACGCTATTCTAGGAAAGCAAAACTTGGTAAGTGAACTAACAGTCTTTTTTACAGAAATTGGACTACCGACTTTTTCCACTAAGCTTTTGAATAGTGTCTGCTGACAACTTATTCTACGTAAATGTAAAAAAAATCTTAAATATGACTGTATACCTGATAATATTTATGTTGAAATATTCTTCAAAAGCGGGCCTTAACAAAATGAGATCACCATCACTGCTATGAGCCTAACGTGTTCAAATAACTCCAAAACGGGCCGAAGAGCTTGGCAGAACATCCGCCCAGAACAGCAAATGCGATGCTGCGAGCGGCACTACAGTACCAGCAAGTCAACAGCATCATTATCATCATCGTCATCGTCATCATCATCACCGAGAATACTGAGCCACATGAAATCACCCCCCCCCCCCCTCCCTCCTCGACGTGAGCACGCCTGCTGTGAAATGCCACAATGCCATGGCACCCGGCCAAACGACTTACCGCTCGCACGCAGTTATCTCACGCCGGTAAGAATCGCCTTCACACGTGTTGGGTTATTGTATTCGTATTTTCATGTCATTACTTTTAATTATTATTATTTACTGCATCTCCGCTACAGCAAAAGCATTGCAGTGTTGTTTTTTGGTGTTAATTTTTTTTCTGCTTTTTTTAAGTGGCAGTTTAGAAATTGACATACAATTTTATTACAAGATAAAATTTTTGTCTGACCATATACTTTATGTTCACTCATAGAAGCACAACCGGGTAACGCGTAAACTCCCGTGGTTATTGCCAAAATTCTGGTGTGTCCTAGTTATGAAACATCGGTGTTTTGTAGTAGCCAAGGCGAAGAGATATGTTTCTATGTTCAGAAGAAGTCGGTTTGTGCAAACCATATTATCTTTAAAAGATTTGTGCAATGGGAGTGCATGACTTGATGTAAGTTTTTGGACATACGCCATTGCTAAGAACTTTTTCTGTTGAAGAAAAACTAATAAATAAAATAAATAAATAAAAATAAAAATAAAAATACTCAAAAAAAGATACAAAAAACACACAAAATTAAGCAAACAATTGCTGTTGTCAACAAGGATATGAACACCACAAAATATTCCGAAACAGGAATATGGTCAGCAAACAAAGAAAAAACAAAGAAAAATGTACTAAGAGAACGAAAAAATCCCCACAAATGATGACAACACAAAAATATTGAAACCCAAAATAATTCAGCACAACAGTTGAAGCGAGACAAAAAACATGACAAAACGAAAAAACAAACAAACAAATACTGTTTAGGTAAAACTATTGTATTTGTTTGTTTTTTCGTTTTGTCATGTTTTTTGTCTCGCTTCAACTGTTGTGCTGAATTATTTTGGGTTTCAATATTTTTGTGTTGTCATCATTTGTGGGGATTTTTTCGTTCTCTTAGTACATTTTTCTTTGTTTTTTCTTTGTTTGCTGACCATATTCCTGTTTCGGAATATTTTGTGGTGTTCATATCCTTGTTGACAACAGCAATTGTTTGCTTAATTTTGTGTGTTTTTTGTATATTTTTTTGAGTATTTTTATTTTTATTTATTTATTTTATTTATTAGTTTTTCTTCAACAGAAAAAGTTCTTAGCAATGGCGTATGTCCAAAAACTTACATCAAGTCAAACCATATTAATTAAGAATTTTTCAGAAGTAAAACAATTTCGGGAGGTACGATTTTTTTTTTAGCTACCAACGTTTTTTCAAGTTATCGCGAAGTCTTTACTTCTATAGTCCCATTTCCCAAATAATACTACATAAAAATCCGGGACCAAGACAAAAATGTCAACCGGAAAGGGTCAGTTTCACACACACAATGTTGATTTTTTCTTCGTTTTTTCGTTATTTATTTTAATTAAGAGCTATTTCTAATAAAAAAAAAAGCTCATTAGCTTCCTCGTATATGTTGTTCTGCCACAAATATTTTCAACAGATATTCACTAAACGAATAGGGTGTGAAAAGGCGCGCTGCTCTTAACACCAATATTGATCTACTCGCAGGGAATCGAAGCCATGTTCCCGAATATCGTTCATTTATTTTCGGAACGTTTCTCGACAATCCCAGTGAGTGCTATATCTGCAGCAACACACAACCCGGTTCCGAGACCCGAGTGCCGCCACGCTAAATTAAACTGCGGACAGTGACCACACATTCCAGACACAGTTAACGTAAGCAACGGGCGGCATTCTCTTCCCGCGAGCCGCTGGTTCAGATGCCCGGCAAAGCATACGGGACTCGAGGCTTCAGGAGAAAAAAAAACCACGCGATCTGAAAACTGCCCAATATACTTAAGAATACGCTGAGGGCGGATAAATATTTCTGTTTCCGTATTTCTTTTTTTTTAACAGTGAAAAATGGTTAAGACACGTGTATTCAGAGTAATATTTAGGCATGAAACTCCCGTTACAGATTCTTGGAAGCACTCGAGGGACTTGCATGGCCTATGCACGACGAGAAGGCTGCGCGCCAGTCCACAGCCAGCTCCCAGTTCGGACTGCTCAGTCCGAACTGACAGTTTGGACAGAATTGAGGCCCACCTGCACACGAGATCAGTCTTGTGGTTGCTGTTGCTGTTGGATGTATCGTTCCATCGTGGAATATGGAAGAAACTTTGGATGTTGCAATTGCAGTTGCACTTTTGGTTAGAAAAAGGAAGCAATCGAAGATGTCTGCCATTACACCCAGCTGATGGACTGACGGTTTGAACTAGCGAGACGCTGCTCCCACACACGGTAGTTCCGACTGTTCAGTTCGGACCGTTAAGCCAGTTCGGACTGATCTGTCTGGGGGCCTTTAGAGGCGATACCGCGCTAGAAGCACCATATAGCGTCACTCTTGTCGTCACGTCGAGCTCAGGACGTCGGACACGCTCCCCTCCTCCAGATCAACCTCAGCTCCAGTCCGTCCACCGAAGTCAGCGTCCAGCCAGAGACTTGTTCAGTATAGTCCTTTTCTTCTCGACAGAGTTTCTCAATACCTACTTTGTTTTATAGATATTTGTGTACAACAATTTTTTATTAAAAACGGTTTGCTAAAAATATGTTAACAGAGTACGGGAACAGAAAATTTCCGTATTGGTTTCAACAATTATGCGGCTATACCGATTTTCTACCTTTTAAATTCCAAAATTTTGGCTTCGTTAAAGCATAGCGTATAATTTAATGGAATGCCTGAAGTCAATAACGATTGGCTGATATAAAACGTTTTTATCCTGTTGGGAACAACTACAAATGTAATAATACTGATAATAGGCAATATATGTGGTTTTTTATCTCTCTTGTTGTGTAATCTATTTATTTAACAAAATAATATTTTCGATAAAGAAACGTTAAAGCACGAAAAAACATTTAAACCAACATTAAAAAAAGGGTGAATATGGTCAATTTACTGTACAGACCAGAGGTGTGATCATATGTTACAAAAACTGTCGCTGTATAGTTACCTTTAATTTAACATGTTGAAAAACTTTCTTGAAAGTACAACAATTTTTTTTTTACTGTTGTACCTTTAGCGCGATGAATGGCGTCTTAAATCACTGCACTGCCTCGACGGGCTTGTGCTGGAAGCATAGCTACTCCTTTCCTCCGCCCGAAAGGAGTAGCTCAAACACTCCACACCGGTGTTGGCAGGTGGGCTAAGCCCCGGGTGCCGACACCTGCTTCTTGCTTGTACTGCGCGAGCGCGCGTAACGTTGCACACCAGATTCTATTCCCCGAACAGTAAGGAAGCATCTATAGTGATGCAAACTTGAAC
Source organism: Bacillus rossius redtenbacheri (assembly GCF_032445375.1). Taxonomy (NCBI): domain Eukaryota; kingdom Metazoa; phylum Arthropoda; class Insecta; order Phasmatodea; family Bacillidae; genus Bacillus; species Bacillus rossius. The sequence goes on along the minus strand of NC_086330.1, from coordinate 340,438,434 downwards.
AAATGATTATTTACTTCAAGCTTCGTGCACACTTAAAGATACAAATTAACGTCGTCGCCTTCACCACTATCAAGAGGTACGAAACTATCTGTAATATCACAAAATCCCTCAAGAAAATAAACATGTTAAATATTTAATGCAAAATATGAAACATAATTTCGATGGTTAGTTCAATTCTTACAGATAAGCCCCTGTTAACCATCGTCAATTCTGAAACACATTTCTAACCCAAACAGTGCCTAAAATCTCTTAGCCCTAACATTTAATTTGATCACTAATTACATTTACTATACAAGTTCAAAGTAAGACTGTAAAATACTCCTTATTAGTTTAAATGTGAGATACAAAATTAGAAAAAAACGAATAAAAACGTTTTTATATTTAAAAAGAATCTAATCATGAGGCCCAAAATTCACCAACAGTACTGCACATGCGCAAAGCGTTGTTTGCTGGTAAGTCGGAAACAAAACAACATTAAATCACCTGCACGTATTCAGTACGCCTACTTACACGCTGTCGGTCTTTACTACGTAGTTTTTCCGTAAAACTATTCGGGAAGGTCAACAAATATGGCTGACACACTTAAGCATACCTGTTTCAACGATAATTTAGGATAAACAGTCCAAATTCGGTAACAGGCCAAGTTTCTTCATCGCCCCCAGTAGAAATTTCCTTCTTTTTTTAACTTGATTTATTTTAGGTCGTCTTTACGTCTCTAGATAAACATACAAAAAAAAAAAGAAATTTGTTCGATTTTTTTTGCAATTAATTATATTTATTATTTATTTCTAAATAGATTATCTTGTTGTAAGCCGTGGGAATATTATTTTTTGTCTCATATTTGGGAACACCTAATATATCATTGGGCATGCAATGTTCCAATGTGACACTAAATAATAATCTATAACTCCTTGAATATTCTTATTTTGGTTATCTTATACAGCTCATTATATAGAAAATATTCTGAGGATAGTTTGTAGAAATATCAAAACTGTCAAATCTCTTTTGGCTTTACTGACTTACGTCCCTAACTTTGTGTAAATAAATTATAGCAAATATATGTCCCACATGTGACAGCTGTATAATTTTTTTTCCTTTATCCTAGGGAATATATCAGTAAATACTACAGCTGAAATTAATAATGTAATATAATTACTTATGTGAGATTATTACATTTCCAAAAAATGGTAATTAATGCATGCACATGATTTAATATAACTGAAGCACGAAAGCAACATTTCCACTCGTGACACATACTTATTCCACCACAGTATAGCATATATATATATACATATGTGTGTGTGTGTGTATTTGTGTGTGTGTGTGTGTGAGAGTGTGTGTAATATTGTAAAAACGGCAGGAGCTTTGAGGCAAAAGAACAAAGAAAATGTTTTTATTTCATATATGGATGAGAACGGCTAAGGAAACTGGAATGACAACCGAGCCTCTCGTTCGGTTTGCCGTCGGCGAAAAGAGAAAAAAAATGTGAACGAGTTTTTCAATACTCTCCAGTGATGCGTAAATATATAACCTCTCGTATTGCAAATAAACTTATAATACGAAACTCGGACACGAAACTTTACACGGAATATCTTTAAAATAATGCCGATCGTGATACATATTGTTTTTTCAACTACATTTATTCGAGCGAATCACTCATAGTTTCCGCACCCGTCGCTAGAATTCGTTGCCGGAGCAGCTGCGTCAATTATTGAATCATTTGATTAGAGGAGCGAAAGGTTAAACTACATAATAAAACGGCTCCGATAAAAGCGTAAAATCACTTGAAAAAATACTAGACACGAACTTTGGGACTTATTTTCGACAATGAAATTTATAAAAAATACTGCATATCTGGTTAATATTCATTACCTTGTTAGTACTATAAAGTTTCCCTTTGTTTTTGTGAACTTTGGTTCATTCCAACCACCACAGATGGCAGCACCGTGGTTACACATTTCCGTTCCATGTGACTTCCGTTCCATTCGCTAAATTAGTACTACCAAATGCCGTATACCGAGAGCTAGGAAGTTTACACATAAAAAATGTAAAGTCTGTACCACGTAACTTGTTGACAGTTCTTAAAAAGGAGTGCCAATGGTCTACGTATCCCTACGCTACTGTTGTTCTGTCAACAGTGTTTGGAAATAACTTATTTTGGTAGTAAATCTTCGTATACAAGCATCGTGTGATTCTTTGCGAGAGACAGTTGAGAAATGTGTGCCTCCGGCACTACTTCTGAGAACTGTCGAATTTGTGACACCTTGCATGGCACAGACTATATACGGAACAGTGGCGCATTGAATGATGGATGGAGGTTGCGGACGTGGCGAGGAAGGTGCCAAATATAGGAACTAGACTTACATGGGCTAAATAAATACTGCGTTGAGAATAAAGACATCATGGGCCGCGAAAAATAAATTTTGGAAAGAATATCAAACGTAAAGCCTCTGCAAACTCGAAGATTCAAGTATCTGAATTTAAGCCTATTGCGAAATTAATCGGCGATGCAAGAAAACATCTGTGTCTGCTGGATGTCTGATGCAGATAAATCCAAAAGTGAATGAGCGAAATAGTCAGCATTGAAGGACTCACGTTCATCGTCAGATTACATTTGGGAAAGCTTTGGTGAGATATTCCACCTTCGCACTTTTCCAAAACTTTTTCTCGGCTGGATCGAAAACATCTGTGTTTTGAAGAACATGATCACGTTAGTGGCAGAAGGCGATACAGCTCTCTGGTCACAGTTTTTCAGGTCTCTACCCTATGTGTAATGGCATGCATCATAGCCGGGTAGGTTATTAAAGATTACTGAACTTGACCGAATCAGTTCGGGAGCAAATTGCAGAAATGAATTGCATCCGTGTGAAATCGAGCCCAAGAATTCGTTCGTGATCAAGCGGGCTAGCAGCGTTCGGTAGGTGGCTTCGACCCGCTGTGGCACCGAAATGGGATAATGCATAGAATGCATTAGTCACGAAACTGGTCTCAAATTCAAACAGTACCCGAGGTATACGTACCACTTCTCCCACTGTTGTTCTGTCAACAGTGTATGTAAACAGCTTCATGTGGTTTCAAGTGCTCGTCAACAAACATTAATGATTTTAAACAGTGGCATGTTTGTTGTATTTGTAATTTCACCTGAATTGACGTATGCAGCAAGCAGGGCAGCATGGCTGGCTGGTGAAGGATTGGGCGACATCTCGACAAGACCGTGACCAGTATTTTATGAAGGAGGAGGTCCAGTATGACTATTATATAATTTTTTATGGGTAAGTTTCCTTTATAATTGAAATTTAAAAAAACAATTGGTTCTCACACTAAAATCTCAGGGAATACTACGTTCACAGAAAACAGTCCATTTTATAATTTGTTTTGTATTTAATTGTTTTAATGCTTTGCTCGTAAGTCAATTGTTTGATAATTTCGTTAAAGCAAGTCTTAAATACATATGATTAATTGTTATTTGATACATGAAACACATGTCAAGTTCGTTGGAATGACATTCTTACAGTAACACGTCCCTGCTCTCGACACAGGGAGTTAAGGGGGGTCGCTTTGACGTCACAGCTAAGCCCAGCTATCAGCCCTTAGTGCAGCCTTAGTTGATTTTTTATAATAAAAAAAGTATTGTAATTCACTTTTATTAATATAAATTATTTCCATACATGATATTTTATGAGTACATGTATTTTATTACTAAATTTAGTAGTGAATTCCTTTGTGTTAATGTTTTTCGTAGAATTTTTCAATGTGTTGTGTATGATTGCTTGGAAATCCGAGTCTACAATTGATTTCTATCCCTTATTTATTTTCTATATTTATCTTGTTTGTATTTGCATTTGTTTTATACTTGTATAACGCCAGCCTGTTTTGACTATGATTGTCGGCCGTCGCTTAATAAATAAATACATAAATCACAAAGTTGCTTTGCAAGTGACCTTGGGGGAACAGTTACCACTGGTATTACTTTTGAAAACTTGTCAAATTTGATAAATAAAATACGTGGCACAGACCATATAATCTCAGGTGCGGTAACGTGTTAAGCGGTGGGGGCGGCACGTATAAACATTGGAGGCGCGGCTACATATCACGGCACAGTATTTTGCATTATTATCCCCATACCCCCTCCCTTTTTTCCCTTGACTTCCTCCCACCATTAATAATAATTTTTATGCAAATTCTCGAGTTGCAAATGTGTTGACGACCCCGCCCGTGCGGTGCGCAACGCAACACGCCAGTTTCCTGTCAGATTGACCGATAACAGACTACACGTCAGTTTAAAAAACCTTCCAAAAAACCTGTCGAGTCACGCCATATAAATCACAGGCAGAACATTATTCCGAAGTAATTAATTGAAGAAGTTTGGTGTTATAGAGTATGTGATCACTAAACCCTAAGGATTTATTCGGAAATTTATCATAGTAAGATAATTATCATAAATCAGCAATATTTTCATAATATTTGTTTAGGAAAAAGTTAAATTTGTGGTTAATTTTTATATATTTGTTCGTAAAATAATGTACTTTTTTACACACTTGGCAGCATTACCAATAATATATATTTTTGTGTAAATATGGTTCTTACTGCAAAAAATTACATTCTGTTAGTTTTTAGTCATTAGCATCTCAACGATAAAAGAAGCTCGTTACACAAACAGCTTTTCTTCCACACGAAATAAAATGGGTTTGAACCGAGCAGGAACACAGCTTCAATTTCGCGCTGGAGTTGAAAAAAAAATATAGCCTACATAAGCTGGGTCTTCAAACCATTAAAGAAACTTGATTATCAAACTGATAAAACCACTTATAGAAAATCAAACGTGGTTTTACAATGGATTGGCTTTTCCCGTGGTATCAATAAATCGAAAATATCCTTCTTATTCTCGAGTTGACAATACTGAAATAATTTTAAAAACGATTTAACCCACAATGACTGAAGTCATTGAATGAAATTTCTTTATCGAGTTTTCAATTCATTCGTCAATTATTTTATTATATGGAATATATTTATAAATTTATAAATCAAATCATATGTATTTACTTTATAATCTAAATATAAGTAATGATACTTACTGTTAATTTTTATTACATAATTATCATATCTTCGTTACTGTTTTATATATCACACTGAAATAAGAACGCAATTAATTCTGAGGTTACTGTCGTAAACTTGTTTTAATTCAATGTCAGCAACAACAACACCAATTTTTGAATTAAAATATTTCGTACACACAGTCAAACATGCTCATGTGTTATCATTGGGTTCGATACATAATTTATTAAAAGGAAGAAAAAAAATTAATACTTAATAATTTGTCAAGTCACAGGCGGACACTTTTAGTTATAATTTATTCGTACTGATTCAACTGAAATCATGGGCACAAACAAGAAATATTGTCAGCGAAATAATTGGCGGAATTTCTCCCTTGGATGTGTGTGCACCGCACTAAACCACATCTCCCTCCCTCCCACCCACCGGGCGGTTTCCCAAATCCGGGCGGCGGCGGCGGCAAGTCGCCAACACCCGCCTCCGCCTCCGGGGGGTCGCTGCATCGATCCCCGGAGCAGACTTTCGTCCGCCCCCCCCCCTAGCGACAACTACCCCCGCGCCACACTCCCACTGAGTGGCGCTCTAAAAGCATCGCCTAGGCAATGTAAACCATCTCTTCGGCGAGGCGACACGAACGAAGAATCCCTTTGACTTATTGATGCGGAACATCTTAGCTCTCGGCGTACGGCATTCGGCGGGAGTGGGTAATTTCACGAATGGAATGAATGTAAGTCGCGTGGAACGGAAATGTGTAACCACCCTTAAATAATAGGTTTAACAAAAAAAAATAATCACATGGCGTGTCAGACCTAGCCTTAATAATTGTTTTAAGGTTTTTGTTAACCCTCAAAGATGTCATGATTTCGTGTTAAAAATATGTAAACTCTTTACCCGTAAATTTACTAAGACCCCTGGGTAATTTGTAACTAGTGCTCTTGGTAAATTTAAATTAATAATTTTTAACAGGGCTCTCTCGGATGTTTGGTGTTGACCTGAAACAACGGCGTTGGCAGCACTGATGAAGTCGGGCTTATTACATAAAGTCCGTATCTAAAATACGCGTAATGCTGTGGGTGAACAACATGTTAATGAAAATAGGTCCAGAAAACCTGTTGTTTATCGCTAGGGTCGTTACCTTGTACGCTGAGATACGTTTAAGCCCTGTTATGTAGAATCCCGTGTTCAGTATCCATACCACCACATTTCAATTATGACAGCAGTTTTAAAGGTTTTGTTTCCTCTAGATTCTTCTAATGACATAGATGTCAATGCAAAGTTAAAGTGAGGGACAAGAATCAAAATATGCCACATTAATTCCAACGCTATTTATAACATTTCAATTTTTTATCGTCTTAACATTGATTCCCTTCGGTAAGGCAGAGATCACAAAAGAGGTTTTCGAAGACCATGACAGTGTTTATTTACTGCATTGTTTCAGTTGTAGGCATTCCCAAAAACAAAACGCTAATGACTTCAGTAATTCCACTAGCGTATGTAGTATGCTTTAACGAAGAGAAATTATAAAAATTAAACGATGTAAAAAAATTGTATAACCTAAAAACTTTTGAAACCAAGATGGGATATTTCGGTTACTGTCTCTATCCCTTTAAAATAACCTCTATTTACTCGAACAAAATTATAAAATAATATCGACCCATCAATAGCCACTTATATCGATACCGACATCGAGATCTCGACATGTCGCACAGCTCTTATCGAAGGACAGCCAACTCGAGCGCTTCGGAAAGCTGCGGAGGCGTCGCGCGGCGCCGCAAACAAGCCAGAAATTCGATACCGACTAGCGTCGCTCGGTAACGCAATTCCGCGCCCCGGCGTTGCCACGTTTCCGCCCGGCAACGCAGCGTCGATAAGAAGTTAATATCGCAGCGACGTAATCGAGTTTGCGCCATTATCCCCGCGCGCCGCGTGCCGGAGATGGAGGGAACTGATTGCGAGGGAAGGAACCGGTTGTCGCTGCGAGGATCGAGTTGCCACAGTTGCGCGCGATAAAAAAAAAACACTTCGCGCCGACTGTTATCTGAAAAGAACCGATCAATCTGTAACTTAAAATAAATTACTTAAACATACTTAAATAACAAAAAAAGCTTTAAATAAAATTGTAACGAACAGGAAATAATTAAACTCGTAAAAAAACGTATCCCACCTACTTTCGCTTACAGATTACTTAATTTTATTTTTTATTTTTAGGCATAGCTCGAGATTTTGTGGTTGGGTAATGCATGGATCGATAATAACTGTGAAGTTCTAGTTCAGGAGTGTGACTATGTCCAAATAATATTAGATATTATTATTATTGTTAGTTTTCAAGACCATTCGAATAAATTTTTACGCGTGGGATTACAGATCCGGAAAGGATGGTCCAAATTATTTAGAATTATTTATCAACTAGTATTTACACTTTTACCTAAATTATAACAATCTACATGTCTGACCAGAAAAAATTGATTTTAGTTTAATATGTTCACTGTTTACTCATCCCACTGAAACTCGGTTCTAAAGTGTCTCTTTCTACTGTTCGTCTCTTAACCACAAATTCCAATCCTAACACAGCGCTTCACACTACTCACTCGTCCGCCGCGCCGCAACACCGTCCCAGATGCTCCAATCTCCATACATTTAGCTCGTTACTCGTCGCCCGCTATCGCTCGCCAAGGTGCGGGGGGAGGGGGAGGAGGTGTCCCTCACCCACTTCACTTCAATCCTGTATTGATTCGAGGATTAGCCGGTATCACCATCAGCCTCTCTCTCACCGAGGTCGGTCCCACCTTATGTAGGTACCTGCCAACGTAATCTGAGATTACACCCCCCCCCCCCCCCTCAACTTAACACTCGGGACGAGAACAATGACGTCCTGCAGAACCTTCCAGAGAGACAGCATGGCGCCACGCACTCCGCGGGACAGAAGGAGGTCTGCTAACTGGGGAGTATTTGTGTGGGGGGGGGGGGGGGGTTGGTTTTGTCAATGTAGCGGTAGAGGTAAGGATAGGCATGAGCGCTACCTGCATCGCGCCCGCTCCTTTGAGGAGGCAGGGGTTTTCCCCCAGGAATCCCACCAGGCTGGCGGACCAGTCTGGCTGGCCGGCCCTCGTCTCCAGCAGCCTCGTAACAGAATGCTAAATTACATACTTCTGAAGGTAAAAAGTCAGAAACTATTAATATTTTATGCTATGTCAAGTTACATATTTTAAACACAAAATCTTGACAGAAAGAACTGCCATGGGTAATAAATACTAGCGTAGTATTACACTGCAACAAGTTACAAAAAAAACTAAAGTGGGGAATTTTCAGTCACGTGTATATATATACATACACATACATATACACACAATAGAGCCGTTGAAATAAATTAAATGCCCGGGGAGCTTTTACATTACTTAATGTAGGGCATTACTATATATATATATATATATATATATATATATATATATATATATAGAGTAAACTTAAGGTAATCATTTCTGTAAATGTAATCAGTGCTTATCGCACAAGGCCCAGTTTATAAGCTAAGCAAGAGACAAAATATTTAGCAAATACGTTTTAAAACTCTTTTTTTCAAAAACGCAGGCATTTTCCAATTTCTTCTTTTGCGTTTCAGCTTGTTTTTTAGCCTTCTATATTTGAAGTGAAGAGTTTCGAAAACTTTTAAAGACGCAAATGTCATGTGAAAGCAACGATGTTATTTTTATTATAATTATAAAGTTTTCACTCGCACAATGAAGTAAAATAACTTTTTAAACCAAATTACTGACTATTTAATATGATAAATGATAAACTTGAACAATCAGAAGAAGTCCAGGGGAAGAACTTTGTTTTCTACTGTTTAACAATTGCAAGTTGTAGGTATGGTGATTATCGAGCTTTATAAAAGAACGTAATGTACTTGCGTCGGTTGCATGATGCGACGTTGTTTCTCTTGCGTATAGTTAATAGCCTAACTTTTAATGTTTACAATAAATTCTTTTATCAAAATATTTGTTATTTTCGTCCTACTATCATGGTTAACTCGACACTGCACATAGGCTATATAAATCACTTTTTCCTTCTTCTTTTTTTTTCGTTTTTCCACGAACTCCGCTGAACTTTCAATTCCCTTCCCGCTATTATGATCTCGGTTTCCCACAGTTTCCAGAAATTAAAACAGGGAAATTCTGGAATATTTCCCTTTTTACAGACCTTGGTACATTCCTGTACCAGTATCGTTGTCTTGATGACCTAGCTCTTGAAGTCACGTCTAGCCAAACTAAATCATATTAGATAAATACCTGTAATTTATGGAATTACAAATTAGTCAAATCAGTGTTGAGTGCGCGCGCGCACTCACACACCTACACACACACACACACACTAACTCCTTCTTGGCTTATGGGTTGAAGCCATTTCCGTGAGGATGATGGTGTGACCGATGTTTCGGCATGCCTCTTTACTAGCCGTCTTTAAGGTCGATTAACAACCGAGAGGCGTGGTGTTCTAACGCAGTATTTATATCACCACCAAAAAATTTTTTAAAGTAAATTTAAACACCTTTACGAATTTCTGTTTAGTTACATGTTATTCCAGAATATACGACTTAATATACTGCAATTTTGTTTAGCAAGCAGAGTGGCAGAATGGGTTAGGTCATGACGTATAACCCACCACCGACATTTTTGTGAGTTCAAATCTCTCCTTACACAAATTTTTTTCCCCTCAAAATTTCGCAGATTTCAATTTTGTTCAAACATATAACGACAAAATATTTTAAGGTACCTAGAATATTAAGTTTTAACCTTGTTTTGCCTAGCTTTATCAGCATACGCAAATATTATTTAGTGATATTATTTTCGTTTTTAATATTTTCAAGACTTATATTTTTAAATAGTATTTCCTATTTTAAACTATGCACAAAATACTTAATATTTATTTATACAATTATGTTAAAAGGATTTATTTTATCATGCGAAATCACCGAAGATTGCACTTAAAAAGAGCGAAAAACTAAAATCTCATAGTCTAGTTTAGAGTAGAATGTAACAAAAGGTCACCTAATTTTTTCTTTCGTTTTTATTTTTGTGGATAAAAGTGATTGCAAAATCATTTGTAAAAATTTAAAAACAAAAATTCAAATTTCTGAAGAACCGAACACAAAACTGTCTTCCCCAACACTTTCTAATGCCATGCACTTGCACTAACCATTGAGCTAAATCATACGCTTCGCATTGGGTAAATGCTATTATCATTAGTTGAGTGAAAAGTAGGCTTGCGAATAAGCGTAAGTTTATTTTTAGTTAATCGAAATTCATTTTGAAACTTTAAAAAGGTTATTCCTTAAGTAGTTCAATGTTTAATGTAGCCTAGTAGCCGTAAAATCATTGTTGAACTTTAATACCATTCAGACAAAAAAAATTAATAATTAAGTGATTGTGCTACATTTAATTTAGCAATATGTTCATTTTGTAAACTGCACAAGTTTTTTCGTACGACGAATATAATTTTTTTCTAACACAAATACATACGTGTGGATACATAGAATAATTTATCGGCATATAACGGGGAAACTTCACTCTGAATTTCCCTAGTTTCGTGCTAAACAAAGACAAGATGTTTCTTTTATTTGCTAAACGGTACTATAAATAATATATGCTGTTCCACTTTTTCACAGTACTTACCGTTTCACAAGCGTAGAGTTTAAATAAAAGTGGCTACGATTTAGTGATAAATTATGAATATTCCACGGCGGTTTAGTGTCACCAAGTTGTTTGCCTGCAGGAGGAAGTAGCAGAGAAGTGGTGGGGAATCGTTAGACCCGAACATTGCCGAGAGAGCACTTAGAATAGCATTTTAAACACTTGTCGATAAAACTGATTTGTTCCGATCGGCGAGCGAACAGTATGTCGAAATCGACATCGAAAGCTTACGATACAATAAACTAAATTTAGAATAAACCCCCAGAGCCAACCACGGGGACCAACCACAGCTGCTGTAATTTTCCTGCATAAATACTGCACCCGAACGCCAGGCCTTCAGTTGTTAATCGCCCTTGAAGATGGCTGCAACGAGGCGAGCCGAAACGTCGGGCACTCCATCATTCACACGGACGCGGCCCAAACGAAGAAGCCAAGAAAGAAATCGTTAATGTTTTGTATGATTTAAACCGGTTAGACGCAACCACCCGCGAAAGAGCGCTATCCAACAACATAATAACATTAAATCACTTGTAACTTGCTGAGCACCTAAAAATAAAACCTCTTGCCACTATGAAATCCAATGAAAATTAAAACGTAAAAAAGGAAGGAAAAAACACTCCGAAAACAATTAGGAAAGACTTACGACTCAAAGAAGGAGAAGGAAGATGGATACAAAATGTCGGAGCAATAGGCTGCGGCAACTGAGGGAAAACGCAGATCATTTCGACAACCCAGCTTCGGCCTCCTCATAATCACACATAAGTTCCCCCACAACGTAAGCCTTAGTTATCAAAATAATACTACAGAGTACGCTTAACTAAATGCACCCATAGCTACAGCTATTATAAAAGTCAACAGTGCTTAGCAGGAGAAGGCTTGAATACAGTTAGAGTCCGAATTCGACGGACATACTTCGTCTGCAGGCTCATCACGAAAACATATTTGTCCAAGGCTGGTACAGGTGCGCCTTTCAAAATGGAGATAAACGACTATTTATTATTTCAAATTATAGAGAAAGTAGTAGAGATATAAAACCAAGCGTATGGATAATATTTAATCGAACGAATTTATACAACCACAACAAAACTTGTTGCTGGACTATTTGTCGGTCTGCAGTTCCGGAGCGCTGGAAACGTCCAGGTTAACGGAGCCTACATTTTTTATCAAACTATTATACTTAAATATCTACCTGCTGAAGTACCCGGCGTTACCCGATTTTCAAGTTGTATGTAGGACATACGCTTGAAAAACGGGAAATTTTGATTTTAAAGCCTCACTGATTGCACAATCTCGGTGCATCATTGATACGCATCAGCAAAACCGGGACGCCGATCTTCAGCTTTTATTTTGTGGGAAGGCAGGTAACCCCTAGGCAAGACGTGACGGACGCACCACCAAACGATGGCGCGTTAAAAATTCAAGGCAACTCCATCTATTGACGTAGATCTAAAATAAACTGTTATTAGCACCTTTAGTTAGCTAGCAGCTGCGAGCATCACTAAGCGGATGGGAGTCTCCAAGGAGAAAGATAGGAAGTTGCCAGATTTTACGATGTGACCGTGTGGTGGACATAGATAAATGACACAAACTCACTGTTTGTGTGTCTATGAAATACCTCCTATGATTTTATATTATAAAAATGAATTGACCCCTTTTTCACTCCCTTAAGGATGAAATTTAATAATTATATGTAGTCTATGTTACTCTCCAGCCCATAAACTATCTATATGCAAAAAATCATAGATGACCCGTTGCTCCGTTGCTGCGTAAAAGAAGGACTTCAAACAGACACTCACACTTTCGCATTTATAATATGATAATATACATTATATATTATAGTAGGGTAGTAGGGATTATATTTAAGTGCTGGTCAACAGACATTGACCAAAACAGTATGGCACTATGCAAGTACAAAAACAAAAACAGAAACAACCACAAACTTGGAAAAATCCATAACAAAAAAAAATTAAATAAATGTTCAGGATCCCAGGAATGTCAATAATCTGACAGTAATTATATTTAGTAATGTTATAAAAATTAAATGCTTTATGATGTGTAACTACTTAGCTCTCGGTACACGGCATTTGGTGGAAGTAATTTTGTAAATGGGATGGAAGTCGCATGGAACGGAAACGTGTAACCGCGGTACTGCCATCTGTGGCAACTTAGCGAACAAAAATTAATAAAGACATGGGAGAAAATTATAGTATTAAGTGTTTAATGAGTTTTTAACAAGACGGACAGTATTTTAATAAAAATTCCTTGTCGAAAAATTAGGCCCAAGGCCAGGGTTTATAAATTTTTTAAAGCATTTTTTTTTTGTTTTATTGGAGGCATTACATTATAAAGTTTAAAATTTCTGTCTGTTATTCAAATGATTCGATAGTCGAGGTAGCTGCTCCGACAGTGAATTCTAGCGGCGGGTGCGGAAACTATGTGCAATTCGCGTCCAGAAAATAGTTGAAAATACAATTTTCTTATAGTTATTAGGCTCGGCGTTATTTGAAAGAACTCTACGTTAAATTTCGTGTCCCGAGTTTCGTGTATTTGCAATATGAGAACACATGGGCGAGGATAAACATTACTGGAAGACTTACTGACATTTTTGAAGTTATACTTCTTTAGACGCGTATTGAAAAAAATTATGAGAAAGGATTTTTTACGCGCGCAGAATGCAAACAAAATTGACAAGACGAAAATGACTACATACAAATAAAAATTATGTGTTTTTAAATCATATACTTTAGTGATTGAATTTGAATACTGGTCCATATAATTTAAAAAAAAAAACATTTATTTGTTGAGAATGTCAGTGACAGAAATTGTGTTTATACCATTTTTCCAAATGTATTTATATAAGTGAGGTTATGTTCCCGTAAATGTATAACAATGTCAACTTGCAAGCTTCCATTTTCAGAGGAAGGTTTAGCAGTCTCCGGGCAGTTCTGATGGGGAGTGTTTGCGAGTTTATGATCCCGTATGTATAATTTACTTGCATTATAAATTATATAATAAGAATAAACTCTAGCATATTTATTGATTTTCACTATTAATTAAAATTACTGGATTATTTTACTAAAATGAAATAATTACTGTTACACATGTGTTTATGTTAATTTGATTCAATTTATACCGTACTAACCGTATTTACAATATCACTGCAGTCCTTTGATTATGTTATTTATATTACGTTTTTAGCGTGTATGAGTACATACACCCATTTTATTTTTAAAGTGGGTTATTTTTTGAAATTATAATTTTATATTTTTTTATAATTATAATTTTATTTCCTCTTTTTTTTACACTTTGTTAACAATGTTCACTTAATTAACCAGGAAAGTTAGCACTCACGAAAGAAAGCTTGTATGCGAGTGTTTCTTTTTTTTTCCTAACCTAAATTAAAACTACGTGTGTAAGGGAGGGGTCTAGGTAGGGTCAGGGCAAGCCCTATACGCTCTAAACATGCGGGTTTTTAACCATGCTGAGAAGGTCACGTGCATCATGTGCTAGCAGGGGATCACGGGGGACACGAGTAGGAGTGGAGGGGGGCGGAGGGGGGTGTCTCGGCTTCCCCCGCCGGCCGAGGGCCGCCGCCCCGGCCCGGCTGCGCGGGAGGACGTTCGCGCCGATCAATGAACCCTGGCCGCGGCGCGGGCGACCCAGCTCGCTGCCCGTGGAGGGTCCGGCGCTACGTCCCGGGGTCGTCGCCTGCTCCGGGCAGGGCCGGAGGGGGAACACGTCTGTGCTCTGCCTTAAGCTGGGTTTACGATTGATTTCCTCAAGAATTATAACTTAACATCGAGCACGCGATTAAAGTCAAAACTACATTTTCCAGTTTATGATTAACATAAAAGTCGTTAATTCTAACCAATCACAGCACAAAACACATGGTCGGCCATTGTTCGAAACGGAGAAGCAGGTTTGAAATAGGTTATTGACAAATGGAATATCTATTTTTCGAAATGGATGATGATTACAAATGACAAAATATACGAATTCTAACCCAAAATACTGCCTCGCTCGGTCCAATAATAAGACATAAACTTCCGGTTGAAAGGTTCTGGTTTGTTGTGATTGGTTGCTTCCCTTAAGTATTAACCAAAAATATAAAATATAACCATTTCTGTTAAGTCTTAAGTCATCATATGGTTCGCACACGACCCGTCAAAATTCACACACGACAATCATAAACCATTCAACTAGTTTACATAGAGTCATATGGTAAGTACACGACTAAGTCTTAAGTCTTAATTCTTAATTTTCAATCGAAAACCCACCTTTACGGCAATCACGATCGCACCGGAGGAGTAGTTAGTTAGGTACCTGGTTGGGAAGAAAGAGATATCGGGAGTGGAAGGGGAATATACATGTACTTTGGGGTTATGGGGGAACCGGTTTAAGAGGAGACGGCAGGGGAGAGGTAGAAATGACCGCACCTTTTACCTGCACAACTTGCACACTCGCGCAATAGCGTAATTTTAGCGCACGCAAACTTCCATACATGTATATATATTTTTTTTTTTTTATCTGCGACCTCAGACATAGAGAACTGCGTTTCGCTTCTTGTCGCGCGTGGACTCCAAGCACACATTTATGAGAAAGTTTTCTTTTTTTCAACTGAGTTTTCAAAAAAAAAAAAATTGTCACGCTGAAATATACAGGAAACCGTAGATTTTTACAAGTCTAACGTTTACTCACATATATTTAAGTAATGATTTGGCTTGAGAGAAGAAAACAGAAAATTTTACTTTTTGGTTTTTTTATTTAATTATTTTTAATGATTTTTTTCTTAAGTCAATTGTTTGGTGTTTTTCATTAAAACAAGTCATAACTATATACCTATATATATAACATACATGAAGCACAAATGTCAAGTTTATATGAAAATATGCTTACAACTAACACGAGTGCAAACCGGCATTAAATACAGACTTATTGCAAAAAATTCCTGCAGCTTCTGTGTATAAGTCATGTTGGGATAGATGTGGGAGTAAATGCATTTATTTTAGCCCACTATAAGGATTATAATAATCAGTGAAAAATAAAGCTATCTGTAAACTTGTGTACCTAGGTTGCTGGAATTATCTTGTTGTTTCAGTAGTTATTATTTTCATTTGAATTCCTGGAGCGGAGGGGTCCAGGCCCCACGGAAATACACCCCCCCCCCCAGGCGGAAGGGGGGGGGGGGGGCTACGTCAGTGCTCAGAGGCCAGTGTTCCAAGACACAAAAATAAGGGTTCAGGTGTTTAACAAGCTATACCTGTATCTTAACCGTATTCCTGGAGCTCGGTAGGACACGGCCAGTCCCTTGTTTTTAGGGAACGGATTTTGGTGTATTAAAATTAAATAATATTATTGAGAAATAAATGTTAAATTTTGTTATGTACGGTTGGCACATGTTGCTAAGAAATAATGTGAGTTGAAAGAACACAGTACTACAATGAAAAGTGAAAAGGATACTCGTGGATTTTTAGGTTATGGCACTCTTTCGTTTTTCAGTAATATCGGCCGAAAATTAACAAGCGTATCGGAAATCGGCAGAAATGCTGATTCAACTAAATATCAGCAAAATCGGCTTCTGCCGATTAGTATCGGTACAGCTCTATATTTGATGGCCCCTAAATATATTTAGGCCTTCAGGATACTGAAAAGTACTTTAATTTCCTGTTGCCCAAACTTTCTCGCATGCGCAGAGCTCACTTTTTTCGTTGATTTCGTCCAGACGGCGTACCCGCGCCTCACGCCATTAACTCGTATACAGTCACTTCCATGGTCATCGGGGAAAGTACCAAGTGTGTCGGTGCGCTAAGTGAAACATTATGAATTTCTTCAGCCATAACTTGCTAAAATATTGTAAGAAAAAAAATAACTGTAAAGCTAAATCTCTTAAAGAGTCTACAAACATAACTGCAACTGCTATTTTGCATTAAATTTAATCGAAAGATGCTAAATTATTATGTTAGCACCACTCTGTCGTAAAAACGTAGAGTTTCATTCGATTTAGATCATCGAACTAGATTAGGTTAAGTGAGTTGGGCGTGACCTCTAGAAATGCCATACACCAATGTCGACATAACTACAGGATACATAAATAATACTTATTGCAAAAAATTAAATGTTTAATTCACAAAACATAGGGCTTATACTAATTTGTATCTACCTTTGGCCGGTTTATTTATACAACTTTACATTCACAAAGGTGTTAAAAAATTAACTGGTGTTGTATACAATAAGGTTAGATTTGTTTTTTTTTTTTATTCCCCAGACTGCTTCCTGTAATATTTCATCGTAGAACGGGAAGTCTTGGCGCTAACTCCGTGTGCAGTTCTATTGCCTTTTTGAGTATTTCTGCCTCAAGGCTCAACTACCCAAAAACGTCTGCACACAACATGGCGAAATTTTTTTTTATCCCCGGAATCTTCTGTGTTTCGATACCGCAGACAGTGGCAATAGCTGCGCGGTTGGCAGCACTGCTCGGCGGGGCAGGAAGCCTCACGATCGCCTAGCGCCCTTATCGACCTACGCCACGAGGGAAGAAAAACCTACGCTCCTCTCGTTCTCGCGCACAGAGGCGGCCAGAAGAATGCAATAAACGTCCCGTCGCGACGGCCGGGAACGAGAAGAGAAGAGAAGAGAAGAGAAGAGAAGAGAAGAGAAGGAACGCGAGGTGTTCCCAGGACCAACAAACCACCGCGGCACCGGGAACCAAAAATAAACCACGACGTGGGATTATCTACGTGCAGTGCTAACAAACCTCACACTTAAACACTGTCCAACATTAATTTGTTAAGTAAACGCATTTTTTTTTTTTTTTCACAATTAGATATTTCATACACTCATTTACACCTTTCTGGGTTTTGGTGACTCGTGAGAGCCACTGCAACTTTTTTAGACGAATCTTTATCATTTTAAATAGTGCTTCAGCATCGAGGGTAAGATATACGCAATTACACTACTGTACGACATCTGAAATAAAAAAAATATGTAATTTTTTAAAAAGTTTGTTTCAGTTAATTAACTTTTTTTAATGTCAATATTACCTACCACTTTGTAAAAACTCAACCACTATTAAAACAAGATAATATTTATCAGGTATTATGTAAAAAATTAATCAACAAAGATGTCGACCTGAAAAAACTTTAATTTTTTTTTTTTTGTAATTGAATGTGTGCATACGAGAAACAATTTGCTTACATTGATTTTTAGTTTTAAATTTCCGTACACATGATAATTTTTAATTTCGCATAGAATTATATGATGATGTTGCTGTACATCATTCATCTAGCATTTTTTTCTACCGAAGTATATATAACGGAGGTAAAACGTCAGAGAGTTGATGTATGCGATGTTTGCCATGTTAATGATTGAAGTCCCAGCTGAATAGCAAAACATTTTTTGACGTGACAACGTCTAATAAATCGATGAACGCCGGCTGCACGCAAGAATAAGTGTCCCACTACGGATGTCCCACTACGGATGTGTTCTGTTCGCTCATTGTACGCATGCGTGGCATCTCTCTTCCACTCGATTGGAACAACCATCGATTTGACTTTTCAATCATATTTTCGTCGTTTGAATTATTAATATTATGTAATTTAACGATCGTCCACCGATTTTCAGCACAATCGGTACGGTTATTTAAAAGTAATGTTGAAAATTCAAATACGTTTTGACCCAACAATGGGGTTTTACAGTTACACATAATAATTCAAATTACACCCGGGATCTTTTGCACAATGTTTTAAAAAATATTGTAACACATTATAAATAAGTTTGGTGTATTTGGGATGCGTATTTGTTATAAAATCGTGTTAATATTATACCCCTACCGTGAACAAAGTTTTTATACACACACACACACACCTACACACACACACACAAAACACACACATATATATATAATTAGAAACTACATTAGCTTAATATGGCCTCGTGGGCGTGTGGTTAGCGTACCTAACTCTTAATCTAAAGGTTGTTGGTTCGAAACCTGGTAGCTACGAAATTTTTTTTTGTACTTGTAAAAATAAATACGGCGCACGCAACATTTCAAAAGTAATAAATGTATTTGAATTAATGAATGCAAATAAAAGTAAATTTATTATTTCAATTGCACATTTCATTTCACTCCTTTGTATCCATACAAAATAGTGATAATTCAATAAAAATGATTCAATTTTATTCATAAAAGAAAGATAGAAAAATTAAAAAAAAAAATCTTCCTCAATGAATATAATATTTTGAATGCCTAAATGGTTTGGTTGTAAAAACCTATTTCGGCTCAGTCTCAGACCGAATATGATATTTCCTTTTCTTCTGGATCAATCATTTCATCAATGTTTTGTTATGACGTTGTCACGTTAAACTATCGTCCGTAAACCGACTTTACAGACAACCAATTGTTTGTTGTTGTTACGAATTTTAACGCTTATTGCTTGCTTAATATTTAAAAACACGCCATGATTTCAAAACATTATATTTAATGAAGTTTTAACGATTTAAAACAAACATTAAATTGTAAATTTTGTTACGTCCATATGCCGCACCGTGGACAAAATTTAACTTTTTAATCTTTTGTTAAGTTTTCATAGTGTCACAGTTTTCAGGCATTAGTTCCTACCGCGTTAAAATTCATGTAGCAACATTTTCCACAGCTCGTTCTTAAAATATCTCGGAGCGACGATACAGGAGCAGCAGTTATTTACGCAAACTTTAGTGGTGCCCGACATATATACCTGTGTTATTTTGTGTCAGCACGACGGGGGGTGAGCGGTGTTCTTAACGCAACTAGTTGCACCAAGACACACTCGTGCCTAGCGCCGGCATGTATCGGGCGTAACCCCCCCCCCCCCCCTTTTTCTCCTCCTAAACAAGCACGGCGCTGCGATTCAGTCACGCGGGCTGAAAGTGTAATGACTATCGCGTCGCGTTCAGTGATGGGCGGAATACATCTTCGAAAATCGATACATCGATTCACACTTTGCAATTAAGGCATCGAACCTCTGAAGGGATATGTAGCTTAAGGACCTATCCCCGCTCTAACCCTCACACTATGACTGCTCTCGCAAAACCTTTGTTCCCGAAAAAAAAAATTAAATTCGATAAGCGATTATTATTCAGAATAGGAGTTATTAAGTGTTCTTACAATCTGCAGGCTTAGAGACGTCGCTTTGAATGAAATGGCATCAGTCTAGAGCAATGCTGAGCATTGTATCGACGCCCTTTTCATACAAAATGGCGCATCTAAACCTAAACAACTTAAAAACATTCATAACTCATTTTATAAATAAATGTGACTGTCGCCCTTTCCTAAACAACTGATTCGATTGTTCACCATTCCACGTTTATGATTTAACAAACGGAGATACTGAAAGAAAGAAATGGCATAGTCTGGACCAAGTTACAGAATGAAAAGTAGAAAATTCCAAGATTTCATGCATTGAAGGAAAAACATTATCTACAGGTGTCAGTAGATTTTGATGGTCATAATTCTGTACGCTGGAACTAAAATGGATAAAATCAATTCAAAACAAATATCACCCCTTCTAGGAAGGATTCGTCTAATTAAAAGTTGTTTCGTACAAAAGTTTTAGATCTTATTTAGAAGAAGGTTTACACTAACTGTGAATGGATTCGATAAGGTTCCTACTAAGGGAGCTACGAACTGTTTTTTTTTTCCTTCTATTTCCCCCCCCCCCCCCCCAACAACCAACATTGGTTGGTGCCATAAAAAAACCTTTTAAAAAGGTTTAGGTGTAAGATACTTTACACCCATTTCTACTCGGTCCAGATATTCCATCTCTATATTGTTACGAGGATACTAGAGGCGTGGCAACGAGGCAGGCCAGTCGGCACATTTCCAGAGCCCCGTCTGCGTGGAGTGGCTTAACTAGGACGCCATTGTTCTGGGAGCTTCGAGTGATGATTCGGGGATTCTGATGACGCGGCACTTCGAAGGGCTCCGAGACCTTTCCAGAGCGCGACTGAGATGTGTATGAACGGATAATGTCGGTCCGCGAGGCAGTGAAGTGTGGGTAACCCACTTGGTGAGCAATAGAGTACGGCGAGCGACGGACACTCGTGTGCGAATATTGGTGCATCGGGGACGGTGTTGTAAGTGCGCGGATGAGTGAGTAGAGAGTCAGTAGAGAGAGAGCCACTGTCGAGCCGATCTCCAGTGGCGGCGTGGACTTACGAAAGTGCGATCAATGTATGGTCAGACATCTAAATTGGTATAAGTTAACTAATAGGGTAAATATCCGGTAATAATTTAAAACTGCAATGAATGTAATAAATAAAAATGCAATGTATGAGTGGGCGCACTTGATTGCTAGATGGCGGAATTCAAGACGGCGGAATCCAAAACGGCCGCCGATGTCCTAGGTCAAGTTAAGGCCAACTGGTCATGGTCAAGGTCATCCAATATGGCAACCATGACGTCAAAACTCAAGATGGCGAACGCTGTCACCTCAGCACCGGAACCGTGAACCAGCGCCCGGGCTATTTTTACCAGACCTGTTAATCGTAACGATATTTTATTTATTAGTCTGGAAGTCATGTTTACATAATTATGTCGATTATAGCAATCATAAAAGTTACGTGTAGGCTATATATACTCCAAAGTTGAAGATATTTAAGGGGTCAATTGAAAATTAAACGACACGTTAGGAAGGCATATCTGGAAGTCGCACCAATGTAACGACTGCAATATGTTGGATTCTTTGTTCGAAATATACCTAGCATGCATTACAGAAGCAAATTAAAAAAAAAAAAAAACTAGACTTCTCGGATTTCGAATGTTTCTTACGATTTCTCTCCCTAAATCGATTAAATAACCGATTATCCAAATGGTGCGATTCTGCCCATCACTCGTCGCTTCTCGCCGCCGCTCCCTCTGTGCGTGGTCGCGCGCAGACACGAGACAGAAGCGAAGCGGCGTTCTGGCCGGCCCTTATCGACCGTGCCGCGGGCCCGCCCGCCTCGCACGCGGCCTCATTCCGATTCACGACCGTCGAGTTGTCACTGCGCGGAGTTCCGTCACGTGGCGGGCTGTGTTCGCGAAGCTGCGGGGACCGCGCGGATTTGCTGTTCCGCACAACACAGACCTTAAGGGCTACTATCGCGAATTATTTTAATTTCAAAATTTCGTATAAATGTATTTTATTTCACAATTTTAAAAATAATTTATATTATAAGAATGGTTAAACATTTTTTAATCACGTTACCAAACTAACAGGTAGTAATATAGTTGTTTTTAGAAACTGACAGGCCAATTTTTATACAATTACATATTCATAATTACAATCTTTGCCTGCATAATCACGTCTTGCTCATTCACACCAAAGTTTTAACTTCCTGCGTTTTCACAATTGTGTTACACATACAACATTGCTTCGATAATCTCATTTTTGAAATAGTTCTTCGCAACAATCTGTAATCAGCGAAAAGACCACAGTTCATTATGGCTGGTGAAGACATGCCTTCATTCTAAACCCTGCTGTTTTAACACCCTTTTATTTTTATAAATATTTAAAAAAAATAATTAAAAATCCAAGAAAAGTAGTGAGAATTTTTCGGTTGCAACTTTCAAAAACAGTTCCAAATTGAAAACAAGCGTGTATTTTTTTTGTTATGTTTTTTGTTTCAGTTACATTTAGGCGATTTAAGACTTCTCTACAATGTCATAAATTTTTATTTTAAATTTACAAAGAACACAGGATATAAATTATCCAAGAATCTTCGTAAACTGATATCATCGTAACTACGGGTACCTACTGAGACAACTAACTGTGAACATTAAGGTAGAAAAATTACCAAAAAATATTTACAAAAAAAAATTCGTTTATTTCAGGTGAAGTCTTCGTTCAAAAGCCGTTAAAATTACAAAATACCTATAAAAACTTAGCCATTTCACTAATTAATTTTCTTTATTTTTTCATCATCGAACTGATAATCTTAAAAATTGATATTTCATTTCCGATGTTTAAAACAACTTGACTATGAATTTTTCTTAAAAAAATGAAAAAGTTCTAGCGTGTGAAACAGGTTACACAATTGTACAACCAAACCCCTAGTAGCCGCTAAAACTTTACTGCTGACCTGTGTGAATCATATTTACATTTAGATAATGTTAAAGACACAAAAACCGTTGTCACCGCACTAACGATCTTCGCTAGATCACTTGACAAAAAGGAAATTTAGAACAACATGCGAGGTACAAGAAAAGAGTGCAGTGGTGAAAGCCAAGTCATCGCGGAATTATTGTGCAAATTAAACATTTATTTATATACTCTTAACTATTTAAAAGACAGGTAATTTTGTAACATATACGTCAATAGTAAAATATACTAAATACAATTTCCAATCCCGTCAGGTTTATTCATAAATCGTTAAGTAAATAATTTTCAAAAATTATTAAGTAACATACAATGGTAAAAGTGACCAATATACTAGTATTTAAAAGTTATCAAAATGAGCTGCTTGAAAATAGCAACGTACTTTAAAATCTACCATTTATTAAAGATACGATTATGATGCTTCAAATTTAATTTTGGCATTAACGTACAACATTTTAAAATTCCGTGCTCCTTCTTGAATTTTCTGTGACTCTAGTGAACTGCTATAGTTACCGAAACTCACACAACACTTGACAAAAAAAATCTCTGGTTTAATTTACTGGAAACATGTTCGATCCATCGAGGACCAGATATAATTTGTGAAACTAATACGAGGGCCAGAGACATAATAATCTCTATTACCTATTATAAAAACTATAACAGAAGTGCGTGTCTCCGTTAATTTTTTTTGTTTGTTCGATCATCACGTAAAAACTAGTGGACCTATTTTGATGAACATTTTGTGTTTAATAGCTTATGATTAGACGTAAAGAAAAACCTGGTATATATTTTATCTCGCTACGAAGTCGAGAGCCGGAGATATAACAATAAAACCACTTTTTTTTTTCCCCACTAAGTTGAACAAATATAAGATGAGCTACCTTTTCAAGTTCATTCATATGAAAGAGGGGTTAGTTTTGAGTGGCCCTTGCCTTAGATACCATGCGGGCGGAGCGATATTATACCATAAATATTAAAAGTTTAAAAATAAACAATTATAAAGTTTTTCCTGAAAAGGCTCCTTGATTTTCCGTTTGTTTGCTACCTACACAAATCCACAGTTTTTCTCTGATCTCGACGACATTTTCACAGTGACCTTTGCACACTCACGAGGAGAGACATATATAACGAGCGGTGTGAGAGTGTTCTGCCCTTGTACTGCCGTAGCGAAGCGCGGACACTCCAGCTAGTTTATATTTAATATCTCACAACAAATTGTTTGTCTATTCATTCTGTAGAATAACCAATACACAATCAATATGTGGCATGTGATGAAGAAACGGAAAATAATTATAAAAAAAAATATTAAAAAAAATAGTATTAAAAAATCATTTAAATCTAAGAAGAATTGCCATTTAACAATACATACAATATTGAAATATAAATAATATTTTTCCAGGTTTCCTGTGCGAATATTACTGCTTAATAACATTATCTTCTGACAACGTACAGATCCCAACAAAAGTTTAGTACCTACCATCAGTACCATCAGTAGATGAAACTTGTGGTAGAGATACTTAGTTTTTTTAATTTATTCTTAAACTCCGCGTATCTTAGATTATTAAATAACTAATTGAGTATCTTAATATTAGTAATTATTTGTTTGAAAATAAAGTCCTAGAATATTTGGTGCTACAGTAATAAGTTTTTTGAAGGGGAGGGGTTAGAAAAAATGGAACTAAAATAAATGTTATACCTCGACAAACCCGTAACTAGTAAAAAGAAAATGCATCCTACAAGAATACTGTGATTTGTTTTAAAAAATGTCAGCTAGTAATAAAAGTTGCGTAAGTAATATCACTTAAGGGAAAAATTTCTTATCATTTTTTATTTTTTCTTATGAAATTTGCTAACTAAGCTTCAAAAGTCATTAAATAATAGTTTTCATATTTTTAGAACTAAAAACTATTATATCTCATTTATATGCCAACAAAGACGGCAAATGTACACGACCGTTCACCTGACAGCATTTCCTTGTCGACGGATTCTATCGGCGGCTCGTTGCAAAATATTTTCACGGGCCGCCAGCATTATCCCCAGTCCACGTCGTCGAATGTTATTGTCTCTAACGGTCCACTGTCAAGCAATGTTATAACACACGTTATCAGGGGGCGATCATTTCGGTCCGCATTAGCGATCGACTTTCAGCTGTCGGAACGCCGGACGGCCTGGTCGCGTGACTTGAACGTACGGCGAGTGACCTAATTCATAAATAATAGGCATTTCCACAATAAAAGAGAAACACGCTGCGAAATACATTTTTTCGTATAATTAACTAAGCAGTTTAAGTTTCATTTTCGCATGTAAATAAAAAAAAATTAAGGCCACAAATTTATATTAGCTAGACCTGAAATTTCTTGTTTTTTTATGATAATTTTTTTACACAAAAAAACATGATGTGGGGCCTCCACGCGCGTTAGAAGTGAAATTTCACAGTCAAAGAGGGATAGGAAATTTTTAAGGATACTCTTAATATTTGAAACACGAGTAATTATGCGTTTGAAATATACTTTTTTTTTTTAATTAGCGTCTGTCCATGTCTTCAGTGGAATCTAAAAATTAATTAATGAAAGCTAAAATAGGATACATAACCCTGCTTGAAATATATATAGGAATTGTCACAATTCAAATGCTAAGCACCGGATCCAATCTCGGAGTTGAAAGTTTCGAGTTGCGAAAGTATGAAAACGTATGCAAACATACAAAAGTATGCAAACATATGCCAAAGTAAGCAAACATGCAAACTTATGCAAAATAAGCAGACATAAGCAAAACTTATGCAAAAAAAGTATGCGAAAGAATGTAAATGTATTAGAAAGTATGTAAACATTTACTAAAGTATTAGAAAGTATTCGATAACATATGATACTGCTGCCATCTGTAACCGGCTGTAAAGATGTTTCAACTCAAATTTTTCTTTGAAACCCCGCGCCAGCTAGCAATATTCGTTACGTACGTTACCTACTCACTTCCGTTACCCTGTGATTCTGATATTACACCATCAACTGTTTAAACGTTTCACTTAAAAAAAGTATAAAATAGGTAATATTTATATAGCTGTCTATATTTTAGCTACTGGGTTGAAATCAAGTACTGAAAATTATGGCGTGCGCGCAGAGATTCTGCATACCTTGTTGCAGCCTTAATCATACACAAACGGTCACCAACCGAAAAACCAGCCACTATAAAGGTCACTGCACCTACTAAGGCCGGTGTCACACTATATGTGGTTGAACCGGAGCGATCTCCGATTTCTACTCGGTGGTTTCTTCCAGATTGATTGTTCACGTGATCGATTTTGATAAAATTTACTTAATCAATTCTTGAAATACTTGCATAGTGCACTCTAAGAAAAGCAATAGAAAATATATTCAGCAAAAAAAAAAAAAACCTCCCTCTGCGGATGTTTGACCCGCAGAGGCAGAAACGCAATAGTGTGAAACCAGTCTAAGTAAACTAATCACGATTTGCCAGACGAATCACAATTCGGCTGTGATTGGCCCTACACAAATACTCTGCCGTAACACCAGGTCATAAAAAAAAAGCAGGATTCGGTTCGAGTTCTCAAATCCCTGCATGGCGAAAACTTTTCTGCCCCTGAAAAAATTCTCTTCCGCGCGATTGTGCCCAGAGTTTTCACCGTGTCTATGCAGGTTTGACCTGGGCCCAACGTACTTACCTTTGGTCCATATTTAAGATAGGAGAGTTAAGTCATGACGCCAACTGCTGACGTGACTGGTTCAATCCCCGAGAAAAGCACAGGATTAATGCGACTCTCTCCCTGCCTGACTAATCCCCAGCATGATTGGGCGTACATGTTTCGGCCTTAATACGCACTTCGGTTCCTCACTTACGCGGAACTATCTTTAAAAAAATACATATAGTTTTAAGTTAGAATAGGAAAAATAATAATATTTTGACCATACATTTCAAAAGTGCATCAAAATTGTGTTCGACAAGCTTATCTGCGAACTCGTGTACCGTATGTGTCACTACGCATAGCTCTGATTGCTGTGGCGACATGCATTGTATGTGTTTGTGCACTCCTCTGGTAAACAACGTCCTTCATCCATCCCCGTACACGATAATCTGTTCATTGTAGGGCACTTCCAATTCGTCGAATTACTCTGTCAATACTGGGACTAGCACCCACATTTACATACCCTTTCCCCCCAAAAAAAATGATGTAAGTAATCAGCTCTATGAGTGGCGTTAACTGCTCGTGAATTGTCCTGTATTCACGATTCTAAAAACTTAATCATAATTAATTCCAAGTGATCTGCGGATGGATACAAGCAATCGGGCTGTGCGGTAAGCTGCTGATTTTAGTACTCAACGAAATGCAAAGGAAATTTGATAGGATGAAGCCCAAATGCGTACGCGCTTTTTTTTCCAGTTGCGTTCAAAATGTAAGATGTGCAGCATTTGTTTTCAATCGAACATTTTTAAGGAACACACATATTGGGTAAAAGTTCCGTACCATGTATCCAAGTTTATCCCTTGATACTGATGGCATGCTCCCGTATACATTGAATTGATCCTGTGGTACATGATGCTTGCTGTTATAATTTAGTATGTCAATAGGTCCTGGCCAAACAAAAACTCAAATACCTCAGTAAAAACAAATAATGTCAGGTCTTGTGGATTTTTTAAAAACCTTTACTACTTACGTTCATAATTCATTGTTATATCAAAAGTTTTTGTTATGTACAGGATCTTTTGACGTACGAAATTAAAACAGCAAGAATTATGCATCTCAGGATTAATTACACTACCAGGATAAATAGATAAACTCAGATACGTGATAGAGAACAGTTATCACAAATAAAAAAAAATCACATGCTCAAATATATATTATTTTTATATTGAACTAATAGCTAGAAATAAATAACTTTTATTGTAATGCTGAAAACAGCAAACACAGTGTCTGCAATGGATTTTATTCGGGTTTACTTTTAATTTTTTAGACAATAAAGTTATTGTGTACGAACATACACGCCATCAAGAATATTTAACACCTGGTTCATTCTCTTTAATATGACGAACACTGCGCCATTTCTTTCTTCTGATGGCAACTATATTATTTTATATATTTGTATCAGCAAAGGTTGCAGTCCAAAAGTGTTTCAAAATATTTGAGGTTATTTATTTTAAAATATTAATTTATTATTTTCCAAGACTATTAAATCAATAAAATGTTTTTATAAGTACTCGATCATTATGCTTGCTTGCTAAAATCATATATGTACTTCTAACATGCGAGTTCACTCTCAATTCTTTAACCATTCCAAAGAAGAGCAACTTTTAACGCAAGTAGACCTACATAATAACACGCGACGTTTTTTTTAACACTTTTTCTACCAAATCTCGGTCTTACATAAGTGTGTGTGTGTGTGTATATATATATATATATATATATATATATATATATATATATATTGTATATATATATAATAAATTATCACGCATAATACACGCGAAGAGAAGTACAAATGGCTCTCTTCTACAGTGGTGGTTCCTATGGAGCTGTGCTCCAAAAACAATGTATTTTCCTTTCTAAAATATCCCCGTAGTTTTACTCTACTGCTGTTTACGCACATAAAAAAAAATTCGAGCGAGGATAAAAATATAATTAAAAAAAATTACGTTTCCACTGTAGAGCAATTCAAGGGTTTTCTTTTATTATTTATTACGAGAAATAGATATCTCGACAGTAGAGCGCAGATAGCGAAACGAAATGTCGACAATCTTCTGGAGCAGAAAACGCTTTACTTCGCGCACTCAAAGTGGTGGATTGGGGGGAGGGGGGTGGGGTGAGAAACACATATTTCACGTCCGTTTACAGAATATCTTTCAAGAGCCGTCCGAAATGAGGTCGCGCTCCAGCGAACTCCATTCCACACGAAACAACGGCACCTCGCGGCAGCCAGCAACAATGGTCTTTCCGTTTTATTTTTTCTCCTCTCCACAACGGGGGAAAAAAAAAAAATCTGTAGAATAACTGGAATTAAAATCTCCCTCTCCATCCGGAGAAGAATTGGCTGCAGCATTAAAAACAAACATGGGATATATACATATTTTATCCTTACCCCCTTCTCCCTTTATGAGGAAAACGCAGCAGGAAAGAGAAAGAGAGACAGAGAAAGAGCAATAAGAAAACGTCGTTCCGAGAGGCTCGCAGGCCATACACCCCAAGCGTTAGAACAGAGAGCGAGAGAATGAAAGAGAATGAGAGAGAGAGAGATATTGAATCCCTTATCTGCAGCGAGTGCTGCCGGCCGTATAAACTGGTGCAGCCATGGGTTGTGGTAGAGAAGATGGGAGAGGAGACGTTAAGTACGTTGCTATACAGCAGGGGAAGGGGGGGGGGGGGGGGCTATCGGAGCGCAGCGGCACCGAGGAGTCCGTCGGTAGTCCGTTACGTCATCCGACGAGGAAGGAGGGAAGGGGGGGGGGGGGGGGGGGCTAACCAAGAGCCGGAATTAGGGCAAGTGGGCTGGTCCGACCATTTCGGAGCTGGTACACGGATACCCAACGGCCGTGAAACTCACAGCCAGACATATCCTAGATAACACAAAAACGTACGATAAAAGTCTTTTAAAATTTTTTTTAAAAATTCTAAATACCACAAAAAAACTGGTGAGTTGGAAAAGGCCAAATCTGCATATTTTTTTTTTTTACTAACTCACACTATTATCGTATATGAATTTACTCTATAGTCTGTCCCACGCTTAGATTGCAGTACAGAGCAAATGGCGCCCACTGTTGCCATACTGATACTATTCGGCTTGTTAACAATAAAATTCTTAGTCTGTGTACCACCTTTAACTGCAATACCATATGTTTAATGTTAGTATATGTTGAATAATTCTTAAATAATAAATTAGTGTCTATTGGCAGTATTATTTCAGTTGTAGTCATTCTGACAAAAAATTAATGTTTAAAATTATTTCACAGAATACACTATTTATAACAGTCGATCACTATTAATAACCAGGAATTCCATGAAATTACGTGTTATTCTGAAAAATAATAAAAATTAAATAAAAATTAAATAATTTTAAAAAAGGTTAAAAAACCGCTGAAATGAATTACTTATCCTTAGAAATAAACTTTCTAATATTATCCGATGATGCTCTTGATACTCTTCTCTACGGTCTAGGGCATGGGAAGGATATGCGAGGGTGTTCACATGCCACAACACGATATTCAAAACTGGACATTTATTAACATACTGCACGAGGTATTGAGCACAAATTACGCAGCGTCATACTTGTGCGTCGCGTATCTGGAGCGCTAACTGAACACTTCATAATGCCGTCCACATGACCTTCATTACTGTTTAGCTGTGAACACAAAAAAAATTATGCCATGTGCAACATGCATTAAAATAACTAGCGCGCGTCCACGCAAAAAGAACAATACATAAAACATACGATCGTGGGAATTTATATTCCGACCTGGCATTTACTCAAATGTATAAATTATTTATTATCTTTGTGTTACCACGAACAGCCAAAATAGTAATGCCAACTATGAAATAACATTCAACAAAAATCTAAGAGAAAGACTCTACTGTACTTAGACGCAGCTCAGAAACATTCACAAGATAACTCATATTTAAATTGTTAAACAATGTCTCTGTGCTTTAACTTGGAAGCTACCGTACACACATAATAAATAGTAAATAGCATTAGCCCCTCTTAGCCTATAAGGACCTTCCGAGGTTTCAATTAATTTAGCTTTATATGATATTCGTTGTTATTTAACTATCATTAACAATAAGAGATTGATATTTTATCTATAATTTTTACTAGAATTATTTTTATAAACTGCCAGAAATTATTGTATTTAATTCAATTATTGATATGTTCACGGGTGTGGCTTGGAAATGCTATGTAAATCCCCGGTAGATGTTGCCGCTCGTGCACGCCTTGTCCCGCGATCACTCGCCAGCTGTTGCCGGCCTTCGCCACGGGAGGCGCTGCTGCACCACTCGGTGTCCTCGCTCGCCTCCACGTCTCGTCAGCTACAGCACAGCACTCGCCGCCCTCCTGGCAGCTGGGCGACCGCAGCCCGGCGCACCGGGACTCGAACCAGCCCCCGCGCGATGCCGCACTCGGCCTGCTTACAAGCTGAGCGAGTATTCCCAGCTACTGTCCTCTGCCGCGGAGCCCTCGTCTGTTTAGTCGTGTTGGTCGGGTCACTCCTACTCGCTGAGCGAGTGTCGCTCCTTCAACAGGGAAATCTAAACAGTCACCTCGGTCGGTAGTCGGGTCCTCTCCCCTGGAACTACTCGCTGAGCGAGTGTCGCTCGCTCATACCGGGGACTCTAACCAGTCACCTCGGGTCGGTAGTCGGGTCCTCTCCCTGGGACTACTCGCTGAGCGAGTGTCGCTCGCTCGTCTGGGGACTCGAACGAGCCACCCGTGTCCCGGTGCTACACCCCGACCCCCCAAACCTCACTCTAACTCGGTATTTACTCGTCTCTTCAACTGTAATCACCGAGCGAGTATCCACTCGTCGACTCAGGACTTGCATTTTCATGACCCTCGGTATTGGTGACGTCATGCCCACGCCTCGTAGTGGCGGTTTCGTGTCTTGGCGCGTCGGAATCCGTCTCTATTGTCTCTGCAAAAAAAAAAAAACTAGTTTATATAAATTACCCCCCGCCCCCTCCCCTTTTCCCCCAGGGGCAACGGTCATTACTAACCAGAATATTCTTTACTCCGCTCGCCGAAGCTGTGCAGAAAAGCATACACGGCGGGCGAAACTTCCGTGGCTACGTAGCAGTCAAATGAACGAGAACATTCTTCCATCTCTTCGCTCAAGCTCCGCGGGTTGCCTAACCTGCAGGCGAGAACTGAGCTGCGCTCGCAGTCCGAAGCACAGCGAGTTGGTCTGATCAGGAATGCGACGTAACTCTTCTCCTACGTCCCGGAGCAAAATGCAACTGGGTGGAGGATAACAACAGTTACAATACAAGAAAATATATTTCCAAAATTCTTATTCCAAATTTTACTTAACAAAATTCGATGTTTCAGATACATTTTTTTATTTTTTTTTATTACATTTAAAAATTGTGTCTAAAACTTTTGTGCTCTATGTAGTCTATCTGGCAACAGAGCACACTGGGACAAAACCAGCGCTGATGGCAGAAATCTAGCATTGAAAAGAAAAAAAAGTACGTGCACACTGCGAACTAAGGCTGAGACGCGCTATTGTAACGAAAACAAATGTTCCGTGTGAAAAGGCCATTGTACTCGTACATCGCTTTTGTTCGCTTACAATTTAAAGTAGGCAGATCACAGTTCATTTAAAACTGTGACATCTCCAGAGAAATTGAATTTATTTTTTTACTCTCCTGAAAATTTTATTTTGAAGGAGGTGCGGCCTTTTTTTTCCAACGGATATATTATAATAAGTCTTATTTTTTTTATTTAAATATTGATTACTCACTGCATCACACACTACTGAGCCACTGAATATATCTTGTTAAAACTCAATCAAGCATCTAAGCAAGCTAGTTTCTTTTAATCACACTTCTCAAAACCTAACATTGTTATTTCATAACTGGAGGTTGTGGTTCTTTTATCGGGGCTTATGAAAGCGAAGTTCCAGCCCTTACATTCGGATCGCCAGGTCCGCAATTGCTAACATGCCAATAACAGTTTTAAGGGGACCGCCTATTCAAGGGTGTATTTGTGTTAGTGAGACAGGAGGGTAAGTGCGACGCTGGCTGGTGCTTCTGGCGCGGCATCGCCTCTGAATGGCGTGCTGTCTCCTCGTTGTGCACAGAGCAACTACGAGATTAAACCTGCAACCACTACATCATGTAGAGGATAAATGAAGGTAAATGTGTATTTGCATGTCCCTTCAAGAGCTTTTGAGATAATGTACCAGATGTTTCATGCTTAAAAACTGATCTGAACAAACACGCGTTTTTAGCCATTTTCACTCTTATAAAACAGTTCAAAAACTAAATAAGGAAACACATCTAAACAGATATCTCTCTGACACCTTGAGCAGTTCTCAAATCGCGTTATTATTTTTGGAGCTCTGCACACCGTATGTGTGCCCGGGTAGGCGGGATCCTACTAATTGAGCCTCTGTGCTCTACAGTGCAACGTAAGACACCGTCAAACAACCCAGGGCGTCCAGCGAAACCCACAAAACCGAATTCCCTGAATTTTTTTTCTGACTTCTGTGAGCCACTTTGTCTAGCGTTATTTACGAAATTTGTGCATTAAGGGAAAAGGAAAATTAAAATTTTATTTTGCATACAAATTAAACTGCTGGTAAGTAAAAATTTCAATTCGTGGTTTCATGTTAGAAAACCTTTAACATATATTTTACTACCACGTATAATTACGCTATTCCACAGGAATTTCATCGTAAGCATTTGTAAAACAGACCCGGAAATAATTTATCTGGAAATTATATCAACATGAATTAAGATACATCAACAAAACCTTCGTCGAAATTTAAGTTACAGGTTGGCTTTAGATTTTGTTTTAAAAGGGATTTTTTTTCCAAGTTTTCCGGGGGAGAGCCTCCATGAAAGTAAAAGAGGCCCGGGGCCGGGAAACTTGGAGCCCCGGCGATGGACACGGCTCCCCGGGCGACTCCCCCGCACGAGGGGACTCGGCCCCCGGGACCACTGGACGGGACAAGGAGGGGAGATAAGAACAAACAAACACCCGGGTCGGGAAGGGGAGTCGGGGAACTGCAGATGGAACAGAAGACGAGGCCACCAACACCATGCGAAACTTCCTCACGAGAAAGACCATGAATTTTAATGTTGTTCCATCTCACGTTTGGGTTTGCCGTGTGCGCATGTGTACAAGAAAAACAATTTCTGTACTTTTAAAAAACATTCCATTGGAAACGAGTCGCAAAAAAAAATTAGTTTGTAATTCCACATGAGAGATGTTGTAACTTTGTATGTACAACACATGACTACGGTTATTTTTGCATTTATGAAATTCCTTTTTTTTTGAGATAATGCTAACTATTTCTTACGATATTTTACGCATAATATTATTTTAAGTGATGTTTCATTCAAGCATATATATTTTAACCGTGGAAAAGATAATCGAATATTCGATAACTGACCCTGTTTTGCTTTATTATCCTTATAAATGTGCGCAGCTATTCAGGGAAAGGATTGTAAATAACATTAATTATTGGCGGTACTGGGACAACATACGGCATAAATGCCCGGGCAAGAATCCGAACCCAGTATTATCTGCGAACACTATTTTGTAGTAATGCAGTTGCTTTCGTGTAAATGTACGAATTAACCAATATCTGTAATTTTACACAAATATTTATGTTCCATTTACAGTGAATCTACATATGAGGGAACTCCGAAACATACATGCGTAAGTCAAAAATGTTGCAGCTTTGAGTAAGCTATATATTTCACCTCTGAAACACATTCAAATTATTATTTGGTATAGCAAACTCGAATATGCAAAATTCTTGAATTAAACCACTATGTTCATGTAGTGGGGTTATTTTAAAAAGTAAGTCAAGTTTCTTTAAACATATATAGGGTGAATAAAATGAATTTTGCATCGGGAAGAGTTCAGAAAGTACTACGCATATTCCTCATGGCTGTTTTACACATTAACGAATTTGGCAGTTAAAATGTTTATAGCTGTTAACAGAAAAACAAGTCAATCTACTTCTGTTAGTTAACAACCTTTTCCAGTAACCCCACGACTTGCACATATCAGCACATATTACAAGACTTCATTAATTTGGAGTAGAAATATAATACGAACACCGTACTAATTGTAACGGGGAATTTCATAGGAGGTCTTCTTTCTCCTAATGAAGAATATAATTGTCTAAAAAGTACAATCACGGCGGTGTGCAAGTGATACTGGCGCGAGTATTCACAATCACTACCACTTGTGAGACATTTACACCCAATTATATTTATATATATATACCCAGTATATTACCCTACATGAACATCTGTTGAAAATGTGACAAAACAAATAAATGCAAGGGAGGCATCTAGTTAAAATTTAAAAAAAATAACCATAAAATAAAAGTAAGGACGGAAAAATTGAAAAGTTTCAAGCCGGCGTGAGCGACCGAGCCTTAAAGTGAGTGTACTCTGGCGAGCCGCTAGTCCTGACGATGGGGACGGGGTTTGCAGCGCCGAAGGATCTGCTCGCTAACTGCCTCCTGTCGAGTTCTCCGACGAGCACAATGGCGTTCTCAGTTCGCACTGGGACGGCATCGTGTGTGCTTCGTTGGTTTCCTTTCTGCTCGCGAACCTCCGAGCTCCATCGCCCGATTTTATCTTCGCGTGCCTGTTGATTTTGTTCCTCAGTTAGTTTCTTTTAACACGAAGTGGTAAAAAAAAATTCCACCTAAACCGATTAATGTTCATAAAACCAAAATTTTACTCTGAGATCCTAAAAATTAAGTCCATTAAAAAAATATGCCTGGATGTGATAAGGTGTATGCATGCATACACACACACACACAGTCACATAAACATTTATCTCAGTGCAGCAGTCATTTGTCAGCCACCAGTAGTTGATAAATGACTGCTGCATTCAGATAAAGGTGTGTTTGTCTGAACAAAATATTTATTTTTATATGAAAAAACAAATATCAACATCTGATTCAAACAACTATTTTGTAGTAGGAAAGAATTTGTTGGACCGACAAAATGGTTTTGTAAACTCAACTGTGCATTTTGATATGTGTACAAAATCAGTTTTGTCACATGTAAAATATGTTTCCACCAACAACATGTTTTGTTACAGCAATTAAATATTCGTTTCGCCATAAAAAAAAAACCATCATTTGTTTGTATAGAACAAACATTTTTCTCTGTGTGATGGTTCAATGTTGGTTCGTTCCTTTCGCTGGAAGTTCGTTGTGAAAATAATTTTAAAGAACGTTTCGACTCGGGTTAGGCTCGCAAATGTATAACTATGCACATTTACCCACCTTATATTATGTTCTTTACATGCTAGAGGCAGTTCCCAAAATGCTCGAATTCATAGCTGGGTACGAACCAAAAGAACACTAACTTTGCATGAGTAGAAATTATTAGATATAATGTTTATGAACCGTTTGATACGCTTGAACACACTATGTCCACATTTGCATCCAGTCTTTTCGTAATCACCTCGACGTTCCCCGGCTGTACCATTATTTGTATTGGTGAGGCGGGATGATGAATGCGAAGCTCGCTTGTGTTTTAAGCGCGGTGTCGCCTCTAAGCGCAAGCTCTTGAAGCGGCGTGCAGTCGTCTCGTCGTGCACAGGACAAACATGAGATTTCAGCGGTAAGCACAACAATATATGGCGAAGAAAGGAAGATAAAGGTGTAACTCAAAGCCCTTAAGTGCGTTTCATGCCTAAAAATTATCCTGAAAACACTAGTTGTAGCCATTTTCGCACTTCTAAAAATACCGTTTTAAAAACGAAATACTGAAACACAATCCACACCTAACCGCCCTCAGCGCGTTATTAAACGCTTTTTGTAAACAGCCCCACTCGGATATCAAACAGCGTGGTTTCTTCTGAAGCTTTACACACCGCATGTGTGCCCAGGAAGCCGGGCTCCTTTAAAGGAGTATGTCCCGTTCCAGGTCATTATTTCATATTTACGTTCCACGCGGTTAAGTTTCCAGACTTTTTGAGTGGCTGAACTTTCAAAAAATGAATACACACACACACAGATATATATTTAATACTTTTTGTGCCATTAGCTGGGAAAGCTGCATTTTTAACATTTTTGTGCAGTATGGATAAGGAGAATGAAATGGAATACAACACTGGAACTTCTTAGGTTTACAGTCAACTTTACTGGCTACTATATAACATGGTGTAATTTAATTCAGGAAAAAAAATAATTTTAGCTAGCTTTTTAAAATCCTCAGAATTTTTATGATTTTTAAAAAGTTAAACAAAATTATACTTACATTTTTCGCAGCCATACCAGCATTGCCTTTAAACCTAAGAATTTCCAGTTATTTATTCAATTTGGTTTTCCTTATCCATACTGCACAAAAGGTTAAAAATTCTACTTTGTCAGCTAATCACGCAAAACGGTATGCACTACAATTTTTTTTTCTTTTTCGTTTTGTTGAAGTTCGGCCACTAAAGAAGTCCACAGGTGTGTAACCATGTTAAAGGTAAAAGTAAGACGATGACCTGGAACGAGAGACTCGCCCCATTAAACCAACACTCGGACAACTAGGCCTATTCCTAGAACAAATCCGCGCCGTGCGTCGCGCGCCTCCCGTTGTTGGGCGAACATCGTGGTTTTTTTGAGCTGTTCCCCGAAACACAGGGACGGCGTCGGCGACCCACATAGCGCGGCGCGGACCGCCGCGGGCAGCGGAGGGTGAATTATTCACTCCGACGCCGCCGCGGTTCCTACAGGACGGCGTCGCAAAGGTCACGGCCATCGATCCCGGCGAGGAACGTCAACGTGGAGATTCGCCAACCGGCGAAACGTATTCCGAAGCCACAGAGGAGAGAGAAAAAAAAAATTCTATACTTTAATCAAAAAAAAAATTGGTTGTCTGTAAAGTCGGTTTACGGACGATAGTTTAACGTGACAACGCCATAACAAAACATTGATGATAATGATTGCATACTTTTATGAATAAAATTGAATCATTTTTATTGAATTATCACTATTTTGTATGGATACAAAGGAGTGAAATGAATTCTACAACTTAGTTGTGAAATTTACTTTTATTTGCACTCATTAATTCAAAACTGTTTATTACTTTAACGAACAGATTATTTTAACTATAACTTTTATACATGTTTGCTATTTAACTTCTTCCAATCTGTGTTATTCTGTTAAGGATAGGACGATGATAGGAAAAGTAGGAAACGAATGGGAGTGTTTCAAGTTTAATGTGCCTCGAAAAAGTGAAATCGATGGTTGTTCCAATCGAGTGGAAGAGAGATAGATGCGGCGCAAGCGTACAATGAGCGTAACGGGACACAGCGTAACGGGACAATGTGCGTAACGGGACACTTTTTCGTGCGTGCAGCCGGCGTTCATAGATTTATTAGATGTTGTCACGTCAAAAACTGCTTTCGAAACCAAAATCTTATTCGCCGAGAATCATTATATCAGTTTCAGGTTACGTGGTGGCGCTTTTGCGTGGATGCGCGCCCAGGAAAGCTACGCACGTACACACGTACGCTACTTACTGAACGTCTGTACTCCGGAGCCGAAATATTTAGAATAAACGTCTGGCGTTTTGTGTTTTACTGTGGATTACGTCCTCAAAGATAGTTTTCCATTGAAATGTAATCTTGTAAATTACTAAAAAAATGTTATAAAGCATTAAGTGAGATTTATAAGACACTTAAGTCCAAAGTTTCCGCTGACCGAGACAAACGTCATGTACAAGAAGGTTGATGGAAAACACGTTGACATTGAAAAGCAGTCTTTGAGCTCTTCTGTAAAATTACCCAATTTTGACTTGGGTTTCGTTTGGTTGTGAGGTACAGATAAACAATCAGAAAATAACTGAAGTCTTTTCAAAAACTACAAAAAGATTTTCGCGGAACTCCGCGCACAGTTAGCACGCAATACGACAAGAAGACTGTACCTCAGTTCAGTAACGATGTTGGGCTCGTTTGGTTCTGAGTTTCAGATAAACACGTAAAGGCGACATGGCAGTTTGATGCCCGTGCCGACGTCGCCCTTATCGCTCCCTTCCGCTCCTTCCGACGCGCGAGGTTTATCCGCTAGCAGTCACCGTTGTTCCAGCCCAAGCGCCCGACACGGGACAAAACGCAACTCCTCCTGGCAGCGTTGTATCGAACGCTGCCTAAGCGCCAGGCGCAGGGGCGACAAAAACAACAAGCCACATCGCTGAGGCAGCGAGCAACCCTTGAAGACACCAGGAGTCTCCGCCTCCACCTTCTCTTCGAAACACCCTAAGCAGCAAAGGAGGAAGGTGGGGATGACATAACGGGTCAGCCATTACTGCTAATGCGGCGAAATTAAAATGAACTGCCGCGCCCCCATAACTCCAGGCAACCAGACTAAACAGCACACTTTAAGTACAGCAGGTCCGCCTAAAAGCAGCCATTTGTTTGCAGCGGATCCGCCCTCTCCTATTTCACCCCATCTTCCACCCTCCCTCCATCTCCTCTCCCTTGTGAATTCTTCCGCCTTGCGCAACGAGCCGACAGGAACGCCGAATACGGCTCGTTCGCTTTATGATCGCTGCGGGAGATATATTCTCCTTACCTGCAACCTAATTGCGGAAAATTAACAAACTTTACTAACAGTCTTGGCAAAAAGAGTCTTGAAGAGCCAGTATAGCAATAAATTTCCCACTCAGCTTACAGAAGGTCTGTTTTGAAATATTTAGAAAAAATTATCCGTAACTTGAAATGGGCAGAGAATGTGAACGTTTTTATTTATATGGATGGTTAATAATGAATAGTTTTTAGTTTTTTATGTAATGCTGTGTAGTTTCCATGAGTTTTATTTTTTTAATTGTAGTTTATTTCTTGTTTATCTTCAAATTTATTTTTTAATTTTTATACTGAAATTGTGTATGTTTTCCCTGTAAGAAATTATACCACCAAAAAAAAATATTGAAAAAACAATAATTAACTATAAACTTTTCCCCGTAGTTTAAGTGTGAGCTCTTTTCTCAGTTAAGTGATTTTTTTTTAATGACAGCTTCTTTGTTTTTCTATTTAATGTTTATTTGCATTTGTAAAAGTAATATATTTTTTATTTTTATATTTGTGGTTAAGTGTGAGACAAAACGATGTCCACGCCTTAACTTCGCCGCACGTAAAAACAAGACGAATAAATAAATAAAACACCAGAGGCCATAATAACATTTGGCGACGTAAACGGGTTAAATTGCCAACACTGATGGTATTTCAAAACACTGCAATACATGCCTCCGACAAGGCTTCGTCAAACACATACTTATTGCAGCGCTTGATTAGCATTGATTAGAAGAAGAAAAAAAAGCGAGAACTCGTTGGTTGCTCTAAATTCTGACGTAAGCATCACTAGAGACGCCGTTGGTTGTTGTATTTCTATATAAATGAAATATCAGGTTTTATTCGAGCTTGGTAAAAAAAAAAAAATTTCAGTTGACCTAGGATCGAAACGAAAGGAAAATCACTTACTACTTGAGAATTGTGGGGGGCGGGGGGACCATTCCATCCCTGCTAGTAAATACATGGAACCAGGTGCAGAAGCTGCCGGGGGACAGAGAGAGACAGAGAGACAGAGAGAGAGAGAGACAAGCACGAAAGCGAGAGTGGCTGGAAGAGGGAGGCTTCGCCGGGAAAAATTCTCTCCCGGAACTCGCTCACCTCATTGTTCGCGCGGGAAATTGCCAATCGCACGCGCCGCTGCGGACACAGGAGGTGTGGAGGGGTGGTTTGGAGGGACTGGGGGATGTGGACCCCACCCCTCCTCCACCCGCCTGTTGTACACGTCGGAGAAAATGCAAACGCTGCCGCAGGAGAGGGGGGCAGAAGTAGGAACAGAGGATGGGGAGGGGGATGGGTGGACCGACGCGACAACGCTATACCTGCCCAACGCGCGCGCGCGGTGTGTGCTCGCTCGCCCGTCATTGGCAGGACGATCGGATCATCGCTGCCCGATCAATAATACCTGGCATCCCCCCCCCTCCCTCACCGGCCCTTCCCGCTTCCACCCCTCCCTTCCCCCCCCCCCCCCCAACAAGCGTCGACGTGCCGTCCGGTGTTTGTTAAATTACAGCAGTCATGTTCTTAAAGGCTTGTTCTCACGCACCGATTTGGTTATTTCACATTCTTGTCATTTATTAAAACTTTTTTTTTCACCCTGGAAGTTGTTGGATCACAAACTTTAGCACAACAAACACCATGGGTGTAAAAAGGCGCGCAATTACCATCAAATGCGCAACTTTTTGCTACACCCATGTTACACTAAGTGAATAGTTATTGAAAATGTGTGTGACAGAACAACAAATGCAAGGAAGGTATAAAGTAAAATGTAGAAATAGCCCTCAAAACATATTTACGAAAAACCGAGAAAAAAAATTGACATGGCGTGTGAGACCGAGCCTTAAGGCTAACACCGAATTAGTTATTTAATTTTCCTGGCCATTAATTGAAAGTTCTTTCCCCCCCCCCCCCCCCCCCCCCAACATTTTTTCTAGGATTTTGTTGGGTCACAAACTTCAACTCAACAGATATCTACCAAACTTTCTTTGCCAGCTGCAAAATGTCACGCAAGTGATCATAATTTTGAACTTTTGAGTGACGTTTTTAAAGCTGGTAGATATCTGGTAAGAGAAAAAAATTCGTGACGAAACACTAAATGCAAGAGAGCTGTCTAGATAAATTTACAGGAGAAAAAAAAAGTAACACTAAATAACCATTTTCGCGTGTGCGACTGAGTCAAAAACCTAAAGAAATCGTCGGTGTTTAAGACAATTCAGAGGAATATAACCCGTGATCATTACTCTCGTTTTACTTTTCCTGATCTTGCAATTCAGAATGTATACCGCCGTAAAAAAAATTTCAAGTATTTAATTTACTTTTTTTTTTTTACTAAAATTATGGCCGAAATATTCAAAGTTTCGACTTTGACATCTAAATATTCTTATGAAATCAACCAAATAAATACTGGCGCACGATTGGCTTGACTGGTGTTACGTGAATAT
Organism: Bacillus rossius redtenbacheri; assembly: GCF_032445375.1. Taxonomy (NCBI): domain Eukaryota; kingdom Metazoa; phylum Arthropoda; class Insecta; order Phasmatodea; family Bacillidae; genus Bacillus; species Bacillus rossius. Next base: position 340,396,891 of record NC_086330.1, on the reverse strand, counting down.
ATATACAGGGTTCTTACAGGAACTTACAATTAACTTTCAAGGACTTTCCAAGGACTTTTCAAGGACTGTACAATAATTTTTCAAGGACCACAGTAAAAATAAATTATATTAGCTACATCAAATTTTTACTTAAGTAAGTCAAATTAAGTTTAGTTTCGCAACATTTCTATTTCTGCTTTTGTATTTTTAGTATGTTAAGTATGTTTTTCTACTAAATTTAATCCCTACCTAAAAACCTACGTAACATTCACACAATACCTTAGTGATTTTTATATTCTTCTAACTTCTCACATAACTGTCTGTTTACTTCAGCAAGGGATGCAGATTTTTCTTTGGCTGTTCTTCGAAGGCTGTTAGACTTTGACACCATGGTTAAACTACCGGTTGCTTCCGCCTGTTCAGAGAACCTATCAGCTGATTTTGTGAGTTCACAAATATCTGCTTCGATTCTTTGTTTCTTGGTCTTGAGTTCATCTATTTCATCTGTGATATTTTTTCGTTTTAACTTCTGCTGTTCTGTTTCTTTCTTGCGCCTTTTCTCTTCCAAAAAGCTTTGCCATTTTTGGCGTGCGCTTGCTGCTGAAGCTATCAGATCATTTGTAATGTTTACATTTGAGACACCACCAACAGATGTAACATGCTGACAAATGATTCTCTGCGAAATTACTGTACGGTCATGCATGTTTTCTACTTCAATTTGCCTGTTAACTGAGAAACCTCTCTCAACAGAGGCTTGTCCATGTGACAAAATCAGCAGCATTTTCATCACACACCATAATCCTACGTAGTTGGAACTAGAGTTTGCACTACCAAATAACAATGAATCCAAACGGTCAGCTTCAGGTTTGAAATTTCGAAACTGTGATGACGAACCAAACTCCAGAATAAAATCTTTGTAAGCTGAAAGTAATGCATCGCAGTCTGTTTCTTCAACTCGCCCTGCATCTACCAAAATTTTCAATACTAATGAAAACCGGGTAGTGCAAATTTTTTGGTCATTCATTTCTCTAGGGTCCAAACAACTGAGGTTCCTAACAACAGAATATTGTAAAGGACACTTGTTCAACAACTTTTTCACAATTTCCAAGAGTAAATCACGACATTCCATTCGTAACTGTATAATGTCACGATCCTTGCTTACATTCTTGTGAACCAAATCTTTTACTCTATTTTCTGCAGCAAATCCTAAATAGACTTTGGTTGCTGGCAAATGGTTTTCTTTCTTTGCAACTTCAACTCTGACAAGTTTGCCACAAGAATTTGCATTCTTCATAATATCATCTTTGATAAACCTTTCCATTAGGCTTCGCAGCAATTTCAACATATCTTTCCCTAAAAATGGCAGAACTGGCTTATCAGTTTGATATGCTATCAAAAATGGTTCCACTTCTTTGGCAATTGACTGAAATACTAGCAGTTTTACAGGCGTGAGTGGGTCAGCTGCCGCTTCTTTGATGGCCATGAAAGATTTGGTGTTGGGGTTGGGAACATTTTTGTCTGTTACAGACTTTACATACTTGAGCATATGAGGCCACATTTCAATAGCACGAGCTGCAACTATCGAATTCTCTATCCACCTAACAGCACAAAATTTTAAAGGAAAAAGAGTACTACTGGTCACATTCACATAATCTTCCCTCCTAGCTGGAGAGTCCTTAAAAAGATAATACATACTTGACAAAATTCTCTCCACATCCCAGGTAGATGAAACTGATCCATACTTAAATGCACCATGAAGTATGTGTAACCCACAACTGCCAGTTTGTATCACTGTTTTATTTGTGTCTTTCTTCAGTTGATCACAAACCATGTCGTAAAATTTCCAATTGACATTTGGACCATCCATGGAGAGCTGCAGTAAAGACATGCTGGGAAGAAAAATTTCAGAACTGAGTTTTTCATACGAACTAAACATGTCTTCTGCAGTTGCATGTCCCAAGAAACTAGAGTGCATATAGCATGAGACGACTTTGTCGGTATCCCAATATCTAATATGGTAATCCAATTGCTTCTGATGAAGTTTTCGGTTAACACTCTCGTCAAAAAGCAGAACATACGAATCTTCCTTTCGAATTTTTTCCATGAGTAAGGACCTAAAATAAGGTGCTATCCCAAAACAACACATATAGGCACACTTTGTTTCTCCCAACGAAAAGACTTTGGCAACACTGCTATCAGGAAACATTTGTCTGAACAAGGGCCCAATATCCTCACAGGACTTGCATGAAAAATGGTTACTGCATACTTTAAGGGCCCACAGAATTTCTGCTTTTAAAGTGTCCTGGCCAGTAATAAAAGAACTAATCAGGCCTACCTGCAGATCTTGAGAATTCTGGATATCTGGTTTCACGACTGCTAAACTTGTAGATTGGCCATCTTGTGAAGGCTGTTTACCAACGAGATATACTTGTATTCCAAGTTTTGGCTTCTCACTTGCCAGAGCGACATGTTTCTTCCCACCCATATGACTCGTTAACGCCGATACACCCATGTTACTGATATCGAAAACACTACTACATAAAACACATTTGGCTTTATTTCTGTCAGTCGTTTTTTGTAGCCATTTACTGAATTTTGGGTTACGTAACCACAAATCGTTAAAAGTACAGTTTCCAGGCATTTTGAGAAAAAATGTTAACAGTATCTCTCAAGTTGCATAGGTACATAAAAACACCAAAAGCACTATCAAACACGTTGAAGGAAAATAATAAGAGAAAGTGTGAAAAAATGTAGTTTTTACATACGACAGCCGCAAAAATTAAATCAAAATGCAAACAAATAGGCTATTTGATGCAAATATCAAAGCCGGCAAAAAAATCTTTTCGCAACTCGTAGGAAGTATAAACTAAAAACGAAGTCGGAACTGATATTAAAACATTTCTAGAAATAACACTTTTCCCTTTCCAATCACTCCGACAATGCCATACAATTACAGAAGCATGTAAATCCGGAAAAAGTACAAAGCAAAACCACCATCTTGCATCTAACTTCTTTTGTTTGTACCACATTTACCATACTATACCATATTTATCCTGCATATTTTAAAAATCGATACCACAACTACCACGCGATACCACATTTACTTTTGTGTACCAAACTATATCCAATAACACAGTTACGCAAAGCATTATTACGCACCATAACCGATAAATGTCGTTGCCAATAGAACACGAGAAATTCCCAAATCCATTTTTTTTTTTTTTACGAAAATTCACTCGGTTATCGTCTGTTCACGTCAAGCAAATTATATTCTAGAAATAAGAAACAAATTATGGTTTTGTATTCCTAAGCTAGGATTTTAACGATGGGAAACTAACTGGAATATTATGTTACCTGAAAATTCAAGGACTTTCCAAGGACTGGATTGAATTCAAGGACTTTTCAAGACCTTTTAAGGACATGGTAAAAGTTCCAGGACATTCCAGGACCGTACGAACCCTGTATATATATATATATTTTTTTGCTTATTGCATCACAAAATTCAGCTGAAAATTTTTGAATATGTGCTGGAACAACAGCAAAAAAAAAAAAAAAAAAAAAAAAATCCCGAACAGGGTAAAACATTGCTCTAATTTCAACACATTTACTACATATAACAAATGTATCTATTAAAAAAAGGGTAATATGTTTTAAACAAAACTTCAGCACGCTCAAGGCAATCTACAAAGGCAATATTCTTTTCTTCTCTTGAGTCAGCGGCTGATGTCACGGACGAGTGGACACGCGTCTGTTTATATCCTAAAGCTGGTGATGGGTAATTTTGGCGTTTGGGTTGGAGGCAATATTTCCGGATGAATCTACTGGCGTGACGGAGGATAACAGAAGCAGAAGAAGGCTTTAAATAACCGGTGAGAAAGTGGGAGGAGGAGAATCGGCGATTCAAAATTATTAATGACGTCAGGATATCCAGCAGTGCCGCATGCTTAGTCGAACTAGCAGTGCGTGTTTGCATTCTTCGTTTAGATGTTTGAATTTATTAATTAAAATATTTTCCCTTTGTCACGTAAATCCTGGCGCGAGTTAATGTCAGCACACGACCCAATGTTTTTTTTTGTACCCGCAGGACAACTGAGGTTGTAAAAAAAATCGATAAAAAATCACAGAGAACTACAGACCTGCTAAACGTAATATGGATATATTGCTTCTGCTGCGGTAGGAGTACCATGACAAGTGATGTTGATGAAAATAACCGAACATTCTACTCATATAAATGTTTCAACGAAAAATATATATAAAAAATAAGCAGCATTCAAAACAGCTCTTGACGGATATGTTGAGTGAATTCAATTAAAACTTCTTTTTTTTAATGTGCAATAGCGTCGATTATATAGCGTAAAAAAGTTTTGATGAAGAGCGAACAAGTACTTTTTGGTAATTTTTTTTCTCCAGGGCTTACAGGTCGCAGCGCGGTGCGTGTTATGATGTTTCGCGGAAGATTAACAACACACATTACTCTCTCTCTCTCTCTCTCTCTCTCTCTCTCTCTCTCTCTCTCTCTCTCTCTCTCTATCTCTCTCTCACTCTCTCTCTCCCCCGGACCAAGGGGCTGAGGACCGCCAACCACGTATCAGCTACGCCGCGCCTCAACTGTTTTTTTTTCCTGCGACGCGGGGGCGCCTGTAAATCTCGCCAACTGCCACCTGCAGCGGCGACGACGGCGCGCCGCTATCTCGCCACAGATAAAACAAAAAAAGAGTGTCCGCTCTTGTGCTCCACTCTCTCCCTCGCGGCGGCGCCTGCTCCGCTGTGCACTCGCGGCCGCTGTGTAATTAAACCTCAGTTTACTCATAATCTCTCATGTGACTCGGGATGATGGACAGTCACCATGTATCATTCACGTGGCACCTACGTTAAACTTTATTAAATTTTAAAAAATAAGTATTCAAGAGTTACAAGTTGACGGATGCTGCGTAACCCAAAGAAAAATAAAGAAAGCCTGACTGGAAATTCTACCTGAACTCGATTTTGTGAAAACTATTTTCATGGTCTAGCGACTAGCCCATGAACAATTTTTTTTTTTTGACGTGACAACGTCTAATAAATCGATGAACGCCGACTGCACGCACGAAAAAGTGTCCCGTAAAGCACATTGTTCCACTACGATGTGTCCCGTTACGCTCATTGTACGCTTGCGCCGCATCTCTCTTCCACTCGATTGGAACAACCATCGATTTGACTTTTCGATCATTTTTTCGTCGTTTGAATTATTAATATTATGTAATTTAACGATCGTCCACCGATTTTCAGCACAATCGGTACGGTTATTTAAAGGTAATGTTGAATATTCAAATACGTTTTTAACGAACAATGGTGTTTTACAGTTACACATAATAATTCAAATTACACCCGAGATCTTTTGCACAATGTTTTAAAAAATATTGTAACACATTATAAATAAGTTTGGTGTATTTGGGATGCGTATTTGTTATAAAATCGTGCTATAAAAACGAAATAATATTATTCCCCTACCCTATGGTGACGGACGCGAACCGAATAAATCGCGATATCTATCCGCTATCGCGGGAACCAGGCACTCCTTAATACATATTTTCCTTTGTTTATCACGAGGGACGTTATTATTAATGAATTATAAATAGAATTTCGTGCCCGGGGCCACAATTGCATATCATTTTGAGCACTGGAAGACATAAAAACGTAAAATATTCTGGACGAATTTTAATCTCGGCCCCAGCGCACCACGAGCTTCTTGGTTGGAGATTAAAGCCGAAATTCTTTCTTAAACTTACTAATACTTATTTTATTAACTACAAGGGCATTTTTATTAAATTATTCGTTTGATTTCACGACGAACAAACTTCGTTGTTAAATGTGTAATTACGAAAAAGCGTAAAACATTCTCGACGATCTTGAAGTTAAATAGCAAACATGTATAAAAGTTATAGTTAAAATAATCTCTTCGTTAAAGTAATAAACATATTTGAATTAATGAGTGCAAATAAAAGTAAATTTATCAATTAAATTGTAGATTTCATTTCACTCATTCTTTGTATCCATACAAAATAGTGATAGTTCAATAAAAATGATTCAATTTTATTCATAAAAGTATGCAATCATTTCATCAATGTTTTGTTATGACGTTGTCACGTTAAACTATAGTCCGTAAACCGACTTTACAGACAACCAATTTTTTTTGAGGGATACATGTAAAACATTATGTAGGCATTCCACAGAAGTTCTTATTTTAAATTAAATGTAAAGTTGTTTTGCTTTCCAAAGAACTGAGTTAGCTAATCATTTACCAGTATTTATTCCCGGAAATGATCGAATAATATTCAGCCGTCAAAACTAAAAAAAAAAACGTTACATTGATAAAATTACCTGTCAAAAAAATGCGCTCGTTCGTGATAAATATTATAGATAATAACGTCGTGAAGATTAAAAAAAAAACACAGGCGAAAGTCTCATAACCACTTTATTATTCGTAGTTTTGACATTGAGGTCGTCACTAAAATTTGTATAGGAAACCTATATAACCTCTCAGAAAATGTTACGTAATCAAACAATAAAAAAGTGCAAAATTAAAATTAAAATTTGTAACAAATTTGCAAATGAATTGTCATTAGTGCACTGGCAAGGCATCACTATGATTAATTTAAATTTTAATTAATACCTGCAATCATGTATCATTTAATTACCACGTTATATATTTCAAAAATGTATCCTACATTTCACATCTCCTGCCGCGAATTTTCACCTCAGCTACTTTATTTCAGTCACTGTTTTTTATTACAAATGGATATTGTTTTAATAAGCGTCTGACTTAAAATGGAAATTTCTAGAAAGCACATTTCACTCATGGACGCCATCACAAAATACCCGTAAAATAACTCATAAAAGCAGTATTATAAATATTTAATGGCGATATTTTCAACCAGAGTAGGATGAAAGATTTTACGGCGTTACTGCCGAGATGTACTTTTAAGTGTTTTCGGGGAATTGGCCCTCATGCAATATTGGACGTAAGACATAAAAAAACTCCTGGAACTACAATTTCTCTCAGCATGTTTAACGGTTATCAGTACTGTCTAGCTTACACTAAATATTATTACAGAATGTGTCGGTATAAGTTTCTGTTCGGGCAGGGCTTTATTATAGAAACACGTATCATCAACAACATTTTTGTTCTTTTTATTAGCTGTCTTTCAAATTTCAGTATTCAATTTATTTGAATAATATTTACTTGCATAAATTATCACCTGTTTACTTTAAAAAAAAAATTACCACGCCACTGTAACTGTATTCTGATCGTAGCTATGAAAGAGACCCACGTATTGTTTCTCTCTTTTCCTTGGTATCACCAACGACGAACACAGCTGCGAATGAAATACCATCTCTGCTAATAACCGTTAATTAACTATTGGAACCCCAAGGCACACGGTAACATGCGGTTCAAATTGATGTCATAGCCAGAGTTCTGATTTGTACGACTACGCAGTCTCGGCAAACTAAATCAAGATATACTTCGATCATCTTCAGAAGTCATTCTGAAGGCTTCGGCAAGAAAACCATCGGTTTTTATTGAGGAATCGTTCAGATTATTAAAACCGCTAATTTATCCATGCCCATATTATAATAATTGTATAATTTTACATGATTATTTTTTCTAGTACATGTGCTTGAAATTAAATGAAAAATATACTTTTTTCCTTCGACAAATATATCTGCAATGTTAGGCATTGCAGTAAATTTACGGACTTTGCAGTGAAAAATGCACCTCAAATAAACGAAGGATTCTTCGCAGATCCACATTACTGGACTGCGTCTGATTACGTGCCTCATTGTGAACACGATAAAGCTGCAGGTGGAAGTAAGGACAGTGTATTCACTGTGGGCAAAACAAGTTTTTGAAATTTTTGTTAATATTCTATGGTTAGGGACAAGAAATCATAGATTAATTTTTAGGCTAATTTTGTTATCAAAACAAGAGAGTTCGGTATCATTGTTTTCATATTTTATTCATAAAAATAGTATATTAATTTAAAAAATATATGAAAAAAAGGACACTCAAATGTTTCATGATATTTATTTCACCAAAGAGTTTCATTTTGACTGATATATTTTGCATTTTTAAAATATAATAATTTGTAATAAGAATGTCTAACTACCCGGAACAGTAAAAATAAATCGGCAAGTAATAGTTTTGTGTTGGAAAAATGTACCAACGAAGTAATGTCAAAATGAGTTACTAATATCTATTTATTACATATATTTTTGCTACAAACGTCCTGCTAAATAAATTACATTAATTGAATTTACTGCAGTAAAAATAACTTTATGTGATTTGAGTTAATTTTCTATTAAAAATTCCGATAAACTTCATGATTTTAGTTCCATTTTGGTGCTTTATTAGTGTATTTTTAATGTCGGTGTTACATGGTGCATTGATACGTTTTTCGGTGTTATTTCGGTTTTCTCACAATTCACCATACAATTTTGTGGTCCTGGTGAGATAACGCACAACATAAGCAAACTCAGTGGCCGCAAACTTACATGTAACTTTAAATTCACAAAAATTTTCCGGCTGATTTGCAATTCGTAAATTCGTAAATTAAAGCTTTAATTTTTAAAATTATTAAGAAATGCCTACAAGAGTTTTCAAACACCGACTGACTATTTAGAATGCTTAGAAGATATTTATTTAAAAACGTGCCGATGCCTGAATACGACTTGATGTTTACCGAAAGTGCGAATTATTTGTAAACCTTTATTCACTATCCGATGGCAGAAACGAAATAATAAAGAAAAAAATAGGGCACATTTCAAATAACAAAACGTCTTGTAATTCTAATGGTGAACATATTGCGTGGACATATTTCGGTACATATTGCATTTCAGAGATTTTATAAATAAATTTAGTAAAAAAATAATAATACTCGAATAATAATATTACTAATCGAAAAAAAAATTGACGTTTCGTAACGTTGCGCCCGCGAAGCGATGGAAATAGAAAATATTTCTAATCGGAAATGTACATCGCATCCGCCATCTTTGCCGCGGTGACGTCACGCATGTGTCGAACGACATTGGCAGTAAAAAATTATTCGCGCCCGCCGCTCTGCTGCGACTGCAGCGTCACACGGACTGCACATCGCGAGCGCGAGAGGTCAGCTGATGAGGGATGAGCTAGGAAAAGGGGGGGGAGAAAGGGGGAGGGGAACCTGCACTGCGGCCCCACTCGAATATTGACCCCCTGCGCGACGCCCCTTCTTAATTAGCCGGGCGTAGCGACGAACAGCGGGGAGGGGAAGGGGAAACCAGCTACGCGAGGCACTGCGAGGTACAACTGCAAATGTGAGTTTTACGATTGAAATCATAAGGATTATAAACTTAACCCGCATCGTAATTTCCTTCTTTTTTTTTTTTTTGGTAAACGGAACAGAAATACTCATGTAAAATTAAATATATTTGTATATTCGTATATTTACGTGAACACAACCTTGTCACTGCAAAATAGCGTTCGCGGTAATATTCTGGGTTCGGAATCTCACCTAGGGCATTTATGCTTTAAGTTGTCCCAATAGTCCGACTATTGAATCATTCGATTTGCAGAGCAAACTTTTATACTGTGCTAGCTGCTGTAACCCGGCGTTGCCCGGGCTGAACACAGGGTGATCATATTGTCAGCGAGTTTAAAAGTGGATAGCGCTATATTACAGTGTAATGACACACAATTGCTGTTTGCATGTCTATGACCTATGATTTTCTGTTATAAAAATGAATTTACCCATGGCGATAGGTTTAACGGTTTAGAAGTTGATGCGCTGCAGCGCCATCTAGTGGCGAATTACAAAAATGGCTAGCATAAAAACCTTCTCAATGAAAAAATAGTACGATGTGCCAACTTTCATGGCGATCGGTTAAACGGTGTCTGAGTTTTTCACTCTCATAAATACCTATATATATATATATATATATATATATATATATATATAGGCCTTTATATATAGGCCTTTATATATATAATGAAATGGCTACAAGTAAAGCGAAAAAGACTTGAAAAAATACTAAACCGCAGCTTTGGATCTGATTTTCGTCAAGGAATTTTATCAACATACTGCCCATCTTGTTAAAATTCATTAAAAAGTTAATACTATAAGTATCTCTTTGACTTTGTGAACTTTGGTTTACGCCATCCTCCGCCACAGATGGCAGCACCGTGGTAACATATTTCCGTCCCATGCGACTTCCGTTCCATTCACGAAATTACTCCTACCAAATGCTGTATACCGAGAGAATTTGTCCCACTTTTTTTGCGATTTAAAACTTACAAGATAACTCATAGGTCTTCGAATGGACATTAAAAAATTCCAATCACAAATTTTCCATTACAATATGTATGGGTTTAAAAATATAAAATATATAGGTACTTATATGCTCATATATATAATTAAGGTTAGGTAACTTAACTTACAGTCCGATTTATTGGCTAGGCACAAGTATTTTTATTTCAATATTTTTCCTTCGTGGTAACAAAACAGAAAATAATAAAAACAAGATTTAATTTATTCACTAAATTATCGGGGGAACATTTTCCAATATACCAGAAATGTACGAATGTAATCTCCAAAATAGATTTGTAGTTGTAAGGCCTCCAGCATATTTCTCTCAATACAAAATTCCGAGGATGAAACGTGTTTGGCATTTTGGCAATTTGCATTTTTTTTGCAATTTGCTTTTTTGTTAAATTTCCAATAATTGTAAAGCTTCGATCGTCGCTTTTTTGCGATGCGCGTTCGTGTGTTCGTGATCTGCGTGCGCGATGCAATTTTCAGGGTGGGAATCGTGTTCACATAACACACATCTAAATGCGAAAGAAATATCAGTAATAAGATAAGAAAATTATGTTTTTAAAAAGTTTTTTTTTTCATAGTAAAATATTGAGAGTGCCATCATGCATCATCCTTTTAAAAACCAAATATTACAAATAATAATGACGTAAAATTTAACGGATAAGTTTAACTATATGAGAGGCGTCAATACACTATATACATATTCACAACCATTTTTTTTTGTCACTGTCTCTTATCGTTAGAGACCAAAAAAATTCGTGTATTCATTTCGTGGTATGCTGAAATTCAAACAATTATACCTTTGTGGTGTTTTTTTGCTATTGGCTCACTGGTAATGTACAGGACTGTGGGCCAGTTAGAGACCCTCAATAAAAGAAATATCGAATGAACAGGCGACGTTTGCCCGAGTGTGCAGTGGAGCAAATTGGATTCTATGGTGGAGTTCCATTAAACCCGCGAATTTTTTCAGTACCGACTTGTGGTGTGCAGAAGTTCTTTCCGCATTTAACTTAGTAAATACACATACAGAAACACACCATTTCCGTGATTCACCGTGAAATAACTACGGCATGTAAGAAATATATCTTCGAAGCATAAGAAATAAATAAAAAATTACAGTATATTGCAGACTAACATGGTGCAAAACCCTTTTGCAATAAATAATTTCTAGATATAAAATAATTAAGAGAAAATAAAGTTAACGACAATTGCTATACGGCAACTATTTTATCACATCACTGCTCTAATGATTTTTTTACAATCTCACTTGTACATGTTTTGAAAATTTACGCCAAAAAAACATCATGGCGAGATTATTAATGGTTTGATTGGTAATTTTTCAGGTTCAAAATTAGCCCACACGTACGAAACTCTTACGTGTTTTCGTGAGATTATGGGCTTATGAGTAGAACAGTTGTAAATAATAAAAAATGTAACTGGTTAAGATATTCATCAAATCATAATAGCATATTTTAGATTCCCTGGTTTCACGAGTGAATTTTTAACATAGTCGCTATTTTCAAGCGAATTAAGGAGCTGTTTGTAACAAATTTTGTCGTCACACACTCTCTGCTATTTGTAAAACGACATGAAAATGTTCCTGATGTAAATTTTTTGTGTAACTAGTTGTGACGTGGTGAATAACTATGAAACTATGAGTGTTTTTTTTGTTTCCACAGTTGTGTAACACATAGAAAATTGCATCTACACCATGTTCCATAACTCCACGTCAAGCCGAGAACAGTGGTAATTAATTACGGTTCTGAATAAAACTAAAACAATATCGTAGTTTCCGAGCCAGTCTTTTTTTTTCAAAAGTTTTAAAATCAATACCCTGCATCAATTAATTTAATATTGTGACTAAAAAATTTCCATATCGTACTATCATAATTTTTGCTACGCAATCATGGATAACCATATTGTTGTGAAATTTACGCGGGAAAATTTTTTTATCGGGTTAACATTCCCAGTGTTAACTGTTTTTGTCCTGGCGTTTGAATTCTGGGACACGGTGTGTATAATCTCATCTTCAAAAAAATATCTCATAAAAAAACTACAATTAACGAAAAACCATGATTTCAATATGGCGGTAGAATCCGAGCTGTGCTTCTTCGTCTAAATATTCTTGGAAATTTTTTTTTGTATATTGGTTTTAAAAAATGCTTTTTTTTTTTTGCTGCAATATATTGGATATTAAAGATTCGTTCTCACACACCATGTATTTTCTTCTTTTTTTCCGCCATTAATTTTAATTTGTAGGCCATTTCTGAATTTCAACTCGTTACCTCAATTGCATTCATTGTTCTGCCACAAACAATTTCAACTGATAATTACTTAGTGCAATATCAAGGTTGTAAAAAAAGCGCGCAAGTTTTAGTAATTATCATCAATTCCGCGACGTTATACACCCATGGTATATAGCACAAAGTGAATATCGGTTGAAAACATTTGTGGCAGAAAGGCAAATTCAAGGGAGATACCGAGTCATAATTTTAGAAAGATCCTTTAAAACAAAAGTAATAACAAAAAAAGTCGGTTTACGGACGATAGTTTAACGTGACGTCATAACAAAACATTGATGAAATGATTGCATACTTTATAAATAAAATGTAATAATTTTTATTTTAATAAGAAAAGAATAAATACTTGAAATTATACTAGTAATCAGATTTTTAAAATGCAAGAATAATTAACCTTTATTGCCGAAATTGTTGTAATAAGCAATGAAAACCACATTAACTTTTCACTTCACTTTATAAACAGTCGAGTGGAAGAGAGAAAGATGCTGCGCAAGCGTACAATGAGTGTAACGGGACACAGCGTGGTGGATGGCGCGAACCAAAGTTCACAATGTCAAAGGGAAACTTTAAAGTATTAAATGTTTTATGAACTTTAAAAATTTTAGCAGTTTTAATAATATCCCTTGTCGAAAATCAGGTCCAAAGCCGACGACTAGTATTTGTTCGAGTCGTTTTCGTTTTTATCGGAGCAGTTTCATTATGTAGTTTAAAATTAAATGATTCGATAGTAGGCGAAGCTGCTCCGGCAGCGAAATCTAGCGGCGGGTGCGGAAACTACGTGTGAATCGCGTCAAGAAATGTAGTTGAAAACACAATTTGCGTATATTTGTCACCCTCGTCTTTTTTTTTTTTTTTTAATTCTACGTGATATTTGTGTCAACTTTCGTATTATAAGTGTATTTGCAACATGAGAACAGATTAGTTTTTTTCGTTAACGAGGTTAGATGTTACACATCTCTGGCGAGTACTGAAGACTCGCTTACATTACTTTTTTTTTTTTTTTGGCCAAGTAAACCTTAGTACGGTCGGTCATGACGTGAACTTTCCCATCAGCAACGCAACTGCAGTCTCACTCCGCAAACGTACTTCAGACTGACTACTGATAACGTTTTAATAAACACTTGATATCAGTGCCACTTATGAGGCCACGAGCCACTTACGCCCTAGCGATGCGAGCAATTATTTTTACAAGCAAACACGGATGCTAGCCAGGGATTACGAAATCGATGTCACCGCTCGACGGCTTATCGGGCAAATAATTATGGTTTTACTTATGAATATTTTTTTGGTTTCGTGTGTACTTGAATGTTCATTATTCTTACGCACTGATCCCGCAATAATCTGAAAGTCCATTGAAATAATAGTTTCATTTTACACATAAATGCCACCTGATATTCTGATGCTTCACACGAGTACGCCCAGACAGAAAAAAAAAACAACTATTCAGGTGCAGAAAAAACGACTTAAACGATAAACGGGACTAATCTTATAACTTTACCTGCACGAACTTAGCAATTAATATATACAGTTGATTCACTATAACGGTTCACGAGTAAAATAGGTGTTCGCCCAAAATTTCAAACCTACTTTGCGGTGCAAATTTCATTGCTGAAAAAAAAAGTTTCAGGTCTATAAATCATTATCTATAAATGATCACCATATGATGCATCAGCGTCATAAAGTAATAATTAAATAACTTGAGGAAGCAATACATACACTTCTAAACGAGTGTTCCGTACTGGAAAAAAATTGTATATGTTTCGTATGGCCATTAAATCACGTTACAAAACCTGAGTACATTCTCAGATCAGTTAAATAACCTGCATTATGTCTTAGTGTGACGACGTAAACGAGAATAGTCGGTCCAGATTACTTTATGCAATAATTACAGACTTAACACTTTAATGACAATTTAAAAAAAACATGACCGATTTAAACCAAGTTCCATGCCGGCACCCTTTCAACACCGCATAACGGTACTAATGACGGGACATTAAAAACTTGTTTCAACGGCATTGCAACTATTTCAAATAAGATAAAATCACTTCGTAGCTTGATAGTCTACGGATTATTATTATTATTATTATTATTATTATTATTATTATTTTACGAAACCTAGCATCACTGGTTTCTCTTTCGGTAAAACACGAATTATCACATTTCAGTGCAGATATGTCCATTTGGCCTTGTTATCTTGACCTTTTAAAATTACATTTAATATTGAAACATAAATCTCCTAAGTACAGCACTTCATGGTTGTGTTTTTTTTTTACATATACGAAATGCGAATTTTCGAGATATAACCGAGTGTTTCTTCGAAAATGGGCAAATAATTTAATATTTTAATTGATTTTACATTCAAGCATAATTTTTTAAACCACGAAAAAGTTAATCGAATATTCAACAATTTGACTGAATTTTACTATGCTTATTAATGTGTGTAATTAATACTGGTACGCTATTCAGGGAACGCTTTACAAAAAACCTTTAACTATTAAATGTACTGGTAATACATAAAGCATAAATGCCCAGAAATGAATCCGGACACAGTGTTACTGCAAACACTATTTTGTAGTGATACAGGTGTTTTAGTGTAAATGTACAAATTTACAAATATCTGTAAATTTACATTAATGTTTCTGTTCAATAAACAAAAAAAAAATACATCGTATGACAAGAAATATAAACAATGATAAAAAAATCGCGGACAGCGCAGCGGCACGGCTCAAGGTAAAAAATCCAGAATTACTTTTAAAAAAATTAAATAAATAAAAAAGCGGCTAAATAGGTGCCGGATACAAAATGTGCCGTACCAAAGAATGCCGGATTAAAGCGCGCCGACTTTACCGGCAAAGCAGCCCGTTTTATTTTGTCCACGAACACACGACAACCATTTGAAGTTACAAAACAAAAGTGGTAGGAATATACGTAGATCATTGCATGAGTAGAGACCTGCAAAATTCGCGGATTCATTCGGTGATAGGTTAGAATTCATACACATATACCTCTTAGATAATTTTGCTATTGGCTTACTGTTCATCAGGACGAATCTCAACCAGTTATAAACCCTCAACCAAAGAAGGATCGAATCACAGACAAACCAGCTGAGACGACTTACAAGTCGGCAGCCAATTAACTTGCATTATTTTCCCGAGTGTACAGGGGTATGTGCAGTCTATCCTGAAGGCCATCGAAACCGCGAATTTTGCAGATCTCTATGCATGAGGTTGCATTTCAGACTACTTTAAACTGTAGACACGTTGCGACACAGAATAGTCCTTGTCTTCTGTGTTGGGACTACGTACACTGTTAAAATGGTTATCTACCAGAAAAGTATTTAACATGTCACAATGTCATTTAAAAAAAAAAGTGCTCAAGTTTTTTCAGTACTCGCCAGAAATGTGTAACATCTACCTCGGTAACGAGCAAATTCACGTATTATCATGTCACAATTACACTTACAATAAGCAACTCGGGCACCAAATTTATCGTAGAATTCTTTAAGATAATGCCAAGCGTGATAAATACATACTAAAATTGTATTTTCTTCTACATTTCTTTACACGAATCACACATACTTCCCGCGCCCACCACTAGATTTATTGCCGGATTTGAACAGCCAATTTTAAACTATATATAATGAAACGACTCCGATAAAAAAGAAAAAAAAAACTGGAAGAAATACCACATCCCGACTTTGGACCTGATTTTCGACAACGAATTTTATCAAAATACTGCACGGGTTTTTAAAATTCATTTTAAAGTTAATACTATAATGTTTCCCTACCGTGGCTACACATTTCCGTTCCATGCGAATTCCGTTCCATTCACGTGATTACTCCCGCCAAATAGCGTATACCGAGAGCTGATATGTAACACATTTAAAAATACTAGAATACATGACAAGAAGGACGAAAATGCATTTTTAGATTTCAATATCTGTTTTATTTTCAGATGCCCCCTAATTCCAAACCCCCAAATAATTAAGTAATAAATACTGCAATGTAATCTAATGATATGTAAAATAATAATTTAAAACAAAGACCAATTGTCATATTGATTGAACACGACGCTGCACGTGGCATAAACCCGTAAACCCAAGAAGTAAGGCTCGCAGACACCAGCGGCCATCGTCTGAGGTTTCTTTGAATAAGCGACGGTTCATCAACGTTGCAGTCGTCATCAGGGAAACATTCTTCCACTAAAGACTTCAAGTAGAAGCAGTGGCGGCTCTAGACTTTGTGAGACCCTGAGCTATTTACTTTTGCGGAGCCCTAATATTTTTAAAAGTTGGTTTAACGGAAAAGGGGAGGGGGGTGGGAGAAGTTAGGGGATTAGAATAGCTCTCGGGAAAAAGAGGCTCCCAAAAAATTAAAAAAAAAAAACTTTTTTAAATAAACATTTTCAAACCAACCAATAACTTAAATTTCGACGATGGTTTTGCTAATTTATTTATATCTTAAAATCACCACAATTAATGAAAAAAATTAAATACGAATTTAACGTTATTAAAATCCGATTAAATTATGTTTCCGTAATATAACGACAGTAATTTTACTTTACTCGGTAATGAGAGGGCTGGGGCGGGGCCGCCCCCTCAGCAGCAGACCGTCCACGCCGATGATGGCGACCGCAGCGTCGGCCGAAACGCCGGCGAACTCTCCGCTGAAAGTTGGCGACCCTGGTCGCGCGCCCACAGGCCGGCCACGCGGCTGCGGAACAAGGCGACTCCCCGCTAGGCGGTTAAGGAGATGGAAATTGTTTCGAACTGCCGCCCGCCTAAATATTTACGCCGTGGATAAGCGGGCGAGACGGTCGCCACAACCAGCGATGGAGGGGCGGGAGTACGGGGGGGGGGGGGGGGGGAAAGCCACCGGTTACCCCACGCCCAGAAACACAAATAGCCCGCCGCCAGACTGCTCGGTTTCATTGGGGTCAATGCGGCGCTATTTCTGAACTGTCCACGACTATAAATTCCTTCAGAGCGACTGGGTACGTCGGTCATCGTGTGCTCCCTCACTTCCCCCCTCCCCACCTTTTAATTTTTTTTCCGTTACCTAGGTGACGTCACTATTCTGTCCATATTTCTTTTTGGTGTGTAACAGCTTATCTCTCGGTGTACGGCATTTAGTAGGAGTAACTCTCGTGAATGGAACGGAAGTCGCGTGGAACGGAAATGTGTAACAACGGTGCTGCCATCTGTAGCGGATGGCGCGAACAAAGTTTCGCATAGCAAAAGGGTAACTTCATAGCATGAACTGTTTGATGAATTTTAACAAGATGGGCAGTATTTTAATATAATTTGCTGCCGGTTAATTAGGTCCAAAGCCAGGGTTTGGTTGTTTTTTTAAACTTTAATTTTGCTTTTATCAGAGCCGTTTCATTGTATGGTATGAAATTTGGGTTTGCAAATGGAATGGTTCGATAGTCGAGACAGCTACTCCGGCAGCGTATTCTAGCGGCGGGTGCGGAAACTACGTGTGGTTCGCGTTCAGAAATGTAGTTGAACACACAATTTGCGTATATATTTATCATGCTCGGCATTATTTTAACGAATTCTACGTTAAATTTCGTGTCCGAGTTTCGTATTATAAGTGTATCTGTAACACGAGAACACGTGCATTTGCTGGTTACCGAGATTAGATATTACACATCACTTGGAGTGGAGCGGCATGGGTGGGTTGTGGTTGCAAAACAATCCAGAGGTGGATTCAATGAATAACTCGGACCGCAAGGTTCAAATCTCTGGACTCTCGGGTGGCATCCTACGACCCTCTAGGTTGGAAGTCAAGCAAGCTGAATCCTGGTGCGAATTCAGACGTAAGAAGAACGAGCAAATTGGCGCGACTTGCGTACGAGTTAACTGAAATACTCAAAAGAACCGTCGTAAACATGCTGGGATTTTTAACATTGAAACAGTTCAAAATGCTGCAGGAAAGGTCACGTGATACCTCAAACATTACTTATTGTCCGTGAGAGTGTTAAGTTTACAGAAATTTAGTTGCAACAATATTATTATTATTGTCTTCTTGCATTCCCATGCCCCGAGCAGAAGTCTTCCGTTTATCCTTTACTGGCCGCTGCATTAGCATACCTCATTTAAGTTCGATTTGGATGGATTCACGTAGGTAGGTAGTTGTATCTTCAACGTTTATGTCACTCGATAATTAATATACGAAACATAGTTGTTGCGTCTGCAAAAAAAATGAAATTAATATCTAATGCGAATATTGACGACACCAAAAATGAGGTCCAATAAATTTATCTTAGAAACGTTGTTATTAGCTTAGTTAACCGAAGTAGCCAGAGGCATTTTCCTTTCTTTTTTTAACATTTAATTTGTCGTCCTGATCTTCGGTTTTCGAAAAGTTCCCCGAAATCACGCCAGCAAATGGCCACTCGCTATGCCCGAGTCGTTCTTCGATCTTCCAGCACTGCGTTTCAAGTCTCCGCGTGTTTTTATTAGGTATTTGCCCCTCGATAGCTAAGAAGTCGTTAAAGACGCACAAACACTATAGCTGAGGAAGAACTCGACCATGGCCTATAGTCTGCCAGAGAGTGGAGAAGGTAGAATGACGTTTTTCTGGTAAATATGAAGAAAATAAATCAATGCGAGGGCATGTTTTTATTACTTGGAATAGCTGTAAGTTAAGTGTTTCTGGCGTGTGATAGTTCTAAGTCATGTGTTTATAAATGGTGATAGTTCTATCTTAAGTTGTGATAGTTTTAGGTAACGACTTTTTTTTTTCTTTCAGATTTATGAAGTTTCCGAGTTACGACTGTTCTGATTAATTACAGTTGTGAGTCATCTAGGATATTTTCAGGAAATTCCAAGTTATGATAGCTGTAAGTTGTGTGCGGGTCTTAGTGTCTCAACACCGCGCCACATCGCTCCACGTAACGTCCTCTCTCATCAGACAGACGGCCCGGCCCGGGGGGGTTGTATGAGGGGGCGGGAGAGAGGGGTTGGCGGAGAGATGGGGTGCTCGGAAGGTTTTACGACGGTCGTGCAGGTACGAGGAGCCAGCGCTCGTATCTTTGCGGCGGCCGAGGAGCGACGGGCGGTGGAATTATTCAGCGCCACTGCGGCAGAGCGCCGGCAGCTAGCTCCTGCCTCCCCGGGACGCGCGGCGCGCTGGGATGTACACGGGGCAGTTACAGTGGCTTCCGAGCCACCAAGTAGTGCGTCCACACTACGCGTGGCTGCTTACTTCAGACAATTCGCCTGCAAATTTGTTCCCCTCGTTTTCCCTGCCTCGTTGGCCGGCCCTAAGCCGGGTTCACAATCAAAAAAAAAAGTAACAGTAGATTGTGCGCGCAAGATTTTGACGGCCATGTTTTCCAACCTACTAGTTCACAATAGCGCATAAGTGCATAGGACGGTCGTGTACATGGGAGACAAGGTCGTACGCACAGGAAGGAAGTGAATGTGTTTTAACACCTGTTACGGACGCGCATGGCGCAACAACCAATGAGAGCAGAGTAGGAAGCCATTTTTTGGCGGGACTCGAGAAATTTCGGGATACGGTGTAATCCCTGCTTTTAATAATTAATTAATGAATTTACTTATAAGTCATTAACAAACACTGTAAATAAAAATAAATGTGTCAAACAAATTCATGTTTCGTTTGATTTCCACGTGAACATAGATCATGTTCCTCCAACGAAAACCTGATATGAACCGTAACCAATAGATAGCGGCAATAGTGCCATTGACAAACTTACATCCAGCTGCTGAGAGAGTATTGCATTCTTGCCACGACTCGTCTGTCTTGTGTTTTTAAAAATATATTGTACAATATCTAACAAAAATAATATTTCAAATTAATAACAATAGTAATGTATTTTCATCAAGGCAACTATTTATACTTTATTTTAATAAAAATTCACTAAACCGCAATATAATATTGCACTTCACGAATTTACTACCCGCATATAGTTCCACATAATAATGTCACAAATTTTCAAAACAATTTTCATGTTACAAAAAATAACAGTAGGTACTTTAATGACGGCCACGGTATAAAAAGGATTTTTAATATATGAGCTACACAAACACACACTTGACAAACATACATACATCATTATTTGTACCTTTTTTTTTAGTTATGACAACTATGATGATACATTAATGATGTATAGTGTTACTATCGTCGTTTCCTGGCTAAGCATAAACCGTGTACCACGAAGATACGCTAACAAAAATGCGCTGCCAAGGCGCAGATCTTGAAACGACGCATACTTTCGAAACAATTCACGCTGCCCCCTATCAATCATAATCTAGGTTGTCTACGTCAATCGCCTTGCATCACGGCCTCGTTGAGACTTCAGCGAGGCTAACTAAACAGTACGCGCTGCCGCCTAGATTATGCAGCTGCAGCTGCAGCTGCGTGCTACAGTGAGAGAAGCCAGGGCCGTCGAGAATTGTGAAGTGGAGGGGGAAGGGTGGGGGTGTGTGTTTGTGTAATCTCGATGGCCTTTAAGTTTCTCTAATGATTTTTAATGGGTGAGTTTAACTTGATAGCAGGATTTTTTTTTTTGTAAATGTAACAGAAGTATTCATGTAAACATACAGATATTTTTTTTTAATTTGTAATTCACGTAGAAACAACTTGTATCACTACAAATTAAGTGTTCGCAGAAATACTGGGTATATGCATTTCTGACATCACGTCTAAGAAAAGAAGTTAAATTAGCATGTGGCACTAAACTATATATAACATATTATAAAAAATAAAATTACTGAACCGACTTCAACGGTCGGGTGCGGGTGCGGCTTGGAGTATATTTCTGTTGTAAACAATCAAGGTTTTTTTTTAGCTCTAAGGAATTATGGGTGAAAGTGAGGTTTGGAATCGATAACCCCCTCCCCCCCGTGTCGATTGACCCCCTCCCCCCCCCCCCACTAGATCACCACCGCATCGGCCAGTAGTCGTAGATATGCGCGATAGCCGGCCAGGCGGACAGGACTGGCTAGCAGCCAGCCGGACGTTGTCAGGTCATTACTTTCGTCTTATTTTTAAAAAAATAAAGTAAAATCCTTAGGTTCAGCCACGGGGAACATTCATGCTTCTGTGGGGAAAAAGGAGGGGATAGGGAGGGAAAGTGTGATTCTGACTCTGGGCTTCGAAGTGCGCATTTTATAGCAACGAACTACAGAAAGATATATGATGGTTAATTTATGGAGACATTCATGTTGAATTTTCTTGCGCGACGCCGTGAAAAAGGCCGAAGCGGACTTTGACGATATTTTCTATAGTTCTCTTTCTCCACATATATGTAATAATTTATATAAAAATATTTATGGATACATATGACCCCTCTGTGAAAAGAAAAAGTAACGCAATATCTCGATAAATATGTCGTTATTTACATACTTATGTTCGGCAGTGCACAATTTTTCCAGGGTCTTAATCCTGCTGTAAGCTTCACTTCTCGACTCAAAATCTGATGTATACTTAAAACATTTATTAAATTGTACTATATTATGTTAATAAGATTTTAAAAAAAATAGCTTGTCAATTATATATACAATGGTTTAAACATTCTGGAATACTACCACACAGTAAAAATTATAACTGAAATTGAAACTATTCGGGTAACTTATACAATATTATAATATACCTCATATAAATTGATTCCCATTTTTTAGGCGAGAGAACTCCTGCAAAATAAATATGAGAATTTTTAACACAGATAAAGGTACCACTGAATATGGATTACATTCAAACGTGTTACGTAAGTTTCTTAACTAGAAACTATAATTATTACATTAAGTCGGCATTTTTTATTATAAAGGCTAGTTTACTTAAGTTTAGTTTACTTAAGAATTAACAGAAATAAATCGTCTTGTCTTTAAAATATACCTCGGTGTATAAGAGTGCATTTGTTTATGACACACAGAACCATATTTTACAGTCAGGACTAATTCCAATCCGTAACTCAACCGTTAACTAGCCTTAACTGCACGACGTAAGATCTTTAATTAGCCTTTAATTTTTTATCCCGAAAGTTCAGTTCGTTCTTCTGCTCAGCACTATCGGCGTATGTGAAAAAAGAGAGAAAAAAAAAAGGAATTAATCATTACTCGAATCAGCAAATCGCATAAAAAAACCTGAAGCGCTAATGCAAAAAATAATAATAAACCGCTCTTATTTAAGTTCCTGGATAAGCCGGGATCCTAACTGCTAAAGAGATGATGTGCTTGCCTTGTGACGTTAAGTACCACGGCGCTATCACATAGGACACGTCGTTACACGAACCCTTCGCCTGGCAGCTTAAGGGGGTGGTTTCCGTAATGATTTTGCTGTAATATTTCGCGTGTTTGCCTATGTGTGTTGTGTTTCACAATCTAACATTTAAAAAACTATTTTAGCAATGGTTTTATGTATTCAAGGATTTTATTTGATTGTTTTAATACAATTAAAGACTAATTTGTATTTTAACCCTAACATGAACCCAGAGCAATAATTAATCATGTGATATACATTTTTAGATTTTACAATTCTTATGTAACATTTTTCGTGAAACTCTTTAGATCTAGTTACTAAAAAAATTTTGTTTTCCCAAAATCATTAAAACCTGTGTATTTTTTTTTTTTACGATAAATGCATGTGATTGGGTCATTTGAATTAGATAATGATGTTAAAGTCGACCGAGTGATACAAGGTCTCCGTAAAAACTAGAGCGTTCGGTATTTGTATGTATGCTTGTATACCGAGCAATTAAATGTAAATGAATTATATCTAAAATTACTGTAAGAATATATTCGTTGCATTAACTTTTTTAAAATTTTCAAAATTATCTCATTTTCGTATAATTTAGTTGTTAAGATTGTCGATTACATTGCAAATATTAGTTATGGGGTGAAAATTTAAAAATTCACTAAAGAAGTATCATCGAAAGGTCCCAGTTCATGGTAAATTACTAGTTTTATATGCCTTCGTAGAGAGCCAAACTTGCGTGTGGCCAAACAGAACGCAGTTATAAAG
This sequence comes from Bacillus rossius redtenbacheri, assembly GCF_032445375.1. NCBI lineage: Eukaryota > Metazoa > Arthropoda > Insecta > Phasmatodea > Bacillidae > Bacillus > Bacillus rossius. Next base: position 340,373,290 of record NC_086330.1, on the reverse strand, counting down.
TGTTTAATGTAATGCATTCCAGCTTCTCCCAAAATAATTACGGGAATTTTGCAGGTCTGTAGTAATTAGCTGTCGCACAGAAGAAAATGTCCTGTACTTTTACAAAAGATACCTTTGGAAACCAGTTTCCAAGAAATTGTTGTAATACTACAATAAATAAATTGTAACTTAGTACAACACCAACATATGTCTATGGTTATTTTTGGATGTATGTACGAAATGTTTTCTAGATAATACTGAGTATTTCTTGCAAATAAGCACTGGCGCATAATTTATTTTAAACCATAGAGATTATAATCGAATATTCAGAAAATTTGAACTTTTGTTGTATCATGCTGATTATGTGAGCAGTTAACACCGGAAAGCTATTCAGGAAACTGTTTACAAATAACTTAAATAATTGGAGGTACTGGAACAACACAAATTGACACATATCTTTAATTTTACACGAATAATTTATATTCCATTTACAAAAAAAAATACAGTGTAAACATGCCAGGTAGCGTTTTGATAAAAAAAAATGCATACAGTAAGTTACCGATAAGTAGAGACCTGCAAAATTCGCGGTTTCGATGGCCTTCAGGATAGACTGCACATACCCCTGTACACTCGGGCAAATAACGCAAGTTCATTGGCTGCCGACTTGTAAGTCGTCTCAGCTGGTTTGTCTGTGATTCGATCCTTCTTTGGTTGAGGGTTTATAACTGGTTGAGATTCGTCCAGATGAACAGTAAGCCAATAGCAAAATTATCTAAGAGGTATATGTGTTTGAATTCTAGCCTATCACCGAATGAATCCGCGAATTTTGCAGGTCTCTACCGATAAGAAATCTTTGCAGCTGGGTTAGAAGTAGCGTGTAGACGCGCGAATGCACCAGGCCTACGTGTGCCATAAAAACCATTAAAAACCCCGCGGGTCGAGCGATAATTTTAGCCCGGTGTTGAAAGTTGTAAACGTCTCTCGCACGAGCTGTACGTACATCAGCCAGGACGCCAGCAGCCAGCGCGCTCACGACACTTGTCGCATTCAGCGCGATGCGACCCGGGGCCCGGGCAACCAGAACTGATGCGCGCATCAGACATCAGGACGTCTCGCCGCGGGTCTTGTTTTCCTCGGCCGAGCCGTTCCGAACAGTGAGACAGCAGCCGCTTGTTCTCATCAGAGCTGACGCCCGACAGACGCGGCGTACAGAATCCAGAGTCAGCTGGCACGATCGTTTCTTCCGCACAAGACAAGCGTATTCGAACAGCAACGCGCAGTTAAGCCCCTCCGGCCTTACGGGCGCACACACACACACACGGTGTGCAGAGCTTCTGGGAAAAAAAAAACACCTGATTTTGAAACTGCCCGAGATGTACGAGTGGCGTATGTTTACGCAAAAAAAAAAAAAAAAAAAAAAAAAAACATTCAAGAATACGCTAGGGGCGGATGAGCAGTTCTGGTTTCCGGGTTTCGTTTTCAAGTTGTGTTTTTTTATAAGAGTGAAAATAGCTAAAACGCGTGTATGCAGAATTATTTTTAAGCATGAAGCACACGGTAGAGATATTTAAAAGCACTCAAGGGACTTGCATTACATCATTATCTTCTTTTCTCGATGCTATATTAATGTTATCACCAAAATCTCATAGTTTCCCTGTGCACAACGAGAAGACCGAGCGTCAGATCAGAGGCGACACCGCGCCAGAAGCACCAACGAGCGTCGCACTTTTCATCCCGTCTCACTAACACAAATAGAGAGTGTCCATAAAAGAATGTCCCAGTTTCAATTGTATACAATAACATATTTACAACAAATCATACGTGTTCAATATGTGCAACTTTAGCTATACGGCACACATCCAACCTAAAGTCCGATTCTTCCCACACTTTTGCTAACACGTCCGCGAAGTAATGGAAGCAACAGCCTCTTCAATTCTGTGCTTCAACTCTATCAAATCATTAGGTAGCGGCGGAACGTATTACACGATCTTTTATAAAGCTCCAAAAGGAAAAGAAAAACCGCACGGCATTATGTCAGGCGAACGTGGAGTCCAGCGAAAAAGAGCTCTGTCAGCGTCTCGGCCATTAAGACCAATCATAAGGTCAGGGACTTCGAAGTTCAGCCACTCTCGTACAAAGATATTCCACTGGGGAACGCACGTTGAACTGAAATTACAGATTCACTCTTAGCGAATTGCAGAACACAAAAACAGGAGTCGCCATTTTGCATGGGTGACGCTTCAAGCGAGAAAACAACAAAGCAGTACTCGCGCATGCGCTCATCTAAAACAGTTTTGAGTTACGCTTTAATTGTGACCCTGTACCAAAATTCTACAACGCTTACAGTTGATACTATTAAAATGTATAACCGGGACATTCTTTAATGGACGTTCTGTGTAACCATGTACAGACGGGTCCCATTAATGGTATTTAATCCGACATCCTATGATTCGGCACATTCTGTATTCCGGGCACCAATCGGGCAGCTGGGTTTCAGATATTCTCGGGTGTGTTCCGTCAATCTAACTACTGTGCCGCCGCGCCGGTGTTTACACTTGGCTCAGAGTTTACCGTTACTGTCGGTCTTCATTCCAGAGCAATGTTTCCTGTTTTCTGGCGGGTAGCGCTTCACAATTGGTATTTACGTTAAAACTATACTGACGTTCGAAAATCCCACATAATCGCTTATCTTATTTGGCCGTGGTCCCGAACTTTCATGGTACTCATTTAAACAGTCAACCCACAAAATGAGACAGTATTTTTCTATAATAAAAAACTGAGCAGACTAGACAGCAAAAACGAAGTCATTACGAAATAGAAAGAATAAATAAAATTCACCATTTGCATTTTTTTCTCAAAGTGGAACAGAAATATTAATGTAAAAGTACATATATTTGTAAATCTGTACATTTACATAAAAACAACTGCAACACTACAAAATAATGTTTGCAGTAATACTGGGTTCCGATTATTACCCAGGACTTTATGCTTTGTGTTATCCCAATATAAACTGTACACATTAACACGCATAATTAAAAAAAAATAATACCCAATTATTGAATTTTCAATTACCTTTTCCATTATTTTAAAAAAATTATGCTTGAATGATACATCTATTAAAATATAATTATGAGCCAATTTTCGTGATAAATACCCTGTATTATCTCGAAAACAGTATTTTATAAATGCAAAAATAACCATACAAAGGTACAAAGTTACAATATATCCCGTGTAGTATTACAAACAATTTTTGGCAACTGGTTTCCAAAGGAATCTTTTGTAAAAGTACAGATTTTTCTTTTCTTTGTAAGGTTATGGCTTCAGGTACCTGATTAAACTTAACACCGCGGAACAAGCCGAAATCAGCCGATGTCAAAAGTTAAAAGCATAGAAATTAGAAAGGAATGAGTCGGAACAAATATCACGGCACAAGCGGGCTGACGAGACAGTTCTAACTAGAACAGACAATACAGACAAACAACCTTGGACAGCACAGCGGAAAACAGACGAACCCAGCAATGGAACTAAACAAAAAATATCCTGGACAACACAACGACGACGCTACAGATCGAACACAACATGCTTCCTAAGACAACATAGTTGCGACGTTGCGAGAACTGACAACTGTTTCCGACATCAGACACAAACAGAGTCTGATCAGTCTGACATCGGCTAGTTTTGGATTTTTTATTTCTGTATTTGTGAATTCATATTCACATTTCTTGTACATTCTTGTTGTCTTTGACATACTGTGAAAACCACCAATGGCGTATGTACATAAAATGTTTTTAATCAATTTTCCTCATTGCATGAATCATCCAAAGGAAGATATGTCACAAATATACAGTTGTTTTAACTACGTTATATTCTGACGCCCATAGGCGTGCGCACGGTAGGTGCCACAGGTGCCTTGGCACCACCATTAGGGTTAACGTTATTTTGTTTTTTACAAGCAGAAATAATACATACTTAATAAACCGTATTATTTTCAAAAAAATATATATTTTACAATCGTGTTAAGTTACAGATATGTGCTCATAACACTATCAGTATATCAATTATCAATAGAACCAACTATACACACGGAAACAATCCGGGTGCAATTACTTGTGTTGTACACGCGGGCCGCGGCTACGAAACTTCTGAAATGTAAATACTTTTCCTAGTTCTCCTCGGATTACATAGAATGCGCGCTCGGTGTCCACTGTTCACTCCACTCGGCAGGCGCACGGAATAATAGCCGCCGTCTGCCAGGTAGCATTACTGTGTAGTGTTTACTCTTACTGTTTACTCATCACCATCAGTTTACTGTTCTAATGAGTACACGAGTACAGCCTGTGTTTGTTACGTGGATCACTCATTAATTATCATTTTATTTTCACTAGTTGACAGTTGTTATGGTTCGTTAATTGCTGTATATATCTGTCTGTATGATGTATAAATGGGTGATTAAAATTAAAAAGCCCGATCCCGAAAAGGATTCCAGTACCAGATCGGAGGGTACGGATGTTCAGCCTGAAAACAATAAGTTATTTTTCCTATATTTAATCGGTAGTACTTTATATTTATTATTTAATTGCATTAGTGTAAAATGGGGTGGAAAGTCCAATACAAGGTTAGTATATTTTGAGAGATAGCGGCCTGCTGAATAAGCCAGTTTTAGCGGTTTTGAAGGCTTTTAAAATTTGCTGTGATTTAATGTGCGGGGTTAAATTTGGGTCCTTACAAGTGTGAAAGTAGTGACTTTGAAGTTCTCTCAAAACAGTTCAGAGTGAATGCTACGGAACTAGAAGCAGAAGAGCTTTTGAAGACAAAGAGAGATATGGACACCGACTTTCCACCTATAACTGTTTCTGACTGGATTGACTGGCTGTCAAAGTTTCAGCGAAGTTCAACGTACAAAAGCTTCAGTGCAGTAATGAATACATTTGCAACAATGCCTGTAACTAGCTGTACAAGCGAAATAACTTTTTCAAAGCTTAGGTCTACAATGCGCCAGGAACGCTTGAAAACCCTGATGATTCCATTTGTGGAGCAAAAACTGGCTTCTTGTGCAAACACAAATGATATCATTGACGAATTTAAAAACATAGTTCCGTTTCATCGATGAATGGCCCTTTAGTAATACAGAGTATTATGTTCAGCAGATTTCCCTAAGGTTTTTTATTTTTAGTTCTGGACTTGAAAACTTTTTTTTAAAAGAAATTTTGAACAATATTGTACCTAAACATATACTACTACTTAAAATACATTATACTAATCGGATAGGCTTACTCGATGATTTATATGTAGGGGCAGGCATTTTTCGCGAATAGATCTGCACATCTATTAGACTGTAACAATGTATACCCGCACCTGTGGTTTATTCCTTGTGATTGGCGGCCGTCTGCGAGAGAAGTCGTTGCCTTATTTGGCCGAGCCATTCAAGACGCGTTTGCTTCCGCACTGAATTACTGTGATTGGTGTAACAATCGATATGTATCTGGGAGAAACCCACCCAATCACGAAACACAGACGATGATACAGTGTTTAAACTTTCAGCTAGTCTCAAAATCTTTTCGCGAAATCTGCATGGCCCTACTTTATGCAGTCGCCGACAAAACATTTTTGTTGTATTCCAAAAGTTAAAACTTTTGCCCATTCTTATTATTTGTGTATTTTTATTATTTTAATATTTTACATATTTGAGGTATCCCTTGATTTGTTGATTTTAAAACTTAACACTTGAGAATGTTTTTTCTAGTATATTTATTTGGCGTCTTCAGAAAACATGTAAGTACGGTTTTTCAAAGCCACCAGCATGAATTCCGTGCAAACAATTTGTGCAATTTACTTTATGGCTCAACAAAGCTTAAAACTGTAAATAGTTTAGTAGTTTTCATGGCGATTATAACGTTCAAAGCCATAATTTGTCATAAAAAATGTTACAATTTTTACATCTGTGTATTTAATCTTTGTTTTGTTCGGAAACACCTTAAATAGCACCATTTTGCGCTTTCAAATCCATATTTTTCCGGGGGAGGACCCCCGGACCCCCGACCCCCCGCTTTAGGCTCGGGGTCCGTGAATGATAGGACTATTGTGTAATCTGGCACCACCACTACTGAAGTTCTGCGCACGCTTATGCTGACGCCATGTTCGCTTAAACGACAGGAATGTCCCTGCCTCGCCCACTATTTTATCTCTTTTTTTCACATCCCAGGGGATCTGGTTCAAATATTGGTCGGCCATCCTGAAATCTGTTTTACACGGTTTTCTAAATCACTCCAGCCAAAAGCTGTAATGTTTCCTTTACTGTAGAGTTATAGAACATGAAAGATTCCTTCTCCAATATTTCTGTTCTGTTTTGAAGTGTTACCGCCTCTTATAAGCACATTGTCAGAAGACGTCAAGCGCAAACCAAATTTTAAAACTTGTCACAGTGCTTATATCTCTTTCTGTTTTTCTCTCTCTCTCTATTTCCATAAATATTTTCCCGTATTTCTATCCTTTTTTCTCTGTTATTTTTGTTTCCAAATACCTTCCTTTTCTGTCTTACGTAACTTTTTCGGTCGGATGAAATACGTACAAAAGTGAGCGTTCGCGGGTGTACGTCACATAAATATTCCATGAGCCGATACGAAGTTCATCGCGGGGTTAACAGGCTACACACGACGCTGATAAATTTCCTAATTAGACCGTTAATATTAACGACTAAAGTCAACCGAAAATCCATCATCGCCGTCGGCCAAACTATGTTTAGACTGACCCCTGCTTCACACTACGAGAGAATTGATTGGTAGAGGGGCTTGTTACAATCATTTATTTTTGAAGCTGCCGAATGATTTAACACATAAAGTTGAACACTAAAAAAAAATTGTAACTAGTATCTGTAAATGGGGTGCGACGAGTTCTGATTTAGAATCCCGAGTAAGGCGTGGATTACGTGGTGATTTTAACTGTTTAGAGCTATATCGTGATTGCAGTGTGCCTTTAAATTGACAAATATTCTCTTTTCCCAATTCACGATTTCTGTGCTTGCTATGTTGCCAGATATACACCAGAGAGCACACAAAATATTAAGACACAACCTTGTAATGCAAGGAAAATGTTTTTAAATGTATCTGAAATATTGTATTTTGTAAAGTAATATTCGTAATGAGAATTTGGAAATATTATTTCCTGTTGTATTTCATCACGAGCATCATTTGATACTATTCATTATTTATTTCTAAGTAGAGTGATTTGAAAGACGCCATATTAATTTCAAATGCTTTTTAATCTTTTTTTTACATAATTTGTGATTAATTATTATTATTTTTGCTCTTTTGAGCACAGCACATAGTGTTAAGGAATTCCTTGTTATTTTTATTGACCGACTGCTACAAATAGTTTTCTCCTATGAAATAATAATTGATGTTTAGCAATGAATAATTTTTGTTAGTAAAATGTTAGTACTGTTAATAAACAATAATTAATAGTCTTAAAAATTACCAAACAGTAAAAATAAAAAATTTCAACTTATTATGATTAAAGATGGAATACTATTTTTTTTATGTTAACAAGCCTGGTATATGAGTCTGGCAACAGTGGTCGCCATTTACCCTGTACTGCAATCTAACCGTGAGACAGACTATATATAGTAAGCAGCCCACCATCAGACAACATGCAAAAAAAAGCGAGGGAGTTAATTTTCCCAATAAGAAACGACGTTCCATCTACTAGTAAAGAATTATTGTTAAAGTTTGTGAGTTTGTGAGTTTTAGTGTTTGTTACTACGTCTCGTCTTTACTACTGAACTGACAGCGATAAAATTTGGAAAGGGGGTAGCCCGTAAACCGGGTTAAAGTATTGGAAAGGGAATGGTGGAATCCTTTTTTCCGCTATGGATAAGGGGCATGTATTTTTTCAATATTTGAGCTCTCTTAGACTGCAATGAAGTATGCCGGTGCAAACGGTTTCTTCGTTGTAACTGGCGTCCGTCTGAAGAGCAGCCATTGCCACCTTCGATCTGGCCAATCAGCACGAGTTCGCGTCCGCACAAAATTGCTGTGATTGGCGTGGCGACAGTTGACATACTCCTGAAAGAAACTTGAACAATCACGAAACACAGACGGTACTACAGTGTTTTACCGAACAGCTGGTCTTGAAATTTTTAAAGCATCACGAAATTCCACCCCTAATGAGGTAAAAATGGGATGAATTCAGTTTTGTAACTAAAAAAATCAAAACATGTAAAGCTATTAGTTTATTGTTACAAAAGCAAGCGATGCCGTCGTTTTAATCTCAAATCATTGAGATTTTCGTATGATTACATGTAAAAATCGTGACTCACATCATTATTCTATCTTAATTTAATCGAGCGGTATGTAAGATATTGGATACATGGGAATAAACAATTTTCAATTTTGAATGTCTGGATGTTTGTTAGGGTACTCTCACGACTTCTCTTGAATCACTATTGAAACTTTTGATACAAAGGTAGCCCCCCATAAATTGTATTAAAACATTTGGTAATTTTCATAACGGGGAAAATAAAAGCACAGTTCCTTAGGGAATAGCTTTTAAAATACAGTAGCAAACTCAAGTTATGGTGGTATTTTTACCACATTTCCTGTACGTTTCATTCAAACTATTAAACAAACTTCTAGCATTAGACTTTTATGCAGCTAAGGTTAGTTTTCCTTACTAGTCTGTCTTCAACTTTAAAACGGACGTCCAGTCCATAGACTACCTCCGTGGATGAAATGGGGTGACTGATAGTTGTGGGGGGGGGGGGGGGGGGGGAGAGAGGTCGCATGTGGACAAGACGAAACAAAAAATAAAAAAACATTTTTCAAGATTCGTGTGCAGGGGCGGGACCCAGCCTCAACTTTTTTTGCGGCGGGACGGGGTGGGGGGAAACGGTGGATTACCGAAAGATTTTGGGCGGTGTGTGCATGGAATACCCCGAGTTGAACGGATGTGGGTTATTTTTTTTCAAAAGTAATAAACTTTAACGCATTCCTGACGTCCTGAAAAGTATTATATTTTTTTTAATATCACCAGTTATTTTCAGTTAATGGGGTTACGGGGGTGGGGTACGCCCCCTCCCATGGGCGGTGCCGGTCCGTGCGACGCCCCGTCGAGTGCCGAGGCGTCGCTGAGTGCACCTCCCCCCTCCCCCCGTCCACAGGCGCCGACGTGACGTGACGTGACGTGACCTACAGCCCCGCACGCGGTCCACTCTGCATCGCCAGGGGGGAGCCCGGGGATTCACAGACCCCCGGTCGGTCCCCGAACAACGTCCGAAGCTCGCCGCTCGCTCGCTCGAGCGAACACCGGGCCGCCTTGACACAGAATACGTTACAAGCTACCAAACTCAGACATCGCGACACTCGCATCCATCTAGCCAACTGAGCGTAAATGGTGACCTCCCTCCTTTACCCCTCCCCCCCCCCCCCCATCGCCCTAAACAAACATCTTTAAAAAGAAAACTATTCACTTATAGTGATTCTTAACCATGTTTCAATATACACTATAACAAAAGGAAAAATTAATTTTTCCCAGAAGAGGGGCAGTTGCCTCTCCCCTCCCATGATACACCCTTATAATCTAACCATCTTTTCATTTTAGTTACGATCACATAGACCTGTGACACCTCCCTCCCGTGGGGCAAAAGAAAGGGGTGCGGGTAATTATAAACTTACCAAAATTTATAGTTACATAACATTTGTCACAGAAATATATTTTGCAGCACAATGTATATAAAGTTACCTTTGTGTGTGTTTGTGTTTGTGTGTGTGTATATACACACAAGCTGAAGTACGTGGCATTGTTCGGGCTTTACTACTGAAGAATAATACCGACAAAGCTTGGATTTAAGCCGAACAATAAAGTAAGACTCCCGACAATTATTTAACCACTACACTACGTATTATTATTACTACCTCTTTAATGTTAACATTTTAATTTTGAAGAATCCTAATTTTTTTATATCAAACCACTAATTTTCAAAAAATAAAAAAGTTATTTGACGTAATTTCAACAAAGGTCGATTTGTTGTTGTTTTTTAATTTCATTTTCAGTTTTTCTCTGGAAAGCCAAACGTTAAAAAAAAAGAAGAAAAAGAGGCCAAGTAACTCAAAATCACAGGCGAGAAAAGTGTCGCGATTCGAAGAAATATCTCACAATGAATTTCCATGGCTTCAAGAAACATCAAAGAGGTATTCATTCCTTGAGGTGAAATAACTTTTTTTTTTCCTTCAAAATTCATCTGAAAACCATATCATTTAACTTTAAATACAAACTTGATTTGACTTTGTAATTCATCGCAAAGTTACGCACAGGGGGTTAAGGCAACGGTGTAATCGTGTTAAAAATGTGCTGAATATTCTTTTTCGATGCCTAAGTATTCAATTAGAAAATAGTAGTAACGTATTTTATGTGGTATCATGAACATGTAAAACAGAGCCAGTTGGCGCAATGGGAACACACTGGTCTTGAATTCTGAAAGACACGGATTCGTACTTCGATCCATCCATTCTGATTTTTCTTTTACACGGTTTCCCAACAGTCGTTGCAGGCAAATGCTGAATGGTTACTTACCACAGGTCATGATCGATAATCATATTTGTGTTACGTGTTTCTCTCGAATGACCTCGCGGCCAAACGGAAAAGCTTTAAAAAAAAAAAAAAAAAAAAAACCCTGGAAATAAGGGGAAAAAATGCTTTTAAGGGGCACGCCTGGTCAGGGGTGTATTTGTGTGTATAGTTGCGATGCTCGCTGGTGCTTCTACCGCAGTGTCGCCTCTAAGGCCCATACCACAATGGCACGAAAACGGAGACGGATCACGTAAATGGAGACGGATCTCCCGGAACATTTTATTATCGCGTCTGCTGCTTCCACAATTCACGGAAACGTAATAAATGGTAACCAATGATATCGCATTTCAAGGTTACGAAATATTAAATTAATTTAGAAATATGTATATCATGCTTCGAGATCATTGCACGTGTAGAATTTGCATATAGAATAAAAAATAAAACAACTAAGTAATAATATAACACTAGATATTCTTTCTTGTACTTGAAACAATTTTTAAAGTATTTAGAACATACACAAACGTGGCTACCACCGCAGCCAAGTACTCGGCTTCTATTGGTCGCACGGAGCAACGCAAACGGAAGAAATTAGCACTGCCGAGCTAATCCGTACAGGTCCGTCACCGTCAGCGTGCCATCTAGGAAACCATGTTCCGTATCCATCTAAATAAAATGCAAAAACCAAAAACATCTCAATCGAACATTAATTACACTTATAAAGAATATCTCACAAGTCTATAAGTCCTTTTGACGATTCAAACCACAGTGTTCACATACCAAAAATAAATTATTACACTCACAAAGCTAACCTCATAAGTCTGCATGCCTTTTTTGTTTACATTTTCAATCACACTATTCACATAAAAATTAATGATACTTTTAAAGTTAGTTTAACAGATCTATAACTCTTTTCCACACGAATAAATAAATTGTAAATAATTTAAATTAAAAAACAAGAAATATGGAAACGTCAATCGCTAGACGTTGCGAAAACTGAAGAGTAGACTAACAAACACAGCGTTACGAGAATTCCGTAGCATCACTGCTGCGTAATTTATACCTCTCCCCTGCCGTCTCCCTTTCCGGCTGTTACAACTAGCATGTAGCATGCTATGCTACGTACCTATAACCCCCCCCCCTTTTTTTTGCCGGCTTCCCATTCGACCGCTAGTGCATGCCTTGGAGTGGCGTCGCCGCTGACGCATTCTCCTGTTCTACCGGTTCTCCCACCACGTACATAACGATTCCCCTCATCCGATCGGAATTTTCGTAACGCTTGAAAATTGTAGCTCCCTGAACAAAGAGGCTTCATTTCGAAACCTTACATATAAAATAATAATAATAATAATACAACTACCATGCACTAGTTTAACCATCTTTCGAAAGTCAAATCCGGACACGCATTTCAGTATATTTCTAATCGGTAAGTCTTCCGCGTCCTCTGTGATTGTCGCGCCGACGGTATAGATGTTTCGAAGGATAGCCTACAATTCACATGGATGAAAGTCACAACCACAACTTGAAGATTTTTCGAAGTTTACCGAAGTAAAAGATTAGGTTAGGTTCGATCAGTGTAATAAACAATTATTTTTTTCCCGGGTGGTTACGTCAGGTTATCGGAGCTAAAATGAAAGTTTGGTTAGGTTAGTGTTATTTGAAATATGAACTCCTATGACCGTGAAATAAAGTAATTATGGTTTGTTTTTTTCACGAGCGCTCGGCAAACTTCGGAGAACTTCGGAACTGTTCGGGTGCAGTGCTCACCCCTGTGTCAAGCGTGATTGGTTGGAAGGCTTGGCGTCGCCGCCGTCACTCTATTGGGATTCCAGCACAATGCGACATCCTTCTGTCGCGTCGCGTTGTGTAGCTCTAATGCGACGTCCCGGCATCGGCGCGTAGTCCGAGCGCGGTCAACCTTAATCGCGATCCACTCGGCAGGCCTGCCAACCGGCTCGGAATAGCCCGCTACGTGGGCGGACGCGGAACTTAAAAATAGTGTCTGGCGGCGGGGACTTTTTTTTTAAATACTTCTTTAATGTCGCGTCGCCGCGGGATGCGAACGCAAACATTCCTCGGCGCAACAACGAAAAAAATATACTCCGTACTTAATTTTACTTTTTTATAAGTTGTTCAAGTATTCACCTTTTTTTAGCTCGTATTTATTAGTTTGATGATGTGCAGAATAAACGGAAATGAACTGCGCATTTCATACTGGTTAACGTGTGGGCAGTCGTACTATACCTGACAATGAAAAGTGCAACGTTCAGAAGTGGGGCTGTCGATAGGTGGAGCAACAAAATAAGTAGAGATTCTTTGCAGGTTGTTTTAGGTCGCCATTTTTTTTTACAATTGTGAACCTCCAACGTCCATCTATATTATGTATTTTATTAATTAGTTTCATCGTTCGAGAGGATTTTTGAAATTTAAAGTTTCACTTGTAGTTAACGCTCGTGGAAGCCGCCCTATATTCTTACAGGAAACTACTGAACGTATCTATGATATGTTTTCGAACGAAAAGAAAACAAAATTCACTTCGGACTAAACGGAATGCCTACTTTAAACACATCTGGAATTCGAGGAAAAAAAAAAGTTTACTCCAAGAACTCCGATAAGGCAGAAATTTGCCTTATAATTACATATCAAAATAAATTAATATTAACGATGCCAGCGCAGACGTTTATAGCAATGGACTGAAAAACATACTTTCTAGGGATAAAATTATTACGTCACCGCATAAGGGGTAGTATTCTAAATTATTTTGCGTCTAGTATTTCGTCTTTTTCACATGATTTCTAATAAACTCATAATACCACCATATTTTACTATTTATGTTGTTCCCCTGATAGCTAAAGGGTGTTTTCTGCTAAACAATTCCTTATTTAAAAATATTTCATGAACTTTAAAGTTCCCTCAAACCCTGAAAAACTACAGTTTCTCTGGTTTTAAGAAAACCTATTTTTAATTGATTTAATGAATTATATCTAAATATCATAATATAATATATATCAATCCAGTGTCCTGATGTTTGTTTCCAAACCGATTTCGATGAAAATTGGCATTTATGTGTAATTTTTTCCAAATTGAGAGACAGGATAGTTTTTATTTCGATTAATGGTCTTAATAATTTATAATTAATAATAAACTGATTATCAATGTTGATTGGTGTTATTAATCGTAAGTTTCAGAAGTCTCAAAAAGATGGCGCTTTAAATCAGTTTTTTACAGACAACTGTTGTACTGTTTGACATAAATATCTCATAGAAGGCGCTACGTTTCAATTCAAATTTTATTTTTCTCCATGTTGTGCACATTTTCGTTGATCAATGTACTACGTAACCTCGCTTTTTTGTATTATTTTTTATTTTATTGTATTTACAATTATTCATATTTATCTTCAGCTGTCAATCTACAGATATAACAATAAAACAAATAACATTAGCTAGAGAATCAGAGTTCATCAAATTTTATTTCATGTTAAAAAATTTTAAGTATTAATTAATTCTACCTTTCCTGCAAATTTTATAATCTAAGTTTATAAAAATTACAAAAATATATATGTATTAAGTGCTTGCCTTTTATTTTCTCATTTTGATTGAATTTTTACTAACTTAATTATTATTTTCAGTAAAATGCCACCAAAAAAATCGAATCTCACTCAGCCACAGCAACGCATGGCCGGGTCTGCTAGTACTAAAATAAATTTTAAGACAAAACCTACATTCGAACGGTTAATCCTAAACTGTACACCACATAATTTCATTATTTCAGTACTACACGCTACGATTGACAAACAAATTTGCCTTTAAGTTCATATGAACCATTTAATAAGAACTGGTTTAATTGAAAGGGGAAAAAAAAACATGTGAGCGAGTCTTTCAGTACTCGCCAGAGATGTGGAAAATCTATCCTCGGTAAGGAGCGAATTAATTTGTTCTCGTGTCGCACATACGCTTATAATACGAAACTCGGACACGAAATTTAACGTAGAATTCTTTTAAATAATGCCGAGCGTAATAAATATATACGCAGACTATTTTTCAACTACACTTCTGGACGCGAATCACAAGTAGTTTCCACAACCACCGCTAGAATTCGCTGCCGGAGCAGCCTTGTCGACTATCGAATCATTCCATTTGCAGAAGGAAATTTTAAACTATATAACGGCTCCGATTAAAGCGAAAAGAACTTGAAAAAAAAATACTAAACCGCGGATTTGGACCTGATTTTCTCCCAGGAATTTCATGAAAATATTGCCTATCTTGTTAAAATTAATTAAACAGTTAATACTACAAAGATTCCCTTTAGCTTTGTGATCTTTAGTTCGCGCCATGCGCCACAGATGACAGCACCGTAGTTGCACATTTCCTTTCCATTCACAAAATTACTCCTTGCCACGTGCCGTACAGAGAAAGCTAAGTAAGATGTTACCAATAAAAAAAAACTTTTACAAACAAATATATACGATCATTAGAGACCCGGAAATTTCGCAGATTCGTCTCGCTTCAGAGTAGAATTTAAGGTAGTAGGTGTGTTCAACCAATGTTTGCTTTCCCATTGGTTTACTTCTTAGCGAGAGCATGTTTATGCTCGTTAATTGGCACTACCCGATTCGCTTACTTCTCCCCTAGCTGGGAGTCGTTGGCTCACGGTCATAGAGGGGCGTGTCCAAGTAACTGCGGGCCAATCATGAACACAGTGCGAGAGTGTGAAGGTTTGCATTCTAACTTGCGAGTAAATGAATGCGCGAAATTTCCGTGTCTCTAATGATAATATATTAAATTCATTTCAAATCATGTACAAAAACACGAATATTAGAAGCAAAATAATTTAGGATATTACCCCTAATAGTCTTGTGGATACGTCCATCGGACAGGACACTCTAGGAAGCGTGCTGGTGTCCCCTTAACGTTACCTTCTTCCACCCGACTATCAGTAATCGTTAATTCCTGGCAAATGGGTCCCTCAAGGCCCTTTGCAATTGCGAAACCAAACCTTCGTGACCGAAGGACGGAACGCGCCGACCCTTTGACCCCCATGTCCGAAGCGTTTACGCGAATTATAATTTGTCTCGAGCTTCGTTCTAAAAATAAAATGGAATTATGAGAATCAATTGGACATCCAAATCACATTTCTGCGCGCAAGAACAAAGAAAAAAATACTGCTTTGTGTACTTAGCAAAATCGACGGTAAGGAATGTGGTGGTGAGTCTAAAAACAACGAGATGTGATTTCATTCCTGCAGCGAGCTCCTAAGATAGTCAGCATTTGTTTATAAATAATTATGAAATAATGCCTGTAATTGAACTGGATATTTTCAAAGTTCCATATTCCTGGATATTCGTAGACACTGCACTGTAATTATTTTTTTTCTGTAAATGGAACAAAAATATTCACGTAGTATTACAGATACATTTACATGAAAACAGCTGTATCACTACCAAATAGTGTTCGCAATAATACTGGGTCCGTATTCTTACCCAGGCATTCATACTTTGTGTTGTCTCTGTATTTCCTAAAGTTAAAGTTATTTGTAAACCTTTCCCCTGAATAGCTTTCCAGTATTAACTGCGCACCTTAATAAGCATAATAAAACCAAATTAAATTAAATTGTTCATTATTATATTATCTTTCCATTGTTTAAAAAGATTATGCTTGAATAAAACATCTATTAAAATATAAAATTACACGCCTATTTTCGTAAGAAATATTTAGTATTATCTCGAAAAACGTATTTCATATATGCAAAAAATAACCATAACCATGCTTTGTAAAAAAATTACAATATATTTCTTGTAGTATCACAAACTATTTATTGGCAACTGTTTCCAATGGAATCTTTTGTAAAAGTACAGAAAAAAAAATTTTTTTTGCGTACCTACTCCGTATTCCGGCTTTAGTGTTCTGTTTTAAACATGGCAAACATGCACGATGTATTTAAAAAGTTGGCAATACTCGCATACTTGCGACGCAAGGACTAGGTCCTACTACAACTTCACGCTCACCACACACACACACACACACACACACACACACACATACACACACACATACACACACACACACACACACACCGGACTTTAGTTTCGAGCAACTGCGCATGCAGTGTTTTTGGTCAATTCGACTCTTCCTCATTAACTCGTTAATTCTAGCCGCGTAGAAACGTCACAGTGAGAGAGACACGAGTCTAAATGTGTTTCAACATCCGTCTCCTCCAACCAAAGTTCAACGTTTTAGACTTATTCCTTCTTCGGGACATTAACTTGCTCGATATATATATATATATATACACATACATACATTAATGTAATTTATGTGCAACTGTTTTATCGGTATCTTTTCCTATAACCTTGCTCTTTTTTTAACATTTTATAAGACATTAGTAGTCACTCACTTTCCTAATAAATCTAACCTGACATTACTATAGCATAATTCCATGCCTTGCATTAATTAAAATTATTTCTTTTATACAGTATTGCTACCATACATGAAACATAATTCGAAACTTTAATTATTATTTTGGATGTGCAGCGAAAGCTTGATGATTGCCATCTATCTACATATTCAATTACTTTAAACAATAAGGACAACCTTGTTATTTCCCTGACACGACGTGAAGTACGGATGCTCTACTCATTAAATTAGCTGCCGTAGTTGTTTATTTTTCGGCATTTAAATGCACAGTATGCAGTGTTTAAGCCTTGCAAACAGTTTTGTGACGAAACATCTGATTACGACTGACTTCTATTGTCCGAACACATACACCGTGCAGAATTTGCAAACCACAGACGACTCAGTAACAAATTATACATATCTATTGTCGTTATTTGAATAATTGTAGCTTTCTCTATACGCCCTTGTCGACAAAAACAAAGAGAACAAGTGATGATCCAATAATGTAATGTGCAATGAGGTCCGAACACAAAAAAAAAGTTCTACTTTTACTAGGAAAATCCTTGGAAACTCAGTTGCCAACGGTACCACTTGTAAAACTGCAAGGCAGAGCTTTGAAAATTACAAATGGTACAAAACTCTGCCTTACCTATAGTTTTACAAGTGATATCGTTGGCAACTGAGTTTCCAAGGACTATCCTTGTAAAAGTACCAAAAAAAATTTACAAAGGAAAAAAAAATTGGTTGTCTGTAAAGTCGGTTTACGGACGATAGTTTAACGTGACAACGTCATAACAAAACATTGATGAAATGATTGCATACTTTTATGAATAAAATTGAATAATTTTTATTTTAATAATAAAAGAATAAATACTTGAAATTATACTAGTAATCAGATTTTTAAAATGCAAGAATAATTAACCTTTATTGCCGAAATTTTTGTTGTAATAAGCAATGAAAACCACATTAACTTTTCACTTCACTTTATAAACAGTCGACGAAACAGTTCACGTGTAGATGACTTGTAATTAATTATAAAAACTGGCGTTTAGCTATAAAGTTTAAATACAATTATGAACAAGTTTTCATATAATTAAACTGTAATCAAATATCTATCATCAATTATATGAATCACCATAATTTTTTAGTCAATTGTAACATAACCTATTATTACTGCACTCGCCGACAGCGTAACGAAATAATGAGCGTAACGGGACACAGCGTAACGGAACAATGTGCGTAACGGGACACTTTTTCGTGCGTTCAGCCGGCGTTCATCGATTTATTAGACGTTCTCACGTCAATAATATCAAAAAATGAGCACAGTGACGTGGCTTGATTACGAATAGAACAGTTTAGAAAGTGAATCACTGAATCGAAAGTGCCACAACGGTGAAACGTTCAACTCGCATTCACGAGGTCCCAGGTTCGAATCCAGCTAAATACATCCTGATTTCCGTTTCCCCTGGTTTTCTGAAATCTCTCCAGGCAAATCTGCGATGGTTCCTAACTAACGATTAACTTCCCAATTATCTTGAATTGCAATGCGTGTATCCAGTTACTTCGCTGTCGACGAGACGTAAGGAAGAAAAGTAAATCTCTGTAAGCAACATAAAGCTATCCGCGTCTGTCTGTTTGTTCGCTTACTTCTAAACTACATAATGGATTTCGATGCGGTTTTCACCATCATTTAGAGAATTCATTCGGGAAGGCTCATGTGGATAAAACATTCATATAGAATTTAAATATAGTAGAGAAAACTTGAATTTTTCATCAAGTCGTGAATAACGCTTTTAGAGCGCTTACATGGCTTAAATCATATAAATGTACCACAGTACTGTAGGTCTTAAAATGGCATACAAAAAGGTTCACGATAGCTTATGTCTATCTCCTAAGATAATATTTTTTTTTTATCTTACTGACACCACATCAGTAGATCGCTTCCGTGCGAAGCTGGGGCGGGTAGCTAGGAAAACAATACACTAGTCGGCCCTTCATTTGAGTTATACGTGTATAAAACCACACTGCCTAACCACAGCGCTCGCAGTCTAAACGTATGATCCTGTTTAGGACTAAGTCGTAGAACCAAAATTAAAATAACGTCAAATGTTTGGTAAGTGTGGTATTCTTTGAACGGCGATGGCCAACTAAAGATACTCTTTCTATAAAATATCGTTCCTCATGCTATCGCGTATTGGCCACCTTTAGTTGCTTATATGGTAGGAAATTTGTCTTCACACGCTGTATTGAAGCCATGGTATTCTCACAGAAATATAGAAAAATATTACTTACACAATTTTTTAATCAATATATTGTTTTTAGAGGAAAGGGTTTTTCTTTATTATGTTTGTCAGTAGGTACTATGTTTAAAAAAATATTTTTCGTTTTTTCGTGACATGCCATGTATTTTATTTATTGGTTACTCTGCAGAATAATACGACATTAAAAAATTGTTGTTAGAAATGTAATACTTTCACGTATGTCTGCCTCTCTTATTATTTTGAAGAATATCTGGTCCTCTAAAAGAGCGAATTTGGCCCTCACTGCTGTAACATAAACCTCAAAGTTTACAACTGCGCATGTCAGCAGATTCTAGATCTGTAAGGCTTGGTGATGCAAAAAATATTTATTGCTTGAATAAAAAAGTTTTATAGCTGATATTCTGGGACAGTAAAAAAAAGTGAATAGTAAATCAAACAAGTGGGCCAAACAGATACGTTACATAATACATGAGAAGAAGTAGATTCCGTCGATTGCCTTGCATTGGTTATTTTAAATCGTTTTATTGCCTTTTTTTCCACTCAACAAAAACTAATAAATCAAGCTTATGAGTCCTCCATACTCGATTTTTATTCTTGCACAAGAAGAGAAAGAAAAAAATATATGTATGTACAATGAAGACTGAGATATAGGTATGTGATCTCTAAATTATGCAAAAAAAAACTGCACTTGGCAGGTCTGATATTTCAGACAAGTATTGGTTCTAAAATAGGCCTACTTCAAAAAGTTAAACCCAGTTAAGTAGTCACTGTGTATTTGAAAATAAAAATATCTAACGTAGCTTTCAAGGAAGTAAAAAAGTAAAGTACCTACTTAAGTGCCTCATGAAGACCATTACTGACTATAAAATTTTCATCTAACTGGAGTAACCTTTTTATAGGTGTGATTGTGTGCAGATGGCACGGCGTTGTTTGAAGTACATATTGTTACGATTTACGGTAGTTTGTAAAGTATAGCCCAATTAAAGATTTTATTACACACAGTTTTATTTATTGCCACTATTTACATTACTAGCAAAAATGCCAATTAATCAATTAAAAATGTTGCTTCCCCAGTCACTCGTTTTTACAATCCACACACCTCGCTGGGCCGCACCTCTGGCGCAACTCTCGCCGCAGCATCCCTCGTGGACCACCGTCGCAGGACTCCGTCGCTGCACTCCGCCGCCGCCGTCGCACTTCCCTTTGCCGAGATCCCACTCGACGCCTCGCTCGGAACTTCTCTTTAAACTCACTATCGCCCGGAACTGAACTCTTCGCCCCGGAACCTTCGTACAGGGACTTCGCCACTTTATCACCCGGAAACTCCGCCGCGGGAAAACTACCGACTCCACTGAACTCAATCACTCCCTGCCCTGGAACCTTCGTCCAAGGACTTCGCCACTCTGCCGCATCCGCGGCACTATCGCCCCGGAAACTCCGCCGCGGGAGAACTCCCGACAGAAATCCCTCCTCCCTGACTGAGGCCGGCGTCCTCGTCTTATATATCAGCCCAGGCGCTTTCCAGAAATCACGAGCGCGGCTGGGGCCAGTCGCGTCATTCCGAGCCGACCCGACGGCAGAAATCTCTCGAAACACGCGTCGGCGGCTCGCGTAACTCCGCAGCTGTCAGGTTTCGGATGTCAAACTAACAGCGCCGCGCGGGGAGCTGAGGGCTGTTGGGAGGGGAAGCGGCGACCCAGGGCGCGCGGAACGTCTCATGTTGCGCGGCCACATGTGATGTCAGCCAGCTGTGCATCTGCACGTCTCGCGGCCTTGCGCACGTTCGTAACAATATATTTTTTGTGTTATCGATGATAAATCTCTCAGAAGAGAGGACGAAGTTTGGAAAGCCTCAAGAAGTTTTAAAAAATTTAATAATGTAGCCCTATTAATAATTTATTTAAAAATACTTCAGAATACTGCGTTAAATTTACCACAGATAACCGGAGATTACTTACACAGAATTTACATCAGAGCAAGCAATAATAAGAATAAAAAACTGTCTACTGCCCCAAACAACTAGCAATTTGAAGATGGATTCACGTTTCGTTACGAAACTAAATAAAGTACGCAAACATTGGTCAAGAAATACTCTCATGGTGACTCCTGAAGAGATTTTCATTGACGATATGGCGTGGAGAATACATGGCACAGACAGAAAATTTCTTGTTTAAGAGATATTAACAGTCAATTTAACACCACAAAAAATATTTTTTTGACTATAAAAAAATATAAATGTATAACCGAAAAAAAATAATAACAGAAAAAAAATTTAACCACAGTAGATGAGGCCGCTAAGATGTAACTTTCTTCGGATCACACGGTTGTCGGAACCTCGAACCTATGAACGTACGGGCATATTTTGGATTAAATAGTTTATAATTAATTTAGAGTACGGCAACCGCTAAGTAATGACCTAAAAATAACTGCACAAAACTTAATGTAGAGAATAAAGTGGCCTTTCTAATCCAAGAGTGTTAAAAAGACAATTCAAATTGAAAAAAATAACACTATACTAACATAAGAACTTGCGTCTATTATGTTACATTTGCATAAATTCTGAATTCAACAACCTGGCGAGGACAGAATATTAATTAATAATTAAATATGACGTCAAGGAACTGAAAACGGCTAAACTTAGATGAAGTAAACGAACAATGATAAAGGATAAATAGCGAGTATGACTTTATCCTGTCTTGAGATGAATTCCGTCTCTCTGCCTGAGGAAGGAAACATAGAATGTGCATAACAACCTAGCTTGTACATTTTATTTGGATAAGAGGCTACGGCGAGTATCGAATCGCTCCATTTGCAGACCGAAATTTCAAACTATATAATGAAACGGCTCCGATAAAAGCGAAAAAGACTTATAAAAATACTAAACCTCGGATTCGGAACTGATTTTCGACAAGGAATACTGCCTATCTTGTTAAAATTCATTAAACATAATAACACTATAAAGTTTCCTTTTGGCTTTGTGAACTCTGGTTCGCGCCATCCACAAAAAATGGCAGCATCGCAGTTACACACTTCTGTTTCGTTTACAAAATTACTTCTACCAAATGCTGTATACCGACTACGAGAGCTTAAATGTTACACATAAAAAAAAATATTTTAAAAAAATATTTGAAAGCGCAGATCAGAAATCTTTACAAAGTACCTATAGTCGAGTGAAACGATTAAAGGAAGTTGCCTACGAATTTTCAATGGTTACGTAAAAAGATATATATATATCCTACTAGCTTGTATAGCGCAGAGTTATATATATATATATATTTTTTTTTTTTGACGAAGCAATCTTATTCGCTGAAATGGTAGCTGGTGTAAAGCCGTTTCCACGCGAAAAACCTTCATTTTTATTTATGTATTCGGCAAGCGAAGACCCGGTAGCATCAGTAATTCCATTTCCCCGGCGTTACATTACATTCCAAACCCCGGACCTGTTTTACAGAGAGCACGGTTGCGCCACCTTTCGGAATTGCAAAAGGTAGGGAAGGAGATTGCGAAAGGAGGGAGAGGGGGAAAAAATGAGGTAGGGGTGGGGACGAAAACAGACGCCGACAGCGAATATTTGTAGGATGCTTTGCCTCTTCTAATGCATAATGTATGCCACACCTAGGAGTTCACGAACCGGCAGCGTCGAAACGCCTTTTCATTGCTCTGAACATCTACTACTGAAGGGTTTGAGAAAGTTACCAGCCATGTACTGGCGAACTGTGTGCGTGATGGAAGGGGAAACATAACACCATCGCGCCAGCAGAGGGGCGTCGTTCCGTTTCAGATATACCGCCAGCGTAGAGTGCACGGTAAATTTTTTTTTATTTAAAGTGGAACAGAAATATTCATGAAAATTTACATATATTTCTAAATAGTGCATTTACATGAAAAAAAACTGTATCACTACAAAATAGTGTTAGCAGTAATACTGGGTTCAGATTCTTACCCGGGCATTTAACCTTTGTATTGTACCAGTACCTCCAACAGTCAAAAGTTATTTGTAAACCGTTCCCTGAATAGCGTTCAAGTATTAACTACGCACATGATAAGCATTATAAAAATAAAATAAAGTCATAATTAAGTCAAATTGTTGAATATTAGATTGCTTTCCCATGGTTTGAAGATTATGCTTGAATGAGACATCAATTAAAATATTTCAAAAAAAAGTATTTCATTTATGCAAAAATAACCATAGCCATGTGCTGTAAATATTTACAATATAAATATTTTTAATATGACCAACTGCTTCTTCGCAACTGATTTCCAAAGGCATTTTCTGTAAAAGTACAGAAAAAAAATCTGTGTAGCTGGGTAGCACTTTGGGGCTCGTATCCGAGCTGTGTGTGTTGCAAATGTTCACGATTATCCCATCAAAACATACCCCATCTCCCAACAAAAGCCAACCTTTGTCACTATTGTACTCCCATCAAAATGAAGTAAAAACCATGCCTAGTATTCAATAGGCAGGGGCATGCAATTTTTGTGAAAAGATGTCATGGCCAGCTGAGTGTTAAAACACTCAAGCATCATCCGAGTTTCGTGATTGGTCAGGTTTTCATTCAGCTACATGTAAATTATCAGGACACGAATCACAGCAATTTTGTGCTTCTCTTGAAGACGGCCACAAATCGCAGGAAAAACAAAACTCTGGGGTCCAACAATAGGGAATTTCCTCGTGACCAGGTTCGTCGTCGCTTGGCCATTTTTTGAGTTTCAACTTTTAAACTGTCGGAAACGGACTGGGAGTGAGACGGATGATATTTCGGGAGGGAATGGATTCCAGTCCCCCGTGTGGCAGCAAGTTTCAGCTGCCTGCCCCTTTGAGATCATCTCTGGGACAAGTCCAGTGCCCAGGCGGAGCTGGGCCCCGGCACGTGGCACGTGGCACGCTGTCGCACGCAGCGCGGATTCGCAATATTGATTCGCTGCGCTTGCTGTTTGCGTTAGGATCGCCGAAACTTGGCGGCGGTGAGCTCCGCCCCTCTTGACCATACCCCCGGCTCCTGCTCAACGGTCTGGCCAACCCGGGGGAAAAAAAAGTTAATACACATAAAAAAAAAAAAAAATCCTTCCGAACGCCTGCGTTTATGTCGCAGGCGAACAGTCGGCTTAGAAACTCGACAGGGTCCCCCCCCCCCCCCCTTGTTCACCAAAACTATACGACACACTAAAAGTTGTTCAGGGAAGCTTTGATAAAGTGCTGAGCCTGCTCGGAGCAAACTGACTTTATGAAGAGCACCGTCACAAAAAAAAAAAAAAACTTTCAGGCTTAATCCGTTTTTCATTAAATGACTAGATCGTAAAGGTAATACCTACACCCCTATACAATTTAAAATAAATTCCTCCGTTCGTAATTTTTCTAAGATATATCTCGTAAACATACGTTTTAATGATTTCTATTTTCTTAAATAACTACGGTTTATAAAACAATCAGGAAAAGAAATTTTCACACGTAAATCACTTATTTTACTCGCTAGAACACAAAACAAACACACTGGTTACTAGTTTCCCAATATCTGAATGATATTTTAAGCCATGTGCGTTTCTTCAGGCATAAGGCTGGATCAACCTAAGAGCATAAAATATTTATTATAAAAATAGCATAAATTATTTATCTGTAGCCCTGTTATATTACACTGTAAACATGTTTGCACTTTTCACAAGGAAAATCCTCGGGAACTCAGTTGCCAACGTTATCACTTGTAAAACTGCAAGGCAGGTAAAAATGATACAAAACTCTACCTTGCATTTGTACAAGTGATATCGTTTGGAACTGAGTTTCCAATGACTGTCCATATAAAAGTACAAAAAGATTTTTACAGTGTATTGTAAAACGTATTTACTTTATAAGACGTTAATATTGTTCCGAGGAGAAGAATCGGCTTGTGTAAGTTGTAATTTTTCCCGTCGCGACTTTTAATTTGGAATACATATTACAAACATACACAGAAAATTCCGAACCAAAACTAACATATACCTTTACTCCTTGGATGTATCAATGAACACATCTCACACACAAAAATAAATTTTTTGAAGCGTAACATCTTATCTCTAGGTATGCGGCATTTGGTAGGAGTAATTTCGTGAATGGAAAGAAAGTCGCATGGAACGGAAATGTGTAACCACGGTGCTGCCATCTGTGGCGGATGGCGTGAAACAATCTTCACAAAGCCAAAGGAAAACTTTATAGTATTAACCGTTTAATGAATTTTAACAAGATGGGCAGTATTTTAATAAAATTTCTTGTCGAAAAATCAGGTCCAAAACCCGGGGTTTTATATTTTTTTCAAGTCTTTTTCTCTTCTATCAGAACTTTCTTCATATAGTTTAAAAATTCGCTCTGGTAATCGAATGATCCGATAGTCGACATAGCTGCTTCGGCAACGAATTCCAACGGCGGGTGTGGAAACTAAAGTGTGATTCTCGTCAGTAAATTTGGTTGAAAACACCATTCTTGGCATTATTTTAAATAATTTCACGTTTAATTTCGTGTCCGAGTTTCGTATTATAAGTGTATTCACAACATGAGAACACATGAATTTGCTCGTTACCGAGGATAGATTTTACACATCTCTGGCGAGTACTAACTCACGTTTTTTTTGTATTAAAATGATTTGCCATATGCAATTATACTATGATGAAACTCTTTCGTGATACTTCAGGCAAGTATGCGACGCTATATTACTAAACTGTGTTCAAGATAATGAGTAGAGACCGGAACAATTCGCGGATTCATTTCACAATATGCTAGAATCCAAACAACTGTATCTTTATATTGCTTCTGTGATTGGCTTACAATTTATCTGAAGGACTTTGAACCAATGGAAAACCTTCAACCAAAAAAGTATCGAATCGCAAGCGTTCCAGTTAACAGGTGTCACGAGTCAAGAGCCAATGAGCAGGTGCCATTTGCCCGAGTGTGTAAGAGATTGTGGAGTCTATCCTAGAGGTCATTGAAAGCGCGAATTTTTCCAGTCTCTAATAATGAGTCACTTTTTGACAGGTGCTTCAAAGAAAATTTACATTTTGGAACTTGAATTTTTTGACGTAAAAATCAAAACAAACACATATTCACATAGCAACAGACTAGCTAATAATGTATCAGAAATTGGTTTGTTGGTTTAATTGCACATGTTATCCTGAGCAGAGTGCAGTGAATCGCGTTTTTGTAAACACACGACTCGGGCTATCATTAACGCTACACGCCTTGCAGTTCACAATAACGACGATAAAACTGTGTTTGCCGAGGGGCCGTTTGTGTTAAAAGGCCTACCGGCAAACCAAACATGCTGATAACACTCGAGAAGGAGGCGTAGTTATGTACTTTGTACGAAGAACCAAGTATTATGTTAGTCTTCTCATTCTCCAGTAAACAGATCGTAGATAATGAAAACAAAATTACACACCTTAAGCAACTAAAAAAAAAACTTTAATATTTTACTACTTTATGGCGGTCAAAAAGAGGTTCTGACGTAAACTTTAAAAACACAAGTTGTGTTCAAAAAACATGTTTTATCCTATTTTACTCCCCCCTCCCCTTCCCTTTTTCCGCTATCAAGTAGTATCAAGTATATTAAACCTTAATTTTAAAAAAATTCAATTCCAGCTCCAAACTGCTATGACTTAACTGCTCAGAGCACAGAATACGGCACTAAATGGTTATAAATCTCCTCGGGATTGTAATAGTGCACATAATTATCTCTTGGCGTGTTTACTAATACTATAAACCGGCAAAGTGATTTAAACCTATAAGCCAATTATTCGTCTCCAAATATTTTAAAACAAGACGTATATATAAAAAAACTTCAAAATAATGCAATACTTTTGATATCAAGGGAGATAAGCATTTTTATTTAAATTTTTAGATTTTAAAAAACCTTACCCATTTCTAAACCTCTTTGTTCAATTTTTACCATTAAACACTTGACTAAGATTTTTCCATCTCTATACTTTATGTAATTATCATTTGGAAGTAATTAATGCAGAATTACAGCAGTAACTGTGTACATAATCCACGCCCGCGTGTGTTTGATGTCACAGACAAGCAGTCGGCTTGGTAAACTCGACAGGTTTTTCTTTCAAACTGACACTAAGCGTTGATCGGGCATGTTTCGCTGAAGACATTTTATGTTGATGATTTTTGGGAGTCTATATTACATGAAACCAAAAACTGGATAAAAATTTTCTTGAAGTCGCACCTAAAAACCACAGTAAATCTCTTGTGAATTTCGCTCACGTTCACGTGAGCAAAGATTCAATTAGTATATGTGATTCAATGTCTAGATTAAGCTGTCAAGTTCTTAAAAAAAAATACTGAGCTGTCTAGATTAAGCTGCCAAGTTCTTAAAGAAAAAAATAATGAGCTGTACAGTTGTCTGGCCGAGTATTCTAAATCTGATAATTCGCTGAGACCTATTCTCACACTTGATATAAAATTCAAAATCCGTTGCCGCACACAGTGAAACTGAATAAATGCCATAGTCAACATGCTATTTGCTTATCACACTCAATTTTTTTTCCAACGTGTCAGACATAATTTAGTATTAATGTTCACATAATACCACGAATGCAGGTAGTCGTCAATCCAAAACCTCAGGATAAAAGCCTTAGTATTGTCAACATGGCCGCACCAGCCGTGATTATCAATCAATACGGTTGCGGGATTCATTACGACACAAAGATTCACCAATCGTTTGCACTGGCTACATCGGGGCGGGTATGTGTATATATGTATGTGTATGTATATATATATATATATATATATATATATATATACACATATATATTATTAACGGAGAATTGCCATACTTTTTTTTTTGTTATTTGCGCTTTACGTCTTTTCAAACGAAATTCATTAGACACTAGAGCATACTACTAAAAGAATGCTGGGATCGGTACACTGTAATTTTTTTTGTAAACGGAAAAGAATTATTCATGTAAAATTAGAGATGTTTGTAAACCTGTACATTTACGTGAAAATACCTGTATCACTACAAAACAGTGTTCGCAGTAATACTGGGCTCGAATTATTACCTAGGTATTTATGCTTTGTGTTGTCCCAGCACCTTCAATAGTTAAAGTTATTTGTAAACCGTTCACTGAATAGCTTTCCAGTATTAACTGTGCATAATAAGAAAATAAAGTCCGAATGCTGAATATTCGATTGTCTTTTAACTGGTTTAAAGAAATAACGCTTGAATGAAACATCAATTAAAATATAAAATTATGCATCAATTTCCTTAGGAAATACTTAGTATTATATTGAAAAAATATATATTTCATATATGCAAAAATAAATGTGTTGTGCATCTTTCTTGTATTATTACAAACTATCTCTTGGTAACGGGTTTCCAAAGGAATGTTTTGTAAAAGTACAGAAATATTTCTTCTTTTTTTACCTGTGCGGCTGTAAATAAGTTTCACTTCATAAAAAATGAACCGTTAAGAAGAGCGGTAAGGGCGTGGATATCCTTGATATCCAAAAATAAAAAGTTCAGGGTCTTTGAGATTGAGGTCGTCCGACGACTGAGGAAGAGACAAAAGGACCTATTTACCCCCCCACCCTCTCCCGAAAATAGCACCTGCCGCTACCCCCTCCAGGAACGCACGCACTATTTCCAGACGCCCATTTCCCACGCGGACGGCCATGGCATGCGCTGACCTTTCAGACACGCCCTTCCAGAACATAGCGACAACCACCCGCCTTTTGGACGCGAACATCTACGGGCCGACCGTTGCTTCCTCCGGAAACAGCAAATACCACGCGGAAGTGCATGAACAAAACCAGCTCGAAATATTACCACAGATGTGCCATGCAGCCTGATTACTAGGGCCATGCATATTTCGCGAAAAGGTTCCGAGACTAGTTATAAGTAGAGACCACAAAAATTCGCGGATTCATTTTGTGATATGCTAAAATTCAAATAATTATATCGTTGTGCTTCTTCTGCTATTGGTTCACAGTTAATATGTAGGACTCTTGGCCAATTAGAGACCATCAATCAAAGAAGTATCCAATCACAAGTTACCCACTTGAGACGCCTCAAAATTCAGCACCCAATGAACATTCTCCGTTTGCCCAAGTAGGCAGAGGATCGTGGTGTCTATCCTGAAGGTCACTGAACTCGCGAATTATTCCAGTCTCTAGTTATAAGTTAAAAACAATGTAGCACCGTCTGTGTTTCGTGATTGGGTTGAATTTCTTTCAGGTACACGTCGATCGATACAACACCAATCAGAGTAATTCAGTGCGAAAGCAAACGCGTCCTGAGCGTCTCAGTCAAAAAAGGCAACGACTTCTCTCGCAGACGGCCGCCAATCACAAGGAAGAAACCGCTGGTGCGGATATACCTTGTTGCAGTCTAACCGGCGTTAAGATTTATTCCCGAAAAATGCCTGCCCCTACTGATTACTATCTTACTTACAAAGATTTCATGCCATCACTACATTTAATCTACGAATTGTTGAGCAAAAACCAATTTCATTAGGCAATCACAATCTAAAAATCATCACCTAATAAAACTCTTATAAATAAGTAGAGACTCGGAAATTTCGCGGAATTATTCTGCACTCAGGGTAGAATTTAAAGTCATATGCTCGAACCATGTTTACTTTCCCATTGGTTTATTTCTTAGCGACAACAATTTTATCCTTGCTAATTTTATCCTTGCACTACCTGATTCGCTTACTCCTCTCCTAGCTGGGCATCGTTAGCTCACTGTCGTAGAGGCGTATCCAATTAACTGCGGTTCAATCGTGGAACACAATGCGAGGGTGAGAAGGTTTGCATTCTAACTTGCGACTTAATGGATGCGCGGAATTTCCGTATCTCTACTAAAAGAAAAATGGTTTTTGTGAGTTTGTTTTAATATATGTTACGATAGAGGAACACAAAGTAAGATTAATATAACCAGTTCGAAAAAAAAATCAGGGAATAAATGAATAAGTTACAAGAAATAAATCGCTGGCGCGGACATACGTAACTAATTGTAGTCTAATGAACGTTCAATTTTTTTCTCACGAATAATACCTGTACCATGTCGAGAGAAACCTAAAGGCTGGGTGAAAATAATTTTTAAAAAAAATTTAATTAATAAAAAATAAAATTTAAAAAATTTTTAAAAAATTCTAAAGGCAGCAAACGTTACTGTGGCCATAAATATAAACGTTAGGTGTGCATATCGCATTAATTGTAAGGTTTTCCTATGAATTGTATTAACATTAGACGTAATTTTCGCCCTACCATGGTAAACCCAAGCATTAAAAAGTTTTTCGAAATTCAACTCCCCTCTCCCTTCTTGGCATCCCCACCACCACTAATGAGATACCCAACAGGCCCTTACTGACGATGCGACACGTAAAGGGAAAACAAGACACGGCAGTGCAGTGCACACAGCGATTTTATCACACTAATACGGCATGCCGTGTGGAACTCCGCGCCAATCAGCGATTCCCGGCGACCGAGTCGAGTCTCACGCTAGCCGCGAGACGCCAAGAAAGCGGCCGATAAACGAAAGCTGTGCTGAGAACCGCCCAGGGCTGTGGACTCCCAGCCCAGATGGCAGCGAACGCGTGAACTACTCCAGTTCCTTGAGATCTCGAACTAGCAGCTCCAGCCGAGCGAGGCTCCAATGAGGAGCGACAACTCCTCATGAGCCAGATTAATTTTAATTTTTGACGTGACAACGTCTAATAAATCGATGAACGCCGGCTGCACGCTAGAAAAAGTGTCCCGTTACGCTGTGTCCCGTTACGATGTGTCCCGTTACGCTCATTGTACGCTTGCGCCGCATCTATCTCTCTTCCAGTCGATTGGAACAACCGTCGATTTGACTTTTTCGAGGCACATTAATCTTGAAACACTCCCATTCGTTTCCTACTTTTCCTATCATCGTCCTATGGAGACATCCATTTTTGCGTAAATACTTAAATTCATGGGGTCACACTAGACAATTACTAGGAGCAGGCATTTTTCGCGAAAAAAATCTGAACACCTATTAAACTGCAACAATGTATATCCACATCAGCTGTTTCTTCCTTGTGATTGGCGGCCGTCTGCGAGAGAAGTCGTTGCCTTGTTTGGCCGAGCCAGCGTTTGCATCCGTACTGAATTACCGTGGTTGGTGCGCTTACAATGTGCATGTACCTGGAAAAATTCACTCAACCATGAAACAAAGACGATGCCACAGTGTTTGAACTTTCAGCTAGTTTTGGAATCTTTTCGCGAAATATGCATGTCCCTAACAATAATTTCCAGCACGTGTATGCCTACGCTTGGGGACCTGACGAATTCGCGGTTTCATTTATCTTTACGGATAGACTCCACAGTCCTCTACAGACTCGTACAAGTCTGTAACCTGCTCATTGGATGCTGACTCGAGGGTTGTCTAGACTGGGTTGCCTGTGATTCGTCACTTCTTTGGCCATGCAGTCTCTCATTGGCCCAGCGAACCCCTGCTACACCGTGAGCCAATTAGCAGAAGCATCGCGAAGGTATATGTGTTTGGATTTTAGGCTATTGCGATTTGAACCCGCCAGTTTTTTCCGGTCTCTACCAATTACCAATGGTTAATTTTTAGTTACCTGTACATTAGCTTTTTGGTTATATTTTGCAATGGTTACCTCTTATCTTTGAACATTTAGTTAAAGATTAATTCTAATTTCTATCTTATTACATTTTTTTTCCATAAATTATATTTTTGTTCTTATTTTTGTAAGATTTCAATGTATGATGTAATAGCAGAAAATGTGGTTAATTGTAGGAAAATGTGTTTCGCTAAGGGCAGGTTTTTCTCGTGAATAAATCTGAACGCCTATTAGACTGCAACAAGATATACGCGCACCAGCGGTTTCTTCCTTGTGATTGGCGGCCGTCTGCGAGAGAAGTAGTTGCCTTATTTTACCAAGCCACTCAGACGCGTTTGCTTCCGCAATTAATTACTGTGATTGGAGTTGTCATGTACCTGAAAGAAAGACTAATCGAGGAATCTTTTCGCGAATTATGCATGCCCCTACGTGTTGCCTTAACTTCGCCACCAATAAAGACGATGATAAATAAATAGATTTCATGAAAAGTTTTATGAAAGTACCCAAGTTCAGCATTTAACACAACAGATTTTGTAAATAATCCACGGCAATCTCTGACTTTTTTATTTTGCAAATGCATATTTATTTGTGCCCAAAAGTCTTCTCTGGGCCTCCCTTGGCACAGCCTTGCGCTTGTTCGACGCGGCGAAGGTTCCTTCACGACAGTACTTGCCAAAGTTAAAGTACAGATGGAATTTGTTCGTAAAACACATGTAAATACTATGATTTATCGTGAAATGTTTTGCAATCCACTGTAACATCTTCTTACTCGTATGATTGTAAGATACGCATTACTTACATACCGTACATGACGTAGATATTTCACGGATGTCCTGCATTCTGTATTCCTCATTGGCTGAGTTAAATGGGGAACGAGCTTCTTTGGGTGATAACTAGAAACCGGAAAAATTCGCGGGTTCAATGACCTCTAGGATGAACTTTATAGTTCTACACGCGGTCAAATGTCACCTTCTCATTGGCTGCTGTCTTGTGAAGGTGTCCCAGTGTAGCGGCCTATGATTCGACACAGCTTCGGTTGAGTGTTTCTCACTGGCCCGGAGTCGTCCAGGTGAGTTGTGAGCCAATAGCAGAGGCAGCGCTGAGGTGTAACTCTATGAATTTTAGGCTGTCGTGAAAAGAATCCGCGAATTTTTCCGGTCACTAGCGATAACAGACAATACGTAGAGACCGGATACGCGGATTCATTTCGTGATATGCTGCATTTACGCTGCTTCTGCCATTGGTTCGCTATTAATCTGTAGGACTCCGAGCGAATCAGAGACCCTCAATCACAAAAGTATAGAATCACAGACTATCCAGTAGAGACATCCTACAAGTCAGCAGCCAATGAACAGGTAGCATTTGCCCAAGTATGCAAATGATCGTGGAGTCTATCTTAAAAGTCACTGAACCCGCGAATTTTTCCGGTCTCTAACAATAAGTAGAGACCTGTAAAATTCGCGGATTCATTTCGCGATCGGATAGAGTCCAAATACTTTTGACATTATTTTGCTTCAGTGATTGGGCCACAGTTTATATGAAGGACTCTGGGCCAATGAAAAATCTTTAACAGAAGAATTAGCGAATCACGATCATTCCAGTCAACAGGTGTTACGAGTCAGTAACCAATCAGCAGATGTAATTTGCACGAGTGCATAGAGGATCATGGAGTCTATCCTTTAGGGATTTGAAATCGCGAATTTTTCCGGTCTCTAACAATAAGAAAAGACCAACTGCAAATATGGCTACAGAGTGTTGGAGTCTATCAGTCAAATATTCACATATTAAATAATCCCCACTTACATACAATACGTAGAGACCTCCCATATTCGTGTTATATTTCTGACACCAAGCTCTTGTTCATAAATAAGTCAATGCATTTTGTACTTTGGCTGCTGCCACACTTCACCTTCTGTCCGAGTTGGAACAAATGAACTATCATATTTTCTTATTGGCTTCTTGTTCTTCAGAGCTCGTCGAACTACACGTCTCCAAATAATAACTTATAAGTACAGATCACACCATTAGGTGGCATGATATCCAACCAGGCTATGTTATAATCATCTGTGTACTTTTTTCCCCTTGAGTGATTGAAACAATCATTCGTGTGACACGCCGCAGAAGACCTGAAGCCAATGGTAAAATGTTAAGCGCTCAGGTGTGCGAATTCCGTGTGGTTCGAACCATAAAAACAGGAAGATGGCACTTCATGCAAAACAGCAGCCAACTGCGGACGAAGTAAAAACTGGAAGGAGTCTGGAGTGCAACCTTTTTTTTTACACACCTATTCGCGAAATTCTTTCGCCTCTACTGCTATGAGTAATACGTTTCCCGCCCATGTTCTTTGCGTGCACTACTGCTGCCACGATGACGTATTTTCTTCTTCTCCTCGATGTTTTCTCGTTACTCCTCTTCTTTTTGTCTTTTTTTAGTTGCATCCGGATAGTTCCTTCCTATTTCCTATTTTCTGGCCAGGCAAAAAGTACTACACTTCTTTTTTTCTTCTTCTTTTTTTTCAGTTAAGGATTGATCGCTTTCCTCCGAGCGTTATGTTCTTTGCACTTATCCATTTTGTATCCACCAGTAACTTCTTAGAAATTAGACGGTTTCATCATCGTTAAGTTTCATCTTCAGAGAAGAAAAACACATCTGAAGTACACGCACCAAGTTAATGAGAGGAAGTATTACAATGGATTGGCCTTTAATGCAGTTTTTTTGGACACACGCCATTGCAGTTTTCCACTGTTTTTAAGGAAAAAAAATCCGTAAATTAAAAATTTAAAAAAAAAAAAATTAAGATAAAAAATTAACAAAAAACAAAACTGAATCAACTGAATCAACTGATATCAGATAAACGGAACTATCGATGAAAAACTAAACAAGTATAATGGACAACACAACGACAGCACGGACAAAAAATATTCAACCACTAAATATCAGACAGCACAAGAATTCCGTTGAAGTAACTTAGCCATGAAAAATAATAACACAGGCGAACACAGACTTAGTTCCTTCAACGGAATACTTGTGCTGTCTGATGTTTAGAGGTTGAATATTTTTTGTCCGTGCTGTCGTCGTTGTGTTGTTCATTATACTTGTTTGGTTTTTCATCGTTGGTTCCGTTTATCCGACATCAGCTGATTCAGTCTTGTTTTATGTGAATTTTTTATGTTCATACTTTTTATTTATTTTTTATCTTTCGGAATTTATTCATGACAAACAATTCAAAACTGCAATGGCGTATATACAAAAAACTGCATTAAATCAAAATTCCCCATTCCATGAATCATTTAAAGAACGTGATAGATTGGCCATCGGGATGTAGAGACGTGCAGGTGGCATTAGCTGTAGTTCATAACACATTTCGTTTGTACTGTCACTGGCCTCATTTTCCACCAAAAAAAAAAAATTAAAAGAACTAATCCAAGCAAAATCCGCACATAAATTTAAGAGACATTATAAGCTTGCTTCCAAACTTAACTAACTCGTTTTCAGTACTCGATTTGTTAGTTACTCCATTGTTAATACGAACAAAACGCAAAATCCTTCTAGAGAATTCTATAGTGGCGGAAATAAATACTGAAACATATTTATAAAGTGATCTACCCTGATCATAAGCCACTAAGGTCACGACACGAAACTTACACAATTTAAGTTTTGGTTAGTACCTATGAACCCTGCATCTTCATTATGATTATCCTGAAAAAGAAACGCGAGACGGAAGTTTTTTTTAATAAACTTTATTTCTGGTCTGTGTAACAGTTTCAACTTGCCTAACATTGAAATATTTAGATAAATTTCGTTATAAAACTTTGTTACCATCGACAATTTAATCTCAAGCAGATGTCAGCCACAGAAAAAATACTTTTTTTTTAATAATGCATGTAATTGATTAAAAAATGCTAAGTTATACACCGATTTTTCAATCATTTTACAATAAACTTTAAAGTTAGTTACTTTACACATACTCATTAGATTTTCCAACGTCTTTCGCTGGATAACCAACTTAGCGTTAGTTGGATAACCGACTAAGTAGGAACCAAACGCAATTACACCTGTCATCAGCTGTAATGTTAATGCAAAGGACTTCCTATCATCAGGAACTGGCGAAATCTTACACTTCTCTATCAAGTTAACTCTTTCTCATTACACAATGCATGCGGGGACCACTTTCGCTTATCTCAATTATGCGTGAATTGAATAAACTGCAAACGTGTATGTGATTAGTGCCTGAAGTAGCTACACTTCGAGATCAACGCCATACTGAAAGGATTAAGGGCATAAATTTAGCAGACAATTATAAATCTATTTCGATTTGCTTGGTGCCTTAAAACAGGCGCGGCTTTAGGAAAACT
Organism: Bacillus rossius redtenbacheri; assembly: GCF_032445375.1. Classification (NCBI taxonomy): domain Eukaryota; kingdom Metazoa; phylum Arthropoda; class Insecta; order Phasmatodea; family Bacillidae; genus Bacillus; species Bacillus rossius. Next base: position 340,337,161 of record NC_086330.1, on the reverse strand, counting down.
TTTGGAGAAGGGCAGGCGTAAAAAAAAATGTAGTTGCAAACATTTAAAATTAAATAAGTCCGAGATTGGCCTTCAATTATTTACAAAATTTTTGGTCAGAATTATGAATTGTAGAAAGAACATTCATAAAACTTTTAATGGAAGATAAGACCAACACGCGAATTTAAGTAATTAGGTAGCCTAGATCTTAATATAATCTTTTTAAAAAAAAAAAAAAAAAAAAAAAAAAAAAATGCGGCTCAGGAGTGGCTATCGCCGCTACTACCCCCTCCTCCCTTTTCTTATTTATACTTTTTTGGAGCCGCGCTTGCCATAAGACACAGTAACCTACATATAACTATATCTTAAAACATAGCATGTTTGTTTTGTCGCCCTTAAATATGGATGTGCAAATATCATCGCGATTTCTAAATTATTGCTAAATTATTATTAAAATTATTGTGTAGTATTTGTATGCATAAGCAAATCTGCAGATGCAATTTACGGAAAATAACCATTAACAATATCGAAGTAAATTTGAGGTGTGAAGTCACAAGTTTGTTGAACACTTCCCCATTGAGTTCGCTGTCATCACAGCATTACAAAAGGCCAGTCAGAAATGACCAATGACTGTCGCAGAAAAACTTTAACTAGGAACACAAAAATAAAATCACTACATATGGTTACCGACGTTAAATAACAAAAACCACTCACAGAAGTCAAATGTAGCAGCTGCTAGGCCATCTTTTCATATCAACTAAGAATCGAATTGGGCAAATTTCAAATTTTATTTGAGAGTTCACCATCCGAATGGATGATATAAGCCTGAAGCCAGTTCTGTAGAATAATCTTAATGAGCCAGTTCCGATAATATTGAACAATAATTTATGGACACTTTACTCAAAGAGAACAGATGTGAAATAAAAATCAGCATTCATAGCAAAACCTAGCAAACGCTGAGCAATTTCTTAGTCAACTCTTGAAGTCTTGATGGTGAAGAAGTGTGATGATGAATGGTTAAGATTAGTAGGTAATATACACCCTCATGCACTGCTGATAGCGATTCGCGAACTTGATAAACAGGTATAAAATCGATAGGCCTACATGCACAATTATTTCAAACTTTGAGGGCCACGTTTAAAGATGTGCTGTCATTTATGGACAGCCTTAGCCAAGACGGGAATTTAAATACTTAACAAATGTAAGGCCTATTGGCGATAGTAAAAAAGTAATTGGAAATAACTATTATCAGTTAATTATAGTTTTTGTAAACTGAACTGATTTACCCCCCCCCCCCCCATACTCACACACAGAAGCTGTTAATATGAAAATCATTACTAATAACCTATTAATGTCATTATTGGTAACTCAAATTTTCATCATTTTTCTCAGGATTTTTGTATGAAGAGAGTTTTAAAAATATATTCTTCAAATTATTATTGGCTGGTTCAAATCACACCTCTTCTGATTACAAATCCGGCTATGCTGAATTATTGATTTCAATCACACCTCTCCTAAAGAATAATCACATGAAACACAAATTACCACGTTAGTATGGATAATAAATGCTTAGCGGTTTATGTAAAAGAATATACTAACCACGACTTAATTCATTACAATTACAAAAAACACCAATTACAGACTGGATTAATTTGAACATATCGTGCCCCCTCCCCCAAAGAAATTACCCGGACTGTGGTGCCGTGTCGTCTGCTTAGTCGAAATGGACTCAACCAAAAAAGTGACATCGTGGACTTTATTGGCATGCATAATAAATTGTTTACAGAATCGGAGAATTATATTCACTTACTTTCCTAGTTCCTCCTTGAGGTCATAATTATCACTGAAACGCGTACAAGCTGCGGGAGCAGCCATACCGAAAACTACAATATTTACTTCACTACTGAAAACGAACTCACTACGTTGGTCAACTGAGGTCTCGTGAAAGATCGATATTCTCATGTGCACGACTAAATTTACGTTATATTTTAACAATTATATACTAAACGACATAATGCTAACTAAAATTACAATATAAATATCAAATACAATTTATATGGTAAATAAAGCATAATTTTTGTATTTTAAAGTTATTTACAACGCTTTATTTGACATAATCGTATTTAGTACCAATGTATGAGACAAATTTTCTTACTAAATACCAACCCACAAACGAAAGTATTCTGTTCCTTTAATTTTATGTATCAGTCAACTTATAATGATGTTATGGTAAACAGGAGTTAAAGGTTATCCTAACTTAAATCTTAAGGAGTTTTTGTTTCTTTCTTTTGACCAGTTTAAGGTCAATGTCTGATATAAGAGAATTAAAATCTGGTATGTGCACCACAATTAGACTGGTAGGGTATTCTCCCAACCAAGTAATTTTTTTGCAATATAAAAAGAAAAAAAGGGGAGAGTTTTAACTAACCTAAAAATTTAAGAAAAATACAAAAACCTTACAAAATGTTTAGTTTTTTTTTGGCTAAACGCTTAATCCTTTATAAGAAATATTTTTTTATTTTTTTTTGCTTTTAGCTTCGGTGGAGTAGCGAGAGACTGGTCCACAGGGCAAGACTGCAAAGACTCCCGTCGCACCTCCCATAGAACCACCACTGAATACAGAGAGCAAATAGGTTCTCTTTGAACGGGGTACAGTTAATCAGAATCCATATTAGCTAAAATAAAAAATATATACGCCTACATATGTATTATAAATGGTTTAAAAATTAATTAAAATGCAGTAGTTACAAAGTACTTAGGTTTAATTATATCAAGGACACTAGGTAATGATCTTGATATATTATTATCTTTTACTGGAATACGAATACGATCTACTTAAAGTAACATTTTGTTAATAAATGTTTCCTAGCAAACAGACAATATTCTGTAGAGTACGATAAACTATATTTAAATGTGTGGCCTGAATCATGTGGCAGTATTTATAGGTTAGGTCTAATAAAAATATCTAAAGTTGCGGTCGATTTTTGCTGATTTTAAAATTTATTTCAATTTTTTTGTCGTATGAACAGAAACATAACTGACTGTTTAAATAACGTTTTTATTTAATCAATGTCACATTTTATTGTAAAAAGTTAGGTACTTTCTTCATAGGTGAGACTAGACAAAAAGTAATTATATTATCGAGTTATTTTGTTATAAATTATTGATGTTTGTGTGTGCACTTGTAGGGTATAATTGTATCTATTAGTCTAATTTTGTTTCATTATGAAACTTTTATTCTTTTCTTGAAAACTTAAAATAACATGCCCTTGCCCAGTGTCAATATTTGGCCGGAATGTAATACGATTTACTCAGAAAATGTCAATATGTTTATAATTTTATTATTTATAAATGAAATGAATTTTTTCTTTTGCATGGAAAATATGTCAACAATGAAGGCTAAATATTACTTTCACATGCTGTAACTTAGGACATAAGTAAAAACAGTAATCGTAAGGGGAAACCTGGTCTGCCATCTTGGATTTTACAAATTTCTTTGTAAAGTGTCTATCCTAATATTTGGTACAAGTCATCAATAATACCTATACTTATTTTTTTTTTCTCTGTCATCTTATGGTATTAACGTAAAGGCTGTATCTTGCATTCACTAATATGAATTCACTCTTCGTTGGCTGCATTTAACATATATACTAAACAACAAATATATAACTCCAACGAAGGTTATGTAGTATTGTAAGCTTTCAATTAAATAATACATTCGTACAGCAAACGTGACCACTTTAATTATAAATATTTTTTTAAATTTAATCTAAGATGGCTGAGTATAATCCTTTGACCAAATTAACATCAACTAAATATAGATGTGCAGTAAAATTTTTTGCTCGATTATTGATTGGCTTATTTGCCAAGCTTACAAACGAAATGTCAAAAACAAGTTATGGTGGAAGTGCCACTGGCGGTATTGTGGTTATAAACTTTCGCGCTAAATTCCTGGTGTTAGTGATTTAAGAGTTGATATTTCATTACCTACTAGTTCATTAAATTTTTTTTTTCAAGTTATACTTCTTTATATGTAAAAATTCTACAAAAAAAATAGTTTACAACAATGTAAATTGACAGTTCTGTTGGCAAATAAATAAGCAGTGATGACATGCTGGTATGTAAAAGGGACAGAGGGGTATGCGGTTGGTTATAAACACACACCCCCTTCCCCCCAATTTTCAATCTACAAAAATCTATTATTCCCACCAAGAAAAGGCAATAATTTTTGCAAAATGGTTTTATCACCCCCCACTCCCCTTTTTCTTCCACCACAAAATTAAATTGTGTGTGATGGCCTTGTTTGTAGAGTAGGTACAAAAATTAGTCTGTATCATAGGGGAGAGTGGGGCACAGTTGGAGCATTTACTGTAATGAAATATACACTACCTACTTGGTGAAATCACTCTCAATATTACAGGAGAATGTTCCGGATATTTGGCTACAAATCTGTTTAAATATTTGAATTGAAAAGTTTTAATTGATGGCACAATAATATGTTTTCCCACATATTGTAAAGTCCCAATGTTCCTTTCCCCATTTGTGGGGCACATTGGGACACATGCACTGGAATATCTGTTAAAACTATAGACAGCATTTGATAAATTTAAAAAAATATATATATAGGTATATATAATTATCTAATACCTTAACTTAAAGTAAAAAATGTTTTATCTTATATGAATTTTTTTGGTTATTTTTTTTATATTTACTAGTGATATTGTTAATTTAGTTTACATTTTATTCTACTTGTGTGTAGGTACCTACTTTTCATTTTTCTTGGCTATAGTTTTTATTAAGCTTATCATGCATGTACATACTTAGCAAAGAGGTAAAGTGTGTGGTTAAGTGAGAGACAAGGTGATATGCCTTAACTGTGCCACTTAAAATAAGAAAATTTAAAAAAAAAGTTAAAATAATAATTACTGGGCTTTCATAGTATAAAATTTATTCTTTGATGCATTAAAAATAACTTATTCAATATCATTAGTATTTTGACAAAAGCACTTGCAAAGACAATCACTGATTTAACTATTGTGCAAAATTATAAGAAACATTACATTTGTAAAGAGCTATGCATAACATTATGAAAAAATATAGCATACAATTTACCATAAAATTGTTTTTAAAACTATCACTTTGGCTTCACAAAACATTATAGAAATGCACATCAACATGGAACTTCTTCATCGAATTTGCACATGCCATAATGTTGATTTCGGCAATTTCAGTTCAATCTGTTCGATGTCGATTAAGTCTTGATCTATCACAATAGGATAGACAAATCCGTTATCCTATTGCAAAAAATTCACTTGATATTGCCTATCAATAACATTTTTGTAGAGTATTTAACTAATAAATAATCTCCCTCATTAATATTGGATATTCCAGTAGTAGAATTATTTAGTGGAATGGTCAATTGTTTCAAGAATACTTTATCTGAAGTGTCTTTGTCAAATTCACTAACAACATCTGATTCTTTTTCACAAGTAATACTGTTAGAGCTTAATGATTCACCAGTCATCTTTGTTAACCTCAGAACTTATTTTCACTGACCAATGTTTTCTTTACCTTTTTAGTTTGTTATTGTACCGTACTTAATTTTCAATTCTTTCTTTTTCAGGAGTTTCAGTTATAATCCTAGATTTGCCGGGTTTCCTTTAAAGTTGATAGCTTTTTTCTGAGCTACAGATATAGCCGGATGACTTCTGGGGAAAGTGGTAGGTAATGCCATACTGTTTGAACTTGTGCTTGGAACTTCATCTTGAACTTGAAACTTTATTGATTTATATATTCTCCTGGTCATGCACAAATGATTTTACTGTATTAGGAATTATTGCAGGAGCAGTCATCTTCTGTGATGACATTCCCGTCAAAAGATACAATCCCACACTTTTTGAACCCAAACCAAATATTCTCCATTGAGAAAGCCTTCTTATATGCCTTTTCTGTTAACCTTTCTCTTCATATATAGATGCTCGTTTGCTAGGATTAGTAGATAAACAGTCATTGAAAGCAATTTTCAGATAACTCTTAAATGGTCCATACACATACACATAAAAGTTGCTTTAGTTGATGTGTGCAGCGAGGAGGAAAAGTGACAAAAAATATTCCATTTTCCCTGCAGAAAAGTATCATTTCTAGTGTTTTATGGATTTCGTGATTATCCAACAGAATTAATATAGGCTCATCTATAGTACATTTGGTTAAGTTTTGAATGTGCTTTAAAACTTCCAAAAATAAAACTGATGTCATTGAACCTGAACCTGACTTGTTTGCTAAATCTAAACACTGCTTGGGGCAGGGGCACAAATCTGAAGGATTCGCAAGAGGAGCCCGCAAAAATTCGCAGGGGAGGTCCGTACGGCCAAAGAGTTTTGCGCGTAGGTTTTAACTGACACAAGTCATCTCTGCATAGTGTGCTTGTATGTTGTATACTGCCCATATTTTGACTTTATATGCATGAAATAAGCAGAAAACTTTATAATATACAAAAAGTTTTCCTCCATGAAACATAGTTTTGACGTTTACGTTCATCAACCCCGTTTCACAGTCACGATTTTGCAAGCGCAAGCAGGCCCCCTCAGTAAGAGGCTTCTTAATTCCGGGGGTGCCCCCCCCTCCCCCGGGGCTCCCTGCCTACCATCTCCGCTCTCCCCCCCCCCCCCCCCCCTCACAGAGATCTATGTCCATGGCTTGGGGCATCTCAGAAAAATTGACTGATACTTTGATCGAGGAAAAAAGAAGGGTCATTAATAATGTAACAAAATGTGACAATTTCTTCTGTTGATACTGTTTGCCCCGCTTGTTTCAGTTACCTATTATTTTTGGGGCTTAGTAAGCTGTTGTAACAAAAGTATTGTCTTAAATGTAAATTCACTGTGGTGGAATTTTGTATTTTTCCAATGCTGATTGGTAGTTGTCAAAGAACTAAAGCCAGTAGCCCTGTTATACTTGCATTTTCTGGCTTCCTTAGTGTTAAAGGAAACCATCCCATAAAATAGAGCATCCATTCTTTACCAGCATTTCACTCCCTTTCCCAGCAGCCAGAAAATTTCCTCCCTAGTTTCTTAGCATATTCATATGCCAGTTTTTGCACTTGTTCATATGTCAACCCATAGCTAATTTTTTTTATAACTATAACAAATATACGTAAATAAGTTAGTTTTTCTTGCTCACATGTAAACATCTGCTGCATTGTTTATTTTGATTGGAATTCCCATTTGAACATAAATTCATCATTCTCCTCCTCACAATTTGATAAATTTTTTATCTGTCCGGTCTCCGTGTCTATTTCTTGCTGAGATCACCTTTCTTGATTTTTTTTTCAACCTGTTTTCTAGTGTTCATTTCTTCAAGTTGATTGCTGCTGCATCAGATCATATTGACAGCCTTTCCACCAGGATGGCAGCAACTCCAACAGCCATATCCTTTTCGGTGATAAAAGCTCAGGCTGTTTTTCTTCTATATTTTCTGACCATTTTCACACCTTAAACAGACACAGAAAAAATTGTAGTTAGCCCACCATATACTCTACACAGCAATGGGGCACATTAGGATACTATTATGGGGCACTCTGGAAAAAGTCCCAACGTGCCCCTTGTGTTAATTTCAGAAATAATTAAATCATAACAATTCTCTACACACAACACAAAACATATATATCTTGATGTAAAACCTCAAAAAATAACATGTGATGGGGGAAAACAGTTGCTGCACAATGTGAAGAACATTACTGCCAACTGCACAAATAAAGCATAATTTTCTTTTTAAACCAATGTAAATAAATATCTCTGCTGTCTTAATGGGCCCCCCTCTCCCTATCAATAGTAGAAGACCTGCATAATCAATGTCATATTTCGGCACCATGTTAGACTTTACAAACATGTCATAGACACTTCGATGCCACATGTTCATTTGGTTGCTGCCATGTTCCACTTATTCTCCAGATCACCCCGTACTTAGGTTGGATGATAATCTTCTAGTTCTCAAGGGCATGTTAAATAACCTGTGATCCAGCAGCAAGGATCTTTGAAGTGTACAAACATTTTAAATCTAGACTGTTGGAAAATAACACTGCATATTTGCAGATACCTAAATCATTAAGGTAAAATCTCACTTAACCCTTTCTGTCACACTTTGTCAATTCCTAAATTATACATAATTTAAATTTTTTTATTGAAATTAAACTTTTTTTGTGTGATTATAATATTACACTATAATTATAATAATAATGTATAATTATTTTACGATCCCTACTAATATTATAAATGCGAAAGTGTGTTTGTCTGTTTGTCCTTCTTTCACATGGCAATGGAGCAAGGGATAGACAAATTTTTGCATATAGTTTATGGGCCAGAGAGTGACACAAACTTAATATAATCATGAAATTCCATCCCTAAGGGAGTGAAAAAGGGGTGAATTCAATTTTTGTAATAGAAAATCATAGGAAGTAGGTCATAGACACACAGCGAGTTTGTGACATTTCTCTATGTCCACTACACAGTCATTTAGTAAGTTCTGGCAACTTCCTATCCTTCTCCTTGGTGAAACCCATCCACTTAGTGAAGCTCGCAGCTGCAAGCGAACTAAAGGTGCTAATAACAGTTTAGATTAGATCTTAGTCAATAGATGGCATTGCCTTAAATTAGTATTGCGTTATCTTTTGGTGCATCAGTCACGTCTTGCCTAGAAGTTACCCGACTTCCCACAGAATGAAGCTGAAGATTGACGTCCTGGTTTGCTGATGCGTATCTTTGATGCATTGAGATTGTGCAATCCATGGACTTCTAAAATCAAAATTTCCCATTTTTTAAGTGTATGTTCTACAGACTTGAATCTCGGTTTGATGTTTCTTATATTATGATGTGTAGCCCAGGCAATGCCAGGATACTTTAGCTAGTAATTAATAACAAAGATAAAATTTATTTCATACTATAAAGTATGATGTCCACTAGATTGTAGGTACACCTTAACCCAGACATTCAATGTTTGATATAAGGTTAAATATAAATTGTCCACTTCAGTGGATGAATAGACTGAAATGTTAAAGCAATTTTCATATTTAATCGCCAAATACATATATTTTACATTTTGGTACTACTTCCAACTTGTGTTAAAATATTTTTACGAATCATAATCAAATGCATTTCTTTAGTTATTCAGTGGTTTATTTTATCGACTCTCTCCAAGATTTGATTACATTCCTCGATTTAAGGCATTTTATCCACTCCACATTTTAAAAATGTGTTAGGTGTATAAGAGTGTGAACATATTCATTTTTCTCATTGAGCTCAGTAAATTAAATCGGAGATGCCACAAACTTTGCCACTGTTCGGCGGTCCCGTGTTTGAGAACCAGGTTGAACTTGGTGATGCGGAAGTAATTTAAAAATTTTAATATGAGCTTGGCCCAGGAGAGCACCAGGTTAGCCCGGATGCTAACCCAAGGGTTGGTGTGGGTCGCTGGCCCCAGTGAGGCTCACTAAGCCCGGTGGCTGCACCAGTGGGTGAAGGCCCTACTAATGACATCCTTGAGTGCTTCCTTCTCCGCACAGGTAGTTGATTCCTAAGTAGGTTAGGTGGTGAACTACTAATAAAACAAATGTTTTGGCGGGCACAGTTTTATTCACACAAGCCGATGGACAGGTACTAAGCATGCGTTGGTATGCTACAAATTAAACTGGAAACACTATTAACACAAGTTGAACTTCATGTTACTCGTTTATGCCCTCTGGAAGCCGTCCCGCAATAGAAAGATTGCGATCTGAATCATTTGGCCCTGAACTCTTTTTAAAACTCCACGGTACGGTCGCGCAGCGAAGGAGAAATTGCGGCAGGAGGGTCATGCCATGCACTGCAAACTGGTCGAGGTATTCTTGGTGAATGAAGTACCGAAGGTTTCGGTTGATTAATAATATTTACCGGCACGCAGAACTCATGATGTAAGCTTTGCAGCTTCCACATATGATGATCACGTCCGCCTTGTACCGCGAACTACTGAAGACTGGCGCAAGAGGGGAGAAGGGAGGGACAGCGCCCTCGTGCGCCACATCCATAAAGCACTAATAAATGTTTTACGTAAAACTGAACATCAAAACACCTTACAATTTACCCCACATGGTAAACGACTGACAGAAGGTCTAAATATTTGTGTATTATCTATATGGTAATCTTTTACTTGAAAAACACCAGTCAAATCAGAGACTGTACGTTGCTTGTGGGCTACTCCATTACCTGGATCCAGACTATTTATATATTATTAAATACACTCAGTGAGCACTATGTATTAAATCTGGCCTGGGGCCGCAAAAGATATTGTGTTTGTTAAAAACCAGGTAGTCTTAAGGGGTCACACGCATACAATGATGCACTTTCTTTTGTGAATGTTATGACTTTACATTAAATTCTTACGGGAATTAAATACACTAGTACTCCTACAGGTGCCTAATACATGGCACGGATCACTTACTTAGTTGCGGACACATCACTAACTTGACTTGTGCAAGGGTGCGTTCCGCCAGTGGGGACTTTCCGCCAGTCGGGACTGGTACTGGCGTAGTGAAGACCGGGCTTTACTATCATAGGAGATACAACATAAACTTTATAACTAATTATTTTATTACCAAAACCTCTAAAAATTTTTTGCTTGGTTTTATTTTAATATTATTTGGCAGCTTGGTTTCTTTCATTGCCTCGGATAAACCAAAGTTATATATTATTTATATATATATAAAATAGTATTATAGTATTTAATATTTTTCACTAACATACTGAAGACTGCATTTGACTCGAAACTAACATTTCGAAAATATTTAAATTTAAATGGTTTTTAGATAAAAAAAAACTTTCTCTGACAAGAGAGGAGTTTATTGAAGAATGAGTTACTAATAGTGACATAATTACACAGACAAAGTTTTTGTGGGCTTGCAAAATTGAACAGATCTTCATTCTAAAGCCTGAAACAGTAAATTTAAGCTGTAACCACGAGATTATACGACGCAAACTGCGTCATTAAAATTTCAGGGGGGGCGGGGGGGGGGGGTTAAAAGACGAGAAAAATGTATATATTATTTACATAATTATAGCTTCTAATGTGAAAATACATTTCTGGTGCTTTGATAATTGAAAGGGATCTTGTAAATCAAATTGGCAACCCCGCACTTTCCTCAACAAAAGCAGTTTGGCATCTGTCGGTTCAGGATGGAAATATTACCTGATATGACCAAAATTATTATTAGAAAATCAGTTTTAATTAATGCAATATGTGATAAAATATAATACTAAAAAAAGTATAATATTATAAAATAATTGAGTAAATCATTGAGAAAATGGCATAAAAAATTTCAGGGGGGGGGGGGGGGGGGGTGAGTCATAGTGTTTGGGGGGGTTGGCACCTCTGGCTAAAATAATAATTTTTATTCTGTTTCTGGGTGTCTGGTATGGAATACACCCCAGACAAGTAGGGATTCTCAGGGTCTTTTCTAATAACATGCTTTAAAAAACATTTTAGGTTATTTGAAGACTATTAGGTGATTGTTTAAAACATGAAATCCTCAAATAATACGCGCCACTTACGTTAACTAGATCCTTACAATACCACTCCTAATTATGTCCTAATACATGATTAAAGGGAAGGCTCAACTCAAATTTTCCATATTCAGTGGCCATAAATTGAGCAATATATTTGTTATTTTAAGCATGTTAATGAGTTACTTCAGAGGGGGGCTGTAACCCTTCACTGCCCCTGCCAAATTACGCCCTTGTGTGTAAATATATATTTGTCCAATTTTGAACCTAATTAATAAATTTCTGACCAAGAAAAATTGAAAGGACATTTAATTGCATTTGTGCCAGTCTTTCATGACTCGCAGACTAATATGTTTATCTGTAATGCAAAAAAAAAATCAATGCAAAATCTTTCTACTTACTACTTCTAGAAAGTTATACAGTTTTTTTTGTTAAATTTCTTAATCAATGTAAGATTTATACATGCGTAGATTTTTTTGTTACCTTCCAATGAAACATTTTCACAAACTTAGCTCTTTCTCTCTCTTGTGATAAACCTACAAACATTTGTAATTTCATATCTTAATATTTCAAACATTTTCAAACAGTTATAAATAGATAAAAACATTTTTTTTTTATCATTACATCGCCGAAAAAAACATTTTATTGAAGATTCTTCGCTGGTGCTTTCCAAATTTTGCCTGAAAATGTGAATTATAAATATATTTTTTAGTTTATGCTGATTACAGATGTTTTTGTGTTCTAAGAGTCAAAATTATCTTTTATCCAGTTGTTCAACAAAAGGGCAAAATTATACTGTGTGCAAATTTTAATTCATATATAAAATCCTCCAATAGATAAATCTGATTCTAGGAAACACATAAAAGTGATTACTGTACCAAGCTCATAGGTGACAGAGGACTTTCGTCAAATAAGACATGGAATAAAAAGAGCAAAGGACAAAGATCAGTGAAACAAGTATTTTATTACAATAAAGTATTTATTTAAAAAAATTATGGAATGTCTTTTTTATTAATTTCACTTAACATTTAATTTTTTTTCACAGTAAAAAGTTTATAATATTTCATATTCTTTAACTATTTACAGAGAGAGTAAAATTAAGTAACAACAAATACCTGGATGCAATCAAACTCAAAACCATAAAGCTTTCATAAAAATATTAAATATTTGCAGATAATTTTTAACATGCTGAGAATAAAATATATAAAGCACTAACAAGTAATATCTGTAAAATATGGCATAAAATAATTTTTATAAATAGTACAAAGCACACTGCAGAATAATTATACAACATGCTAAGACATAAATTTGATGTTTCAATCCCACTTCCACTAAGGGTGCTTCTTTTTATGTAAAGTACAGTTAAATGCACACAACTAATAAAAACACCTTATGAATGTCTATAAAAATACATAACTGAATATAAATGTGATGTATCATCCAACAACATTTTATGACAGTACAGAAGTACAAATCATTCACAAAACTTCACTACACAGCTGCACATCAAAGTGTTTAACACACTACATACATGAACATTATGGCATAATCTCATGACCAAACTACAAAGTCATACATATCAATCAGTCACATAAAATGTCAATTCAAACTTTCATTAAACAGACTGATCCTAAATCAGTGCTTCAATGCAATTATTAAATTGATTAGGTACATTTTTTAAGGTTATCATGAATGACAAGTGTACAAGCAGAGAAATTATTTTGAACCCAAATATAATTTTTAAAGATGTATGCAAGACATTAGATATAGATAACTTAAAATCAGCAACATTCAATTTTGAAACTGAAATACAAGCAGTTACTTGCATTATCTAAATGACAAGATCAGTTCTTTGTATAACGGTACATACAATTATGTAATTTTTTTACTTTTAATAGCCAGCTAAGTTTAAAAACATACAATTTTAATATTTCTCCAGGATGAAACTGTACAAAAATTTTATACATATGTGGTTAAAGCTATTGGACAAATTAATTACCCATTTGATTATAACTTCATACTCATATTTTTAACAGTGCAATCACAATAAATTCCAAAGTAACAATCATCCAAATTATAGTGAGTGGATGTTAATCTAAAATTTGTAGTCTCATTCATAAGTAATCTTGTCTTGGTTACAGCCTTTGCAAATACTTCAATAATTACCAACATTAAGTACATTCCTGAACCTCAAAATCCTGTTGACGAGGAAGACGTATATAGACACACAGTGCAAGACGAAAATAAGTGGAAATCATTGCTCCACAAATACAAAAATTTTTTCCCCACACTCGAATGACTAAAATACAAAATGTAACCTAGTTTCTTTCTCCAATCTACTAGACAGAGTTACATTTATAAAAATACTTCCACCCCAGCCTACTACATCTAAATGGGAATAAAACTGTATGTATTCAAATTATTTATTATAAATTTAAATAATTTCCCAGGAACAGAAATGTATTCAAGGCTGATAAAAAATTTCTTTATTAAATTTAAAGGAAAAAATTTTAACATTGATAAAATTTTATATTCATTATTGATAATGAAGAATTGGAAACCAACACAATTTTTATACACTTGACGAAAACTAAATTTTACCAAATATAATTTTTTTTTATTTGTAATTCCTGGTACTTTGTATAAAAACTGTAAACAAATGACCTTCAGCAATGGTGTAAAAAAAATTATAGTACTTATTTTATACAAGCACTTTAATCATATGTCAAAAAAAAATTGGTCCAACACATAGATAGCTTAGATACATCTGCACAGAGCAACTGCACTTTTTACTTGAAATATTTATATGCCAAAAAAGGAATGCAGTTTCAATAGACAGTTACTTGGAAGGCAAAAAGTCTTCATTCAACAGTGACAGATTTTGCCAAATTCCTTGGACAGTCAACGTTGTACCCACGCAACACGGCGATGTGGTATGACAACAGTTGCATTGGAATGACTGTCAAAAGGCCCTGCACAACAGAAAAAATAAATCAATGTTCACATAAAACCTTTGTATCTAACTATAATTAATAAGTAAGTACTTAATAAAATAATTTTATGCAAAATAAATATATTTCTAGGCTATTTCAGTAATGCTTGCCAATAAATGTTAAGTGTGCAATTTTAATTTTTACTAAAATACTAATATTAAGGAAAAGATCAAAAATTCTGTGCTGTGTAATATTTCCAATATCAGTTCAAGGGAACAAAATATTTCTAAGCTGTCTTGGTTTGTAAGTATGTAAGACGGACAAAAATGTAATTTACTAGGTACTAACTCTTTTACATCCGTGTTTTAACATTTAAGGCATGACTTCTCCTAAATTAAGATTTAGAATTTTTATATATATATATATATATATATATATATATATATATATATATATATATATATAAACACACTACATAGACATACATATATATATATATATAAATTCTAAATCTTAATTATATATATATATATATATATATATATATATATATATATTTTGAGGTTGTCATACAAATGTTCCACCGTACACAGAGGGGACCAAAGGGCAGGACAAGCAGGGCAACTGCCCAAGGCCCAGCAGAGGCCTTTTTAATACAGAAGCACTGTAACGGAAGTGTTGGTTATCAAATTGTAGAACCCCTATATTATATATACCTACACACACACACACACACACACACACATATATATATTTAGACACTAGTTGCAAGAACCTGCTTTGCTGTTTTTTTATGGTCGCACATTTAATTATTTATATCTAATCTATCTCTATTCTGATTTGTTCTTTCATCCCACTTGTGCACTTGTTTCTTTTCCTCTATGTAATCTTTCTCTGATTCCATGTGTTTCCCTATAATATTTGAGTTGCTCTTTTGTCCGATTATCATTGATGATTTTCTTGTAGCAATGTTAGACGTGGTTCTCTTTCTTCCGTGGTTTCATTTCTCCACGCCATATTTTGCCTTTGCGATATGATTTGAGACTGCGAGAATTCTTTCTTACGCTTTGGAATTGTTTTTTATATTTTTACTTTTCACAAATCACTATTAACTTTCCACTTTCTACTTTTTTTCTTTATTCGTACACTTTTTCTTATGAAAAGTCAACTGAAAAATGTGCATCCCATCATATCTTCCATACCCTTACAGCAATCAACGCACAACCAGCAACCACCATAGTGCACGATGGGAGACTTGGGGCTACTACCACATTCAAACACCATTCATCTGTGATGTGTAGTTTTGGCTGGAGAGTCAAATATAGGCACACACACGTCCAATTATATATACACACACACATGTGTGTGTGTGTGTGTGTGTGTGTGTGTGTGTGTGTCCCTATATTAGACCTTGCATCCAAAACTACCCAACGTAGAGCACTTGTGTGTGTGATTGTAACTTTGAGTCTCCCATCATGGACTACGGTGATCTTGGAGATATGGGGGTTGAAAGTGGTTGATCTCTAGCATTTTCATATGTTGAGACTAAAGTGGGATGTGTGTGTACCAACGAGTTGACCACTGGCCACTGAGCGGCTAGCGCCAGCCACCCATCACTGACCGTACTACAAGGAGTGAGAATGTACTAGAATGAACTGGACCAGAATGAATTGCACAGATGTAACAAAAAGAAACCCAGCGAAGCGGGGTGTCATCAGCTAGTATCTATATAATAAAGGTGAGAGGCTTTCTGTATGTAGTTTGCATAGTGCAGAGACAGAGAGGCCTAGAGCCATAAAATTTAGCACATACATAGATAATCTTAGTTTAAATTTTTTTTTAAGTCTCGTGGAGAGAGAATTTTTGCAATTATAAGTGATTGATTTGTTTTAAAATTCAATTTAGTTTTTTTTTACTAAATATTTTTAGCAATTTTAAAACACTCACTATTCCATGTGAATAACGTGTATACAATAAAGTAGAGAGTCAGACAAATGTAAAATTCTTTGCAAATCTTTTTTTTTGTAATTTTTGTTACAGTTGTGAGCATTTATTTGCAGTATATTTCACTTTTACAATTTATTCTTTTTCTGAATGCAGTTATTGTGAAGGATTCAGTTTTGATTAAAGTTCGGGATAAAAAATTTTGCATTTTAATAATTTATCTGTGCTATTTTTGGATTAATATAAAGTAATAAAAGAGAGTTTGTTTATCTGCCTGTCTATATAATGAGCAGTGTGAGAGTGTTGTATGTGTCTGTAGACTTCCATAGCAAAGCCCAAGAACATTAGTTCATAATATAAAATGAACATAATTCATTCAAATTTTAATAAAAATATCAGCATTTCTTAAAAGTAATTGACAAAATAATCTTAAAAATATAAGTTCCAGTTTGATTTGAAAACTGTTTTTCAAAGAGTTAATTATTTCAAATTTTCCGGCAGCTCATTTTTGCTGGGGGTGATTGCTTACAACTCAACTTCCCATTATGATCTCTTTCCAAAAAAATTTTGGACCCGCAAAAGTAAATGGCCCAGAGCCCCACAAAATCTAGGGCCGCCACCGACTGTATAAGCTTTGCAAATAATATTTTGTTGCAAATTTTGTCATCACTTTTGGTGCAAAAATAGGCATGTGTTCATAACTTTGTTTTTGAATAATTTATCATGGTCACTTTAAGTTCATGTCTGTGTTCTCACAGGCTTTACAACACAGAAACATACACAAAATTTGCTTATAAAGTCTCAAACTAAGCTATAACTTCAAAAAAAATTATGAAATTGGCAAAAATAAAATCAACCGTGTCAGTGAAGCCAGCTTATACACCAATTATTCTTATGCAAATTTAAATGACAAGTTTGGCAGTTCGTTTTATTTAGGCCTAAACCAGTCATAGCCACATCGGGCCTGGGGAAAATCTAAGAATTATCAGACAAAACTAAGAGTGAACTCCAACACCGTCACCACGGAAACACAACTCACCTGTAAGCAGTCGACCGTGTGAGGCACCTCCAGAGTCTTCGAAGAGAAGCTCTGGGTCTCTGTGTCTCCCTTCTCGCAAATCACAATTGGACGACCTTCCCTGGCCGTTACCTGCTGCAGGGCGTTCATGCATTTCTGCGGACACACACATTCGCGCTCGTCACACGTACACGTGCCCTGGCACGTCACAGTTTATCTATTTATTACATACTTGTTTTTTTATTGCAATAGTAATGACGTTTATGAGGAGTATATTGTTAGTTACGAGGCGAGACAGGATCACGAATTAGATGATGCAAGCGAAAGCAGCAATACAGGACTTGGATTAAATCATTGATAAAACTAGAATGTGATAGTATGGCCATGTCCAGAGAAAGGGAAAAGAGAGGCTGCCTAGGAAAATGATACTGTTGGAGTACACAAGAAGGCCCAAGGAAGACTAAGTAGGTAGTATAGTTAAAGGAGTGCAGGAGAGAGGAGAAGATGAATAAATACAGTGAAGGATGAGGAATGGTGGAGGTATAGAGGAAGATGGAGGCATTTTACTTTGCTGACCTGGCCACGGACTGGAAGCAGTTGATGATGATGATGATGATGATGATGATGACATATCTACTTACAGCTAGTGGCCTTAGATGGTAGGCACAATACAAAACCAATCATACAAAAAAAAAAAAAAAGGGGGGGGGGGGGGGGGTTTGTCTGTAAAGTCGGTTTACGAACGATGATTTTACGCGAAAAAAGTCATATAAAATTTTTTAAATGGCTGCTTTTAAAAAGCCAGCCTTAACCTGTTTGATATTATAAAAGATTTTCTTGCACGGTGGTTGGCCGGTTCTTGCACGCTCGGCTCAGGTGGAACGTGACAATGAGTCATGCTTTTTCATGCGTGCAGCCGGCATTCATCGATTTATAAGACGTTATCACGTCAAAAACATCTGGACTGTGCCAAAAATAACTGTGGTGTGTAGATTTAGAGGGGGTGGGGGGGGGAGGCC
The DNA here is from genome assembly GCF_032445375.1 of Bacillus rossius redtenbacheri. Taxonomy (NCBI): domain Eukaryota; kingdom Metazoa; phylum Arthropoda; class Insecta; order Phasmatodea; family Bacillidae; genus Bacillus; species Bacillus rossius. The sequence goes on along the minus strand of NC_086330.1, from coordinate 340,318,740 downwards.
CATGGGGGCATATACCCCTCCCCAAGAAGGGTAAAATATGACTGGATAATATGACTTCTGAAGTTACAAACAGGTATTTTAATAGGTCCAGACTACCAGAGCCCCACCCATAAGTCAATCCTGGATCTGCCCCATGGCTGTATATATTGGTAATGAATAATGAATAATGAATAATGAATAATGAATAATAATAATAATAATAATAATAATAATAATAATAATAATAATAATAGATTTGATATGTCGATTCAAATATCAAACTATCCACACACAAATATAAATTTTTTTTTTGAATACTCGCACATCCCTACTGTATAATGTATGTGCGGTGTGGTTTTCCACAAGAAGTGCATTTAAGCACGCACTGCCAATAATTGTTACTACTTGTTAGCACCCTCCTTTTATTATTATTTGTTGATACAGTTCAACTTGGCATCATATCAAACATTTATGACTAGGACTACAACTACATAAATTGCAAAACCTTGGATTGCCAGACATATACATGTACCTACCACATAAACAGGGTCTCTGGTGACGATCATAATTACAGGCATTGCCTTATCGACAAGAGCGAGAGGCCCGTGCTTTAACTCGCCTGCCATAATACCTTCGCTGTGCATGTACGCCAATTCCTTCACTTTCTGAAAAGAGAACATGACAGTCGAATAAGGTCACAGGTCAAAATACAGACTTAACTGAAATCACTTGCTCGCTCTTATGTAAAAGGCAGAAACTTGTTTCATTTATGATGATTGTCTAATGTTCGCTATTTTTTTCTTTTTAATTTTTAAGCACTCAATGTATCTTTTAATAAATCATTGAACACACTTGTCACCAAAAACGTTTGATCAGTTTTAGATGTGTTGTAGACATACAGATCTGAAAAAAAAAAATTATTAAAAAATCTGGCATAAAATTACAAAAAACAAAAAGTTTTAAATATAAAATGAGAAATGTAGATTTTGTTTGGAATTATCAGAAAAATATAATATAAGAGTAAATTTTTCATAGAAATATTTTTACTTTAATTCAAAAATTAAAAATGTTAAATACTTTTAAATTAAAGTTACAATTTTTATGAAGCCAAGCAACTTCTATTATGATTTTTGTTTGCTCCTCTATATAAGAATTTTATTTCCTTTACTACCGATTATGTACACTCATAATATTTCACTGGTACTCGTAGGAGTATTATTATTGTATTTTTTTTTCAGTTAAAGAATTTTAATGATTCTAAAAGAAATTATGGTGTTGACCAAATATTTGGATTCACATTTCTGATTTAAGTGACTTTCTTCCCTGAACTTGAAAAAAAAAATCCGTGACTTTTCCTAAGTTTCCCACATTTTCCATACCTGCAGCTACACGGTTCACTAAAGGAACTATAGAGAGCGAGCGAGGCATACAGTCTAGCTCAAGAAGAAGTGAGGCATACAGTCTAGCTCAAGAACGAGTAAGTTTTCTCGACAGAATCCATGGCAGCATCGAGCTGTCACTACACAAATCATCCCATAAAATGAAAATAAAATACTCTATTTTTTCCAAAAAAACTGGACCAGATAAAAATTTACCAAAAATTTTTTTTCTTTTAGAGAATTGACAAAAGAATATTCAGCTTTGAAAAGTAAAAATTTGATTAAGTAAACTTACTGGAAAATACAAGTATATTTTGCTATTTTGATACCTCGCTACCCTTAGGTACTGAAAATGAAACACAAAATGCAACGACATGGAATGTAAGACAGATTTTTTCTTTTTTTGTAATCTTGTCAAAACATGATAAATTGGGAACCAGCCTAAAGTCACTCTTAGTTAATTACCAAGATATCATTAATTTTTTTTTGTTCTAACTAAACAATTATTTTGAATTTTTATGTGTGATAATAACCTTACGCTATAGTTATAATATTAATGTATAATTAATTCATAGTCATAAAGTATGAGGTCTACTAGACAGCAGGTAAACACCTTAACCCACACATTGAAGGTTTCGTAAACTCAATCTATCATCGAGACACAAATTGTCCGCTTCAGAGTACGAACAGACAGGAGGGCAGTGACGCACCAGAGCTCCCTCGAGGCAGGTGGAGAAGTTGTAGCCGCGGCCCATGATGAGCAGGCTCTTGTGGGTGTACAGGTCCTTGGCCAGCTTGCTCACTTCCTCGTCCAGCTTGAGCACCTCGCGGATCTGCTCGTCTATGTGCTTCAGCCCGTTGAAGATCTGCAGGGCAGGGCGACACTCCACGTTATAGCACCTCGCTGCGACACAAGCTTCAACACAGGCGTCAGCACGACGGCCTCCGTTGCGAACAGGGGGTAGGAACACAGCCGTGGACCCGAGGTTTCGAATACAGCAGCCACGTTCAAAAAAGGGGTATTTTGGGGGAGGCCGAGGCGATGGAGCCCGGCGCACTACGGTGACTCTCTCCCGACGCATTCCGCCTCGTCGAGAGGTCAGCTGCGACCGTGACAGAAGAACAGCGAAGGTAAGAAATATACTTATGAACGGCGTGATAGCGAGGCGCTTAGGTTCTTTTTATGTGTGCTAGGCGGTTAATATAATCAAAATCCTACAGTAAAGTTAATGTCGAGTCTCTATTTAACAGTCGGATTCCCCTAGAGAACCCAGTAGGAAGAGAGGGTAATGCCAACAAGGTCGAGGCAGCGACTTAAAGCACACATCCTGCACACTAGTCCCGTAGGCATGAGCAACATAGTTGCCACAGGTGCCTTGGTACCACTACTGTGTTGGAAAAAAGTTGTGTACTCTGTGTTTTGCAGGTGTGTGAACTACGGAAACAACAATTTGACCGGGTAAAAATTTTGTTCAGCTTGTTTAAAAAATTTGTTTGCATATGATCATAAAATTTGCTCAGAGTTTTAGGAATTGGGTTACAGGGGAAGGAGGTGGAGAAGGCTGCATAATTTGGGACCTCACTTCCTGTGCAAGCATGTGTGTGCATGTACCATTTTATAAATTTGTTTGAATTGAATTTGAATTTATACGTTAATACACTCAAATACATTCCAACTGACGAGTGTAAAAAATATACTTTTAGATATTTGCTATTTTCCAAGTTGCAAGTGAACAATAACTTGTACATGCTTTCTTTTAGCTGCAAAATAAATTTAACATAGTAAAAAATAAAAATAATGTCAGGTTCACTAATATAACTGAACTTGGTTTGTTTGTCCATTTTTATATTCTATAAAAATTTCTCCAAACTTCATTGTGGATGCTCACACAAGATGCTATGTAAACATATTCATTAATTAAAACTAGGGTAAGTATTTTGAATCGAATTGAATACAATTGAATATTTGCACAGGGCTACTGCTTCTTACTCCAAAATCAAAACTTCCAGCTCAAAAGCAAATGACGCCCCACCCACCCTACCCTGCCCCCCAGCTAGTAAGAACACACACAAAGTTAAAATTACATTTAAAAAATATTGCTATGAAATATTTATTTAGTTGCATTATTCAGAAATAGCTAGTAATGTTTTCAATTAAAGAAACAGCATGGATGAATGATAGATGCTTAAATGAAAAATGCTTTATACTCTTAAGTCATTAACAAAATAACAAGTGATGCACCTGTTCTTATAAGAATCCCACATATGCAGGAAGCTTGAGGTGGTACGAGAAATAAAAATAAATACATACCTAATGCCAGTGTAAATAAGGTTTCACAATTTGTATTGTTAACTGGACCATTAAAGTGTGGCACCCATCTGTTATTTTTTGCACAAGGCTGCTATAAATCTCTAAGGAAATCGGGAGAAAAAGAGAAAAATGTGAAGGTGCTTGTTTGACACTTTCCATGGTTGCATTCATTTAATTCAACAGTACCATATTTAACCAAAAATAATGAGACTTTGGATATAATAAAACCCCAAAAATTATCATTATTAGTACATGAAAAAGGTTTTATGGATTGGAAATCACAATTCAAGCAATAGCACTTGAAAATTATTTAAATTATAAAATTCAGTCCATTATTACTAGACCCTTTTTGAAGCCACTTTCGTCAGTAGTTACGTGGTCTCTATTGAAACACTGTGCAAGAGTTGGAAAAAAAAAGTGTTTTATGAATGTAGTTCAGAAAGCAAAGAATGTTGAGATGTAGGGTGCTAGTCTGAAGTGAAGAGAAGAAAGAACAGTGACAAACTCCATTTTCACCTTCTCATCCTGCATCTTTCATCCATAGCCTGTGCGGAGGTTCAGGAAGCCTCGGACTTAAATGCAGTTCACAGGCAGAACGTATTGTTTTTTAACTATGTGGAGGTTGGTGGTGTTAATTAAAACTGTCTAAAATTGCATAAGTGACACATTTACAAGGCAGATCCTGTAGTTTTTCAATTACGTTGTTCCCAATGACAAGACAAAGGTTTGCGATAATAATGCAACCTCCACTTTTAGTTTCCACAATTTTGGTAAAAATCATAGCATTATATTCAGATAAATATGGTATATCAAATTAACATAGCTAATGTTAAGACTTTTACCAGGCATAGTGTAGCATAAGATCTCCAAGATTATAATAAAGGTTTACAACCCTTTGAACATCAAGTTGGACCTCTAATATTGAATTGTACGCATCATTAAAAAAAAAAAATTTCTGCCGGCTGATTGACCTTCATATAGCATAAAGGAAAATATGTGTTTTATTTCTAGGCATCATTTTACAAGTGCCTGTCAGTGAGTTTGTTCCAACACATTTTATCCTTACATTTTGTCTAATTATCTGTCACACAGATTTCTATCCCTATGGACACTGATACTGGATGTAAGGCTATAGCCTATAGGCCAATGCAGGGATGGATCTTTTCTTCAGGCTAATGATCACCAACTGGAGGCCTGGCAAATCGTTTCACACTGCTCGCCTCAACAATCATTCAACAAAGAAATATTACCAGGTATACTGTTGTGTCAGCCGTCTTAGTTCTTACATGTTCTTACATGCAGAATATCTTTATCAGATCAGATCTTTAACAGACTATCTTTTTAAAATAATTTTGTATTTAAGTTATTGTTTCATAGCTCGTCTTAAATCTAAAAGATTTTATTATATTTTAATTTTGTAAATATTATTTTTAAGAGAGTTATTTTTTCACTTCTGCATCAAAAATTGTATTTATTTGTTATTGCACAGAAAAATGTGACATTAAAAAACAGTATCAGGAATTTAAAATTAAATTCATACAGTCTGGCCATTGGATGAGTTAAAAAAAATTGATATCTGACTCTCAAAAAGAGGTTGGCCAACACTGTTATAGGCCAATCGCCGATTCCATCCTCAGTTTCATTGAGCTATGTAGTGTGTCCACATATATCTGTATAAAAATTTCCCTGACTTTTCCATGACCAAATTACAAAATTTCCCACACATATTTTTTTTAGAAACAATTACCTATTTTTGTATTCCAGGGTGTCCACATATATCTGCATAAAAATTTCCCTGACCTTTTCCATGACCAAAGTACAAAATTTCCCATATATATATATATACTAGCTGTACCCTGCCACGCTTCGCTGTGGCACATTGTGATTGAATAGTTGAGAAATGAGAAACAAAACAAAGAATACATTTCATATAAGTTTAATTTTACAATACTTATGGATATACAATTTTTTTTTGTTTTTCCACTGTATGCGTAGATATAAAGACTATCTGGTTTTCTGACTCGGGAACACGCAACATAAAGTTGTCCATGTGAAAAGCAATCCGCATCTAAATCTAAACCACACAATTCTAAAGATTGACCTTGAGCTTTATTGATAGTGATTGCAAATGCCAATCAAATTGGGAATTGCAATCTTTCAAATTGAAATTATGTATCCGTCGGGATCATGGGTATTCGAGGAATGAGGACATCTTCACCTTTGAAAGGCCCCGTTAAAATCGTTGCTTCCACTACGTTGTTCATTAATTTCTTAACTGAAAGTCATGTGCCTTTGCAGAGTTTTAGCTGATTAATATTCCGCAAGAGGATAATTGGCACACCTATTTTCAATTTAAGTACAGTATGTGTGGTGGTATCCCGGGCAGATCAAGTGAGTTTAAAAATTCCGTTGGATAATTAACTACTTCATCTGCTTCCACAACGGTGTCTATCGACTTATATGTAATTTCATCACTTTGAATACTGTATTGAATAACATTATTAAGTTGATAGACATCTTTATTCTTTGCGGCAAGGATAGCTTTTTCACTGAGCCAATCGTGATTTCTATGATTTTTTTTGAATGTCAGGAAATACTTTTTCGATCAGTTCTTCTTTCGATGTTACTAAATTACAAAAATGATCGGGAAATGATATTCGTCTAGACGTCTCTTCGACTGGCAGCTGTCCGTTTCCAATTTCCAGTAACTGTCGTGAGAATACCTCAGCTGATGGATCATTCTGCATAGAGTATTCGTAGTCAACTGCAATGATTGATGCAATTGTTGTTATTGGCGATAGAACATAATAATTAAATTAAAAATTTAAAAAAAAGGTATAGGGTCTAAGGAGCTCAAAAAATGAATAGCCTAGAACCATCTACATGAATTCCACATCAAGTGGTGATAGACCCATACAAAACATAACCTCTACTTACGATTTGGATAACGGCGCAGCTCAATCGAGACACGATCACACTAAAGTACCTCATTCATATTGTATAATTAGTCCCATACCGGTAGCTACGCTTAGTCATTTTAGAATTATTGCACCTCACAATATAAGCATTCTCATTGTATAAAGCCATTTCCTGCTCGCTTCACTTGACTTAGTTTTTTCCATTGCTAAGAGAAATCCTTTGGCATGGAGAAACGTTTCCCTAACAGAAAATGCATGTTTTTTGTTTTTATTGGTGAGAAAACACATTAATAAAATGGCAAAGTTATTTTTTCGCGGTCGCGGGTATGTTGCTGACGTGAAAAGTAGATAAAAACCATCCTTGATGCGGGTTGTATATAATGGTAAAATTTCAGCTCGATCGGTGCAGAACTTTTTGAGTTTTTGAAGCGTACACAAACCAACATAACATTTATATATATATATATATATATATATATATATATATATATATATATATATAAATGTTATGTTGGTTTGTGTACGCTTCAAAAACTCAAAAAGTTCTGCACCGATCGAGCTGAAATTTTACCATTATATACAACCCGCATCAAGGATGGTTTTTATCTACTTTTCACGTCAGCAACATACCCGCGACCGCGAAAAAATAACTTTGCCATTTTATTAATGTGTTTTCTCACCAATAAAAACAAAAAACATGCATTTTCTGTTAGGGAAACGTTTCTCCATGCCAAAGGATTTCTCTTAGCAATGGAAAAAACTAAGTCAAGTGAAGCGAGCAGGAAATGGCTTTATACAATGAGAATGCTTATATTGTGAGGTGCAATAATTCTAAAATGACTAAGCGTAGCTACCGGTATGGGACTAATTATACAATATGAATGAGGTACTTTAGTGTGATCGTGTCTCGATTGAGCTGCGCCGTTATCCAAATCGTAAGTAGAGGTTATGTTTTGTATGGGTCTATCACCACTTGATGTGGAATTCATGTAGATGGTTCTAGGCTATTCATTTTTTGAGCTCCTTAGACCCTATACCTTTTTATATATATATATATATATATATATATATATATATATATATATATATATATTTAGAAAAAATTACCTATTTTGCAATCTTCAGAAAGAAATGAAGACAACCCAGCCTCCACCATCCTTATAGCTGTACCAGTTCAAACAGAACCTTGCACATGCCAATTTACAGTGTGTACTAGTCTAGTATACATGAAAACATCTTGGAAAAAAAAGTGTCCAAAGTCTGGGAGATGGCATACTAGAGCATAATATTTCCACATCAAAATATTAATCATTGAAAAATTTCCTCAACTTTTTCCCGGTTTCAAAGTAAATTCCCTGACTTTCTCTGACCAATTTCAACTTCCCTGACTTTCTCTGACCAATTTCAACTTCCCTGACTTTCTCTAACCAATTTCAACTTCCCTGACTTTCTCTGACCAATTTCAACTTCCCTGACTTTCTCTGACCAATTTAAACTTCCCGAGCTTTCTCTAACCAATTTTAACTTCCCTGACTCTCTCTGAATAATTTCAACTTCCCTGACTTTTCTCTGACCAATTTCAACTTCCCTGACTTTTCTCTGACCAATTTCAACTTCCCTGACTTTCTCTGACCAATTTCAACTTCCCTGACTTTCTCTGACCAATTTCCACTTCCCTGACTTTCTCTGACAAATTTCAACTTCCCTGACTTTCTCTGACCAATTTCAACTACTTCCCTGACTTCCCAGACCGTGGACACCTCCCTGGCTAGGATCGAAGGACGGGCGGACACTTGCCTCGGCTCTGCGCTGCTGGTGGGAAATGCGGTCCTCGCTCATAACCAGCGCGAACATGACCAGCGACACGAACTGCGAGGTGTAGGCCTTGGTGGAGGCGACTCCGATCTCGGGGCCGGCGTTGATGTGCACGCCGCAGTGCGACTCGCGGCAGATGGAGCTGCCCACCGTGTTGGTGATGCCGATGATGAGGGCGCCGCGGTTCTTGCAGTACCTCAGGGCCATCAGAGTGTCCGCCGTCTCCCCTGCGGACAGCCACCCCGACATCACCCAACGTGTCCCAAACAAATTTCAGTCAAACAATGAATCAACGAATGAATGAATTATTCAATCAACTAATTCATTAGGACAAGATTTTGTGTTGAATTGCAATTAAACCGAAATAACACCCAAATAAGAGACAGTGCAGTACAATACACAGCATCAAAATTAAAGTTTATTTGCCACCATGTCGCAACTAAATAAAATTTAAATAAAGTTGATCAAAATCTGCAAGTCAATAGTCAATGATTTTAGCCTGCAGTTTTTGACTCGAGACTTACTTTTACAGTAAAAACATTTAGCTGATTTCACCATAAAGATTTCTTCCTTGAGTCGTAAAATAAACTCATTTGGCTATAAAAATTCCCCACGTGACAACTAAGAAACAATTTTATGGTTTTATTTTTAGTCCAGTTTCATTTTAAAAATATTTTATATTAACACTGTTTATTCATAAAGATAGCACAATTTTCAACAAATATGACACTTACTTGTTCAGTGATGCTTACTTCATCAAAACAGTGTCATTTTGACTGACACATGATGCACTTTTACAATATAATAATGTCAAACTACTGGGAGCCATACAAATAAATCAGCAAGTGTATGTGCGTTTGAAAATGTACCAATGTCTTAGTGTGACAAGTAGTTGCTAATAACAGTTGCAATAAAAAAAAACTTTTTCCAATATATTTAGTAAATACATTTTGGTACTCACTCCAAGCTAAATTCACATTACATTCATTGAATTAAATACATTAAAAGATTAAATTTTTGTTATCTGAGATTAGTTTTGATTAAATAAGTTGATTAATTTCATGATTTTTTGTTGCATTTCGGTGTTATATGGTGTTCTAACTTGCAGTTTGGTGTTATTTCGGCTTTATCTCAATTCATGAAATAATCTTGTGCCTAATGGTTTTATGTTAATAAAGGCAGCAAAAAATTTCAAGTTTAGTTGCAAAATAATTTATTTTTAAGTGTAACTAGCATTATATTATATGGTAGTATGAATGAAATACTTTTTTTTTTTTGTTATTGAATAATATTTGTTTAGACCTATGTATGAATCTTAAGGATTCACAGGTGGAAATTTTTGGATCGTGGAATTTTGCAAAATAAAAAAAAGCTCAATTAACACACTAAACTTTTACTGAATCACTTACTGCATATTAAAATTTTTACTAGGGATAATTTTTTACATAAATATTTTGTCACATTTGTTGCAAATTTAATGCAAAGCTATTAATTTTTTCCTTGGTGTACTGAAATGTCCCAAAGAGTCACGATCAATTCACCACGATACGACAGAATAGCAGCTTATTTTCTACGTGTATCTATAATGAAACAGACGTTCCTACTTAAAAAAAAAAAAAAAATTTAATTCCTAATATTCCTTAACTTAAAGTTTGCGTGCGTGGTCACCATTAACAACCAAAACTTGTGAATAACTAGGGTTTTAAATGTAAATTAAAGCTCATTTCATCACCACTTCTGGAATAAAACTGTTTTTTAAAACATTTAGCATTTCTTGTGAAATGAAATGAAATGTTGTTTTGTGGTTTGCGAAAAGTTCCTGTCCCTAGTCATGTGTGATCATAGTAAACACTCGTGACAGCTCCACTCTGTGCTTAAGACTGCTACAAAAATTACTGACGGAACATCACCTCGGAACTTCCTACGGTGCGACAAAAAGGCTTGTACTTTGTTATACTGTGATGTAATTGATATGATAAAAAAGACCTAAAGTTGCCACAAGCTGTGATTAGTTTCAGGGGTTGTTTTCGGTGGGTCTCGACAGCCGAGAGGCCCTCACCCGACTGGGAGATGAAGAAGCACACGTCGTCCCGGAAGACGGGGGTGTTCCGGTCCAGGAAGTCCGAGGCCAGCTCCACGACGACGGGCAGCTCGGTCAACTCCTCGAGGAGCTGCCTCGTGGCAATGGCGCTGTGGTAGCTCGTGCCGCAGCCAATAAGCATCAGCCTGCGGCAGCGGCGAACCTCCGGGATGTATTCCTGCGCACAGTCGCGTGCATCTTGCTGAATACCAATCCTTCCGACAAACAAGACTTCAATCACTTAAAGAAATAAATTACGCGTACAATGCGTGAAATACATTCAATTTTATAAACTGTGCATTAAAAAAAGCGAGGTCTTAAATTAAAAAAAAATACAATAAGTATCACAGAAAATATTTGTCAAATTATAAAATTCACCATGTAGTCCGCTTGCAATCCATTACCTATCTCTTCCTCATGTCTGTACGAAAAGAAAAGGCTTAAAGCTGTTTGCAAAGTGTAAAGAAATATGTACTCTACAGATGGGAACATTAATATGCTTAATTATTTAGTACTAGTAGTTTAAAAATATTTCCAAAGTAGGTATGTACTTACAATGCAATGAAGCTGGTTTTAATACACAATAAACTATGTACTGAAAAGCAACGTGAAGCCATGAATAAGAGACAGAAACCCCATATACAAGAACTTAAGGTGGTCTCTACCATAACCATTATGTTTAAACTGCTCGAGACTGGCCTGAGTTATGTACACTCCAACACAAAATTTAAATGGTACGTGGTTTATGAGTGAACATAAGCCCCTAACTTCTTTAAATTTTATTTTATACTTGTGGAAATTAACAATGTTTTGTAAACAAATGTAATATCATCATTTAACTGATTGCCCTGAGTGTCACTTTATAGCTAGAAACAAGTGCATTTTGTCAGTGTGATATGACCTGATAACCGGTTAAGACCTAGCTAAGAAGCTGGGTCTTTCAAATCACCGCCACTGCCTGAGAAAATAGCAACATATCTGTGGACAATATTTAAAACTAAGGTTTCCTTAAGTGAAGGTATTTTTTGTTTTGTTTTTAAAGGTTAATAAAAAATATGGGAAGTGTAAAATATTCTGAGAAATTTCAATTTTATATGGCAGAGAATTAATGCTGCACAGTCATGACTTGAGGAAAAGGAAAGTATTTCTCTGTTTGATTAACCTGTAAAGTTTTTGCCCAAAGTTTACATATGCACAACATCAGGGATTTAGTTTCTCATAATGTCAAATGCATCACCAGAATAAATTATTTACAATTCATTTTTCTTTGGAATGCATAATATTAGCTTGTGTGCTTGAGATAACTTAACTCTCTCAATTTTCACTAAATTAAAAAAAATACTGAAGTATATGCACATAGATAACAATAACTATCATTATAGTTTTCATATTTCTTCAAAGTTGCACTACAAAGCAGAACCTCATATAAAAGTGTGATTTTTAGGAAATAAATGTTAAGGAGTGGTACCATCTCATACCACTATTTATTTCTCTAACAAACAAATGTTTAACTATTGTACTTGTTATAGTGAAAACCTATTGTATTTAAAATAGATAATTAATTACTTTCAAAGGTTGTTTTAGATGAGCTCAGACTAATTGTAAATGCATTCGTACACTAGAATATACATTATTCAAATGGAAGTAGATTAGGGTACCTTTATGCCTCCCAAGATAACTGAGTTATCCTCGAAGTTTACTCGACCTCTCATCGTGTTCACGACAGATTCTGGCTGCTCAAAGATTTCCTTCTGCATGAAGGAGCTGTAGTTACCTAAGCACAAATAAACATTACTTTACAAATCTTCATTAAATATCAACCATTAAAATTTTACCATTTTGTAAACCTGTAATTAATGTTCTTTACACATAATAAATAAAATTCAGATATAACAAATATAAAAATAAACTTTTGAATTATTGAACCTCAATATAATTTTAACAGGAACACCAAAGAAACATTAATATACTGTTTGATGATGTGTACAAAAAGTTGTAACAAACTGTTCTATAACGATAAAATAAAACACTAAGCAAACGAAAAACCTGGTCAAGTTTAACAAACACCTGAAACCCACCCAAAAAAATCTAAATGAGAATGGCTCAATCAGTGCTGGATTACAGCAAAGCTAAACTGAAGAATACTTGATTAAAAAGTGTGGCAGTGTCTTGATTTCAATTTGTGCTAAAATGCTTACTAATAATAATCAAATACTATGTTTTAATCAACATACAGCCAGCTATTTATGAAATACAGCAAACAAAAAAGAGAAATTCTGAAATAAAAGAACAAAGCACAAAATGCTTTCCCTGCAAATGGTATCCTATTGTGTCCTGCCAATAGTATCCTAATGCATCCTACCTTGCTGCAGAGAAAGACACATTAAAGAAGTTAGTTTCCATCAGCGGTTGAAAAACATATTTCAGAGTCAGCAAATCAAAATAAAATCCTTACATTTTACTGAAATCGTCTGCAATATTCTATTTTAATTAATATTAAAAAATCCCTTTCAGTACAACCTACAGGCGTAGGTACATTTTGAAGTACCTATTTCTTCTCGAAATATTTTGGAAATTTCTATAAACTTCTGAAAAATTTTAAAGAACCTAATGTACATAAAATCTTTGTTCTACAATGTTAAAAAATAATTGAATAAAATTTTCCTCATTTTCATGCAACAAAAATATTTATTAATTTTTTTAACTCAATGCATCAGCATTGAATAACTTAGAATGTTAGCATATTTTGCCAACTAATGTCTGTAGTTATTCAATTTTTTGACCTTCAAATACTACTTTTAATCCCTTGCATTAATAACGTGGTCATATAAAAATTTGTTTTGCACCAAGATTTACAATATTATTATTCAAACAAATTTGATACAAACAAATTTTTTTTTAATTTCCACTCATTTTACGGTAATAATTTGTTTCACCAAAAATTGTTTCAGCCAAAGTTTTACATAAGTTTAGGATCTATACAATAAATCAAAATAGATTTAATTGTACATGTATTAAAAAAGCAACAATATTTATTTTTTACTATCAACTGTATGTCCACCCTTGCTGTAATGGTTGGTTACATAAAAATTTATTATAACAAAAGTTTTCGACAATATTTAGAAATTTTAACAAATATAAGAATGGATTCTACAGTGTACATGGTAGGAATTTTAATTATTTTCTTATTCAACCCCATGTGCTTTAAACAACATGTCAAATATATTATCGCCAGTGCAACCAACACCATTATAATTATAAAACGTTTGACTGAGTCCTTATTTCATACAATTGTGCGCATACTTGACTTGTTTAAAATAAAAGTGCGATCAACATAAGTGTAGCCTTCATGACATTCTGCACGTCGTAATACTTCTAGTTTTGTCTCAAATACTTGAACATGATGCATTATGCTCTCACTTGGAAGCCATGATTTCAATATTATTACAACTGCAGGTGCTTGCGCACGTACACTTACTGGCATATGAATGGGCTGACGTTTGTGCATAAGAATTCCCTGCCACTGGCAAGACTGAAGTTCATCACGGCTTGGCATTATGTGTGAACATTGGAAAAAAATCCGTTAGGAGTGAATTGAGAAACCACCTGCTTTTTTTGTAGTCGTTATAAAGTGTGATCAAATACTAACAGATTTCCATACTTCCATTTTATAAAAAATCTAAAGCTTCCACATGATATCACAGTGAAAATCTTGATAACGTACGTGGCTGTTGTTTTGTGTTACAATTAGTAGCCTGACTGGGCCCTTAAGGTCTACATGTGGGTACTAGGAGAAAACCACTAAACAAGCATGTAGGTAGTTATTTCATTAGTAATGCAACTCTAGGGCACCGAGTGAGATCCTAGAATTTTCGAGTGGACCGATGTCTGTACATTTACTGCATACCAAATTTTCTGTGACAAATAACAAAACAACATGACTAGATAGCAGAAATTTTGAATAAATGGAAGAAACAAATATTATAACAAAAAAAAAACCATAAACATTTAAAGTATACATACAAATTATTGTCTGTAAAATAACAATGATGAAAGACAATGTAAATACTGCGAATATATATATTTTTTTGTTTCTGCTGTTTCCATCACAGCTATTTGACTACTAGCATTGGTTTACTCATAGGTATGGATCGTTTAGTGTGGTCACGCAAGGTTTATCCAGCTGTGTTTTTCTGTCTTACATTACCACATCATTTAAAGACTGGGAAAAAGTTAGCTTAAATTCAAATGGTATAAATGTATCAACACTGCCATTGAATGTTCTCAAAAATAATTAAAGATGATTAAATTCTGTACAGTTCAGATAACATGCAAGATGGAACGAAAATTAAAAGTACCTTTCATGATCTGTTGTATCTCCATCTTCAGGGTGATAATTTCACGAGAGTGAGAATCATCCAATGACCTTCGAAGACGATGGATGCTCAACATGCCATCCTTCACTGCTGCCACATCATCATCCTAGCAGAACACAAAGTTATTTGGAAAAGAACTACTTTCAATATAAAATAAAATGGTATAAATAGCACGAAGATAATACAAATTTCAAGATTTCTTAGTCACTCTTTGAATTTTCTTCACTTGTGGGTCTCAGACATGCTAAAATTGAAGAATCAACTGACTGAATCAATATGTAACAGTCTGCATCTCAGGACAATAGTTTTTACTTGCGTGAAAAAAAAATATAATGAAGTGATTGTATGATAAAGACCATATGATTTTTTTTCTCACTTGAGATGGAAGTTGGGAGTATAGCACATACTCAGGAACATATGCAGAATTTCATTTCCATGGGGGAAGGAAGGATAGAACTACTTTTCCCACTGTTTGCTTTCAAGTTATTTCCTTTTGTTGGTGGGAATAACATTTTTTTTTTTACGATTTTTGAAAGGTTGTTGGAGATATATATCTCCCCTCAACACCCTCTGCATATGGCCCTGCAAATACACAAGAATCATTTGGTGGTGGTCACTATATCCATCACTTAACATCATACTGCGCAAAAATACCAGTTGTGTACAAAAATGTACGGTGAAGTTAACTGGTACAAACCTCTAGAAATATGACGCGGTTGGTGTGTTCGATAACAGCACTTGCATCCGAAGCGAAGAAGTACTCTATTTCCTTGTCTTCTAGTGGCTGGAACTCGGCGGTGGAGTCTGAGCGGGGCAATATGGGCATGTCACCCCTGCCATGCGGACGATGGTCTAGATACACGGAGAACAGGCATGCCATTACAGCCATCGCTTGCTCTCACATCGAAACAGCATAAACATCACACACCAGATGAAATAAACTAAAAATTGTAAGATTTTGTTCATGGTTACGCTGTCAAAAAATTATGTCAATTTTGTTGTGCAATCAGTAAAGTTAAACATATACTACTTTTAACCACCAAAACAAAAACTTATTGTACATAACCACCAAAACATAAACTTTTTGTACATAACCATCAAAACAGCAACTTATTTTACAATGTCAAACAATTTTATCTATTGTTATTTTATTGTCTTGCAAAAGAAAAATAATAGTTTACTTCCAAATTAACGAGCTAGTGGGTAGATTTATATTAAACTTTTCTAATTAAAGAGATATTGAGCAAAAGTGCATGTTATGCCTTTCTTTACTTAAAAAAAAAATAAAAAAAAAAAAAAAAAAAAACTTAATTTTGTTTGGTTAAAAAGTCAGAACTTAAACTACCTACGTATGCAAAAACCAAAAAAGGTGTATTAAGTTAACTCTTGCATTCATCACTTGTGTTTACCATTACATGTTGTATCATTTTTTTTTCTTTTCATACTGCTGGTATGTATATTCAAATGAGTAGTTTACCAAAGTGTGTGGGAAAAAAAAAGCACACCTGTAACTTAATCTGTCTCTTTAAAATGTCTTTAACTAGTATCAAGGTTTTCATGTCTGCATGTTATGCATGATAATTTGGTACCATTAACTATCATACATAAACACTTGATTGTAAACCAGTAGAGTTAAGAGACATTTTTAAGAACAGATCTAAAACAGAGCAAAACCATACTTTTGAAGACTTGGAACTTGAAAGATAAAAGCACAGCTTTAAGCAAATTTGATGCAAAAAGCAAAGATTTAACAGAAATGCTGCACAATGCATTTCAAAGCTCACATCAACATATATGACAAAAAAAAAACTGAGTCTTGTAATACAGTACTTACCAAAATTAAACTTGAGAAATTACTGGATGATTATAAATGATCTTGACATTTGCAAAATATTTTTTTTTTATTTTACAAGAAAAGTCAGAACTATTTAGTAATACATACTATATACATTAAACTTTATTCATATAAACCTAGCTCAAGTGCCCAAATTCATGCGGGGAAAAAAAACCTCAAATGGAAGATCATTTATACACACCATGAAATATACCAAAAAACCATGCAAAAACAGAAATAGCTAACATGCAATGGATTGAAAAAATAGTGGAGTCAAGAGAAATATAAGAAAAATCAAAAACATGTATATACCTGGATTTTGAGAGTCTGCATCTAATGGAAGGGTGGCAGGCACATAGATAAAAAAATATGGAAAAGAAAATTGTGGATATTAGTGCATAGCAAAAATCAAACATATATAAAAAAAAATTGGTCAAAACATAAAAAAACCATGCTATGAATGATTTAAAAACAACAGGTACGTACAAAACGTAATTTCATAAAATAATTAATCTACAAAAAATTATAATAAAAAAAAAACACAAAAATCCATTAGTTATAAAAGGTTTCAAACCTACTTTATCAGAAATACTGAATTAAGAGGAAATATGACAAACTACCACACAGAAAACATAAAAAGCAGTTAACTAACAGACAGACAGACTTAAGAACATTCATATAAACACACATGCCTCTATGACAGCTGGAATTAAGGTACAATCTATGTTAATATTCAAAATTCAAATAAAACATTTTTTATTCACTACACTAGCGAGAGCAATTTGAATTTAGCCCCTGAATGAAAAAGACACACAAAACACCTATCATTACATAATGAAAAAGCGTTTTGAAAAACAACTGAGGGTTATACAGAATATTTACACATACCAAATGATCGAATTTCAATACTTTTTGATAAGATTTGCTTAAAACATTTTTTTTTCCAAATTTTATTGTTATTTTTATATAAAATAAGCAAAATTAAACATAACACAAAAAAGATCTACAACATATTTTCAGGAACATGCAGATTTTTATGTTAGGAAGCTAAAACCATTTTTTAGAGATAACTTCTATTTGATTAAGGGGACAGTCTCCAAATGTTTCTATTCAATGTGCAACTATAAACTGAAGTGATGCACCAAATAATAAATTGCAATTTAGCAAAAAAAAATCTGCTAGATATTAAAGTTTGGTGCCTTCCAGCAACATTTAAGTTTGTTTCGGGAATTGTTTTGTAAAATTTCATGACCACTACTTCAGTTACATTAACTTTTTGTTACTTTCTTGGCTTTCCTGACTTTCGTGATCTGTAGAAACCCTTTTATACTCATGCATCATCAAACCACAAATATGATATGTTATAGCTCATCCTACCGGTATTTAAAATGTAGTTAAATGTAGTCAAATAATTAATTTTTAAGTTATGGGTGTATGATACCAGATTTTTGTAATCAGGAGAAAACAATGATAAAAAAAAGCATTAAATAACACTGCAAGTTACAGTCCCATTTCTAAACCATTAAATAGTACATTTCCCCAATACATATATAATTTTTTACGCAAGACATATTAAGTAATGATGTACATTCAACCTATTTAATATCATCACAGGGGAAGTATTATAAAAGACAGTACGTATTCCTCTAGAACTCTGAAAAACTCTCAGCAGTAAAGGATATAAAAGTAGCATGGTTATATACAATCATATGAGGTAATATGTTTTGAATCACGAATAAACTTGGCGGACTACTGAATGGAAATATTACAAATAAGTGTTAAACAATTGTAAAAGAGATGTTACTGCCAAAAGTCAGCCACAAGTCGGTAACGGGAGAGTGATGTTAGCGACACAGGTGGGAAGACCAATGAATGAGGATTGACTTTCGCCCTTAAAACTGTCTCCTGTGTGTGCCTCTTGGGGACACAGGGAAGAATGGGGGGAATACCACATGAACGAATCAAGGTTTAGCGTTTCATCGGTATCGAGGTCGTACACAATGGATGATGGGTGAAACGATTATACTGATGATGTGTGTCAGGAGACAGTCCTGATGAGGTGGAATAAAACAGCGGCAAGGAAATGGAGTGGCACGCAAAAGGCGGGGCACAGCAAAGTGTTACATGACCTGTGTTCTGTGGAACAGCAACGGTAGGGGTCATGGTGGTTGACTGGTCAGACCCCTTGCCTTTCACAAAGCAATCAGGATTCAATTCCCGGTGGGATGAAAACTGGATTTTTCAACAGTGGGAAATGGGGCGAACGTTGCCATGAACCAGTGGTTTTCGCAAGGTACTCCAGTTTCTTCCCACACATTAATTCCATGAATGTTGTGTACTGAGCATATGTTGGTAGGCTGTGTCGTCGTATAGTTCGAGTGTTCCGGGTTGGAGGGAACTCATGTGACGTGCTATTTTGGAGCTCTTTAATCAAGTGGTGTTGGGCAACAGAGTGTAGCAGGATGTAGTTGCGAGTAATCATTGCTCCATTCTCATTTGATAACCTGTCATCACCTCTAATGACTCCTAAGTCGACAATTTGTTAATACAGTAACGTAGAAGCCTTGCTTCATTGTGTGAATGCAATATTGTTTCATTGCAGTTTTAGATGTAAGTTGTGGAATACACTTCATTCAGAAACCTCCATTTTAACGCTGGTTTTGGTACCATAATATTTACCATAAATGTCAGTGACGTTAACAAACTATTAATCTGTCTTATTTTAAAGAAAAGTATCAATGATATTGAAAACTGGTACCTAATGACTACCCAAACATCTATACTTTTTTCTTACTTTCTGATGCTAAAAGCTAAGGCCAACCTAGGCTTGATCACAGCTTGTTTTTCCTTTCAAGTATGGTATGAACGTGTTAAATAATATCTTAAGTTTTGTATGTAAAACATAAAAAGCTATTGTTTTCTGAAGTATGTTTGTCAGTAAAAACTACAGCATAGTTAAAATCACTTTCCCATGTATTTAACTGATTTCAATGTTGCAGCAAAGAGTCCTGTTTGATAAAAAACTAGGTTTTCAATATCAGAATAGCAAAAGGGGGTGATTCAGTACCTATCAAACAAATGTTAGCAGTATTGGGATGTGGCAACTAATAAAAAAATTAATTTCTAGTGACATTAAAATGTAGCTTGCAGTGTATTTATGCTTAATGCTACATACCACAATTAATTAGTAAGGAAATTTCATCACTTATACACAAATATTATTTACACAAGTGTTAATTGTAATTACATTAAATTTGAAAAATTTCAAACACCATTAAGGAAATAAAATACAAAAGAAGAAAAAGAAAGGAAAAAATAAGGAACTATATACCTGTTACTTTGGTATCATCTGTTCCGAGTCAAAAAGAATGAGCACCATTCAAGTCAATCATGCGGAAACAAAAACACAATTAGAAAAGTAATAACACACGGTACAATGAAAGGTATTCAATCTGGCATTCTATAGTTCGGCACATTCTGAACAGCACCAGCTATAGTTAATTTTTTTGGGCGGATTTTGCTGTTAAATTTTGCCGCCAGGTTGCATTACTGAGCTGCTGGCAATTTTAGTTCGCTCAGATTATACTGTAACTTGAGTTTTTTTTAAATTTCAGTACAGTATTTCATGTTTTCTAGCAGATTACATTTCACATTACACATATCACTGGTACATTTTGAAAAATACCAATGCTTACTTGTATTATAACTTATTTTAAATACCAATACACATATTAATTTTTTTTACATATTCCTGTAAAAACTACACTGACGTTCGAAAAGCCAGAAGAATCATTAACTTGAAGATGCCAGATTAAAGGCCTTTCACTGTACAAAGAGAAATAATATGAAGTGAAAAGAGTGCAGAGGATGGGACCAATGAATGAAAAGTGATAGGATGTGCTTGCTAATAGATACCACTACTACTTCCCTAGCAGCCTAGCTACATATGTTCCATTCAGGCACAACAAGGTTCGATAAGAACAGTTAAATGTTGTTACTTCTGCATCATTAGCTTGCTGCATAAGCCATCAAAGCTTCTATGAAGCCAACTTTATCAATTAATCTATTAATGCAGCACACCCACTACTTTAAAAATGTGCATATTTTATACTGTTCGTAATTAACTCCTACTGAAGATAGTGTTACTAAAGAAAGGAAAGCAATCACATACCAAGTTGAAACTATAACATATCCGAAAGCATTTTAAAACCTTTACAAAATTAAATAACTACCGTACTTCAAATATAAGTGCAGTTCATTGAGGGTTTGTATATGCTAACATGACAAAAACTAAGAGACATTTAATTTTTAAAAGACTATCAGGTGGTTCTTAAAGAGAATGGAAACAAAAATCATATTACCACCACAGAGAACATTCCCAATGCAATTAAATTAACATAAACCTCTGCAGTTAAAACAGAGCAAGTGAATATTTTTTGATTAAATTGAATGTTTATGAAAACACAAATATTAATGAAGTAGAGACCTCTTTTCTCAATGAGTTTCCAATAATTTTGTATGGTAAACAGCATTATTAAGGCTGTCGGCTCTGTGTGCACTGTGCGATACTAGTAAATAGAGATTGAGTTAAAAGCAAAAGGTTGGCTACATAATTTATTGAAACTTACAACAGGTTATGGGCCCAGGACGTTTTTTGCGAGTGATGAGATTGTGACTGTGATTGGCAGTGAGTCGGTAAAGTTGCCGATCGGCGCACGTGGAAAACTGTGGTTCAAGATGGCTTTGCACGAAAATACAGAATATAGAAGCAACATCCCGCGGCTGGATTCCAAAAATTACTTTGCATGGAAGTTACGGGCAAAGGCCGAACTTATACAAATTAACTGTTGGAATGCTATAGAACAAGGATTTGTGCCACCAATGAATGCGAATCAAGAAAGGGTTAACAGGAAGGCTTTGGCATTTATGTACAAAAACGTGTCCGATTCATATCTTAACGATATTGCGGAATGTGTACTGGCGAAAGAAGCATGGGAAATACTGGCGGACATACATACGAAGGTTAGTTTTTTGCAGGGATTGAGATCACTAAAAGCTATGTTTTTGATCTCTAAAGGTGAAGGGGAGGAACTGCATGAATATGTGGCTCGTGTACAAACACAATACCAGAAAGTGAAATCGGCTGGTTGGGTGTACACGGACAAACAAATTGCGGGTATCATCCTCCTTGGACTCCAGTGGGATAAATATGGCGGACTGGTGGAAGAGTTGGGAAAGGAACCTAACCTATCGATCAGGTTGGTAAAAGCAAGACTTTTAGAAGAAGGTAATGAAGATCGGGAAGAAAATGAAGTTTCAGCACTTACAGCAAAAGGCGATGGTCATCTAAGAGGTGCTCAAGCGTTCAGAGGGCGTGGAAGAGGAGGAAGACAAGGAAATGAAGGAACGGAATATTGGAATAACAGGTATGTTGAAAGAAATACTCAAGGAAGTGATAGGTTATTTGGTACCCCCACTGATAGAAAGTGCTACAGGTGTAACGAGTGGGGTCACATGGCTAAGACTTGTGACAAAGTGAAGTGCTACAGATGCAGAAATAATGGACATTGGGCAAGTGACTGCAATGAGGATGACCAGTCAAAGCCTTATAACAACACAACTGGCAAAGAACAGGATAGGAAGCTAAAACACAAGGCATTAGTGAGTGCTTGTGGCTTGGTTTCACCCATGAAAAACACTGTGGACTGGGTTGTAGATTCCGCTGCAACTGACCACATATCAAATCAAAGGGAACTGTTCCTCAACATGAAAGACTGCAAAGGGGAAATAACGACGGGTAAAGGTACAGCGAAGGTCAGTGGATGTGGTATGGTAGAGATAAAAATCACTGATGAATGTGGGGGGTGGACTCTCACTGTATCGGATGTACTGTACGTGCCAGAATTTAACTTCAATCTGCTCTCGGTAAGCAAGATGGCAAAAAAGGGTATTCGTCTGGAAATGAATGTCAGAGAAGCCATAGCTTACGATCATGACGAAATATTTTTCAAGGCTCCAGTCTCAAATGGCTTATATGTCCTACACTCTGAAAAGAAATTGGACAGTATCGCAAATGTAGTAAATATGCCAAACCATGATGGTGAAATTAGGGATGCTACAGCGTTGAAGAGTGTAATGGTGTGGCACCAAAGGCTTGGCCACCTAAATGAAGAAAGTATCAGAAAAATACCTGAACTGGAGATTGAGGGGAAGATGCTTAATGCTTTTGACACTTGCATAAAAGGAAAAATGACAAAAATTGGCTTTCCCCAAATGAGCGAAAGGAAATCTAAAGGACCACTGGAGCTAATACACTCTGACTTAATGGGAAAACTGCCTATGTCCTTGGGAAAGGCTCAATATTTACTAACCTTCATAGATGACTACTCTAGGCACCTTACTGTGAAATTCTTGGCGAAGAAGAGTGATGTGTTTGCTGCATTCAAGGAATACCAAAATGAAGTTGAACTGCAGCATGATATCCGGATAAAGAGACTTCAGACAGATGGAGGAGGAGAGTATTGCAACAAGGAATTCGAGGCGCATCTCCAAAAATGTGGGATAGTGCACAGGAAAACCGTTGCTGAGTCACCGCAACAAAACGGTGTCGCAGAAAGAGCGAATAGAACAATTATAAATTCCACCAGGTGTATGCTTGCAGAATCAGGCCTACCAAAGGAATTTTGGGCTGAGGCGGCAAATACTGTGTCATTCGTGAAAAATCTAAGCCCTTCCCGTGCCATAAATTTTCAGATACCCTTGGAGCTGTGGCGAGGGGAAACAGTGAAACTGAAGACATTCAATTTTCTGAGGGTGTTCGGTTGCAGAGCCTGGATGTATGTGAATGGGAGAGATAAGTTGGATAGCAAAGGTGTCGAGTGTGTTTTCATAGGTTATGAAACAAACATTAAGAGTTACCGACTGTGGCAATTAGAAGCTAAGAAGGTCAAAATTGCCCACAACGTTATTTTCCAGGACAGCAAATTTCCGTACAATGCGTGTGGTATGTCAACAGAGAACAAAACCATTGTGGTACTGGAAGAAAACTGCAAGGGCATGCTGGAAACTGAAAAACATCATGAGAACGAGAAGGTAAGAGAAGGCACTGAACCAAGAACAAACGATGAGCCAAACTCCAATGACACCCTGTCGGAAGACGAAGAACCCTTCTTGGGATGGGAAGAGGAACCGGTAGTGGAAATCAAGAGGTCTGCTCGACTCCTGTCAAGACACTCGGAAGCACCTTCTTGTCCATACGGGTGCATTACTATGTCTACAGAGTCTTGCTCCCACGAACCAAAGAGTGCTGAAGAAGCTCTAGGGGGCAGTGATATGATAAATTGGAAAAGAGCGATGGATGAAGAAATTGAAAATTTGACAAGCAAAAACACTTATGAAATTGTTGACAGGCCCAAAGGAAAAAATGTTTTAGGGTGCAAGTGGGTCTTGAAATTAAAGGAGAGCTCGGATGGAAGCTCCGTACGGTATAGAGCAAGACTGGTAGCACGTGGGTTTTCCCAAATACCAGGGATAGATTTACTGAAACTTACTCTCCAGTGGTGAAGAAAAAGACAGTTCGTGTCCTCCTAGCTTTGTCAGTGAAGTTGGGCTGGGTCAGGGAATACCTGGACGTCTTGGCTGCGTATCTGAACGGGGTCCTCACCGAGGAAATCTACATGGAGCAACCGCCGATGTACCAAAAAGGGAGTGACAAGGTCTGTAAACTGCTAAAAAAGTATTTACGGCCTGAAACAGAGTGGTAAGGAGTGGCATGACACCCTTGACGGTATCCTAACTGGCTGGGATTCGAGAAGGTTGAAGAAAGACCCTTGCGTATATATAGATGACCACAAGGAACTAGTGGTATTTGTCTACGTTGATGACCTAGGCATATTCGGGACGCGTGAGAAAGTGGAGTATATGAAAAAGAAGCTGTCTGGGACTATCGAAGTGAGAGCCATGGGGGAGATGACCAATTTTCTTTCAGTGAACATCATTTCCACAGGTGACTCTGTATTACTGGATCAGTCTCACTACATCGAGCAACTGCTGCGTAGTTTTCAAATGACAAATGCAAGAGGAAAAGCATTCCCCATAGAGATCAACCGTGATGATGGAACAGATGCTGGAAACAAAGCTTTTGACAAGCACTTATACCGCAAAGGGATTGGGAGCCTACTACATTTGTCGCAAACAACAAGACCGGACATTAGCTTTGCAGTGTGCAGGTCTAGTCAAAAATGTGAGACCCCAACCCTTCGGGACTGGCAAGATATTGTACATGTGCTCAGATACCTGAGACAAACCAAAGACTGGAGGCTGAAATTTACCAAACGAAATGGCGCTGCCATATTCTACTGTGATGCAGACCTAGCCAATGATAGGCGTGACAGAAAGTCTATAACAGGAGTTGTGGCAACCTTAGCGGGAGGTCCTGTTATCTGGGTTTCGAGAAAACAGACCTGTGTTGCTGATTCCACTGCAGTTGCGGAATATTATGCAATCTACGAAGCAACAAAGGAAGCAAGATGGTTATCGCAGTTCATGTCTGAATTGGGGCAAGATGGCTCTGCGCCCAGCCCTTCCGTGATCCTCTCTGACGAGACGGCCATAGCCATGTGTAAGACATGGGAAGTGTCTGAAAGGACGAAACATATAGATATCAAATATCATTTTGTGAGGGACATGACAGAAAAGGGGAAGATACAGGTTAAGCACATCACTGGCAGGGAGAACCCTGCTGATTTGTTCACCAAGGCAGTGAACGGTGCGCGCATCAAGTTCCTGTGTGAAAAACTGAATCCTGCACGTGTTCCTTGAGTGTCTGTCATGATTGTTAAATTTTGAGATTTAACCAGGAGTTATGAATGACGTGAACTGGGATATGTTCTGAAGTTAAGTCAAATAGTGTTTGATGTTTTTTTTTGTAAGTTCTCACCGAAGGTTTTATTCAATGAACACATACTGTGCTGAAGGAAATCTTAGTTTCTCTAACCTTAAGTGTCTCAAGGGGAAGTGTTGGATATGTTTTGTGAGACACATAAGTCACGAAAGTAATAATGTTTTATTTGTATTTGCTACATAGACTTTGATTTGACTTCCTTTGTTTAGGTGCCATCTTGTTTTTTGTATGTGTACAAATGTTGTTATCGTTGCAGCCATGTCGGCTCTGTGTGCACTGTGCGATACTAGTAAATAGAGATTGAGTTAAAAGCAAAAGGTTGGCTACATCATTTATTGAAACTTACAACAAAGGCAACATCATTATTGAGAAGTATTTAGTAAAGTCATTGACCTCAAACTGATTTTCGCTGTCTTATAGAATAAAATAACAAGTAGCTTTTGCTTTAAAAAATTGAACATGCCATATTAATTTTGATTACCATTAAAGTCCATTAGCCATTAACATTATTTCTCCTGTTACAAGCATTACAGCAACTACTAACTGAATTAGCTGGGGCCTAAGACTTCTTGGTTTTTTAAAATATATATATATACATGTAAACCTACTTGTTTGAACTCGCATGTGAAACAGGTGACAGTTATCTGCTATGAAAGGTGTACCGACTAAGAGTGAAGTATTGCAGCTCTGTTACAAGAATTTCATAGTCGCCTACTTGTAACGAAGCATGCATCACAGAAAAACGTGACAATCTTTATGCAGGTTATTACTGGAAACGTATATAGTCTCACCACAAAAAAAAAGAGTCATGCAGCATTATAAAATGCAAACACACAAACCAAAACCACATCAACCATGGATTGTTCCAAACAAGCAACATAACACCATCACCCAAAATATTAATAGAAATTTAGTTTCATTAACACAATTTACATATTAATGCAACCAAAATGCACCTTGCAAAAGCACAAGTAATGAAGCGCAAGAGTTATTAAGCATTGGTTTTCATTTTTAATTTCTGCACTGCTGACAGCATAAGACATATAATGCAAAAGCAGTGAAAATAAGCACACCATTATTTACAACATACGTGTAGACAACAGTCCACAAATTAAGGCAGAACTTGCTCTCTACAGATCAGAGCATTGCTTGCTAAGCGCACGATCTTACAAGATCACCATAACTTGTAAGCAAAAACCTATTTCCACAATGTAATCTTTAACATACATACACAATCATCACAATACACAAAACTATGTATGAAGATCATCATGACTATGAAAAAAAAATGTAGCGGATATTAGCAGATATTCCTTACCTGGTTTTATATATATTTTATAATATGTAATGTATAAAGTAAAACAGAAATATTGGTAAAGAGCTTAATAACAAAAATATTTTTATGCACAGCAAAAAAGGGGCTAAAAAAGTAATACATGAAGATGTAAATCTAGTACTAATGAGTATTTATCATAAAATATTGTCCTTAGCAATGGATTTTCCTTTTTCAAAGTACATATTTCATAAACTAAACCAGCCCCATCCACTCACTATTTGCTATTATATAACTTTTAATAGCTATAAACTTTATTTTTACTATAAACTTTATTTTTACTTTACTGTTAACTCTTCTGAGACTTCCGCTCTTTCAATGTTTCTCACGCTGTTCACAGCCGTATAAAACTTTTCCACATCAACAAAATACATTACTAAATTTTTCTGAAACTCTGACACTGAGTTGTATTTTGAAGTTTAAAATCAATTTTTTCATATAGAAATTGGCAGAATAAGAAAGGGCATTTGTATGGAACTTAATTTTAAAACTCCAAATCACTAAATACAGCGAATCATTGCTGGAATTTGTAATACATCACTTTGTTAATTTAAGCAAAAATACCATTAAACCAGCATTTTGAAAACATGTTAGAAATTGTATCTGAGAAAGGAAAAATTGCAAAAGCTTAAATAGTAACAGCCCTTCCTATTGCATTATTACTGATCACTATTTTTTTTAAAAAGCAACTTTTTTATTAATAGTTTCAAAAGCAGTTAAAAAAAAAAATTTCCCAACACCATACTATGAAAAATGCACGTGAAGGCCAAATATTGGAAAACATTTTACTGTTCTAAATTGAAGCATTTTAAAAATATTTGGCATTAACTCAACTAGGCAAGCTGTTTTCTAATGAAATGTTTGATGTAGTGACATGACAGAAAATGGAGACATAATAAAATACTTTTCTAGAATTTTCTATTGACCTAAAAAGTTGGTCAAAACTGAAACAAGAAAGCATAAATTGACAAACATTTCCAAAGATACCTGTATTGGTTAAAAGCATAGACCTGAATACAATAAAGAACAAGGAAAAAGCAAATTCCTAATCGCTTAATCAATTCAAACATTTCAAACGTTTAACAATTATTTTTTTACTTCAATCTTGTATTTTATAAAACGAGTAATACAACTTTGCCGAGAACAATATTCCCAATTTGATTTTACTTAGCTAATATTTTAAACATTTAATTTGATATTCACTTCACATAAAAAAAAACTAGTATTAATACAGGCCTACTAATGGCTAGCTGCAATCTCACGTTGTGCAAATAATTTGCCCTTTAAGAAATTATAGTTATTTCTAACTTAATTTTCCTCATTTAACATTCAATTCACTGGAGATAATAGCCAAGAATGTACATGTACAGCAAAAATTTTATTTTGCAAGAGAGAAACCGGAAATGTCTGTTTACTCAACAACATTCTTAATCCAATAATCAGCACACTTGGAAATGTTTGTAAAGTTGATGTGGGTTCATTTTCGTAACATTAATCAAAAGAAAGATCTTTGCCAATTAAATCATTGAAAAGTCAAAACAAAAATGAGAGAAAGATTTGACTGAAATAAATTTGAACAGGATATGTATAAAAATTATTAATTTTATCACAAAAAACCATATATTAATTTAATGACTGCAGCAGTTCTGTAAGTTCACATTTTAATTTTAACACACAATTTCCGACCATTTAATTTACTAAATCCTGTAACATAAAATATACTGTTTACAGTCATTTTGATAGCTGTTATAAAAAATCTTAATTCCAAGGAGAAAAAATGTAAAAAAAAATGTTCAGAAAAACGAAGTTCAGTCAGTTTCACGCCAGGCACCAATACTCACCCTTGCTGTACAAGATCGGGATGTGGTCAGTGGCCAAGCGCGTCTTGGCCTTGATGCCAACAAGCAGCGGACTGCCACGACGCGTGGCTACACACTCGCCAGGGAAATGCCTGCTCTTGAATGCCAGTGCAAATGCCCCCTCCTGAAATGGAATCGCAGACAAATGAAATTTAAAAAAAAAACCCAAGGTTGTGTCGGAAAAACTTTTTTTTCCTGCTCAATTTTACCATCAACACTACAGGAGCAGGCTCTTCCTGTTAACAGACCATTGACTACCTCATTTTGGATTCTGTGACATACTCTTTTTTACCTAGCAGCCTAAAAATTTTACCATGGTTATTCTTACTATCAACGTGAATGAATCACTTCATGAAAAGCATGGCTCCAAGGAGGTGGAAGGAGGGACAATAACCCCTCAAGAGCCCATTATTATACAGGGTCCATTTAGCTTCACTTTCCATACTTAAATGCATGGGTTCAACTTTAATTTCACGTAAAAGTTTTACGAAAGTACCAGAGGTCAAGTTTTTGTAAATATTCCATGGCCAATCTTTGACTTATTTAATGTTATTGTTTGAAACTGCATCCTTTTTAGTATGACAGTCCCTCCCGTAAAGTTTTCCTGGAGCTGCCCTTGTTTCGTGAATGAACTGTTTTAAAACATCATGGTACTTTGATGATAATTATCATCATCATCCACTGTTTCCAGCCTGTGGCCGGGTCAGCCAAGTAAAATGTCTCCATCTTCCTCTGTCCTTCCACCATTCCTCATTCTTTACTTTATTACATATTAGTACAAAGGCCTACCATCAATCAAAATGTCATACGAAAATTAAAAAAGTTTTCAAAAAATAAACATTTTCTCTTTTACATATATGTATTTGCTTAAAATCTCAAAGTACTTTTAATGAGTCCCACTAAACATGTACAATGTCTTGAAACTTATACTTGTCCTTACATAATAATAACGAAAGCAAATTATCCCGTGCTTACTGAATATGTAGTTAATTTCTTGTATTAAGAGGATAGGAAAGATTGTATTGTGCAAGAAATACAAGAAATAGCAACAATAATAGAATCTGAACAACTTGCCAGAATTTGATGGGGTCGGGTAGATATTTTCATTACGGAGGCCTGAATGTACAGAAATAGTGAATACAGTGTATAGTAAAAATAAAAATAGAAAAAAGGCTTTTCATAAAATAGGACTTCAAACACAAAATAAACAAATGTGAAAAAAAAAGTTTGGCCGTAAAAATATTAAAATCACATAAGAATAACTTCTATAATAACTAAACTTAGAACAAAATATATTGCAAACATTTTATTTTAGGATTGCACAATATAGTATTTAAATAAGTTAAATTAGCTTAAAATTAAAAAAAAATGGTTTTATTTTATTCATATATTCATAAATCTATTGCATAACCTGACAACAAATCCTTGCAATGTATGTCCAAGTAACATAAAAACTAGTGTTATATAACGGACAACAATTACGGACATGCTAGGTGTAACTCACCAACTGTTGAATTACTTGCTCCACCAGTTCACGGAACGAATAGTTTGGATGCTGAGTGTACAAGTGATGGATCAGCTTCGCAATTATCTCAGTGTCAGTCTCCGACTCAAAACAATAGCCTTTCTTCTCCAAGAACAATTTCACATCCTTGTAGTTGGTCACTATGCCTGAACAAGCAAAAATATATAGATTTTTATATATATTAATCTATTTATCCGATAGCTTCGAACTTATGTAAAAAAATCTGACAACAGTAAAGAATTCTTATTGTTTTGAACACACAAAAACTCAGTTTACAGTGGATATCAAAGAGCGGCACTACGATAATTTAGTTTTTGTTTGTGGATGCAGCACAGACAGAGAAAAAAAAGTTATACCACTTGCTTATCTCATTCTGACAGCTCTAAAGTCCAAAATTTGATTCAGAATATGAAGAAACACACAACAGGCATTTTGAGTAGCGTGCAATGTTTTAAAAATAACTAATGATAAAAATTAATTCTGAAACTAATTTTCAATCAATTTGCAAAGCACAAATGTTGTGTACATACGAAAGACTGAAATACACTATTATAATACCTAAAAACAATCAAATTCTAAAAACCATGAAATTATGGTTACCAATCTCCATAACAAATTTTCTCAACAGCAATTAAAATTTCATAAAATAAACCAAAAAAATTCTATTAACATTATTTAACTGTCAAATTATTAATTATGATTATTGTCTGACTATACATAAGTGCAGAACCTAAGAGGGTGGCCTCAGTCCATTAGCATTTTTGAAAAGAAAAAAAAAAGAAGAAGAAAAGGATTGCTTGTGATTGTACTTAAATAAATAAGTACCCTGGTGCTAGCAATACTAATTTGCCAACCTCGAAATAATGTGTTATAAAGTGATGCTTACGCTTGCCCAAGTATTGCTGTAGTAGCTTAGTAGCAAAATATATAATGCTTGTTTCCCAAGAATTCACAATCGCAAAAGTATTATTACTTTTTTCTCAAAAAACTCTGACGATAAATCAGTGCCCAATAGTAATAGTTAATGTAATGTAAGTTGTTCTCCATCAAGAATGGGTTGCATCTGACATAACCATTGATCTCACTAAATAACAGTTGCAGTGAAGGATCCAAGAATGTCTGCGAAACTGTTTTTGTTTTGAAAGATTATGGAATTCGTATGGAAATGAGCAACCAAATGAAAACACTGAAAAACTACAAATATGGCATATTGTAATGTGTGTCTACAGTTTTAGAATGGAATAATTTTGAGAATATTTAGGAGGAACAATTTCACTATGGTTTTCCACTAATTATGCTTTTATTAATTCACAAACATAAATGAATACATTAAATAATGGGAATTTTTATATCATTAAGTCAAATTTCATTCTGACAAATTTAAAATTAAAATATGATGACCAAAACCACTAAAGGTTTAAGGAAGTAGTTCTTGATAAATGAAAAAAATAATATTAAGATTTTTGTGAGCCAGGCCAAGTAATATTTTGCATCAGTAACTGATTAGTAACATGTATAGTATTTATTAAAGCATAAACACAGCTACCTCAACAAATTGAATTACTTATAAAAATTTCAACAATAAACAGCTTTTGAAAATGAACAGTCAAGAATTAGATTTAAATGTCGCTAATATTTCCTTTTTTCAATAAAATTTCAATTTTTAGTTTCAGATTTAAGGTATTTTATAAAATATTTTATGAAATAAACAGCTAAAATAATAATACCAAAAAAAACTTTATCTCAGATTATAACCGATGCCACATGATCAACTTAATCATGCTAGCCCAACACACTATCAACTACATTAGTGTAAGAAAGTTAGCTGTTACATTAGTTTTAGTTTTACATACAAGATGATATTAGGGTTCATTTTTCAATTAAAGAAAACATACATTCTTACATTCTACAGCTATACAGTACATACAATTAGTTTACTATGTTTTAAAACATATATTTGTTACAATGACTTAAAATAAACAAAGTAATCACTACTGCATGCCATCACGGCCAAGCGTCTTGCTCCACGAAGCGAGAAGCATCATGGAAACCACTTTGAGTGCAGTGGCAAATAATGAGAATGTGAGGTTTACGAAGGAATTGAGAAGCTCACAAAAAATATAATAATCAAACACGCTAGAAATACTCCTCTACATGCAAAAAAATCAACACAGATATTTAGCACAACACTACTTCTCTTACTACAAAATGGAATTTGTAAGTTGTGCTCTGTATATCACCATTATATCACGTAACACTTGCCTTAACATTACGAATTCATCTTTCATATAGGTAAGCCTTGAAGAGCAGGCAGCATTTCACAAAGTAGTGCTTGTTTCCCAAAAAATTCACAGATTATGGATTCACCCTAAATGCGAGAATTCAACTAGCACTTAATTAATTTTTTTCTTTGAGAAACTCAACTATGGTATGGAGGAAAATAAAATTAGCCAAATAATAACAAGAAAATATGTTAAGGCACACATTAATTTATGACCTATATGCTTATTTCTTACATGCATTCCATTAAAAAACATTTAGAGAACAAAAACATTTACCAGTAATAGATTAGATGTAATTTACTTTTTGTCCATGGCAAATTTAATGATTTCTTAGTCTCCAATTATATCATACGACTGATAATTGTAATTTCTTAAAATAGATATTGTGCTACGTAGTGGTGGTACCTGTACTTTTCAAGAATAATTCAAGTCAGTTACCGTTGTGCACGACGACAAACGAATGGCCGACATCAGACCGCTGCGGATGGGAGTTGACCTCGCTTGGAACACCGTGGGTGGCCCAACGGGTGTGAGCAATGCCCACGTGGCAGTCGGTGCTCAGGTCAATCTGCAGCGATTCGCCCTCTGGAAAATGTGTGTGGTGCGAGAAGGTGTTACGCGACATGTCTCGCAACGCTGATCCCAAACATGTTCACTTCACATACCAAGGAACCATGAAGTTTTATTTACACAGCTATACATATCTCCGTTCCGAACTGTCAAATTAGTGGTTAGAGCTTTTGGCCAATTAGCAAAAGTGTCACGAGTTCGATTCATGACCGCGTGAGGGACTTCTTCACGGATTTCTTCCCTGGGTACAGGACTTGGGTTTTGTTATGACCCTTCACTACAAAACTGCAGAAGACATTAGCTAACCACTACAGAATCATCTCTCAATGCTAATGGCCCGGCCAATCTACCCACCACCATCATGATCATCACAGATTGACAGCAAGATCATTAGAAATGAAGACAGGCAACATTAAAATAATGGCATTGCTTTTATTCAAGAATCATTAAAGTATTCTTGAGTTATTTTATGAAACCATGGAATACCTTAATCAGGAATGCCAAATCAGGACTTAAACCAAGGTTCAACAGAATGCAAGTAAATATACTGTGTTCTACCAGTTCGATACCTTACTTATTTCATTACAGTGCATTTAAGAAAACCTAGAACACAGTATACCAGTGTAGCTGCAAAAAATACTTATGTAAAATGTGTAAAAATTAAATAGTAAATGATGCTTTAATAATAAAATTGAGTAACTCTACTTCACAAAAACAAATGAAAAACTAAAAAATTTAATTTATCCTTAGTGTTCTATTTTATTAATAATTATTACAAAAAAATTAAAATAAGTTTTTTTTACTTATAACTTAAAAAATAAAAAAATAAATAATACTTTTAATATACCTATATAACAGTTTAGCTAAAAAAAGTGATGAGTTGGTAATTTAATGCAATATCCTTCCAAACTTTCTATCACTGCATATTATTTGGAGACTATAATGGATACCATTACACATTTGAACTGTATTCTCATTGGATAATGGGTAATTTTGACATGCATTGAAAGACAACTAATTTAGCAACCTTATAAAATTCAAATGCCCAAATCGCATGCAATACAGATGGAAGGTTAAATGTGGCAGCAACCCATGGAAAATAGACACAAACTCATGTGTCATCAAGAACCAAGTTTTTAAGGACCCATTAATTTTATCGCTTTCGCCACTATCAAGAAGTAGAAAACTATTTGTAATATCACCAAATACCTCAAGAAATTGACAACGTTAAACAGTTAAGGCACAAAAAAATTATTTGTTAGTCAAGTCATTTCTTACAGATAAGCCCCTATTGTTCAGAATTATCTCTGAACACATATCTAACCCAAGCATAGTGTATCTGAAGTTTTCTTAACCCAAATGTTAATACTATCACTAATTTTATTTACTTAAAGAGTCCAAATTAAGACAGCAAAACACACATTTTTAGTTTAAAGATGGGATATAAAATAAGAAAAAACAAATTAAAAACTATATACATACATAAAATCTAGTCACATGGCCCAAAATTTGCCAATGGTACCCCACATGTGTGAAGCATTGTTTGCTGCCATGTCAGGGAAAAAAAAAAAAAAAGCTTTCAAATACTCACATTTATTTTCATTACTTGCATGCTCTCAGTCTTTATTGAGGATATTTTAAGGGTGTTAAGGAGGCGTATGAACCCGCAGACTTAATTGTGTACACACGTGTGGAGTGGCACGCAGTGGTGTAGCCAGGATTTTTGTATGGGGGGGGTGTTGAAAAGCATGCCCCCCCCCCCCCCCCCCCCGTATCAAAGGGGGGGGTCCGGGGGTCCTCCCCCGGGAAAATTTGGATTTTAAGGTGTAAAATAGTGCTATTTTAGCAGTTTTCGGTGCTTAAATTTAAATATTGTAATGGTAAAAATTTTATTAATTTTAATATGAAATTTGTTTGAGTGATGAATAAGAAATTAATTGAAGATTTGGTGCTAAAGGGGGAGGGGGGTTTGAACCCCTAAACTCCCCCCCCCCCCTGGCTACGCTCCTGAGTGGCAGTAAATAATGTAAATGGGGGCATGTCTCTCCCCCAGCACGCCGCATACTCACTGGAGACGATCTCGTCCTGCAAAGCCTTCACCTTGCCGCTCTTCTTGACGATGGCTATGTCCTTGCCGTCGGGCGTGTCGAGAGCCACGCCGGCGGAGTCGTAGCCGCGGTACTCCAGCCGCTTGAGGCCGTTCACGAGCAGCTCGAGGATCTCTCGGCGAGACTTGGGAGTCAGGTAATTCAGGTACGCAAAGATTCCTGCAGCACAAGCAAATTCCATCCATCAGCCCTGCTTCCACAAACACCAAATACGCATGACAAACCACGACAAATAAAAACAATTCTCCATAATTAGGTACTATATTACAATTTGCAAGTTATACTTAGTAGTAAAGATCAGTGGTGGTCATAGGGGAGGGATTAATACCACTATCGCTTGCCCCCCACTCCCTCATAAACTTCTAAAAAAATGTACAGTTAAAACTAAATAATCTACTCTATCTGCACCTGTACTCTGAAATTGGTTCTTATTTTTAAATGATGTATTATAATACAATTTTTTTAGTGCAACTGTCTTTTTTAACAACTTTATTACTCTCAAAAATTAGATGATATCAATGTTTTGATAATTACTTTCCATCACGTCGGAAATGCATTAAGGAACTACATACATAATTTTTTTGAAATTTTCCACTCTCCATTTTACTGGGAGGTATTTTATAACACCCAAAATACTTTGATCATACACCCTCCCCAAAATTAGAAAGCGCATGTTACAAGCAAGTTAAATAGCATTATAATGTGAGTGTACTTCAAAACGAGGTGCTACATATGCAAAATAAGTATACTTATGATGACATACCTTAGCACATGTCTGATTTAAGTTAACATCCACATCACACATCTAAAAGAGCAAAGTACACATTATCTTGGTTGATTATGAACACAATAACATTAGTTTTCTTCCTTTGAATTTCAGAAGTATACACTTAAGGGTGCATAGCAGAAAAATGTTTTAAATTATTCTTCATTACAAATATAGCAATATGACTGTATTGTAATTAGGATAGACTGTTACATATTCACAAATGTCTGGAGCTTTTTGCACACATTGCATAACTAAATGTTCTGAAGTGGTAGTGTAAGAAAAAGGCAGCTCTCTTGTAACAGTAAACTTTTACTACATTTGGCTACTGGACAAGAACAGATTTAAAAAAAATCTCTTCAGGAATGATGTATGTAATCACTACTGTAATAAAGAGTTTTACCTAAAAGTTATGTAGCACAGTTATGCACAGATCTTCATGATGATGGGACATTTTAGTCTAGCATAAACATGGTGGTTATAAAATGAGTCATGCTAGTGGTTGAGACTGAACGCAGGTTCACTTCTGAAGTGATAAAAAAAATAGATGAAGCATGAGGCCATTAACATGTCAAGAACTTATGAGGCAACCAAGAACTTGCAACTTTGAAGCACGCAACTTTAAAGCACGCAACTTATAAGCACGACTTGATATAAGCTTTCGGACATACACCATTGCTAAGCAAATGCATGTCTGTAGAAGAAAACTACAAAAAACACAAATGACAAAAACACAAATTAAGCAAAAAATTGCTGTTGTCAGGATTGGGTTCGGTATTTTTGTGCTGTCATCATTTGTGGTTTTTTTTTTTCGTTCTGTTAGTCCACTTTTCTTTGTTTTTCTTTGTTTGTTGACCATATTCCTGTTGTGGAGTAGTGTGTGCTGTTTATATCCTGACAACAGCAATGTTTTTCTTAATTTGTGTTTTTGTCTTATTTTTGTTTTGTTTTCTTCTACAGACATACATGTGCTTAGAATGGCGTATGTCCAAAAGCTTACATCAAGTTATAAGCACGCAACTTTGAAGAACACAAGAAGATTTTTCTTAAGTTCTGACAGTTGTAATATTATGTGGCTGGACTAGTGTGTTCCTAAGTGTATGTGTTTTTTTGCAAGTTTTGATCGCTCTGACTGATGGCATTTCCAAGCGACGTCTGCTCCGAGTTGCGTCGCGCCGCGCAGTACAGAGTGTACACAAGGAGGCGGAGCGGGGCGCGGCGCGGCGCGGCTAAATGCCACCGCGGGGAAAGCGGGAAAGCGGCGAGAGCCGGGTGTAACAGTACTGAAATGTCGCCGGCGGCGCCCCGCGACCTTGCGGACCGCTACTCGCGCCGCGCGACGCCGGGACTCCAAGGCGAACCACCTCGCCTCCTCCTGCCGACCCGAGCGGTGTTGGCTCGGCCCATGTGAACTTCGCGCGCGTCACAGCTCACACCGGGCACACACACACACACACGGTGTGCAGAGTTCAGACGAAAGAGAAAATAACCAAGCGAATAAAAAAAAAATTGGTTGTATGTAAAGTCGGTTTACGGACGATAGTTTAACGTGACAACGTCATAACAAAACATTGATGAAATGATTGCATACTTTTATGAATAAAATTGAATCATTTTTATTGAATTATCACTATTTTGTATGGATACAAAGAAGGAGTGAAATGAAATCTACAATTTAATTGATAAATTTACTTTTATTTGCACTCATTAATTCAAATATGTTTATTACTTTAACGAAGAGATTATTTTACTATAACTTTTATACATGTTTGCTACTTAACTTCTTCCAATCCGTGTTATTCTGTTAAGGATAGGACGATGATAGGAAAAGTAGGAAAAGAATGGGAGTGTTTCAAGTTTAATGTGCCTCGAAAAGTCAAATCGATGGTTGTTCCATTCGAGTGGAAGAGAGCGTACAATGAGCGTAACGGGACAATGTGCGTAACGGGACACTTTTTCGTGCGTGCAGCCGGCATTCATCGATTTATTAGACGTTGCCACGTCAAAAACCAAGCGAATTAAAAAAAAAATCAAGATATCAGAGTGGGGTCCGTTTACCGTTTACGAAAATCATTTTAAAATAGGCTGAAGACGAATGCGTTTCGGTATTTCGTTTTCAAACTTAATTTAAAAAAAAGTGAAAACGTACAAAAACGCGTGTTTTCGGAATACTTTATAGGTATGAAACACCCGGTGCAGATTCTTTGCAAGCACTTACGGGCAGAGACATAAAGGGGAGGAGGGGATATCCGAGGGGTCCGTATCCCACCGTTAAAAAATTTAAATAAAAAAAAATAGTTAAGACATAAGAAAATTACCGCAACTTAGCTGTATAAGGTTACAGAGAGCTTTATTGCAATCCTTAAGAGTAGGCTGCAAGAAATGCATATTTTTAATGCTGGTTTGCACACGTGTTAGCTGTAAGCAAGTCTTTCATACAAACTTGACTTATGTGTTTCATGTATTAAATAATATTAATATATGTCGTTACATATTACGTCTCCAACTTTTGAAGTTTCCGACTTTACGTTGAATATAGAAGGCGGAAACAAAAGCCGAACCGCATAAAGTTGAAAGTTGACCGATACTTGCGTTACGTTTATACGTCTTGCGTAATTTATGTAGTCTCTCATTTATAGATCGCATATCATTTGACCAGCAAGAAGGACTTAGAATCAGGTTCACGTTTCTTTCTCGAATAATAATGGTCGGAAGATGATATGAAATACTCTGCATGGACTCTGGTCGAGGTAAACTACACTAGTTTCCACCCGCGACAAGAACTCACAAACCAAAACAAAACATTTCCCGACAACACCTCATATCGTAACCACATATTAATTACAATACACGATTCCAAATATATATATTTGAGAGTCAACTTACATGGTAAATAAATAAATTTATTTGCAGTCATTTAATTTTTAATACATCGCAAGTTAGATAGTGCGCAAAAATTTGCCATTTTTTTTTAAATATTTGAATATACTTACAAGTACGTATCTTTCAATACAAATAATTCCGTTCATCTGCCCTCCAACTTTTTTTT
This sequence comes from Bacillus rossius redtenbacheri, assembly GCF_032445375.1. Taxonomy (NCBI): domain Eukaryota; kingdom Metazoa; phylum Arthropoda; class Insecta; order Phasmatodea; family Bacillidae; genus Bacillus; species Bacillus rossius. The sequence goes on along the minus strand of NC_086330.1, from coordinate 340,279,654 downwards.
TGTTCAAACACTATGATATTCAAGTAAATATCCGTAGTGGAAACTACTCTGCCAGTTTAGCAACCCCCCCCCCCCCCGGGGGGGGGGGGGGGCGGCACAAGCCCCTTCTGCCCCCTCCCTCTAGTTGTGGCTCTGCCGACAAGTGAACACTGACTTCTGACAGAAGAGGCAGCCAGCGAATAGCTGGTCAGTTCCCCCAAGTGCGTGAAGGAATGTGGAGGCACGCCTGTTGGTTAAATATACCACGAGATGGTAGGTTCCATACCGATTAAAAAAACCCTCTCCTAAAACCCTAGCATGTGTGAACTGTAAACTTAAGGGGTACATCTATTTTTTAGGTCTTTATATGTAGTTAATAAAAACCACAGTTTTTTTTATGGTAACTTTCTCCAAATAAAAGAATACATTAATGAGTTGCATTATTTTCGCGCAATAAGTTGCTAAAGTTGCATTGTTAACGTTTTTGTGATGCACCAGGAAGAAGAAAATAATGGAGTAAATATCTGAAACTTTTTTTTTTGTTTGTTTATAAGTCAATTCTAATGGTCACGTCATGATTTGGTTGGAATTTCTTCCAGAGAAGTAAATTTGATTTTAACCTAGCTTTCAAACATTCTCGAAAAAAGTGAATATTTTGACAGCTACAAGGTAAAATCGTTTAGGAAAATGTAATCTATACCATGTTATACAGGAAATTAATTTAACAAATAGAAAAATACACGTATATTATATTAAAAATCTCGGGGAATGAAACAATTTAACTACATAAACCACGATTCTGGTTGGAGAAAATTGTCTTATCTTAGGCCAGGTTTAAAAAAAAAGCAAGGACGCGACATTAAACTGAAAAAGCACGAAAGACACAAGAAGTCACCAACCCTATGTTAAGTGAAGTGCCCTGGAAACTTTAAAAGATGCTGGCAAAATGTGTACAGCAGGCTACGATTTTATTTTTATCACACACATTCGTTTTTTACTAATCAAACTATTGCACAGTTAATTTTTTTTCTCTCTCTCTTTAGTTTTACAGTTTCAAGTTATAGAATTGGTGATGTCTTGCGATCTCTCTGCGTGTTATATAAACTACCGTAGTTTTCTATCACTGTAAAACAGCAGGGAAAAAAATTATTCGACGGGCTTATTTTTAATAATTAATATTTCTGTACTACGAAAACGTGTGAAATAATAATTTGCTTTAATAGTCTCGATTGCTTCCACTGAGAAAAAAAAATTGAAAACTTAATGCATATAATAAAAAAAAATTATTGTAGACTTCTATACAAATAGCGTCCGAGTCTTCAAAGTTCTTTGCAAAAACTGAACTTCATATACGGAAGGCGGAAACGCCAAACCTATCCAACAAGACACGCACCCCCGCCGTCGATTCAAATGATTCTTCACCAGTGTGGGGTGAACCTGAATTACTATGCACTCAGCGAGTTATAAAAAACTTCGGTTTTCTGGCCTCGCCCACGCTTACTGCCCCGGATGGCAATATGATGAATCGGCGGCGGCAAGGCGAATCATGAAGTTGAAAGCTGGCCGAAGACTGCACTGCGTTTTCGCGTCTCGCGTAGTTTAAAATCGGGTATTTAAAAAAAAAAACGTCGCTATTTTACTTTTTTACTGAGTCTTGAGCTTCCTGCGTGGTTTCCAAACCCCGGCCTTAGAGGCGACAGTAACCTCCAGACAAGGAGGGAGGGAGGGAGGGAAGGACAGCGTGAACGCCACGGCGTCGGCGAACTATAACGAGGCTTCCGTCGGCGTCGAAGGTTCTTCCGCGGTTGCGCCGACGCGCCCTCCAAGCAACGCGCTGCCGGCTTCCCCCCTCCCCCCAACACAACCTTATTCCGCTGTCTCAGACCACGCCCAGCATGTGGTCGGGTTTTGTTTGTAGAGAGGACTGATTTTTTTTAGTCTTGCTCAAGATGTAATTTCAACCATGGGCGTAACCGGGAGAGAGGAGCTGCCCCCCCCCCTTTTCCATTTAAGAAGCGGATTAATATAAATTAGCAAGGCTCTGAGTTAAAGAAAAATTTCAACTAACATCCACACACTAGTGTTCAAAAAAATTTTAGTACATGTTTTTTACTTTCGGTATTTTTTTATTATGAACCCATGGACACTATTCCAACTCATATGAAGAGGTCAAATTCTGGATTCCTAAACACTCCCTTCTCCTTTCTGTATGAGCTTGAGTTAGAGCTTGCTTTCAATGACCTTCCGCCACATGCCTCAAAACCACATCGCGGTAAACTTAACTATTCACCGATCCCTAGTCAGACGCCCGAATAATCCTCGTTTGTATTCCTTCATATATATACACATACATTTTAGCTGCTGTAAAAATTAAGTTATGTGTTATATACCAAATTAGCGCAAAAAGAGTTTTTTTTTTCTCCGGGAGGGTATGTTTTCGCTCGTCTAAGTGATCGCAACATGAAAGAAACATTTAAAATATTCTAAAATCGTTACAATAAATAAAATCTCGCAAAATCACTTTTTTTTTGTTTTGATATTCCGAATGCGACGTTGCCCGCGCGAGCGTCTAACTTCGAGTATGTTCGGGGACTGATTGGAGGGTCAGAGAATATTAGTCCCAACGACTCTTGTCATAGGCCTGGAGCCGTAGAGAAAATACACAGACGGAGCGCAGAAACGAAATACTGAGGCTAACATCTGTGGCGACGTTGGCTCCACTAATCAGCATCAAAGACACAAGCCTGAAAACGGGAACTGTCTTCTCACACAGCGACACAGATTAACCTGTTGGTTAAAATTTCTTCAAAACTCATTTTTATCTTATATTTCCATTTCAATCGCTAGGAAAAATGTTTAAAAAGAGCCTACATCAAAGGACAGTGATATGCCCTGGGCCATTTACTTTAAACGGGGTACCAATATTTTTGAGAGTTATTATGGCCCTACCCCGGAAACTTTGAAAAATGATTTATTAAGAAATATTGGTAAATTTTTTCCCTTGATAAAGTATACTCGGGTTAGTTTAAAACACGCAAAAAAAAAAAAAACTACAATTACTATTTGAGGCAGTAAAACCTTTGAAGTTTCAAGTACGAAATCATGAAAATTCAACTGAAATCGAAAGGCACTAACCAGCACTTTAAAGTACATGGGGGAAAAAAATTAATCCTTCCTTTTCCTATTCGTTTCCATATTTTGTTCACAAGACAAACGAGGAAACTAAAAATGAAAAGGGTCGTAAGGGGGTAAAAAAAAAGGGGGGGGGGGACTGCAGCCACCCTCAGTAAGAAAATATTAAACAGAATGCTTGAAAACTGAACAATTCCAGAACGACGCATGCCTATACTCCCACAACCCGTCTCCAACACCCGCGCGCTAGCTACTCTTCGATACCGGAACACCAATGAAATGTGGCGGGGCAAGTCGGTGGCAGGTATATTATGAAACTGTTCCACGGTTCCAGACACTTTCTCCTGGATTACGTGTCTGCCCACAGCACAACCCAGTTCAACATGTCGTAGCCGAAAAAATCTGATATAAAATTCCTCAGGAGAAAACGATTGCCTAGCTGTGAAAAAGCCTTATCTCACGGGACTCCTGGACAGTTCAGACAAAAGAGAAATGAGTACGAGAAAGAGCATATGCATTGATATCATAGATACGGGCAACGTACACAAAGAGATATGCTTAAAGGATAATGTATATATTCCACGCTGCCCTTTTATAAACTTATTTGTATTTATTTTCACCCAAAGAATACGTGGTATTTATATTTATAGATGAATCATCTCTATAAATACCACATATACTTTGTAATTACTGTTCACATTTGAAACCAGTATTTTATTCTGGGCTCTTTTCGGCTAAGGAAGATCGTTCCGCATTTAATTCAGCCAATGAGGAAACGCTTACTGCAATACAGAACCTCCGTGATTAGCTGCGAAATAAATACGTCATGTAAGAAGTATATATTTCAATCCTAACAGTGCAATGCCATTACAGTGGCTTGCAGACTATACTGGCGCAAAACGTTTGCACCATAAATTATCATCTCAGGGTATTTATTTACCAATGAGTAGAGACCTGCAAAATTAGCGGATTCATTTCGTGATATGCTACATACAATTCAAATAATTATACCTTAGCGCTGCTTCTACCACTGGTTCACTGTTAATCTGGAGTAATGAGGGCCAATTAGAGACCCTCGCTCAAAGAAGTGTCGAATCACAGACACTCGGTCGAGACGACTCACAAGTCAGCAGCCAATGAACAGGTGGCATTTATTGTGTGTAGAGTGTAGTAGAGTCTATCCTGGAGGTCACTGAACTAGCGAGTTTTGCAGGTCTCTACCAATGAGGGTGAAAATATCAGACAAGGCAATTAAGTAGTATATAAACCCGGCTTCGGGTACAAATAAAATCACTGAAACCCGTTACTTTGTTCGTGCGCGTTGGTGATGAAAATTAATAACGAGCGAAACTCTGTCGGGGTTTTCTGCAATGAGCGATGCCGTGGGTTTTATCGGGGTATTCCCGTTTCCCCTACCCACTTATATATTCAAAATAATAAAAAAATATTATGACTGTGGTGCAGTTTCGCATCACAAACAGATTCAACTGCTTATTTTATTTCAATAATAATTTACGTTAAATTACGATTGGAAAAGTTACACTGAACAATTGCTCCCGGGAACAATGTTCCTCAAAGTTTTATACATATTTTCAAAATCAAATATATTTGGGTAAATATACAGCTTGCATCACACAAACACATACAAATCTTTATTTTAATATTTTATGTTAAAATACAACTGGATACGCAATAAGGAAAAAGGAACAATCGCCAAAAAGAAAAACCTCTTAAAATAGCGTTTATAAATATTAAAAAAAAAAAAAATTACGGAGGATCGCCATTAAATTTAAACATTACTGTGAGGACATATTAGCTTTGTAACAGCGCCTGCATGCATGCAAACAAAGCCGGCCGATACACGACATCTTACCTGATGATAACTCTTTATTGTGAGATTGTCTGGGCCAGCGGTTCCCAAGAGGTGTTCCGCGGAACCCTGGGGTTCCGTGGCAGGGTCACAGGGGTTCCGTGAGTCAGCACGAATGACACAATTATTGTCAAAATCGAAGGAGTTGGGGTTCCTCCAAAAAGAAAAGTTGATCATAGGGTACCCTGGCCGAAAAAAAAAAAAAAAAATTGGGATCCGCTGTCCTAGGCGTGCCGCCATTCGGGCAATTGCCGCAATAAGTTACGACTAGGGACAGGAAAAATTCGCGGGTTAAATGACCTCCAGGATGAAAACTCCATAGTTCTACGTACACTCGGTCAAATGCCACCCACTCATTGGCTGCTGTCTTGTGAGACGTCCCAACGTAGCAGCCTGTGATTCGATAAAACTTTGGTTGGGTGTTTCTCATTGGACCAGAGTCATCCAGGTTGAGCTGCGAGCCAATAGCAGAGGCAGCACTGAGGTATAACTATTTGTATTTTAGCCTATCGCGAAATGAATTCGCGAATTTTTCCGGTCTCTAGCTACGACGCGTGCGAGTGTACCGACGCGGAGAGAAAGAAAAGGGGGGGGGGGGATGAAAAGGCGCCGCTGGATCGCGGACGTGGTCCAGCGAGCCGCCAGCCTCTGGGGGTCAGGGCCGGGAAGAAGCTAGCTCCTGCTCGCGGCGCTGCTCCGGAGCCACGGCGATAACCCTCCCTCCTCCCCGCTAAGATCCACAAGAGGGCGGGCGACCCGCGGCGTTTACCAATGGCAGCGCGACGTTCGGGGAAAGTCCCGGGAAAAAAAATATTGTCCCCCCCCCCCCCCCGACCCCACCAACTAGAGACCTAAAAAATTCGCGGGTTCATTTAGTGTTATGCTAAAATTCAAATAATTATTATGTTAATCTGGAGGACTGAGGGCCAATTAGAGACCCTAACTCATAGAAGTGTCGAATCACGGGCCACCCGGTCGAGACGACTCACAAGTCAACAGCCAATGAACAGTTGGCTTTTGCCCGAGTGTCTAGAGGATATTGGGAGTCTATCCTGGAGGTCATTGAACCCGCGAATTTTTCCGGTCTCTACCAACAACCAATCAAACAAATTTTTAAACGCCAGAGGTAAAAAAAAAAAGGGAGCGTGTGCTTATGTACGCGCATTATAAGTCATACTTACTCGGAGTAATAAAAAACTTAACTTTAATTTTGCATGCAAATAATCAACATAAATAAAATAATAAATACTGTTGGTACGGTATACAGTCAATACAATTTTTAAAACTGAAATAAATACTCAAGTTTTCAATTTTAATATAAACACGTGTATAATATGAATTATTTAATTTAGTAAAATAATTGAGATAAATTTATATTAGATAATAATTAAAATCAATAAACATGCTGAATGTTTAATTTATTAATTTTATTAATTATAATTGTAATAATTTGTAATGCAAATAAATTATACATACCAGAACATAACCTTGCTTATATAAATCTACATTTTACTTACCAATATTCACAGTAAATAAATACATTTAATTATATGTATGTGTATTCGATATCATTCACTAAAGTATATGATTTAAAAGCACATACATAATTTTTATTTGTATGTAGCCTTTTTTTCATCCCGTCAATTTTTGTTGCATGTTGCGCGCGCGTACCACAAAGACTGTTACCGTGGTCATAACTGTAAACACGATCTGCACGTATCACATAACGTATAAGGGTTTCCCCAATCAATTATATCATAAATAGTTTTTAATTTTCAACCCCGCTATTAGGGAAAACTACACCATAATTTTTAAAAAAAAACCCAACCGGGGATCCCCCCCCCCCCCCCCCCCATTTTTTCCGATGTCCCTGGCACTATAGAACACTTAACAAGCCTCAAATGATGTTCACCAACACGAGACTACATCACACGTTAGCCGATCGAACGTTTAAATTTGGCTTGCACTACACTACACTATTAAATATAGCATACACTAGGCCCGTGTGCCAAATTTATACAAAGGGACACAAATGCTGCAAACTTTCAGGGACATGCATACAATTAAACACACGCCAAACAAACGCTATAAAGATATTAAACTCCACGCCTAATATAAAATCGTGCAAGAAGAACATCGGCATGGAGTGGGGGGAGGTTAATTCTTTATAGAAAGAGGCAACGCATATTGTTTTGAAAGTTGGTGAACGGCTTTTTAGAAGGCAAAAAAATAAAAGCATTTATCTAAACGCCCTTTCACAGTAAAAAAATTTCGACGTAAATTAATTTTAACGGGTTATGACCAAAAACGTCACGAACACATACACGTTTGTTTGACGAGTTGGATGACTTGAGTTTCCATAAAATATATTGCATATAGAACGGAAATGGGGTCCGTTTCCGTCACATGAATCTTTAAAATGGCCAAAAATACATGAGCTATTAAAGAAGTTATAAATGCTAAATAACTAAAACAATGATAGTATGAATGTCTTATGCAAAACAGTTTTACATGCACAAAGAAAATTATGTGTCTATAACTTCCAAAAATCACAGAACACTTATATTTATTACGTAACGCGTTTTGATACGAGTTAAGTTTATAGAGGTAAAAAAGTTAATAAATGCACAAAAATCACAAGTTCAAAATTTTTACCCAGCACTGTGTTGAATCACTTAAATTTCAAAACGAGATTAAAATCGAAAAAGTTTAAGATAGCTTAGTCCGAAAATTTAACTTCGAAAGTTTGACATGATTAAAAACATATTTGAATTTATCTGTACAACTTTATTTGGTCGAGAATACTGGAGACCATTTTTATCCCAATATTTCCCTTCCAAAACTATTGTCAAACATAGTTGGAGACGAAATTTGGACGGTGTGACAGGGCCTTAAGCAACGAGCAATTTCACAGAAGTTGACACAGAAAACTGCCATGTCTGAACGGAGACACGCGTTGTTTTCAAACAGCGGTGCGCAGAAAACTCTCCCAAGTTGGTACTCGTCCGCTCCAAGCAACAGAGTTACGTACATTCCGGTTTAACGGGATTTCGCCGAGCGAGCCAAGGTCGTGCGAAACAAGGCAGGAAAGAAAAAAAAACTCTTCCAGGGATGGTCAGCCTTCTAAACGAGTCAGATCTCCGCAGACACGCTATTTTGATTTTTTTTTTTTTTAAGTTTTTTTTCCGTGATTACTTTTATTTAAGGGCAATATCTAAAATTTACTCAATTCATCCCGTTCATTTGTTTTTCTGCTTCAAATATTTTCAACAGATATTCACTTAGTGTGATATCATGGGAGTAAAAATTCATGCAAGCCTTCGCAATCACCAAAACTTACGCGACGTTTTTGTGGCAAAGGATTATCGAGCTAAACAAAAGTAATGAAGAGAAACGAAAAAAAAAAAAAAAAAAAAAAAACACCACGGCGAGTGAGATCTATGTTTAAGCGCAGCAAATATTAACACCGTACAGAACTGTCGCCTCAATGATTCTCTACGACAACCATTTCTCTTGCACGATTCCAAAGACTGTCGACACCAAATGCCGCTCTCGAAATCCAATAAAAAACAAAACAATTACTTCAATTCTTATAATGTTCTTGAAATTCGATTGGATGCTTAAAATACATACGCAAACAATCTCACCGTTATTAGCAGGCACTGGGGTGTCCACTCCATCAATAGTAATCAAGCAAACTATTTTCATCGCGGAAATTACATCGAACAGTTTAATATCAATATTGTGACGTCCCTTCAAATGCTTACACAGAATGAATCATAATTCGACAAACTTCTGTTGCAGAATCATCTCGAAAATAAAGGGTCAGTCTGAATTCGACTGAAAAACTTCCGACTGCAGGTTTGTCACGACGAAATATGTTGAAAATGAATTTTGTCGCTGTGGTTGCAGAACTTTGTTCAATTAAACAATATCCAGACGCTTAGTGTTCAATCTGAAACACTATCTATTATTTACAATATTTCTTTTTTGGCTCCAACTTCGAAGACATATACCAGCATTAGACCATAATTCATAAAATTGTATATTTTCAAATTATTTAGTTGTGATGAACCTATAACCGAAGTTGGTCGGTCGAATTCATACTCATGCTGTATGTATATATATATATATATATATATATATATATATATATATATATATATACATTTATAAACACAGCCTATGTACATAAAACTTCTGGTCTGAAGTGCTTCTCAAGGTTGGTATGCACTTTCTAAGTCGGAGCTGAACAACCGGCGTGTTGCAAATATCAAAGAAAATATTACAGATGGAACCCTGAACGTCTGGATATTGTTTGACTGAACGTATTCCTACAACCACAGCAAAATCTATAGCTAGAGACCTGCAAAATTCGCGGATTAATTTCGTGATATGCTATAATTCAAATAATTATACCTTAGCGCTGCTTCTGCAATTGGTTCACTGTTAATCTGGAGTAATGAGGGCCAATTAGAGACCCTCGCTCAAAGAAGTGTCAAATCACAGACACTCAGTCGAGACGATTCACAAGTCAGCAGCCAATGAACAGGTGGCATTTGCCCGAGTGTGTAGAGTGTAGTAGAGTCTATCCTGGAGGTCATTGAATCCGCGAATTTTGAAGGTCTCTACATAGCTATCAAAAATTAATTTCTTTGAAACAATGGGGGTAACGAAGAGTTATTATTAGCTAAAAACGGCAAAAAGAGCTTCCATGGGATTCAAAACCCGGAATTTCGCGACCTTGACCACAGGGGTCACCAACATCACGGATGGTTTCGCCTGTTCACGGATCAAAACGGCCCGCGAGTTATCAGCGGACAGCTGACGGCTCTAGCGCAACACTTATCAGCTTGCACCGAGAAGATCAAAGTGAAGCATGGAGTGATACTGAATATAGATCGTGACTATTCCAACTGCTTACGGTACCAACATATACGTCACTGTGTAGAAAAAAACCCATGAAAAATATCCACGTCTACAGCTGGTGGCAGTGGCGGGCACACGAATTATTTTCGGGGGTGCTCTCGGTATATAGACATTTGGGGGGAGTCATTTCGTGAACGAGACGGAAGTCAACAAGGGACGGAAATGTGTAATAACCTCGGTGCTGCCATCTGTGGCGGATGGCGCGAACCAAAGTTCACAAAGCCAAAGATAATTTTCGCAGTATTAACGGTTTGGTGAATTTTTACAAGATGGGCAATACTTAAATGAAATTCCTTGTTGAAAACCAGGTCCAAAGCCGGGGTTTAGTAATTCATCAAGTTTTTTTTGTTGCTTTTATCGGGAGCGGTCCATTATAAACCTTTCGGTCTGCAAATCGAATGATTCGATAGTCGACGTAGTTGCTCCGGCAACGAATTATAGCTGCGGGTGCGTGAAATACATGTGATTCCCGTCCAGAAATGTTGTTGAAAACACAATTTTCGCATATTTATCACGCTCGGCAATTTTTTTTTAAGATTTCTACGTTAAATTTCGTGCCAGAGTTTCGTATTATAAGTGTGTTTGCAACACTAGAACACGTGAATCAGCTCGTTACCGAGGTTAGATGTTGCACATCTCTGGCGAGTACTGAAAGTCGATCACACTTTTTTTTATGGTTATGTTTATGTAAAAAACAAATCCGTCCTTGTTGGAAGCAAGGTAATTCTGCACTGCGCAGATTCGCCCTCACTAATTCTATTACAATGCTGATAACGTCTAAGGGCTTAGGACGCAGCCAATTGTCGGGTTAGCCGAGTGAAGCGGGGGTGGAGGTGGTGTCTAAGCTGGGATGGGTAGCCTCAGCCTCTGGACATAGTTGGATCTCTAACAACTATCCTGTTTCGCGTATACGACGTATTCCGTATCCACGCCCGTGGGGCCCCCAGGCCGGTAGGGCTTAGGTCAACAAAACAAAAAAAAAAAAAAAAAAAAAAAGGAGGGAGAAATACCTTAAGCAGTCGTCACTAATTCTTAGGGACCGGAAAAATTCGCGGGTTCAATGACCTCCAGGAAGAACTCCATAGTTCTACGTACACTCGGTCAAATGCCATCCACTCATTGGCTGCTGTCTTGTGAGACGTCCCAACGTAGCAGCCTGTGATTCGATAAAGCTTTGGTCGGGTGTTTCTCATCGGCCCAGAGTCATCCAGGTGAGTTGTGAGCCAATAGCAGAGGCAGCACTGAGGTATAACTATTTGTATTTTAGCCTATCGTGAAATGAATTCGCGAATTTTTCCGGTCTCTACGTAATTCTATATTGCCTCTACGCGCGCCACCATCGCCAGAGGAACAAATGGCGCGAAGGCACAGACACACGGCCACAGACTGTTCTCTACGCACACAAGAGAACAGCTGCGACAACTGGCAGCGGCAGAACAGCCGCTGCGTACCGCGCTGTCGCACGCGACCACGAAAAGCGCCGAGGTAGCCAGTCCGGGAATGTTTTTTTGGGCACGTGGTCACTAGGGGCAGGCATTTTTCGCGAAAAAATCTGAAGGCATACTAGACTGCAACAAGGCACACCCGCACCAGAGGTTTCTTTCTTGTGATTGGCGGCCGTCTGTAGACGTCTTTGCCTCATTTGAAATAGCCACTCAGGACGCGTTTGCTTCCACGCTGAATAGCTGCGATTGGTGTTCTAACAATATATATATATATGTAACTGAAAGAAACTCACCCAATCACGAAACACAGGCAATGCTACAGTGTTTTAACTTCCGGATAAGACTCGGAATCTTTTCGCGAAATATGCATACCCCTAGTGGTCACTCACGCGGCCCATGTTTTGCGTATTAATTATTCACCTCCACGGTGTAGTAATTTGTTAAACGCCCGTACGTGGTTAACGACATGTAGCCTCCCACGGGACAGCCTACGATGATTACAAACACAAAATTTTGCGATGTGAGACACGGTAAGCCACGAAGGTCGTGGACATTACCGCAGGAAGAGTTACGTGAATACGAATACAACATTTCCCGTTTGAATGACACGGAAACGGAGACGGATCACGTAAACGGAGACGGATTTCTATGAACATTTCATTATCGCGTCTGATGCTTCCACGATGCACGAAAACGTAAGAAATGGCAACCGATGAAATTGCATTTCAAGGTTGCGAAATATTTAATTTAAAAAAATACATATATTATGCTACGGGATCATAGCACAGGCAGAATTTACATAATTTATAATAAAAATAAATGACAAAGTAATAATAGAACCCTAGATTATCTCGCACTGGAATTTTTTTAAAAACATATTTAGAACATAAACATGGCTACAATCGCAATCAAGTACTCAGCTTCTATTGGTCGCACGAAACAACGCAAATGGAAGAGCTCAGCATTGCCGAGCTGATCCGTACGGGTTCGTCTCCGACTGCGTGCCGTTGCGGAAACACTGTTCCGTGAGCCCGTCTCCGTTTACGTGTCATTGTAGAACGGGCCTAAGCTCTGACAGTATTGATGGCTTTGTGACGGTAGCCTATGTACCGTAAATGTTGAGTATGAACACACATTTCGGATGGTGTTTATCGCACCGATGCTTCGTTATACCTCAAGTGTGTATCTGTTGGTGGTATGAAGTGAATAAAATGTTAATGATGAAATGTTATAAGAAGTATCAAATAGTGTAAAGTTTTAGTAGTAATTTTTTTAAACATATTTAATTGTGTCAAGGAGTCGAATGTATTAAAACTGAAGTTAACTTAAAGAATAATTGGGGTTATTAGCCGTTACTTAAAGGTTTTATTTTGTTACACTATAGTTTCATGCTTGCTAAGGCAATGCACACGTTTGGCAACATTGCAGACACAAAATTTTTAACTGCAGGTTTATTTTAAATAATTTAAAAAAAAAACAGCGGAAATTCTTATTTCTTAAAACAAGAAAATAAAACATTCACATAAATATGAATTTATCAAAGGAACACAATAAGTACGTTTTACTGACAAAATTGTTTATTCAACGGACTATCCAGTGGTTGCTGGCTCTTTGACGTCATTGATTTATTACGTGGTTTTCAAGTCTCAATCTGGTAACACAATTCAAAAAATAACAGTAGCAGAAGGACGTGTGCATAGCAGGAAAAATAATATATTTTATCTCTGTTACGGACGTATGACGCAACAACCATAGAGAGTACAGAATGATACCATTTTAGCGGGATTAGATAACTGTGTATATTTATCCATCATATTGTGGCAAAAAAAATTGTCGTGATATTACAATTTTCAGGTGCATGTAATTCCTGCTTTAAAAATTAATTATATTGCTCATAAAAGGCCACTAAAAATTAATCTTAAAAAAAATTAAAATGTTTCGTGGTTATAGTGGTAAACTAGAAATTTCACATAGCCCAAAATTTATTTACATGTTGAAAATCTGTGTTTAAAAACTGCTGGTCAGATGTCACGGGATAACCATTTGGTAGTTAATATAGTTAATTGTATAACAGATACATTGCGAAAATTCACTGGCTGAAATCAACAGTAAGATTTCAATTGTAAACAGATTTCGCACAGCCTGCTGTGCACTCGCTTGTGTATTTCTAATTGTGAACCCAGCTTCACGGATTACAACGGAACACGCGCCGTACGCTGGTTCGTGATAACTGAATGTGGGCCTGTTTCGGCAGAGCGCGGACAAACACTGCGTGACTCCGCGAGTGCTGGTCAGCTACGAGATCCCGAGACAAACTCCAGGGCTGGGGCCCTATTCTTGACGCTGCCGGAATAATTCCGGTAGCAGAATGATCCGCAAGTTTCAACCCGCTAGACAGCTAAATGTCTATTCTTGAAACTGCTACTGCTGCTACCGGAATCAACATTGTCGGGTTTATGAAATGTCTTTATGGAAGTGTGGCAACGTTCAATATTGTGTTAACGTCAGTGGTAGAAGGCCAATCACAACGAGGGAAGGACCATTTATTATTAAAAGTTAAATGTTTTCATTATACTCGTATCTTTTCTCAAGTTGATGGACGTGTAGGTTATGTAATATGTATAATAAATACAAAACTAATAATAAAAATGAATGGTATGGCTTATATGAAAAAAAATCGGGGAAATATATTGTGTTATGAAATGAACAACTTTATTTAATGTTAGAAAAAGTACTACAAACATACAAATATTTGCGAAAATATTTACAAAATCATGTGTTTTTTTTTTATTAAAATTTACAATTCTTATCCCTTAAAAGTACTTGTTTTTTAGTTTATTGTTTCTGCTTACTTGATAGAATTTAAAATTCTTATCACTTAAAAGTAATCGTTTCTTAGTTTGTTTCTGCTTACTTTGCCGCAACTTTTTATGTTAGTGTAAAATTTGAGGTGAAAATAAATTTTATGCGGTGTTTCTTGATTCAGCAAACAATTGTGAATGTGCACATTAAGATTTTTATAACTGCAAGTCAATACAAAATTATAAAATTTTATGAACATCATCTGGCAATTATCTCATGGTGCGGGGCGAAATGGGTAAAAGTTCCGTATGCGTATCCAAGTTAACCTGTGATTCTGTTGGCATGATCCTGTACACCTGATCCTGTGGTACATGATGCTTATTTTTTTAGCAGTGGGCAGGCGCGTAGCGCCGACGCATTTTGCACGACAGCGCGATGTGTGAAGTTATTTATAATATATGTAATTTATTTTTTCCATCAGGTTTCGCGCTGTCGCGCGAAACAAGTCGGGGCTACACGCCTTCCCACTGATAAAAAAGATAAGCATCATATAACACAGGATCAGGTGTACAGGATTATGCCATTAGAATCAAAGGTACCTATATCTGGGTACACCTGGATAAGCAATACAGAACTTTTACCAAAGTTTGTTATTTTTTGGTGTAGGGGCTTCTTGAAAACAATCTTATGAATTTATCAACAAAATCTTTCAACTATATCTTCTTTCATCATTTATTTAATAATACTTGTGTGGGTTTTCATCGGTGTGTGTTGTTTTCAATCATATTATTTGCGGCGTAGGAATGATGGCTCTGTTTGCAAGATAGGGAAGGGTAAATAGAATAACCTTTATTTTCACAATCACTTATCATTGTGGGAAATTCATATATAAATGGACTCATTTCGAGTACTTTTCAATTCCGGGATGGATGTACTTTTAACGAATACATGAGCATAATCTAACTACCACTATAGTTCTGTTCCATCAAAACATGACACACGATTGCAATATTTGGTGTCAAAAACGAATTACGTAATATGGAAACTATGTTACCGGTATTGTATTTATCACAATATACGTCAAATAAGCCACAAATTTATACACAGCAAAAATTTCAATGTTTTTAATACTAAGTAGGTACCATAGTAAGTACTTAATGGAAGATGGTAAATATAACTTTCGTAACGTAATATTTAAATACCTGCCATTGCAAATCACACAAACAAATGTAATAATACTTAAAACATTAAATATTAGTTAAATTGTTACCAAAGTTTTCTCGCCACGCACACACGAATTTTGAAGGTTGAAAGCATCACATGGCGTATTTTTATCTGAATAATCACATAACATAATGAGGCGAATAAGTTATTTCTGGTTTTAAATGAAGTTATCTAATATAAGTATATAAACACACGCATTATTAAACGAGATATGTAGCTAACCTAAACTAACCAAACATACAAACGATTTAAATATTTTTCAGAACCATAACAGAGACTCCATTTTGGACAAATCATGGTTTCAAAGAACAAAAAACGCTCAAATCTCTACCGGAATTGTGATTCCGCCAGCTCACATGGTGGCGGAATATATCCGGTAGTTTGTGACATAATTCCGATACATAATTCCGCTAGCGAGTGTTCAAGAATAGGGTTTAGCTAATTTCTGGTGGAATCAAGTAATTCCGCTAGTGGAATTCTTCCAGCAGCGTCAAGAATAGGGCCCCAGGACCGCGCCGAGTTCCAGTCGCTAGCAAAGGTGCGCCCGGCCATAGAACAAGGAGGGAGATAGAGAAGCGCGACTCTTACAGCGGGAAACTGGAACCACGTTAGGCGCGACACGTGACGCTATCTGTTGGGCGGGAGGTTCAAATAAAGTGTTAGCTTTATAAGAATAATTTAACTACTCGATGAATAACTGCTTAATAGCAGAAAA
The DNA here is from genome assembly GCF_032445375.1 of Bacillus rossius redtenbacheri. NCBI lineage: Eukaryota > Metazoa > Arthropoda > Insecta > Phasmatodea > Bacillidae > Bacillus > Bacillus rossius. Next base: position 340,263,558 of record NC_086330.1, on the reverse strand, counting down.
TCCCTGCAACAAACTAAATACAGGTTTGTGTGTGTGTATGTATGTATATGTATGTGTGTGTATATATATATATGTATATATATACATATATATATAATATAAACATGTTCTATATAAATGCGTAGGGAAATGCAGTATTTTTGGCAAGCCACACCGCAAGACATGTGGTCACCAAAATGAAGTGAACTTATTTTTCACTGGTTTATTTGCGAGATAATGGTGATGCATTACTTCTCACAATAAATATAGCTATGTAATGAGTGTATTTAAAAAAGCTGCTACCTAGCGGGTGGGCCCGAAACTACATCGAAAAGAGTTTCTCTCTCATGCGCCTGGCACCATACCCGCTCGAGATGCTCCACTCAAGACTGCGTGCATCCTGGTGAGGCGTTTGGCACGCTTCTTCACGTTTGTTACTCCATGATTCCATCATTGACGCTGAGTTTAGATTATCTCTAGTGTGCTGGTTTAACGGTATTTTTGAACGAGTTTAAATTAGCGCCTTACGCATCTCTTTATTCGCCTTTTAATTTTTGTTTCTAACATATTGTCTTTTACAGCTGTTGAATTTGTACGCATAGTTAAGTTTATGCTCGTACTTCTTTTTGGGTGTTATTAATATTTATACAGGTGTACCATAATTTCTATGATTTGGGTTTAACTTCACCTTTACAGCATTTAGTGACTGACGCGTTACTGCGCGCAGCGCACCACGAAACCACGGGAAAAATATTGCTTACAACTTCCTACAAGCAAGCCATAAAATTTATCATTTATTTAAGCGATAGTACACTTTATGAACATACCCATGGGACATTTAGAATCACTTAATGCTTAGGTTCGGTGTGGTAACTGTTCACGATTTTTGTAATTGCGCATTTGTTTAGCATTTTTATATATGACTAGCTGACCCAGCAGACTTCGTACTGCCTAATTAAATTGCAATAAAGTCCTGTCAAAATGATTTGCAAGTGACATTTTTTTTCCTACATATTTTATAGTCGGGGCAAAAAATTCTCCTGAACAGAACTGTCACCCTGGTGATAGGGTGTTGTGAATAAGAAATATAATTAAATAAAACATATAAATTAAAAGATAAATAAAAAAATAAGTAATCTCTTTATTGTTAATCATGTGAAACATAATAATTTTTATTTTCATTGTAGTGCATGATTAGATCGGTAATTAGCTTGGTTTGTAGCATTTCGGGTTCTTCTAACTAAATTGATTCGTCTAATAGGAGGCATATCTATATTATAGATTATTTTGTCACATGCAATAATTAGCGATCATAGGTAAATAAACACTGCACAAATCACTATATAGGTAAGAATTTGTTTCGTGTATAAGTTGACAAAAGGAAACTCATTAGGGTAGGTAACCTAAAATCCAAGAAAAAAAAACACTGACGTTGACATTTTGTTGTTGTTTCAACTTTTTTAAAATTTGATATGACTTGGAGTCAAATCCTTCAAGCCGTATTTAAAATAGGGAAAAGAAATAATAAAAACTTAAACTTATGAAATACTTTTGGTAACGCTGGTTTTGTTTGACTGATGTAATGACTTGAAAACTGATGCATTTTAAAGTAAAACAAATGAAATAATATCGCGAAGCCGACCAATTTGAACTATTCGATTTCGGTTTATTTTTTTTTTATTTATCTGTGCTCCAACGCACACTGTTTTGATAGATATGATTGAACGTTGTACAGAGGTAATAAAGTGCAAATTGACTCTTTGACGTTAGGAACATACCTACATTGTTTAAACAACAATGAGTGCTCGTTTTAGTTAGAAAAAGTTTGTATGGGAAAAAGAAAAGGGCTGGTTTTAGGGTTTTTCCGGCAATTATTCGAATTTTTCTCGCCGTAAAAACCATCTTTGAACTTCAACGAACATTAAAAAAAAAAAAAAAAATTGGCCAAATTGGTCCAGGCGTTGTTGAGTTATGCGCTTACCAACACATTTTGCGATTCATTTTTATATTATTGAAGATTACCGTTTGCATAAAGTTGCAATTTGTAAAAAGGATCCAGGACCAAGTCGTAAGTTTACATTATTTACTGATGGCCCTTTGCTGCGTGTCCTCCTCTGTGATTATTTTCCCGTAACCCATCCCGACAATTTTGAGATAACATGGATTTGGGAATATTTTTGCAGTGGTTCATAGTTGATATTTTGGTGTGCCCTCGAGGAGGGGTTACGGTGGTATGGTCGGAATACTGTCCACGTTCTTGCTGCTTCTTTCCAGGAACAGAGCCGGGCAGCATCGCCGCCGACGCGCCAGCACTTCGTCAGGAGTGTTTTGCCCACACAGCGACAATATGCCGGCGGCGTGGGCAGAAGCTTATACTCGCGCTACTATATTCACCACACGGATCCATCTGCTCAGTGTCATCCACGTTGACATTTAAATTTTATTAAATACCGATTGTGAAAAAGTATTTCGAAAACGATACTACATTAGCAATTCTATATGAATTACTGAGCTTTGGAAACACAAAAAATGAACTTGTAGCAAATCACCACAACGCAATTAGTCGCGGGAAAAAATATTGCCCGTGTGTCTACAAAATACGAAATGCACTGCTAACATAGTGTTACATACTCAGAAACTGTTCTATGCGTAATAAACAATGGCAGTAAAGTGTTACAAGTAACACGGAGGGTGAAAGAAGCCTTCAGACTCTCTCACACGCAAAAGATGGTTACTCCTTTTTTTCCCCCCCTCGTCATGACTATTAGTCAAGGGATTTCCTTGTAAATTTATTGCATTTGCTGTCGGGTAAAAAAAAATTCTCCCCAGATAATTTAAAAAAAAAGCTGTCATTTTTTCAAGTTGTAAAATGTAAACATTTACTAAAAAACACTAATGTGACTTTTCACCGCTATTAGATATTTGGTGTACATCTGTTGAGCAAATTTGCGGTTAAACCAAGAGCGGAACTAGATTGAAGATCAGGGGAGAGTCAAATTAAATGTTTTACTATAATTTTAGTACATTTAGAATTGAAATATTTGGTACATTTTATTTGTGGCTCAAAAACGTAACGTTATCTATATCACTGCAGTACAATAGTAAGTTTGGGAAACTATGATGAGGAATTATTCAGGGTTCAGGGGGGCCGTACCGCTATGCGGGGTCCGCCAGACGACAATAACACGAAACGTGCGAGGCAGGACAGTGGCAGGACAGTGTCAGGACGGTGTGAGGACAGTGGCAGGACAGTGGCAGGACAGTGGCAGGACAGTGGCAGGACAGTGTCAGGACGGTGTGAGGACAGTGTCAGGACGGTGTACGCTGCAACAGCCGGGAGACGCGGGACGGAGGTTGGAAAGCTGCAGCCTCGAGACCTCGAGAGAGGGGGAGGCAGGCACTTCCTCGTGTCGGGTCCCGCGGCGGTTACGCAAGGTGAAAGCGCAAGCGACGCCGACACGACGGGGCGCCGCCGCGGTCCCCGGGCCCGATGCGGGGGCGTGGCTTGTGCTCACACCGGTACCAACACCCCAGGCAGGCAGGCCATCTCGAGCTAACACTGCAATTGTTATTGAAAACTTGTTTTGAGTAAAAAAAAAAGTGTATAATCACAATTAAGTTGCTACGATTTGGTAAAATTGCCATAGAATAGTGTTTTTTTTTTGCTATAGTATGTAATATAATAACCTAATTCAAATTGTACTCACAGGAAAATGTCTGCAAACAGAATTTCATAGATTTGTAAACATAAAACAATTGGCTGCCAAAAAAAAGTATCGTTTGTTACAACACCTGGCTGTTCAACATCGAAAGTATTCGGAAATCTTTTCACGGCTAGTTTTTCACAGAATGCGCAACCTTGCATTAGACGAACTTTTGCTTTACGGCTGCATCAGTAAGCCTACGTGGGCACACATATTGTGCAGAGCTTCAGAAGTAACCACGCTATTTGAAAACTACAAGATATCACAGTGTGTTGTTCGTATACAAAAAAGAAAAATTAAGAATACGCTGAGGGCATTTGTTTCCGTATTTCGATTTTAAACTGTATTTTTAGGAGAGTGGAAACTGCTAAACGCGTGTTTCGGCATGAAACACCCGGTTAAGATTCTTGAAAGCACCCGAGAGACTTGCAGTGTTATGGTAACCACTGAACATCTCACAGTTCCCTACGCCCTTGCGCCTAAAGGCGACACCGCGCTAGAAGCACCAGCAAGCGTCGCCCTCGTCATCCCGCCTCGCCGACACGAACACGCCGCTGAACATTACCGCGCCAGGTCTTGTCCCTGTGCAACTCGACTGCCGCCGACCTTGTCGCCGCAACGGCACGGGAATGTCACGGGCCGCGTCCCTGTCGGCCGTCGAACAAACCCACCCGCTCGCCACTTAGAAGGCCTGCGTAACCTTGGGATAGTTGCTGCTGGAATCAATTACGTATTTTACTGTTATCCAGGCCTCAACGTACCTACAAGTGGCGGTCCTGGACTCTGCGGGGCCCTAGGCTTTTTACGTTTACAAAGCCCCCCCCCCCCCCCCCCCCCCGAAATTTTGAAAAATTAACCAATTTTAAGCTTAACTGAAACTTGAATTTCGAAGATGGTTTTGCTAATTCATCTTAAGAAATGTTGATGTTCTTTCTTAATAAATAATCTTCGGGTCAGTTTCATAAATGTTTACGATCAAATTCCGGTGCAATCGGGTAATTATAACAAATTCTCATTTTCGATACTTTTGTTCTTTCTTAGTCGTCTTTTGATATACCACACCAAACACAATCACATTACCGACATAACACATTAGTTTTGCTTTTCGGCGAATTTCGACCACGGGTGAAGATTTCCAAGGAAATGCACTTAAAAAGCCACTTAAAGGCAACTTCGTTGGAACACGCTTAACTCAACAATTCGTTACGTGTATTCTGAGCATGTTCCGATCAGGGTTATTTTTATTTCAAACTGTGCAAGGTTTGTAAGTAATTTCAGAACGACATGACTTCTATGCTTGGTTGTGATTGACTGGTTTAACGTCAACAAAACATAGCTAAAAAGATGGCCGAACACAATTCGTTCAGCTCCGGGAAAATCAACAGGTAAATACACTTCATGACCTGATTTGTTTTGTCTAAGTGAATGGCAGCACAGAACTATGTAATATGATAAATTTAGGCACACAACTAAGAACCCATCCTAATAAACACAGCAACAACGGTTTGAGCTGTAAACAGTAGATTCCCGTGTAACCTGAAAGCAATGCTAACTATCAAGAAAATACTTTCAAATTTGTCAACCTAAACATATTCACTTAAACTAGTTCAGCTGTCCCATGTAACCGTGCTCAAAGTCTGGCAACTGAAATACTCGACATACTCGACCAATTCTTCAATATAAGAGCTGCAGTAGTTTAGCGTGCTGGATATACTGGCTCCCTAGAGCCTTAGGGAAATGAATACAGCATTTTTTCGCGACTTGTTGAAGGTGTTTGAGCAGAAGCTACAGCAAGAGGCTGACGCAACCCATCGCAGCCATCATTGCAAATCAACCTCCCCTCCTCTTCCCCCCCCCCCCCCAAATTCGGCTAACCGGTGGTTGGCTCAAAGGAATCCCCATCCTAAGAGTATCACAATGTTCTTAACCAAGTTTGAGACCCCTCAGAAAACCCAGAGAGCCTGTGATCTGGCTGAGGTACGCCCAAACTCTAATAGCTGCTGGCTCTGATCACTTATATCACGCCTGGAGAGGTCCTACCACCACCCCCCCCCCCCCACCCCCCAAACCAAACTGGGTGAGCGGCTAAACAGCTCCGGTGCTAGCCTGCAATACTCGACCAATGTTAAAAGCAGCATTAAAAAAAAAACAGTAACTCTAATGTATGGTACAGTGAATGGTCTTTAATCTCCAAACTGGGACCACGTACATGCCGGATTAGCTATATTGCTAGATTTTCGACGTCAATTTAATTTTCACTGACAGAAAAAAAACATGTAACCCGCTAGAAAACAATAAATAGTGTAATGAAATACAAACCGACAGTAAACGTCGACAGAAACTAAGGCCTCGGTGACAAAAATATTTCTCGGGCCCCTTCCCTTGTACTTAATGCACTATTTTTAAAAAACCCGCGATTAAAATGACTGTAAACCGTAGCCATTAACTGTAAACATTATCTGCGCGTATGGAATAACTTGTAAGGATTCAAACAATATATTAGCAATAATAGACTTGTAATTTTCGTCTCAGTATCAGGGCAACCTCATTCAAAAAAAAAAAAATCTTAAAACTCAACCAGATCCCCTGGGGATGATCCTCCTCCTCCCCCCTCCCCCCCCCCCCCCCCCGGGCCAACAGCCGGAATCCACACGGAAAAAAAACCCTGAACGCACGCGGCTTGCTTGGTGCCAGATTACAGAAAGTGTCACACCACAGAATGCCGGATTAAAGTGCAAGGCTGGCTGGCGCGCTTCGAGGACAACGCAACAAATGAGGCGGCCGCTAATCACGATCAAGTTGAGCTAACGCGGTTCCTTGTTTCCACCTTGAGTGGCGGGAACACTGCCTTGACATTTCTCGTCTGCGTCGTACAAACCAGTGCAGCTTGGCACAACCTGCCAGCACCCATGTCACCCACATCAGCATGCTGAAGAAAATAACTTCTTACTGTCTCATATGATCACTCGCCCTTTTCTCTTGTGTTCACCACGTAATTCCCTTTAAAGTACATCCCACGAACGAGTGCACATTCCTGATATATTAACTTGACTAGCCTTTTTTATTTTGACAGCTCAGGGGTCCACACAAATCTGTGGAAAATTTCCCTGACCTTTCCATGACCAAAATTACAAATTTATCCAATGTGTCTAAAATAATTTACATATTTTGCAATTTTCTGAAACAAATAAAGACAGTCCAGCTTTACTAGTTCAAACGTAACCTTGCATATACCGTTCTACAGTTGTCTATGACTATGCATTAAAACACCATCTGGGGAAAAAAAATAGTATTCAAAGTCTGGGTGGTGGCATACTGGAGCATGACATTTCCACATAAAATTACTATCACTGGTGAATTTACATTAAATTTCTTGATTTTAAAGTAAATTCCCTGACTTTCCCTGACAAATAGCAACTTCCCCGACTTTTCCCAGACTTTATAAAATGTGGACATCCTGCAGCCGAATATTCTTCAATGATTTTTCAGAACAAAGCTGAATTGGCTAGTCTAGTTCTTTGGAAAACACAGTATTTTATTATTGATTTAGTGGAATAATTTGTGTGGAGTGACAGTCAATTAACCAAGAAACTGTCAAATTAAGTGAACTCGTTCATACGATAGTATTAACCAGGAGGTGGCAATGTCTGCATGATTACACGGTAATTGTGCGAAGCTGATTTTTTTCCCCTCAGATAATTATTGCGCCATATTGGCTAGACGCCCAAAACATTGGCGTTTAAGTGTAGAGTTTTGCATTGTGAAAACAGTTTTTAATGGCTTACTTTTAATATAAAAGTGGCTGCTTTTAAAGACGGAGAGTCTAATTCATATTCAATAACCACAATGAATTATCAAACACCATTTCCGCAATGTTTTGGGCGGGACAATATTGCGATGGCGAGGTTGAAAAGTGACTTCAACTACGTTACAGCATGCCGTCTCCTGACAATTCCTAACTCCATGGTATTAGGACAGCTATAATTTGGTTGATACCAACACAAACAAATGACTTAAAATACGCTTATGAGATCAGAATTTCAGACGCCACAACTAGAATCTTCACCTTAAATTTACAAAGAACACCAGTTACAAAATATTTAGGAATCTTTGTAAATTACGTGTACACGCGTAAATGCACAGACAGGGAAAACTCACAAACAGCAGCATCTTGTTCGACTAATAACTAAAAAAAATTCAGTAACTTGAAAAGTCTTCAGGAAAAATGCTTCCTCATTCCACGTGCGTTTTCGACATGTTTACAACGGAAAACATGACTCGGATGTCGGAATACGAGTGCAGTTTCTACAGGGGTTCAGTTTTTTTTAGACAACGAATGTTCTGAATGAATAGACGAATGAATTAAGACAGTATCTCGTTGACGTCGAAGTCGTTAACAGACGCAGAAGATGGAAAGGGGGGGAAAATGCGGGGTTGGGGGGGGGGGGGGAGGTTGTGCGACCCGAGAACTGTAATCATTGACTGACGAGTGCCCGAGAGGGCTTCACTTGATCACGCCGCGCGATCAGCCAATCAGCCACACCTAACAAGTGCGCTCGCAGCAGCCGTGCAAAATAGGTACAGTCGGTTCAGTTCAAATGGGCACTTCTGATAGCCTTGGTCAAGAGGGTAATAGTGTCCTTTATTATGCTTCTGTATGTAGTTCTGTGTTTTTGACCATAATTTTAATTTACTTCATAATATAACCACGTTCGATTGTATACAAATGATTTTATAATCTTCATTAAGTGCTTTTTTATGGTTAAAAAAATTATTGACCAATTCATATTTCAACCCTAGCATTGGCCGACAGCATGCATTAATAATGTAGTATACAGTTTTGAATTAACCTTTTGTATGCAACGTTAGTTAAAAAGAAAAACTTTTTTATATTAATTTATTCATAAATCTTTTTAAAAAAAAAAAGTTTTCCCAAAATCTTCAAAACCTAAGTTTCGGGGTTTCGAGCAAATCTAATTGTTTAGAAAATTTGTGAATGCAATCATAAAATACAAAAGTAGCATATAAACTGTTAATTCAAAACTGTGTACGACATGAATACATGCTCCCATTTAATGCTAAAGATAAAATAAAAAATGGTCAGTATTCAAATCCAGTGAATATGATCGCTGACTTTGATAAAATTATTTACAAACATCCACTCACAGTAGGTTCTAGGTGTAATTAATTCAATCCAAACCAATTCCTACTAAATAAGCTTTTTTTTTAAATTTTTGTGCCGGTTATGTTTAACACGATCTGACACACCCTGCCTGACAACACACGGAAAGGAAATTTTCGGTTGAGTATGAAACCCTACACCTCAACAGTAAGTTGAGGACATTAGTGCTTGGGTAAAATTACTCGAAGTAAACATGAAAACAGGAAGCACTAAAGAAACAAATGATCAACAAAACCCCACCAATTATGTGAATTTCTGGAATATGCCGCTTCGAAAACAATGAAGTGTGAGGTTCCGCGCTTCTAACACCTTTGGTAATAGGCCTAAATCGTTCTTTACTTTATGTAACGAAAGTTCTGACACCGCCAGTGTCAAATTGGACAAATAAGGTAACGGGGGAAGAGGGATTCTGAGTAGGGGGCAAAGGGGAGGGGATGGGGAGAAACGACGGCGATGGATTCGAGATCTTCTTGTAGCCTGCATGTAAGTAGGGACAGGAAAAAATTCACATGTTCAATTATCTCTAGGAAAGACTCCACATCCCTCTGCACACTCGGACAAACGTCCCTTGCTCATTGGTCGCTGACCTGCGAGACGTCCCAACGGGAAAGAACGTGATTCGATACTTCTTTCGCCGAGGAGTCGACCTGATAGACTGTGAGTCAATAGCAGAAGCAGAACAAATATATCAGTATATGAATTTTGGCCTGCCGCGAAATGAATCCACGGATTTCTCCGGTCTCTACATGTTAGGATTCTCGGGAGTTAGTCATAGCGCCCTTCAATTACAACACCGACGGATACTTCCTAGAACCTTACAATTTATTCGCTGTCTCTGCAGCGACTAGTCTTCATGTACAGGTGTACACGAAGACTAGTCGCTGCAGGCTCTACTAGGCTCTACTCTAATGCGTACTGCTTCCAAGACTACTGGCGCCTTACAGACACTACTCTACTTCTTAGTCGCTCCACGCAACGCCGCTAAGCGACGTGTCAGCGGTCTCAAACACAATGCCTCGCGGACTTGTCAACTCTACAAAAGTAGTACCACGTCGTTCCTCTACAGAGTTGAAACCAAACAAATCCTCTAAAATTATATTCCATTGCAAAAGTATATTATTGTATCACGCAAAAACGATATAATTATGAACTAACGCATTGAACGTAATTCAAGCCTGTTTTCATTTAACATGTTTGTACAACAGGACATTCATACGATTCTCATCAATTCATTCCTTTAGATCCATTAAACGAATATTTTAACCATGTTTCGTGTTTAGGTCTTCTGGGTGAGCGTGTACCAAAACACTTCAGAATCTGAACCAGACAAACCACTAACTTATTAAGAGGCCGTGTCAGTAAATTTTTATTTCCAATATTCTGGTCTAGAAGTTCTCTCTTTTAACAGTGAGATTTAGTGGCTTATTCAACCGAAGTAACTGTAACCGCAGCGCGTGATAAAACTACTATACCGCCAGATTACTCGACGAAAAATGTATCTGGTTCCTCGACAATCTGAGAGGATGACAATCTGACCGGCGGCTCACTAGGAAATTGCGGATGCAGGGATTCAGAATCAAGAAACCTCACATTTACAACTGTAGTATGAGTCGTATCTAAAAATTTTAATACTTTAAATGTATCGGAATACAATTAATCTTCAAACATGTGGTAATTATTCTTTATCTGGATGTAATATTCCGTGAAAAATAATGGTAGTTGACATTAAAAAGTATACGAAATTCATAGTGTAACGTTTTAAAAGGATAATAACATAAATTCTTATGCTTAGATATTGCATATGCATTACACACAATCTAAATACAATCTCACTTAAGTCAGACTACCTAATTTTTTTACAATGCACCATCATACAGTTTAACAGAGGTAGGAGAACCTCTTATCGATGTTGTTTCAAAGAATCTAAATTTACAAATATTACTATTTATCTTATTATGATATGTATCTTTATGAATAAGAATTTACAAAAAAAAAATGAATTGATTACATTACACTTTAACATTACAAAAGACTAAAACACTAACAAAACTTAGTTTTATATATTGTTGTAGCATATTAGAAGACGAAATAACTCACTAGACTAACATTAAGAGGGCTGTATCACAAATTTACTTTACAGAGGAGAAAATATCTTTTAAAGATATTTCATTACCTCATTGATTACATAATACTGCCGTTGATGTGATCGTAGATATAAAGTATTGAAAAATTAGATTTCATTATGTTTATGTAAATATTTAGAAAACGTTATTGCTTATAGATGCTCATTATTTAAATAATAAAGAATCTTTTACTTTTATGTACTGGACAAACAAAATACTTATAAGTTAATAAGCTTAGTTGAATAACATCTTCAATTTGTATTGAATTCAATGTACAAATTGAAAATCATGTACAATGAATGCAACTGATTGAATTCAATAAATATTTGATCTTGTGAAACGGCCATAATGGTGATGTAGATAATTATAGATACTCACATGCATTTTGAGAGTCCTTATAAAGCCTATTACAATTCTATAAGTATACATTAAAATGATTTTAAAATAGACATGTGTAATATAATTAAAACTTGTTTAAATAAGATCATAACAAAAAAAAATGAAAATCCTTCAACAGTAAGTTATGTTTTATAAGATTTTAACAAAACACACATACCATAAGAGAATATTAATCATGCCACATAATTCAACACAAAATATTCATTCCAATAGGCGCTACGTAAAAATAACTTCTATTTTTATGCTGATAACTTTGCATTGTTTTATATATATCATTATTTCTAACTTTTAATATTCTCCACACATTAACTGAAATTAAGTATTTTCAGAGCCTTAGCAAGTGTTGGTCTGTACCACATACAGTTCGTACGATATCTCTACGTGAAACACATACAGTTCATTATTTGTAATTTTAATTATATTTCCATGAACATAATGAAATTAGTATAGGGCCTAGGTTGTTCACTGTTGAGTACTTCTGAAGTATTTTCATTGTGAGTTAACATACATACCAAATGCCATTCTTCCAGTAAAGTTACAAAGAAGACAACAAGATAATATATGTATAATATATATAATATGTATAATATATATAATATATATAATATGTATGTAGTACCATATTTTAAACCCCTATTAAATGAATAATAACTCAATCTCTTTTCTGGACTATTAAGTAATAGTTTTTGATTACTGTTATTTGTAACTTAAATAAAATGACAACTAACAAATTAGTAAAATATATAATTACGTGCGATATAGTGACAGGTTTACTTGGACGGCAAACGAATATAATAAAATGTCTATGACAATGTTAACTTTACTCATTATTATGGAGAGAAACAAAATGGGCAGATAAGCATATTCTACGCTGACATTTAAAAATGCTCAATTCAAAATGAACATTTCTTCCCGATGACAAACAAAAAAGTTGTATGGTCGCGAATAATACATTCGTATGGCGTCACATCAGCGGAATATTCCCTTGGCATAAATGTGTGAAGTCTGTGACACAAAAACAAATGAACGAACAGCTTTTTTTTTATCGGATGTGCAATCGGAGACCCTTGGGGTGGTTGAAGAGTGTCAGGTCGGTCGCCAGACCAGATAGTGAAAGCTCAGGGGCTTAGGATAGAAAAGGCCTATCTCCAAATTATTAAGTATAAATGTTGTCATGAAATAGTTAAAGACTTGATTACAACCAGGTTTTTAAACCCATCATGATCATGAAGACACTGATCGGAAGGTGATGTACAATACATTTCAATGGCCTTTTCAGTTTTTGCTAAATAATTATAAATATAAGCAAAATTCCACTGTATCTGGACAAATCAAAATATTGATTATATTTTTTTCATCACAGAAATAATATATGATATGATAACTAAATTTGAAAAAAGCGGTTATGTTAAATGTATTGTATACTTTCAGTAGGCAAAATTTCTGGCCCCTACCTCTTATAGACTTTGAGAAAAACTGCCTTTTAAAATAACATTGATATAGATAGGAGCGCAAATTTGTGACACGGCCTCTTAACTCCGCTGTGAACAGACTACGCAAGTTGCCTGGCTCGGAGGCGCGACGCAAATCAACGGCACCGCGAACAGGCTCCCGAGTGGCCTTGGAGGCGCCCAGGCGGCCAGAAGCCGCTCTCTCTCTCTCTCTTGTCGCTTGTCGCCGCTCCTCGACTGCCGCTGAGCTCAGCGGATACGAAGCCTAATCGCCACGCGCCAGGCCTCTGCACACACGCACGCGTCTTTCTCGGACCACGAGGTCGACATTCGCACGCAGCACGAGGAGGAGCAAACCTAATGTGTAACCACCTCCCGAGTCCGCGCGGCTGCGGGTCCTCTGGGCCGCGTCAAGAGTTAAAGTGAACAGTTACAAATTCCGACCCCGCATACTTCACTGGCTCCTGTGGCGTACCACGGGAGTTCTCTACAAATGGAATGCGCCGGTTCAACAGGTTGTTTACATCAACGTTTTCCGATAAACAAATAAGGTATTTTCAACTATTCATTACTGACGCAGGAATTTACGGCAACCCACTTTAAGATTCCACCTTTTAATAGCAAATTACGATTGGTATAGATGTGCATGCATTTGTTAGCACTTTCTTGTACAGATGCTAATAATTTTATTTTATTTTTATTCCATCAAATATAAAGCGGAATTGATTTACCTCTCTTAAACAGTCAATGAAATAAGATTCCAAAATAAGACTGTTATTTAGGGCACACTAGCAAAATAGCAAATATTAGTGATATGGTATTGCAAGGATATCGAATGTAATAAATATTCAAGTCCATACAAACGAAACTATGAAATAATACTTACTAACGCACCGATTAGCTTCAGAAGAAACCACTCGTTTTGAAAATTGCTCAACATATCCGAACTGGTGTCTGTTTCACAGCCGACTGTCTGGTTAGCTGAGTGAAGCAGGGAGCTAAGGCGATGACTATGCTGGGTTGCCCTAGTCTGGTCAAGCTGGGGCTCTAACATCTTCCTGATCAAAGGAGGGGAGTAATCCCTTGACAGCTCTGTCTTATTATTACTTGCTCTGGAATGTAAAAAAACGGATCTGCAGGCCGACTCCCAATATACCATTAAAGGGCGCACATTTTGGAAGACTGGTGGAGGAGGCCGACCATAGGTTGGAATATTAACTGGCGTCTGTTTACGAAAAACAATTAAGAATACTCTGAGGGCGGACGGGTGGTTCTGTTTCCTTACTTCAGTTTGAAACTGTATTTTTGCGAGAGTGAAAAAGGCTAAAACGCGTGTTTTCAGTACAATTTTTTAGACATGAAACGCCACGTAAAGATTCTTGAAAGCACCCAAGGGTCGGGCACTACATTATTTACCTTAATTTCTCCGCCATCTAATGTTATGGTTACCGCTCAAATTTCGTAGGTGTCCCGTGCACGACGAGAAGACTAACGTGCCAGTTCAGAGCCTTGCGCTTAGAGGCGATACCGCGCTTAGGAATACCATCGAGCTTCACCCTTATCATCTCGCCTCACTAACACAGCTACACCCCTGACTGGGAGGGCCCCTTAATCTTTGCGAATCGAGGGTTTAGAGTACGAAGAGGATGAGTACGTGCAAGGTTCAATAATCGCACGTTTACCCGACGATAGCACACAAGCGCAGGTGTTTCCCAGAATGACCAACTATCGCACTGACCAGTATGTGGACTTGTTCCATAGGGCATCAGTATGCTGACTTGGTATCGCGAACCCCAAAAGAGCTACGAGAGTTGATAAGGGGCCACCAACATTTTTATGGCGAACACACAGAGAGAAAGAGATAAAATACGAAGGTAAAAAAAACAAAAAGAAATTCAGAAAACATTTAGCCGTCTAAGCAACGAACTTTTTTTAAAAAAAAACATCTCACATGTAATATTAGGAAATTTGCATTATAATAAATCCTTCTAATAAATACATTATTTTTAAAATTGATTTGTGCCATAAAATTAATAAATATATATATATTTTTTTTCTACGTTGCTTTACTTATTGGGGCATGAATAAAGCAACACACTAATCGTATAGTGTAATAATGACAGACGATTAAATTAAAAACAATTATTTTATGCGTCTATTTCTTTACAAACTGTATCAAAAAAACTTTTACATCTGTTGCTTGGTTTATTTTTTGAACCATTCGTCATTCTTAAACAACATTTAAGATTAAAACAACATTCCTCTACTAAAATGTTTTACGTAAATTGTTCACACTAAAATAGTGCTACGGAGAAATAAAAAAATACTTAGGTAAACAAGACTTCGTTTATTTGTAAAAGTCAAAACTGATACTATGACCTCATTTTTACGTCCTTAGCTACAATAAATGCCGCATTACGTTACGAGGAAAAGTGTTATGTAGCCACGTGTAGATCATTCATCTTTCAGCTAACGTCTAGGGCTTTGTGAGCAGAAAATCTACAAAGCATAAATAAAACCAACTACAAAGATTAAAAAGCTACAAATAACGGGTACAAAAAGCCACAAACCGTGAATAAAACAAGCCACAAAGAGCTGAAAATACGATTTTTCCATACGCTCGAGTTTAATGTGATTTTCTCACATTTTATGGCGGGTGAATTAAACTGTTTTATTTGTATATACTTTTATCACCATGGCGAAATGAAAGCAACCAGCGCTAACATCATCGCCCTGTCAATGAATTTGCACAACACGGAGATAAAAAGGCAAGCTGCAACAAAGCATGTTGTATCTATAGTTCTACACCAGAAACGAAACCTGCACGTTCAAATCAGATTATATCTGTGATTTAGTACACAAGTGTTAGTGGAAAAATTCCTGTACACAAAATTATCTAGCTAATGTGCCTTATTTTACTCGTGCATTTGAAAAACAGCCTTGCAGATAAGCTTCTTCAGGAAAATGTTGTCACATTAACACATATTGTCAACTAATAGAGAACGATAACGTAATCGCGAACCATTAAAACACTTCAAGTCAGATATCTATAGTTGAGAAATCAGCGCGAAACAAAACGTCCGCCCACGGAACACGCTTGAAGCTGAGAGCCGGAACTACGAAATGATGCAGCACAGCTCGTTGCAGTTGCAGCACATTTTCTACCAAATCTAAGGGAAAAAAGAAACAGCTGACACACTATGCGTCAAGTAGTGTTTCGTCTACTCTGGTAGCATATGCACACGTATATTCATTTTGTGATTTTATTTTGTGCATATTTGCGAATCAATGAAATACTTTATAAAACATCGTAATTATTTTCTCTTTAAAAAAGAATAAAAATAGTTACGTATTTTTTGATATATTTACTTTTGTATTTTTGGAATTATTTTTATTATAATGTTACGAGTGGTAAAACAGGTTCCAAAAGGATGGCCTAATTAATTAACAACTAATTGTCTACCCACAAATTGACTCTTCCCCCTGGAGCTCGGCTCGATAGTGGCTCTCCCTACCGCTCGTCTCTTACAGCTCGCCTCTGTCTCGACACACTGTCTCGCAACACTCGTTCGATCGTCCGTCACACACACACACACACACACACACACACACACACACACACACCACAGTCCCGGACGCTTCGGCACCAATCTTCGCGCACGTAGCCTGTATCTCGTCGTCCACCTTCACTCACCAAGGGATCACTCAACTTCTACAGCACACAGCCTCCTTGGAGGCCGGCGTCGCAGTTTTTATAACCCTCGGCCGCCTTATGGAATGGCTCGCACCCCTTTGAAGTGTCGCGCCATCAGGACGGACTTGACACCCGAAGCTCCCAGAACAGTGGCGTACCAGTTACGCAACTTCAATCAGGCGGGGCTCTGGGAACGCGCCAAACCTTCGCGAGCCGCTTAGAAAGCGCCAAGGGATTTTAAAGCGGGGGGAGGAGGTAGCGAGGCGCCGTTGCTAATCGGATTAGGCATGTAGGCATGCAGTTAAAGTTGCGACTTCAAGATATACAACTCTGTTGCACATTCCATTTAACTTAGCTCAAATCTGATATTTCGTAAAAATAGTACCAGCATACCCATTTCCCAACTGTATTTTGCAAAGCAACACTCGATACGTTACGAACACTGACAGTCACACGAAGATGCTTACAAACACTGTTCACAGAACAACAGTGGTAGAAAGATAACGACTGTCAAAAATAATACATGTCACATTGGCACAGACTAAATTGACTGTTCTAATAACGCATGTGCATTATCAGCCACATTATTACCAATAATTAAATGCATACCCATCATAGATTAGATAAAGTCACAACAGTATAACAAATATCTGACGGGTTTTGGATCTCAGACGTCAAAATACAAATATCATGAAAAAAAAAAAAAAAAAAAAAACTGTCATGTCGTTGCGAAGACAGTACTTACGATCTACAAACTCTGTCAATCAAAACATCTACCATTGTAAACACCGCTTTAAATTTATATCTGGCTGACACCTGTGCTAACACGGCATTCCGGTACATCGAGTAGCCGTAACGGGGTAAAATGTTTATGGCCGTGTACGAGATGTTTGGCATGTTGTTTCTAGTATATTGCACAGAAGTACTTTATTCTGTACCCCACAAAGCTACAATTTGGATCAATCTGAACTGATATGTTCCCGAAACGTCGCAACTGTTTTGTCTTAGGAATAATAATGTGTTCGTCTGTGCTGTCGTCGTTGTGTTGCCAGAATATCTGTCTGTTTAATTTCATCGCGGGTTTCCCGGTGTTTCAACAGCTGGACTACGCATGAAACTATTCTATTTTCCAAATATTGCTTCATGAAACATCGCAATTAAGTAAGGAAAAAAAAAATCTAAAATTTGCGTGTCATTTCATTTCCATTATTTGAGAGTTTTTACAGTAAATTTATTATGGTACATCTTTTGCATTGTGTTTTCAGTCTCATAATTTTCTCTACAGCCATTTGCAAATTACTATCTAACAACGGTAAAAAGTCACCCAAGTGTTAATAATAACTGGCGTGATCATTTACAGCTCGAAAACAATCATTACTTCGAGAGATAGTTAAATCGTTTTAATAGTGGTGATAACAAAACCAAATAACTAACTCAAGAGTGTTGAGTCCGTGCCGTTCGTCAGACATTTTTGATTTACAAAGAGACAAAAAAAAAAAAAAAAAAGGAGTGCGTGTAACTCAGTAGACGTGATATAAGTTAAACGTCTTCTGGAATTCAAACCTCGTCTCATAAGTATATCGTAAGGGATAAAAACGGCAGATAAAGAGAGAAAGAGAGAAAAATAAGACCACTTTCTCAATAAATATGAATTAACAAAATTATTACTATAAAAAAAAGCTCAAACACCGTTGTTTTGCCCTCTGCCCAAATACTCCCTTACTAGATGCCAGCAGGTCGGATGGCGTCAGGCGCAGGCGGGTCCCTACCGCCGCGACCCCCTTATCCCTGCAGCATGGCAAGCTTCAACATGAGCCGCACGCCGCCACGTGGAGCCCGACAAGTTCTCTGCACCGTCCGCAACCAGAATGTTTCACGGAAACCTTGCATTAAAATTCGGCCTTGAAATTTTACTCCAATCGCGCCCAAAGAAGTTTGACTTCAAAAATCAATCAGCAGTATTCAATACTCTCTCCGTCCCCTGAAACTTTGCAGTTTCCCCCGCTGATGCGAAAACAGCGCGCGAGGCGGCCACGTTGCAGCGACCTCCAGTGACCCGACCGAAGGCCGTCCCCAAGGCCAGAGAGGCGCCGATCCAAGACCCGGCGCCCCCAAGGCCACCGGGTGGAGCCGAGAGAAGGTGCAGCAGCGAGTCCACCAAGCGAGGCACCCCTGGCATTTACAACCGAGCAGAGCAGCAAAGCGAACAGCGCTGCACTTGCACACACAAAGTTTAGCTGTATTTATTTCTCAACTTAAGGCTCCGTGTCTAACAAACCGAGTTGATTATTTATTTTCTTAGCACCACCACCACCACCACTACTAATACGATTTTCCTGTAAATTTATTCCGATAGCTCTCTTGAATTCGTTGTTATGTCGCAAATTTTTATCACCATACGTTATTAGGTGATCATAATTGCGTAACATTTTACCGCTATCAGATAACTCAGAATAAAATCTTTTGAGATAATTTAACACAAATGTAAGAAATCTATCGTGATAATTTTTAACACAAAAAAATTGTCACATTGAATTTATAAAGAACGCTGGCTACAAACTATCCAGGGATCTTTGCAAATTTACAGTTTTCTTTGTAAATTTACAGGTACTAAGTTCACTCACTGTGAAAATCAATCCATAAAACTGATATTGGTATATTTGTAAAAATTAAAAAATACTTGTAAAAAAACTCCTGCAAACCACTCATATTTCTTCTATGTGTGATTTAATTATTCCGGTATATTAACGGAAAATTCTCATCTCTAACGGTTTCGAAGGCGAACGGAAGCACCAAAGGCTTCGCCCTTCGGCGTGTTCTCTCGTGCGAAGCCCGATTCACTGAACCCAGATCAGTTCCCGATAATTTGAAGTTCGCCGCTCGCTGGATCAACCTCGCGGTCGAGACAACATTTAAGGTAATACAGCGGATATTCAATTAAAACAGGCGCAGTCATGTTATATAAGCTGAAATTTTTTATTGATAGTTTTCGTCCGCATTTTGAAGTTCATTTCGGTTGGATTGTTGCCGGTCTATTATTTGTTCAACGAAACATCCATGGTGAAATTGGTTATGCACCTAAATACTATAAATACCAGACATATGGCTACAGCTGAACTTAAAAGTTGCCACATTTCAGCTCGTAGCCTAAAATTCGTTTACAAATTAGGATCACAAATATTCAATTTGAAATACTATTCCATGTAATTCTAATATCATCTGTTACAAGACACTTTAAAAAGGCCGTACAGTTAAAAATATATCATATTTATGAATTGCAAATACTTTTTTTTTTAATAATAGCAAAATTCAACCAGAAACACGTCAGAATAACCCCTGTCCGAAATCCCGAAACAAAATTAATTTCCATCAAAGCTTTTTTTTTTTTTTAAATATTGTGTGAAATTTTCTTCAAGTATCGTATCGTTACTTTACATTATGATAATAATTCCGCATTTCCTACTCCTTTCGTACTATATCATAACCTGTATTTTCCAAGAAACGCTATTTCGCTCCAAAAACACATTAAACTGTGCTCTGATTGATGCTTCCCATAATTCTTAAGGAAAAAAATAATATAACCATCTATGTTGAGTCGTAAGTCGACATATGTGATTGGCACACGACCCGTCAACACTCCTACACGACAATCATAAACCATTCCAGTAGTATCCATACAGTCATATCTTGAGTACAGGACTAATATTTATTCGGTAAGGGCCCGCGGTATAGAGCGCGCAGAGGCTTTGGGGGGTATGGGGTGATCCCCATAACCACTAGTGGAAATAAAATGTCACAACCTTGAATGAAAAAAAACTAAAAAAAAAACAACTAAAAAGTACCAAAAACTTTCTAAAAAATAAGGGAGTTAAGACAAACACCCTCCCCCTTGGAGAATCAGACATTGCCTTAAAATTTTGGACAAAAGCCAAATTCAATGTACAGAATTTTTTTTGTCGCCCCAAAAATCTACGCACAAAAAATGAGAAAAATATTTCAAACCCTTAGGCTTTACATTGTTTTTCTCATACCGGTTGCGAAAATTATTTTTTAAGTCCAAATTTAACCTTTTGGGAGGTTGACCTCCCCCCTCCCTAATTGTAGTGGGGCTTCCACAGGGATTTAATAAAATCTAGTTAGTCCATGGGCACTTTCGTTGTGTGGGGGAGGGGGTTTGTTGTAAGCCCCCCCTTTTTTTTTCTTTTTCTCGGATGAGTTGGAATTACGAGCGAAACTTTCTTTCTCGAATAATGAGTATGATTCATAATTTTTAATCTTAAACCCACTTTTATACAATTTCACGATTTTAAATTATTTCGAATGTCGACGACCTAGCCCAAACAAACTGTCGTTTTAGTTAGGATCACTACTTTACGCGCGAAACTCTACCTCCAGGTTACATATATATAGCGCGAATTTTATCTAAGAGACCTAACCTTTAAATACTGTCTTACAGTGAAACGGGAGCGGACACACAGATGACGTGGGCGGATACTCAATCACGGAACAGGGTGTCTACAATGACACGTGCAAGTGTACGGAATAGCTAGGCAACTCCCATCTCCTGCTAGGCAACTCCCATCTCCTCCATGTAAGCAGTAGAAGTCTAGTATTTTGACTCGAACACCATGTTCGTTAGGTTTTAAAAATATTAATAATTCTATCAAGTACTATACGTTTTGGTTTTGTATGCAACTAAGTTTTTTTTAAATCTTAATTTTAAATGTACATACCGATTGTATTATTTCATTCCTAAAAAAATATTTAAATTCAATAAAAGTTTCGTAACTGTGATTTTCAAGATATTTACATAGATTCAGTGACACTACTTGATTTTCAAACCATAAATGTCGGCACATTTTGTACCGAATTACTAAGTTTGCAAATTAACTCTCATATTTACGCATACATGTATAAATTTTTAAGTCACAAAATATTCAAACAATCTTATTCGTTGTAGTTTTTTTTTTTTTTTTTTTTTTTTTTTTCATTTTCCGTGCACTGCAGAATAGGCAGATGGATAGCAAAACTTTAATACCTGCGTTTCCAGGTGTTTTCTGCGTTGTTACGAAAACGGCTTTTTTTTTTTACAACAGCGTATTCAAAAGTATGAGGAAGTATGTAAACTAGTGACGGGTCAAATACAAATTTTCCTCGAATCCAAATCTCAAATTCGAATATCTGAAAGTACCTCGAATAAACCCCTCAAATCCGAAGCTAAGTGCCAAGGTTCAAAAATAAAATACCGGTAACGTACAATACAATACAAGAAATGAACAATTTTGATTAAGTAGGTGTTGAAAACTTTTAACTCTCTAATTGTTTGTTTCACTTACTAATATCCCAAAACCAATAAAATTCTAATTTTATTTTCATAATTACATATCAAATGTAACACTAATATAATATAACTAGTGTACTTCAGATTTTTCTGTGTTGGATTTTTTTAATTTTCTTCGAATATCGAATTTGTCCAATCCTGAGGTTTTAATGGTATTTTAGGATTTGACTGTAAACGTTTACAAAAGTATTGTAAAGTATACGAAATCATGCACTGCTATTGGCATCTGCAACCGGCTGTAAATATATTTCCATTCAAAACTACTATTTTCTAAACTCCGCACCATTGAGCAATATTAGTTACATGCGTTACATACATCGCAAGCGTTAACTCCGTTACCTACTCATTTCTGTCACCCTGTGATTATGATACTACTCTACCGGCTATAAAAAAAGGTTTCACTTAAAAAAAAATAATAATCCCATGATGCACGAACGCGAATTATTCGGGCGCCTGAGTCAGGGTGAATGAATAGCGAGTTTCCTGCTTTGTCTCGCAGGCGTGCCTCAGATCTGCTGACGGGAAAGACGCCCCCCCCCCCCCCTCACCCTGGGGGCACAGCACTCGGGTCACCACACGCGTGCCATGCTTCCGGTCCGTGGCGACCGGGCGTCCCAGCAGCACAAACACACCCACTTCCGTCCCGTCGGCGAACATTCTTCCCCTCGCAACCCTCCTCCAGCAGGAAATATTACTTTTCAGCGACGTCACGAGGTCATTCGGCCGGCGCGACGCAGCGCCGTCGACGGTTCGGTTGGAGAGATGAGCTCATCAAAAAAATAATATTCCTCGAGCTAATTCTGCGAAATTCCGCGTTATTGTCAGGCACCCCCCGGCCGGATTCCATTGTGATCGGGTCGTTTGAATTTCCTAACGTCGTTGTTAGTTTTCATGACACTCCGGGGCGCCTCAAAACTATAGCCTGTCTCTCGCAGTAGAGCCCCACTGTTGCCATATCGATACTTCCTGGATTGTTAGCATTAAATTATTATGTATTCCATCAACAATTAAATTTTAATAACTCTTATTATTACAAGACTATTTATTAATTTATCCAAGACCATAAAAAGTGTCTTTTGATAGTATTAGTACTGTTGTATACATTCTGAAAGAAAGAAATAATTATTATTACACAAATGAAATAATTGACAGCAGCCTGTCGCTATAAATAAATGAGGAATGCCATTAACTATGTAATATGGTCAAAAAAAGAAAACAATTTTAATACAAAGTTATATTAAAAAATTCGATAGCAAGAAACGACTGATACCAAAATGGCGTATTTCAGTTACGTTTCCTTAGACGTAGGTGAAACTCTTGATGAAACACCACGAGAAAATGTATTTCCAAAATTCTCACTCCAAATTCTCATTCACGCAATTTTTAAGTACGTTTTAAAAACATTCTAAAGATGTGTTTAAAACTTCTGTGCTCTTTACGTATATCTGGCTACAGAGCACACTGAAACGACAGCGCTAATAGCAGATATTGTGCATTGGAGAGAGAGTTAAATGCCCATTTAAATACACACTGCAAACCACAAACCAAGGACGGACACATCTGTGATCCAATGAAATCGCAGTTCAAGTGTATGTATAATGGTATGCATTCCAGTGAATCTACAAATAATAAAGCGAATGTTACAAGTATCTACTAATGACAGGCCTACACTGTTGCGAAATTTTACTGCACAACTACGAAATGCGAAAACGGTAAAATCAATCACGCGTCAGTTTTCGTACATCTTTTTAACTCCAGCTCACTAGTAGCTAACTACAGACACAGCAGCAGTTCGACAAATAAATAAATATAGTTTAAAAAACTAAAGAAACATGCTTTTAAAGATTATCAAACTAAAAAGTAAAAAATAATTTTAAAATTTAATTTATGACAATAGTATATAAGCAATACTAGTATAAATGAGAAAAAAGCTTGAGGCACTTTGTGCCATATTTTTTGTACCTATATTAAGCGCCCCATGCTTTTTTCTCATTTATACTAGTATTGCTTATATACTATTGTCATAAATTTAATTTTAAAATTATTTTTTACTTTTTAGTTTGATAATCTTTAAAAGCATGTTTCTTTAGTTTTTTAAACTATATTTATTTTTAACTTTTTAGTTTGATATTCTTTAAAAGCATGTTTTTTTTAGTTTAAACTATATTTATGTATAATTATCATAGGGAAATGAGTTACCGACACTACCTATTACCATCTGAGATAACTATTTGGAGTTGCAACGTCACAAAGAAATGGTAAAGTCTCTCCGAATCATTTACAGTTAGATGTATGGATATAATCTTAGAATTGACCGGAAAAAAAAAATTTTTTTCGACGTGGCCTGGAGTAGAACCCACGATCGCTGAATCCGAAAGCTAACGTCACAGAAGTCGCGCGCCTTAGACCGCTCGGCTAACGAGCGTAATAAAATTGGTGGGACATTTTACAATCATGAGACACTCACTCTTAGTCGAAAGAGTTACAGACGGACAGACAATCATTTACAGTTAGATGTATGGATATAATCTTAGAATTTACCGGAAAAAAAAAACATTTTTTTTTCCGGCGTGGTTAAGCAAGCTGAAAGGCTAGCACAGAGGAAGGAACAATTGAAACTGGTAAAAGTATGTGCTTTGCAAGAAAAGAAAACTTAGTCGAAAGAGTTACAGACGGACAGACAAACATACAGGTGAAGCTAA
Organism: Bacillus rossius redtenbacheri; assembly: GCF_032445375.1. Lineage (NCBI taxonomy): Eukaryota > Metazoa > Arthropoda > Insecta > Phasmatodea > Bacillidae > Bacillus > Bacillus rossius. The sequence goes on along the minus strand of NC_086330.1, from coordinate 340,238,983 downwards.
TATAAAGCATGTAAAAAAGAAAAAAGAAAGGAAAATAAAATTATTTATTTTCAAGTTACTGCCATCGTATTATTGTAATACTGTATAACATTACTTGTCCAATATCATTGTGACAAGTTGTGCAAACTAAAGAGTTCGAGTGGATGAAATAAAACAAAAGGTAAGCATATGTCTTAAACTATCACAAAAAAAATTACGTAAAAGTACACGCTGGATTTTTACTGTAAAACTATACAACTAATATAGGAGATAAGGAAAAATTCAGTTCAATTAGGTATTCGTTCTGTTTCCAAGGATATCTTGTGGCAGTTCGCTTGTACCAATATGGCTTACACTAATTCCGAATGCTAACTAGCTTGTGAAGCAGATATGGCCGCAAATGAAAACTAAACCAATGAAAATTTTTTTTCCACGTCAACGCGCACAACCGTAAAATATAACTTTTATGACAGACAGAAACATGGTCGATGGGTTATTAAAAAAAATAATAATTTTATTGCCTTGCTGCTCACTAGTGCACGGTAAAATATTTCCTACCTAAATTTACGAATAGCAATACAAATCATGCAAAGATCTTGGCATATCAAAGCGAATTTAGTTTATCTACTCTGAACATGGATTCGCAAGAATCATCTCGGATTATCAACAAAGACTTTAAAAAAAAAGTTAAAAGCCAAACAAACGTACCTCCCTCCAATTGTCTGTTTACCTTGTTTATTTACAACAGAACTCAAAACTCGAAATTCGGAATCCGGGGTAATTTATACGAAGATCCAGTTATCAGCAACACGAAGAACCATTCGTTTATTTGAGTTGCATTCATCGCCGACAAGCCACTAAATCTAATGTAATTTCTAGCCAGTGTCTTTTTTTGTCTCAAATGACAAAGTGTTTTAAAGGGTTATGAGTCTGCGGTCTACCATGGAAAGAGAGAAACAAAATAGTCGAAGTGCGTCACTTAGTGTACAACGTCCCCACAACGTCAGAAGCACGTCACGTTGCATCTTACCATACAAGTTTGGGTTAACACAGAGAACTTACGGAATTAGTGGACTTAAGCGACTAAACACGTGAATGTAGAAAAAAAATTCGCTAGCTGATTATTATAAAGCCAAAAAGCACCCATGAGCGAGGGAATCTCTTAACTAATTATTCGCGAAAAGGAAAGTTCACCTGAGCTGTGTACAGGTGAACAATCTAAAAAATGGCTGAAAAATCAGGAGAACGCACTATCAGACTTATAATGGACTACTGCCAACAGTGACAACACGAATATTCTTGGCTTCCATAGAGTCAGCGTCTTGTTTAGCCATCCAACTCGCATTGCAACCGTTACATACACAAACAATACTCACATAAGCATATATTATAATACCAACTTGCAACCAGTCGGCAGACTGTTGATTAACATATAATAATGACGATAATAGTGTAGGCAAAAACTAATCCTTGTTAATGTACTCGCAATGCCAAATATATTCCGGGATATTATATTTTTGTTCTTCAATCTGAAGATACGTCCCTATAACATAAATACTCAAATCTGTTGGCAGATATATCATCAAGGTAATTTTTTTTTTGCAAAAAGAATTAACTGGAATCCAAAGTCATTATGAAAAAGGATCTTCACGCTAAGTTTCAAAATTAATAATTATAATCTGATGAAGTATTTATAATGTGTTTAAAATGCTTATTTTTAACACCTTCGTTGGCAAATAATAAGAGATTTTAAAATAATAATGTTTAAATGCTTTTAACAAGGCGGCATCATGATGTTATTAATGTTAAAACAAAGTCTTAGAACAGATCATATTCATATATAACCCACAAACACACAACTTCTGCCAACTTTCTCGGTTGAACAGTGTATATATATATACGTCATTATTTTCCCCGCCCACAGTTTTATCTAGACTTGCGTGCACATTATCTTGACGTCTGCCGAGAGGTTCCTCGAATTGCGTTGCAGACGAAACGGAATCAGCTCCAGTTACAGACCCGGACACGCCCACAGAGAGGTCGGGTACAATCCAGGAGTAATAGGGTACACACGTATAGTCTGAGTCACGTGACTTGTCACAAATTTGATGGTTCTCAAAAGCAGAACCAGTTGTTCACGCATCATGTGGTTGTCAAGTGTCCGTAGACAAACACGTGTTGCGTCGCAAGTGACAGTTGGGAAGAGGGTGCCGAATGAGAACTGTCAAATCTGAGACACGTTAAACGACACGTGTTCTGCAAACATCTTCACTGCGGTACGATGCGCACACCACGTGGGTTACGCAGGCGTGTGCGGGCTCAATACCGTATACCGTATGGAGTCCGGCAACAAGAGGACGTGAAATTTTTTTAGATTGATAGCTGTAGCAAGAAATTGTAACACTGGCGTGTTTAATCACGCCGGGTGTCTTTTGCAGGTGGCTCGCACACTGAGATTTCAGGAGGAGGACTATCATTTATACTGGATTTTTAGAAATACTAATCTCAGCTTTCAATGCAGTTTCGGTGCAAATTGAAATACAATGTTAAGAGAATTGTGAACACGTCAAAGAGTTGCAACATTAAAAAAAAATGATTATTAGGCTTTAGCATAACCATCTTATGACCTCATGACGAGGTGGGGACAACTCACTATATATATATATATATATATATATATATATATATATATATATATATATATATATTGGCGAGAAACATTCGCCTCTAACTACAGATTTAATCGTAAGACAAAGTTTATTTTTAAATATGTTGTGTCAATACGACGTCGTTTATTCATTGGCCGTTGACAAACAATGCTTTCTTTTATCCTGGTTGCCCTAGATTTTGACCCGTGTTTATTTGCTTGGTCTTTGTTGGCTTCTCATTTTAGGGACGTGTCAACCTGTGATCCAGTGATGACGGACAGTCAATTAGCAAAATATCCTGTCGCCGGAACAATAACACGAATATTTCAGCACCTTATTTAATGCGCTTCTTGCCTTCCCAGAAAAAAATATATATCATGTTCCGAATGGCGGTCGTCACGAGAACGGCATCTCCATAGTATCCTTATCACACTATTTCCCGGAAACGCACAATTCCCTGGGGTTTTTCGACCATCATCGGGTTATCGTGAATAGGCGTGTACATTTTACCGGTTTGGTTAGTGTTTTGTTTTTAAATTTCCACTTAACATCCTAAACATTATTTTAGTTTATAAAAGTGCGACAAACGTATATACAAATTAAACTAAAATGTTAAGACAATTGTGAACACATCACGGAAACCTTTTCAAAAATTATGATTGGGCTTTAACGTAACATCTTTATGACGACGAGAAACATTCGTCTGTAACCACTGTTTTAATAGTGAAACTGACAATTTTTAAATACTTTTTTGTACCTAAAACATTTTCAAAACAAACACAACTGCACTCAAAACGAGTTTTATTTTTCTGACACAAAAGTTATCCAAGCTGAGTCAGTCTGGGCTCATTTGTTCAGTTACGTAACATATAAAATTATAAAACAGTTGCAAACCATATACATGGATAAAATGTATGCAGGTATAACATATAGGTATTGCATACAATGCAAGTGAAATCCATTCACGAGAGGTGTAATTGCCTTCGTTTGAACAACTTTCACTGGTTTTAAAATGAATTTTGCTTTCGATCTGCTACGCACCAATTCTGATGCAATCCTAATTCGTTCACACTGAAGTGCAATCGACACTAAACAATTTATACGTGTATTATAATGTTAGCACAGTTAAAAGTGTTGTGTTATTTTTGCTAAGCTGAATCTCTCAAGAGGCTAAAGCACAGAAAGATTTAATAAATATAATTTCACCGTTAAAAATTCACATTGAAAACACCGTAAAAATATTCATGGCAATTATCGCAACAAAATGCAATAAATTAATGATATTTATTTTGGTCGCTTAGCAAAATAAGTCAACACAACACAACCATTTTTATTACTACGGTGAAAACCTAATTGGCAAAGTAGTGATTTTGTAATTCGTACATTCGTCAGTTCCCTTACCCACAAAGTACGAAGAATGGAATTTATAAAATATGTCGTTCTTGCAAACGAATAGCGGGCAAAGTGAGACGTTTATCTAATCAAAAATCCGCCATTTCGAACCACGGTGGTCAAACGCCTCGATCACTAACCACACGCCACGGCGACTATGATTCGATCCACAGATTCTTCGCAGTTGGGGAATCGTGTCAGACAATGTGTTGAGTCGGTTGTGTGTGTGTTTGAGGGGGGGGGGTGTTAGTTCAATTTCCCCCCCCCCCCCCCCCCAATATGGATGCATTACATCTCTGCTTTCCTCCATTTCACTAAACACAATCTGTCTCTATGACCTCCATATCGACAATACGTTATAAAGTCATCATTCGTTCACCCAAGCAGACTGTCACGTGAGTTACACTGATCCACCAATCAGAAACAGCTTCAGCAATTGATTCAGAGTTAGAGTAGCCTATGTATTTATTTATAAACTCATTCATCAATCCACTCTAACGTTAAAATAGAGAAAAACCCTTCACTACAATGGAATTTGATAGCAAATCTGTAAAAACCGATCAATAAGAAAATGTTAATTTCTAGCATTCATTTCAGTGATTAAGTTCACAGACTTAAAAAGAAATTTTCACTGTGTTCACGTTTAATTCCACAACCTTAAACACACACCAAGAGTTCCACCGACTCCCAACAAAAAATAGCTTTGCAACAGAATGTTCATTTATAATTATTTCACCGATTCAGACTTGAGTGTTTCTTAATCAAAAAGAGGGAGCGCTAAGAATCGAAAGAAGCCATCTTGATTTCAACAGTTTTCGGGATAAAACAATTTCCTGGTTGTTTTTTTCCCCTTAAAAATTTGGTTTCATTAAAGCATAGTATTAAATTTAGTGAACAGACTTGCTACAAATGTTTCCCCTGACAAGAAGTGTCTATACACTATGTCATGGACTTTGAAAAAAAATCTCTCTCTATGCGAGATGATCTCTGCCAGATGTAGTCAAATTTTAATATTAAATTATAGGAATTTTTTTTTGTGCAAAAAAATAACGTTTGAACTAATAAGGTGTCTACAGGTTTCTCACCTCTCCCACTGACAAAGACGCTCCACAGCTAGACTGACCTTGCCCTGGGAAACGGCAGCTTCCTCCGAAAGGCCCTTCTTCCATCAAACAGGTCGTGTTGACGTCTCGCGCGGACGACGGGGCGTCCAGCGACCACGCGGAGCTAGACACTCACGAGTTTGCGTCACCGAAACTGCCGGCAGCGCCGTCACGTCACGTAGTCCGTAGTTCCCCCCCACCCATCCTCTCTTCCCGAGGGGGGGCGCGGCGACCTACAGTTTTCCTAGTGTTATTACTCACGCCCCTCCCCATCTTCCCCCACCTTTTTTTTTTCTTAGGGCGCGAGGAACCAGTGATGCAACCCGCTAGCTCTTCCCCCTCCGGCGCCGGCCAGCGTCGAGTCACGTGCGAAGTTCGCGCGACGTACCGCACTATATATATGTATAAGGCGGAACCCTGGTTGCGGACGGAGGCGGGCGTGTTTTTTCCTTCGCCATCTGGACACCGCCGACCATCCAGCAAACCTCCAGCAAATCATCGAAGCTGGCTCTAAGACAAATCAACGCCCGACGACAGCTTCGTGGTGAAACCAGAGGGGTGACAAATAGATTACAAATAGATTACAAGTTTTGATCTCTTTAGTTTACTACATGTCCAGTTGTTATTAATTTGTGTTAATCTAAATTGCTGTTACAGTACTAGAAATTACTTCTATTCTAATTATAAATAGTTTTAAATTAATTTAAGTTAATTTTAGTGAAAGTAGGCCTATACTACATTTATTGCGTCATATGTAATATTTGAACTGTTAGTAAAATTAATTAACGAGTCAATGTACTTAAGTGCAATTGTTAAAATAAAATTGTTCACCACTTAAAGCTTAACACCTTAATTTAACGCAAGTCAAAAATATATGTCTTGTAAAGAACATAAAACCGTATCACACATTCTCGTAACAATAACAGTGAGGCATGATACGGAGGTTAATGCTTACACAATATTATCGAGGACAGGTTGAGGTTGCTTTCGCCGTTTATATAAACAAAAACACGAGCAAAGTAAAAAAAAAAAAATTGAATTTATGTGCCGTATTTGCACCAAGCTTGTGAACAAAGATGCCAACTATCACGCGCTAAAACTTCCTCAGGTTGTATTTGGCTGTAATTTTTTTCGTTGTCAAGTTGCAAAGAAATTGTATGATCGCAAGGGTTTTGTTTACAAATTTAAGCGAACTATCATTACTATGGGAGTGGCGCCTCTCCCTTTACTTACTCTATGGGTGAAACCAAGTCTTACTTCGGCGGGGAGCCCTCTGTCGTGGGGCAGGCAATTGCACAGCGGCATGGCAGGTCGTCTGGGGCTAGGTTTATTGGGCAAGTATGGGTCCTTCATGAGACAAAGCGGATAAAGATTCTTCAAAACACCCAAGGGTCCTACAATATATATTTATCTTCATTTCTCCGCCATCTAATATCAGACAAACTCTAACCCCCCCCCCCTTTTTTTTGGAAGAAATCAATCAAAAGTTTCTTCATGTATGTAGATGCTGATGGAAAACAGTATCTTTGAAAGGACAGTTTTTTTACACTTCAGTAAAGTTGCTCAATTTTAACTCAAGTCTCGTTTCGTTCTGAGGTAGGCTACTGATTTGTTTATATATATTAGACATCACGGCTTGTGAAAAAATAAGATAACGGAAACATTATAAGATTATATTTTAAAGAGAAGTAATTAGCTAAATAATTTCATGCAATTATGTAGATGGTAGTTTTTTTTTTTCCGAACCCACCAACCGAATCGCGCGTGAAAAGATTCCGAGACTAGCTGAAAGTCAAAACACTGTACCGTCGGCTGTGTTTAGTAATTGGGTGAGTTTCTTACACGTACATGTCGATTGTTATAACACCAATCACAGTAATTCAGTGTGGAATCAACGTGTTTTGAGTGGCTCGGTCAAATAAGGCAACGACTTCTCTCGCAGATGGCCGCCAGAGTACACTCCACTTGCCATAAAGTCATTCGACCTAAAATGAATTTCGGCTGAATGCCTGTTAGGTCGAATGACTTGTGGGGCAAATGACATTTAGGCGAATTGACTTTTAGGGGAAGTGACGTTTAGTAGATATGACTTTTAGGGCAAGTGACGTTTAGTAGATATGACTTTTAGGGCAAGTGACGTTTAGTAGATATGACTTTTAGGGCAAGTGACGTTTAGTAGATATGACTTTTAGGGCAAATGACTTTTAGGCCAAGTGACTTTAGGGCAAATGACTTTTACGGCAAGTGACTTTTAGGGCAAGTGACTTTTACGGCAAGTGACTTTTAGGGCAAATGACTTTTAGGTCAAGTGATGTTTAGGGCAAATGACTTTTAGGGCAAATGACTTTTAGGTCAAGTGATGTTTAGGGCAAATGACTTTTAGGGCAAATGACTTTTAGATCAAATGACTTAGATCAAATGACTTTTAGGTCAAATGACTTTTAGGTCAAATGACTGAAGGATTATTTTTAATTTTAGGTCAAGTGACGTTTAGGAGATATGAATTTTAGGTCAAATGACGCGCACCGGGCCGCCAATCAAAAGTGAAGGAACCGCTGGTGCGGGTATACCTTGTTGCAGTCATGCGTTCAAATTTATTCGCGAAAACTGCCTGCCCCTAGTGATAACCACCGATAAAACACAGAAGTTGAGTTGAAGAAAACTTGAGGAATCTACAGATTCGGGTGGGAGCAGTTTCTGCGAGGAGTGTAGAGGAGCGTGAACTAACCTGAAAGTTTGCTTCGGTCGCGCTCTCCTTGGAGGGAGACGGCGGAACGTCTCCGAGTGAGGAGCAGGCAGATTCCGGACGACGAGCGAGCACGAATTTAGAAATCGCAAGAGGAGTTGGCAGAGCCGGAGAAGGGGAGGGTGCGCGTGCAGATGCTCTGATTGGAGGAATAAGCGCGTGTGCTGGTGTACGGCACTGTCAACGTTTGCAGTCCAACAAATACATTAAAAAAAATTACCTGAAATATTTTTTAACACACATTATAACACTAAGTATACATAAGCGTGTTTGTTTTTGCTCAGACGACAGTCTGCAAATACTTCCTACAAACAAACAACCTTATTGAGCTGATTCAACGTTTAAAAACCAAGATGATTGGTTTTTATATTTTCTCGTCATTACTATTAGTTAAGGGTCCCGCCTACCCGGGCACGCATGCACTACCCAGAGCTTCAGGAAAAAAAAACGCGATTTCAAAACTAATCAAGATATCCGAGTGAGGTCTGCTTACGAAAAGGGTTTAAAAGTTCGGTGAGGACAGAAAAGTACTTTTTATTTGGGATTAAATTTTTTAGCTGTATTTTAAGAAGAGTTAAAACAGCTAAAACGCGTGTTTTCAAAGTAATTGTTAGGCGTAAAACAACCATTACAGATTCTTGAAAGCACTTAGGGGACTTGCATTACAACATTATCTTCATTTCTCCGCCATATAATGTTACGGTCACCGCTCATATTCCACAGTTATCCTGTAACGACGATAAGACTGCGCGCCAGTTCAGAGCCTTGCGCTTAGAGGCGATACCTCGCTAGAGATACCAGCGAGCGACGCGCTTATTACACCCCTGACGATGCGGGCCTCTTTGGACTATTAAAAAAACTTTTTTGCATTAGTAGACCGGAATAATTCGCGGATATATTTTGCAACAGACTAGAATTCAAACTAATGTTACGATCGCGCTTGGCTGCAGTGCATGGCATCGCCGCACTCGTTCGGCCTGTCTGCGCCCCCTTCCACCCGCATCCTCTCCCTGGTATCTCGTGTCATACTATCTCGCTACATCCTGACCGTCGCAGCGCGCACCTGCCTCAGATCGGGTTACTTAAAAGAGGCCGCACTGCGGAATAAAATGACTCAGACGCCTTTATCGGCGTTCTTAGAGCAGCCACCGCGTCCTTCGAGGACTCACGATGCGTTTCTGGGCATTTCGACGGCGAAGGTCGCGCGATATCTCGGAGACATGCCCGATTGTTCTGGATGGGAACCCAAGGGCTATTTAAGGAGGTTGGGCCGACCTTCGAGTCAGTCAGAGAGAGAGTCTGAGTGGGGAGTTCTCCCGCGGCGGAGTTTCCGGGCGATAGTGCCGCAGGTGCGGCAGAGTGGCGAAGTCCTTGGACGAAGGTTCCAGGGCAGGGAGTGAGATAGTTCAGTGGAGTCGGGAGTTTCCGGGCGATAGAGTCGCGGGCGCGGCGGAGTCCCGAGTGAAGTGGCGAGCGAGTCGTCGAGTGGGATCTCGGCGAAGGGTGTGACGGCGGCGGCGAAGTGCGGCGGCGGCGAAGTGCGGCGACGGAGTCCCGCGGCGGAGACCCACGAGGGGTGCTGCGGCGAGAGTTGCGCCGGAAGTGCGGCCCAGCGAGGTGTGTGAAACGAGTGACTGGGGAATTGACATTTCTTTACATGTAATTAATTATCTGCCAATTTAGAAGATTATTTGTAAGTGGCAAGTAGTAGTAATAAATAAAACTGTGTGTGTAATAAAAATCTTTAATTGGGCTATCCTTTACGAACCCGCAGGTAAATCGTAACACTATTATATCTCTGCAATTCTTCTGCTGTTGGCTCACGGTTTATCTGGAGAACCACCACGTACCTAACTATTTATTGCCTTCATGCGATCGGAATTTTCGTAACGCTGTATCTTTCAAATAAAAAATTACGTTAGTTTAATTTCAGTACTTAATAAATGTCCTCTTTTTTCATAGGTTTCAGGAGCGAACTGGCAGCCGGGCGGGTGACAAAGTTCAGTCTCCCACCACCAGGGGCGTATGCGCCACTGGTTATACCAAATCCAAATGCGGGTACATACCTTATGCCGACCTCGTGCCTAAGTACCCAAACAATGTCGGGTATAAACCTTTCTGCCCAGCTCAACTCTTATTATGGACCATCTTCTTTTGTCCCGTACTTAACGTCATATTGCACCCCGCATGACTGAGCCCAGGGTTTTCCCTGTGTCCATTCATGTTTTACCTGAGCCCAACTTTAACCAGCTATAGTCTAGAGTTAAGACAGGGGAGTTACTCCTTGCATCAATCGCTGACATGGCTGGCCAATCCCACAATTTTAGCATACGATGCGTGCTACCTTCACTGCATGGCTTAAACCCCACATGATACGGCGTACAGGATTCGGCCTGAGACGCACCATGAGTAGAGACCTGCAAAATTCGCGGATTCGATGGCCTTCATGATAGACTGCACATACCCCTGTACACTCGGGCAAATAACGCAAGTTCATTGGCTGCCGACTTGTAAGTCGTCTCAGCTTGTTTGTCTGTGATTCGATTCTTCTTTGGTTGAGGGTTTATAACTGGTTGAGATTCGTCCAGATGAACAGTAAGCCAATAGAAAAATTATCTAAGAGGTATATGTGTTTGAATTCTAGCCTATCACCGAATGAATCCGCGAATTTTGCAGGTCTCTAACCAAGAGTCTTCCTTTAACTCAGCCCCCTCCCAGCCCAATACACTTAGAATAAGTTAGGTTAGTAAACAAAATCGCTCCCATCCTGTTCCGTCAGACTTGGTTCGACGACAAGTCCACACATTAATCGAACCCACTATTTCGGTGGGTTTCCTCGGAGTGCTTCCATAGCGGCTCCATACCACCTCAAGAATACTTGCATATGGTACAACACTGTGCGTCAGCCTCAACCCTATTCACGCGAATTTCCATTCTTAAATTTATAAGTAAACGTGCCCACTGCCAACAGAAAAAAATCTAGTACAATAATATTCGGAAGTGATCTACCTAGCCCTGATTGCTAAACACAAGTTTAATCCTTCAATCTATAGCACCGCGAGAAATGATTAATTATATTCCGAGTAACTTTATTAGCAGCCGTAAAAAAAACCTATGCATATACATTTTGTGGTTAATGGCCTTAACTTTGGGCTACATTTTACATTATAAAACTTAAAGAAAAGCTAAAGATGAAGCTTAACTAACGAAACCACCTAGGATTTTTTTTTCATCCCAACATGGTCGAACGACTTTAGCTTTCAATTCTTGATTGTATTGGTTAAGCATAAAGCGTAACAGTTACTTAACAGGAGCGCAAATATTCTAATGTTTACAGACGTTTCATATCGTATTTCAAGCCTAATGAAGCAAAACATTTTTAAGAAAGTAAAGAAATAAAGAGCATATATATATATATTTTTTTACCGGAGCGTACACTTAAAAAGGTTAAATTTATCTTATCTCCGCTAGTCAACCATATAACCTTCTCCGAAATCACTCTGGGCTATTTTAACGTCACCGAGATTAAGTATACTACACTACGTAATAACTCAAACACCTTGGCACGTAAACAACTCAGGTGTCTGGTGTTGAAAACCAACGCAGGAAACAAGCCTCTATTTGTACTTCGGAGAAGGATATCTAACGGTTACGCAAATGCGACAAACAATCGGCAGAGCGGAAACCAGGTATCAAAGTTGAGATAGTTCAACAGGAATTATTTGTCCAGTACAACAAGCTGTATGCTCACGCTGGTTAATCCCGTATTGAAATGGCTTTTTTTTTTTTTTACTTAAGGCAACACAATTTTTTATATTTAATCTCCTTCCTATTAATACTTGAAGAGGATACGGAAATGATAACTAAAGTGTGGTACAATGATATCAATAGAATATCTGACACAATCTTAATGACTACATACCTCTGGAAATGATTGATAGTGTTGACACATCTACTAGTGTTAATTAAGACACTAGCTAAACAATGTAAATACGTAGGTTACACAACATAAATTGTTTTATAAAAATTGTGTGATTTATAAAGCCAAATCAATTGCACGTATAACGGAAAATATACAAACGTATACAAAAGTTATAGCTAGTTAAATATGACAGCTATTCGTTTATCAAATTATGAAGCCAAAGCATTTGAGTTAGCAAATGTATCACTGACCTCAATTACAAACAAAAATTTAGTGGGTAAAACTACCGATTGATTTTAAATCGGCAGAAGAGGGGAAATCGACAGATGTGATGACAAAGTTATCGAAATTTAGATAAAATGAAAACTACTTTCAAGTGCGAATACGAAATTAAAAAGGATGACAAATTGAGAAATAGTAAAATGAATGCAATGAATGCTGAAGTGAAAAAGAGAAGGCAAAGATTTGAGCAATGTCCATTTTTTCCTCCAGAAAAGAATGTAGCCTAAGAGTTGAACACACATGCACATATATTTATAATTTATGAAGAATAATAAAGATAATGTACTAAAAAGCAAGATGCCATGTATGGTGACAGGAAAACATGTTTCGCAAGACAAACTTGTTATCTATTCAGACACATTAATTTTACATGTTAAGACGATGATGTGCCAAGCAGACGAGGTGGACATGCAACCAACAACAAAACACTCACCTGCTGGAACATGCTTTGACAAGTGCTAGTTGCTATCAAATGTGACAGTGATGGCGACCTATGCTCGTATGTGTGTAGCCTATATATACACGCATTCCCATCCCAAGGCGGCGCGCACGAGCGCATGACATGCACACCAACTAGATGTTGACGCAGTTTAATCCCTGCATGCCGCGATTACTTTATCACGGCGAGACCCGCCTGCTCATCCAACACTTGATTGACACCGCTTGACAGCGATAGCACCACGTCAAGCGTGATCCTTGAGCCGAGTCATTCTCGAGTGCATCACACACCGAGTGCACAGCGCAACAATAGTCTCCGATTCCTTACGTGCTGGACAGTGCATCCGCGTTTCAGAATAATTACGCTCATAATATACAAAAAAAACAGTAGCAAAATATTCCTAAACATGTAAAGGAAGTTACTATATTTACTATACTATAAAGATTCTACTCGTTCTTCAAAAAAAAAGTGTTAGAGATGCCACACTTGCATGGTTAATTTCTCATAAAAACTGTATATGAGTCAATAACTTCCATTACATGTTTAGAAATGTTGCCATGGTATTCATTTTTAATATAGTAACATGAGAACAGCAGTTAAATCATTTTGTGCACGCACGCTACATTCTGTATTTAAAATGGTTTCTATAATTATCATCACACAAAATAATAAAAAAAATATATATATTTAAGTCAATATGAAGCATGTGTACAAACACACAAAAACACGAATTAGGTAAATCAAAAATACTTTTTTTTACATACACCTCAGGTAGGTATTTCGCCATATCTTCGGGAAAAAATGCACAAAACAAAAAAAATATCTAAAATAGTATATATATATATATAGCCCCGCTGAACAATGAAGTAACAGTGAAGCCTAATTTAATAAATTTACAAAAAAAAGTTTTGAAAAACGAAAAAAATATGTAAAATACATACACCATTATTAAATTATATTTCTCAAATTCAACACCTGCAAAAAACAATTGAATGAAACAATGAAAGATTATTGACCCATATGGTAAACCACCAGTGAGAGTCAACAGTACAGTGCATTTCAAACTAGAATGAACATTTTGGAGTATACTTCTGACAGGTATTTCTGACATATGCAAACGCATTTCAACTCAGACATATCCTACTTTACACTTAGTGCAATTAACTACACTTCATGACAACTAGTTTGGTATTTTAACACATTCCTAACCGGAAGAAAATTCTTAACAAAATCCAAGTGTTCAGTTTAGCTGGAAGGTCGTCGAAACGGACATGGTGCGACAGAAAAAGTTAAGGACCTTTGTTGGTGTAGATCATGCAAAAAAAATTTATCATGTCAAGGTAACCAACCTATGACTGACCGACTTCCACTTTCAATGGAAAATTCAATATGTACGAAAGAACTAACTTCTTCCCTTTTCGTGTGACGAAAGCGGACGCACACCGTCTCGGCAAAATAAAGTACACATTTCTTATCAGCCATGCTCTGGACATTCAGTGACCAAATTGAAATAACAGTTTTTACGTGTTACGACTTCAAAGAACTTCCCAAGCACATGTAATGAACGGATTGGTTCAACGGTTGAGAAGCATTTCCAAGGTTAATTCGAGGAGTCAGATATAGATAACGCCAACGGAAATGATAATCAAGATAAAAGTGTAAATGTTAACAGATTGCAAAATGCGTCTATGTAAACCGTATGTGATATGAATATTACAAGACTTGTCAAATGTTTTCGTACGATTGCACAACATAAGATATTAATTAATGGACGCATTAACAATGTTATGAATCTTGGCGCTACAAACACAAGGTTTCCATCAAAGATTATCAACTGATGCAAATGTTTGCTAAAACGCTAGAATACAACAATATAATGTCCCACCAGTAATACCTTCGCCTTGAAATTTTCTGGCACTACGGTGTACGCCGCTAGTTGGTAACACATGTAAAAAATTATATTGTTGGGTTATAGGAAGAAGTTGATAAGTCCAGTTTCTGAAACGTGGTAAAACGTAATAACCAAGGAACAAGGGAACGGCATCTGTCTCCAGATGAAGTCAAGGAAGTGCAAACCATATTTCATAAAAGATATGCTCGGCAGGTTTTTTTCCCCCCGATACAGAAATAGTTTTCTTTATCTTATATAAAATTATACATCGTTATAAAAAATTTCAAGAAATTGGACTCACAAACGTTTTCCAACCACCCCACGATATATTAATTATTATCAGGGTAGTTAATAACGACAAAACGTTTAATTGAGGTTTTTTTTTTACATCGCACGGTGGTGTACACACAAGTGTTTCTATAAACGGGAACCCAGTAACAACACTTGGACCCCGAGTCGCGCATACGGTTAGCCACTCTTGCGCTCGTCAATATTACTACCCGTCGAAGCGGGAGTGCGAACTATGGACCAGACAGGCGGCGAGGGTCGTTACGCCAGGCGTTTCCCGTCAGTTCATTTCGCTCGCGTCCACCCGGGACGAGTGATAAATATTACGTATTAAACCTCTACGCACTCCAGTTGCCGAGAAAACGGGACACCCCCCCCCCCCCGGCCTAACAGTTTACGAGGAAATTATTTTTATCGGTTTTGAAGTCAGGTTCCGCCATGCAGCTGCCCTTTGACACTCGCCGAGATAAGCGAGGTCCTGACGTGCCCGTCAAACAAGAAACTCCACACACGTTTCGACTGGACACAAAGCCGCATTTATTCATAATCGCATGGCAACACCCGTCTGCATCCCCAAGGAAAACACACTCTCGAGGTCAAGAACGATCAAGTGAACGAGCTTACTCATGCATTGCGTCATTTAACGAGCGAATCATTGCAGCTGCCTGTAAAACAAAATATATTAAAGGGGTAGTTTTACATTATTTTACATCCATCATTTTATATTTTGCAGGAGTTTTAATTTCAAACACTAAATTAACTACATTTGATAGTTTATAGATGTTTGTATCACCTCTATAAGTGCTATTTAAAGGTTCCAAGAGCCTTAAAGGCCTTTAATAATTTGAGGGCATGAAACATTTTTTCCCCTAAAACTAAAATTTATAACAAACGTCACATACATACACAAAATCTTCTTGATTCATGCTAAGACTAAAATATAGTCATTATGTGTTTCTCAAAAACACTAAAACATTTTTTGCAAAATTGATAATTAATTGTTAAACCTTTATTAACAATAATAAAGATAAAAGTGCAATGCAAGCAAGGCTCTTGAATGTTTTCAATAATCTGCACCGAGCGTTTCAAGTCTAAAAACTATCCTGTAAATGCGCATTTTCGCCTTTTCACTCCTATAATTTTTTTAAAACTAAATGCAGGGTGTCTACCAGATCTAGTAAATGAAATTCCCTGATTTTTCCAGGTTTTCCAGGTCTAAAACTGAACTTTTCCAGGTTTTCTGTAACACAATTATGACATTCCACAAAACTGAAAAAAACTGCATAACAGTATATTGACAGGTTTCAAAGTATTTCAACTCACTTAAATAAGTAAAAAAAAAAAAAATACCTTCTTCCAGGCGTGGCCAAAGTAACTCAATTGATGGCAAATAAAACAGCTGCTACAAATATTTCACACACTTACTTTTGCAAAAACATAAGTAAAAGGAAGTTCCCATAAATTTCGCAGTGACTCAACTTTTGCGTCTATTGCACTTGCTTCAGAACGAGCCAAATCAAATACTCGAGCCTTCTTCAACTGCAATGCCTTGATCTCCTCTTCAACTCTTCTTTTTCTGCCTTCTTCTTGTCTGTAGCTTCCTTTTCTTTTTGTTTTGTTTGCAGGGCTTCCTTATGCCTCCAACTAAAATTTCTTACATACTGTAACATGGAATTGGTGATATCAACATGCTCTACACCTCCAGAACGTTTAACAAAGTCGTACATCTGTCTTTGTGCGATCAGTATTTCTTCCTGCAAGTTTTCAGTCAGCAGATTAGAATTCACTGAAAATCCTCTTTCCAATGATGCATTTCCATGGGAAAGTACCAACATCATCCTCACAAACTTTAGAAGGCCTGTTTTGGCAGCTACTGTATGTGCCTTAAGAATGAGAATCCACAAGTGATCAAGGCGCCAGTCTTCTCGAGAATAAATATAGTTTAAAAAACTAAAGAAACATGCTTTTAAAGATTATCAAACTAAAAAGTAAAAAATAATTTTAAAATTAAATTTATGACAATAGTATATAAGCAATACTAGTATAAATGAGAAAAAAGCTTGAGGCGCTTTGTGCCATATTTTTTGAATATTAAGCGCCCCATGCTTTTTTCTCATTTATACTAGTATTGCTTATATACTATTGCCATAAATTTAATTTTAAAATTATTTTTTACTTTTTAGTTTGATAATCTTTAGAAGCATGTTTCTTTAGTTTTTTAAACTATATTTATTTTTAACTTTTTAGTTTGATATTCTTTAAAAGCATGTTTTTTAGTTTTTTAAACTATATTTATTTTTAACTTTTTAGTTTGATATTCTTTAAAAGCATGTTTTTTTTAGTTTTTTAAACTATATTTATGTATAATTATCATAGGGAAATGAGTTACCGACACTACCTATTACCATCTGAGATAACTATTTGGAGTTGCAACGTCACAAAGAAATGGTAAAGTCTCTACGAATCATTTGCAGTTAGATGTATGGATATAATATTAGAATTTACCGGGGAAAAAAAACATTTTTTTTTCCGGCGTGGCCGGGAGTAGAACCCACGATCGCTGACTACGAAAGCTGACGTCACAGAAGTCGCGCGCCTTAGACCGCTCGGCTAACGAACGTAATGAAATGGGTGGGACATTTTACAGTGATGAGTCACTCACTCTTAGTCGAAAGAGTTACAGACGGACAGACAGAGTTACAGACGGACAGACAAACATACAGGTGAAGCTAATATAAAGCATGTAAAAAGACGAGAACACTGCTTCAGAATCTTGCGAGGAACATACCAACTTATATGATTACTCAATGTTATCAGCTTCTTGTCCTTATAGCCACTTGTTTTGAAGACAACATTCTAAACTGTAATTCACACTCTGTTTCCTCACACCCGAATTTAAAGCCACAGACGGACATAAGAAGGAAATTCCCTTGGTAAGTTTGTACTTCAGGGGACTTTTGTCTTGAAGTTTTTTTTACCATAACCTTTAGACAAGTCCTAACATCATTTTTCAGTAACAGGGCAGACTTTACTGGTACTTTCTCTTTCTTGATGGCATGGCGTAGTGCATAACCCAACTTGATATTGTTAGCAGTCAATAGATTTTCCTGTTATCTACATCCAATCGAGATACATTGTGTTTCTCCCTAAAGCTCTTCAGTACCTCTGGTTTCAAAAACTTTCCTGCCAAAGCTAATAAAATGTCTACCAGTGAATCATAGAGAAAAGGTGCCATGGGTGCTTCACTTTGGAACATTGTGAGAAACAATTCCAGCTATGATGCCAAAGAGTAGAAGAATGTCAATTTTACTTCTAGAAGATTATCTTC
Organism: Bacillus rossius redtenbacheri; assembly: GCF_032445375.1. Taxonomy (NCBI): domain Eukaryota; kingdom Metazoa; phylum Arthropoda; class Insecta; order Phasmatodea; family Bacillidae; genus Bacillus; species Bacillus rossius. Next base: position 340,220,965 of record NC_086330.1, on the reverse strand, counting down.
AAGAGCACTTTTCACTACACTGAAAGACACAGATGAAATAGAAACTTCACTAACAAATTTCTTTAGGTGGGGTAACGATTTCATGGCATGCTCAGCAACTGCAGTATTCCATCTGATTGCACAAAATTTCTTGAAAAAAAGCTCTGATCCAGTTATTATAATTTAATCTGCCCTCCTTGCAGGTACATGCATAAACAAATAGTAACTGTGCCTGAAAAAAATAACAACGTCCAATTGTATAGCAGAAATTCCAGTTTTGAAAGCACCATGGACTGTATGAAGCCCACAGCTACCAATTTCGAGCAACGATGGCGAATCTTCACCAAAAGTGTCTGTGATATGTATTTTCAAAGCTAACAAAAATGTCCAGTTTACGTTGAGGGCATCCATAGATACTTAAAATTAAATGCACCTATTGGTATAATACGAACGTGGGAAGCACATGCTGCAGCACGTCACGTCAGCAGGATAACAGACCAGTTTGTATCACGTGATTTAACGCCACTTCCGAATCCGATGGTAAATAAAAGAAAATGGACATGGGAACTGTTCGTTATTTTCCATCCAAAAATAAAAAAATGGGACGTGATACACTTGATGCTACGTCAATGCAAGCAGATCAATAAACAAAAAACGTATTGCCAACTACAACCTACCAAACAAAAATTCCCTGATTTTTCCCTGATTATTCCCTGATTACAAATTTCCCTGATTTTTCCAGGTTTCCAGGTTTTCCAGGGTCAGTAGACACCCTGTAAATGCGTAAACAGAACTACTCATTCGCCCTCAGGATATTCATAAATGTTTTTTTTTTTTTTTTCTGGAATTCTTAAGCAGTTTTCAAATCGCGTGGTTTCTTCTGAAGCTCTGCTCACACAGAGAGAGAGAGAGAGAGTGAAAGAGTGAGTGAGTGAGTGAGTGAGTGAGTGAGTGAGTGAGTGAGTGAGTGTGTGTGTGTGTGTGTGTGTGTGTGTCCAAAGTCGGCGAGACCATGCGCGATTTTCAGTTACCAACAATCGCTTCTTGGGTGAGCCTTAGTACGCACAGAAGACCCATGAATATATTAAAGGCATTAAGTGTTTTATTAACTCAGCTGCTTAGTTTTCCATTCTGCACTATCAATTGAGTGTATCTCTCTCATTTAATCCACAACCACGCGCGCTATAAAATTTGTTTATCTTTTTTTAATTTGTTTCCATTATTCGAACCTGTCCTTGAAGTGTATGGTCAGAATATTTCAGGCAGGCGAACATCCAAACTGTCATATAAAAAATAAATAACTCGTTAGAAAAACGAAGTAAAAAAACTACATTTTAAGGACCCTTCCAAAACTGTATATAATAGAGCCTAACATATAAAAATATGCAATACATATTATTTGATACATCACGAGAGGAGAAAACATATCGTAAAGAATATATATATATATATATATTATATATATTAAAATGAGCAGTTAAACAAAAATCAAATAACACGTTGGAAAAAAAAAATACTCTCGAAGTAAACATTGAATAAAATTTAAAAAAAAATCCTTAGTGATGATTATAGTCAACAAATGTTTTTTTTTTCATTTTCCTGACAAGCTTCTATTGAGTATCAATGCAAATGAGAACGTCCAAGAACTGAGAAAGTAGATGTGGACATGACATATCATATACACGCAAATTAAAAAAAAGAAGAAGTATGAATGATTTGCCTAATAGCAAGATCGGTTAGCTTTCTTTCTGTTAGAAGTGTACTGTTTACCGGATGCACCCGACTTCATCTGCTGTCGCAAACCAATATTACTTACGCAACGACAGGCAATCAAGTTGGACAGATGCTGACCGCGACAGAGGACGAAGCTCAACTCGCCACCACACATCTGCTCGGCCACGACATCTCGCGCAGACTGATCCCCGCAGCTGCTACGGGCTGTTAACCATCCGCGCGCTCGTAAGGACAATTCGCACATTCCGTCAAGGTCGGGGGAGGCCAGCCAGCCCGGGGCAAAGCGACCTACCATCCTCGCGGCACCCTGCGAAGTCCTTTGGTCTTTCCGTTCCCAGCTCACGTCCACCGTTTCAGCCCACGCGTGAACACCTTGTCACACGACTCCCGGGCTGCCAGCAGGTCCGGAAACAACAATCGTTTGAAGCCCGTCATCCATATTCATGTTCAAGTTCGTTAACGCTCTTCACCGCTGCCGCATTTTCGCTTTACGTTCAATAAAGTATCTGGCTTATCAGCGACTCCATTTACCGACGTTCAGAGTGACGCTATATTTAATAATAATAATAAAAAACTACACGGATACGATCACATTATATCTATATTTACAGGCTGCGTCAATAACTTTTCAGACTATTCCATATATATATAACGAAGTCGGAAAAGTGTTTTGTTTTTTATATTCAAACAAGTACTAAACTTGCAATGCGAATATGGAAATATTTATTTATTTAAAAAAAAATATATATACATAAAACACTTCAAATTAGGTCGAAAACGTTTTTAATATTAGTTTTAATGAAATAAAATGTTAAAATATGTTACACTTAAGTTTTTAATACACCCTCACTATGTAAATAGGGGTTAATACCCTCGCATGGACTTTAATTCTCAAAAAACGAATTGGAATTGGCTTTTCACACCTGCAAGTAAAAAAAAAAAAAAAACTATTGAAAATAAGTCCAACCAAATCTTCGTATTAAAATAATTATTCCCGCATAAATCATTAATATTATTGAAATAAATGCAATAGAAACCTTTATCACGAAGAATCGACTCACAAAATGAACGCCTTCCGTCCTCGCTCCATCCGTACACATAGACTACTATAGTAAAGCTGAAGTTTTCTCACGTATCGTTCAAATGTCACAGTGTGTGAATCTCTGCGAAGATAAATACAGTCGGTCACCTTTGCTTCATCTAGGGTTAGTGCTTCACCGCTAGCGAGAAAACATCAAAGCAAACGATATGCGAGACAGAAAGCGATTTATGCTTAGGAATCACCACAATGCCTGGGGTAAAGGTTGGAAAGACCTCATAGCGTTAAAGGGCGAGTAGGCGAGAGAAGATCGGAAAACACACTTGACGTCCCAGCTGACATTTACAGTCTCCGGGTCCTGTAGAGACGGCGAGAGAAAGTTGGTACTCGCCTGGCAGAGTTGCACACACAATGCAGAAGTACATAACAGCGAGCTCTTCACGTTCCTCCTCTACCTGAGTGGAATCAGTCAATCTTGGGATGTATGGAGACCAGGAATCAAAATGTTTAAATGTATTATTAGTTGATTAGTTTTTTTTTTTCGTATTAAAAATGTAGCTAACCTTAACTCAATAATTTTCACTTGGGTTCTAGATTTTCTCTCTCTCGAAATTCTGCTGCATTCGGGCACACGCCCGGTAGCAATCATTTCACTCTACTTCTCCCTCACTCTTTGCTAAACCGAGCTATATATTCCTTGCCAACACAGACTCCTCATACAAAATATTACCCCCCACCCTCATAGTTTTCACTACCATTAAGTTTTCATCCCCTTTCCGTTCTTCTACTCTCCCTAACATTCTTGCTCGAGTTGTCCCTTATACTGCTAGGTTTTCACAACTCTTTTCCTCAGTTCTCCCCATCCTCACAGCCCGCCCAACATCTGATACAACCTAACTAGTCTCTCCACCTGCCTTCTTCTGTCATTTATGCTCTCCCAACCCAACTTCATCAGATCTGTGGGCTAATGATACTCTCGCTGTTTTCGTTTCCAACTATTCGCCACCACTCTCCCTCAGGCCGGCCACACACGCTCCGGTTTTCCTCAGAGGTCTGCCTCAAGGCAGACCTGAAATGGGGGGTGCGCCCACACGTTCGGGTCTACTAGAGTTACCTTGAGGCGTATGTGTCAGTAGTATACCTGCAATTATGGCGCAAACAGACGATGATCTCGCTGTCATTGGATTGCTTATAGCAATGGGGAAAATGAAGACACAGAAAGTGAAACGAAAAGTGTGGTGCAAAGACTGGTTTAAAAAAAAGACAAAAATATTCACATAAATTTGTTGAATGAGTTGAGATTCGCACCAAAAGATTGACATAACTTCTTAAGGATGGACGAAGATACATACTTGAAACCCCTGTAGCTTGTGGCACCAATAATGGGGAAATAGGACATCCAACAGGTAATCAAAGATATGGAAATACTACAATGTCGGCTCATAAACTTCGTCAGCACCACTTACACTTTTCTTCGAATTCTTCACTAATTCGCTTCTATGCGGGTATTAATTCTAAAATTATTAAATTTTTAATTACTACATCTGTGTTGGCAGTAGGCTCTATATCTGTAAATTTTTTTCCACTATTCGTCAGCAGCCCCCCTCTTTCCGCGATCATGATATTATTTCGCTTTACTTGCCATAAGCAAGGATCATCCTTGTACAGATTAATAAATTCCTTCAATACTTCGCGTGTTCGAGAAGACACGTTTACCACAGAAAGTATTGGAACTAACCTCACTCAGGACGCCTCAAGGTCTGCCTAATCTCTGGTCCACACGCACCGGAAGCATGTGAGGGAAGGGCGTACCTTGAGGCGAACGAAGGTATTTTCGATTTTCACTCCGGTCGCCTCTTTCCAGGAAACCTCAAGGTACAATATCATACACTAACTCCGGTCTACCTTAAGGTTCTGTACCTTGAGGCAGACCTCTGAGGAAAACCGAAGCGTGTGTAACCGGCCTTAGCTGATCGCTTCTAAACTCCCTGCAACACTTTTGTGTATGAGTCCCATACTGCTCTGGCATACGCTAGCATAGGGCACACCAGGGTGTTATAGGCATTTACTTTTATAAAGCTGCTTCCCCTCCCCCTCCCTAAGCTACGTTCTGTCCTGTCCTGTACTGTCTACTTTCCCCTTAACCTCCTCCAGAACCGTACCACGTTCCTCGCTGTCACAACATTCTCCAAACTATTATAGTCCCCATAGATTTTTCCCCCCTCTTTCTGTTATCCTTCTCCCTAGACTTGAGCCTTACCCCCTGCTTCTATGTCGCCCTCTATCCTGTCTTAGCTTTCTCCACCCTCACACACAACTCAGTATCTGTTACATCCCAACCAACCGTTCTGTCATACGTAAACTATTTCCTTCGGCCACATGTAAAATATGAAAGATGGGCTTAACGCCTCGAAGATATTGATGTCATTAGAGACGACACGGGGTGATGGTAAGGGAACGGACCATTTATGGAATGACCCACAAGAAAACCCACAAGGCAATATCCGCCACTTTTCTCACTTGTGATCGCCTTGGCTAGTGATCTGGCCACTCAAACCACATTTGACCTCACTCGTTGGGTTAAACGCTATGAACGTTCAAAACTTGATTCTCGAGCACGTTTGCGGAAGTTAGTACATTCTGTTCAATCAAACGCAGAGAACGTTCAGCACTCGATTCCCTAAGCAGGTTTTGTTCGGTAATGTTACGTTGACTGTCCAACCTATTCATACGCTCGTCTTTCGTTTCATTTTCATTCAAATGTCTCAAACTCTTTGATGAATTAATCAAAATAATCAAAACAGAAAAAAAAGGGTCAGCTATTTATTTTACTTGAACTGTTTTCTTGGCAGAAGAATATTGAAGTTTGTCAACACAATTTAAAAAAAAAAGGATAGCAATATCAGCTTTCTTTTATTAAGAAAATTATTTATACCAATATATCTGTGGAACTACCAGCATTGTTCCCCACCTCCGACCGCATCGCATTGCCCGCCCCCGCTATTACGTCGTTTTAGCTTAGCGTTCTTTATGAATTTTTATTTTTTGTTTCGCTCCAAAGGGCCGTAGCGTGATGTTAAATAGCCTAAAACTTTCCTGAAGAATTGGGCTATCAAATGCAAAAAGAATTTTTGAAATCAGACTGGTAGTTCCAGAGATTAGCACGTTCAAACAAACAAACTCTTCAGATTTATTATATTAGGATACAAGTATAGATTAAACTGTACACGGTTGTAACACAGTATATGCAGCGTACCCGTAAAAATATTCAGGAGTCAATTTTTTTTCTTTTTCGCAGTCTTTAGAATGTTGAGTGCTTTCGGAAATAATTAAATGGAGAAGATTTTATTTTATTTATTTTTTTTAAGTTGAGCGATACTTGGGACAATATATTTTTCGCGGAAAGATTTTGGGGAAGCTGTGTGTTAAAACTTTATAGCATTGTCTGGTTTTTTCGTGATTGGCTGGGTTTATTTCAGGTGCATGTCTACTGTCAGCACACCAATCACAGCCATCCCGTGCGGAAGCACACGCGTCTTGAATGGCCCGGCCAAATAGGACAATGGCTTCTCTTGCAGACTGCTACAATTAACAAGTAAACAATCGCTGGCGCAGGCATAACTTATTGCAGTCTAATGAGATATCAGATTTTTTTTTTCGCGGAAAATACATGCCCCTAGCTATACGTTTTGATGACAGGTCATTATAAACGCTAACACACAACTATATACACCAGAGATACTGGGTAAAGACTCGACCATGAAATACTGTAAGGCAATATCCCAGGATTTGCTTGGAATGATTTCGGAAAACTAATAAAAGCAGGGTAGTTGTTCCTAATTGCGTCAGCGTCTTAAAACTACTCCACTTTGATTCGTAAATTATAAAGAAAAAAAGAGTTTACAACCTAGTTTCTAATCACAACTTAGATTTCATGCTTGTACAACATTACGTGTTAACAGCCGTACTCCAAACATTAGTTTTAAATCTCCGGATCGTGCTCATTTTTGTGACATCTAATCAGTAGGGGCAGGCATTTTTCGCGCAAAAATCTAAACGCCTACTAGACTGCAACAAGGTATACCCGCACCAGCGGTTTCTTCCTTGTGATTGGCGGCCGTCTGCGAGAGAAGTCATTGCCTTGTTTGCACGAGCCACTAAGGACGAGTTTGCTTCCACACTGAATTACTGTGATTGGTTGTTGTAACAATCGACATGCACCTCAAAGTAACTCACCCAATCACGAAACACAGACGATGCTACATTGTTTTAATTTCCAGCTACTCTCGGGATCTTTTCGCGAAATTTACATGGCCCTACTAATCAGTGAAAAAAATCACTGATAAGAAGGAAATCCTACGGACGTCTCCTTAGACCAGGAAAAGAATTCAACATTACTGCATAATGTGTTATACATAACTGAAAACGAAATATTTAACTTGGCACGCGGTTTGTTGGGTTCGATCCGTACAAAAAGTCGCATAAGTTAGCATACGTTAAACCTCTTATGGCATGATTAATGAAGAGAGATTTTTGTAGGGCAGTCTATTAATATAATGGGCATCATTTGTAATAATTTAGACATTGGATGCTGGTACCTACTTTAAAAAAAAATCTTACTAACATAAGAAAGTTGCTGAAACCGAACCCTTTCAGGAATACTCCAGCATGTGTTCTGCATCTCAAAAACGACGAAGCGCATACTAACGACGGTCAACAACGAAACATTAAGTAAAATTTTATCCAGAATTTTGTGGGTAGTTCTAGGGTAAATTAAAGTAAACGCTCAAGCAAAAATATCAAATAATTCTTGCGAACACTGCCAGCACTCTTAAAACCCCAACCCCCCTCCCCGCCAAAAAAAAATTGCATTTGGCAGGTACATCACCACCAAAACAGAAAGAGGCAAGTCACGCGACCGAGAAACTGCAAGGTAAAGCCCATCTCTCCTCCCTTATACGCCCTATGTTTTACGTAGAAAAGAAGACCAACTTGGAACATCCCCAAAAGAAACTTCAGCAGCAGAAGTTGGAAAATCGGGTTGATAATTCGTCATGGAACTACAAGGAGGATAATCAAACCCAAAGAAGGAGATCTACGCTGAGCTTGCGATTTCATAGAACCTACATAGATGACAGTGTTCAAAAAGTTTGCTGAAGGCAGATGGATAGCTTCAAGGGTGTGAATTTGCTTACCATCAAGTAGAAATAAAATTAGAGGTGTTAAGTTATGATATACGTTCATGAATAACAACCTTAAAAGCTAAAAACGTATAACTAAAATATATTCTGATGGATCAAATAATGATGTATTTTAATTTACGATCAGTTAATAATATAGTGATTGCTCCTGCTAATTCAAGTAATGATAATAGTAATAGAATATCAGTAGGGCCTAATTACCACTAATCAAACAAACAAAGGAATTTGTTCGGGAGTTATTCCTGGTGATTTTTTATTAATTGTTGTAGAAAGTATCGAGTTCAAAACTAACTAGGTCGGTATTTCTTACATTTAGGTGTTAAATTTTCAGACTGAATGGAAGGCGGCAAAACGCACACGTAGCCGAACTAAACCATGTTTCTAAATAAATTTTAACTAATACCTATATGAATCAGATGTTGCAGTGAATTTTAATTAATCTTTTGTTTTGAAGAAGAAGAAGAAGAAGAAGAAAAAAAAAGGGGGGGGGGGGTAGGGCTTTAAATAGCTTTAATGGAGATAGTATTTAAATTTATGGGAGAGAACAGAGGATTTCGGAAAAATACCGAATTGTAAATCAACTTATTATGCGGTTTATCACTAGGAAAAAAACCAGCAATAAACATAGCTCTACATACATACAGAATATAAAGCTGTTGGTAGAGTAAAAGCATAAAAATCTGGTTTATAAGAGTAAAATTAAATTCAAGACGTATCCTTGTTATAAGTTGATTTAACTCTCATGTATATTAAAAAAAAAAAAAAAAAGAGATTTTAATTGTCTTTTGTGGGACCTACCGTTTAGATGATCGGATAACAAGTTTATAAACTATGGTCAGAAAAACTGACAAAAATTCAGCTCGATTATTCTCTACGTATGAAGAAGATAAAATAGTCATGCAAAATATTCAGTTAGCAGTGAAAAACAGACAACTCTCATAACCTTAAAAATATAATTTGTAAACATATTGGCAACAATAGAATAAAACGAGAATAATTTTCCCGTAGCAAGCAAATATAAAACATATTTAGACTTTCACATATATCTGAAGATTAACACTCACCACACATGATTATCTACTGCCACGTCTTCAATACAAAACTACAGAACGTAAAATTCAGAGCGAATGAACTCTCTGCAGCTGTGCTTCAGAGTTTTAACCATTCAACTGACACATTGGCATTGAAAAATACAATGTGAAAGTGAAAAAACCAAAATATCCAACATCTGCTAGAACAATTCTGTAAAAGTAGAAATGAAATTTGATAAACTCATAAGTATAAATATATTGTACATTACAACACAATTCCCTTTTTTATATATGAAAATAAATTATTTTCTTAAATTTGGTTAAAATACCTACAGAAAAAAGAGAAATTTCATTGTTAAAATTCTCTCTTACATTTGTCATAATGTTGGTTATATATTAGCTGAACATTTATTCACAATATTTTTAAGTGAAAAATTCTGTTTTTATAAAAATAGTCTAATTTTTAAATTATTATCAATGTTTTGTTATTATTATCATTTTCATGAACAACAAAAACACCACCAAAAAAAAATGGTATAGAGCGAATTAAAGCGGTTTTGATAATACCTGAAATAAACATGCAATTTAGACGAGTACATACATCTTATATCTTCAGAATGGTACTGTTGCAGAGGTATTGTTTTAATGTGTGTCAAATTTCATTTATTAATTTTTTTTTTCGGTTTAGTTTTGAGATGTACTATGACAAAAACATAACCTAAAATCTGACTATTTAAGATACAAGCTAAGGTAAAAACAATAGGGTATCCTTTCATTCTGATGACATGTTCCTGTTTACATTGATCATGTGGTACATGATGCTTGCTGTTTTAATTTAGTATGTCGAAAGATCTGGTCATAACAAAAACTTGTGATATAAAAATGAATTATGAACACAAAATGTATACAAAAAATATTCCAGGAGACGTGACATAATTTGTTTACATTGTTATATTCAAGTTTTGGTTATATCCATGATTTTTGGACGTACATACTAAATTAAAATGGCAAGCCACTAGATCAATGTATTTAGGATTATGCCATCAGGATCAAGGGATGTACTTGATGTGTGATACGGAATAATTTCCCATTCATTCGGATTTATCTTGGTTTTACTGGGCGGACAACACAAATACTTCTTGACATCTGCATAAGACCTGTGGGCTGCCTATTGAGTAGTTCTGATGTGGCCCCTATAACCTTTTCTTCCTTATTCTCCTCCACATCTTTTGCAATTTCCACCTTCTCCTGTAAGCCATACTCTGCAGCCCTTATTACACATGTTGTCCTAGATGTCTTTCCTTTTGACATTCTTGAATATCCTTACTTCTGGAGTCCATAAAAAGCCAGGAGAGCTTGCATCTTTTAGATATGTAGAAGTATATGTACCTCAATTTAATAATGTGTTTGAAATATCTCATGAATTTTGTTTCATAGGGAATCTGAGGTGCTAGATAAAGTATGACCAAACATCTGACTGGAATTTCTGATGAGTAACATGTTTTCCAGGTAAGTTGTTCTTTACACGCCCTAAGCAGTAATGCTTGTTTCAGGGAAGTGTTCGAGGTTTTTTGATCGAAGGCAACGGTGAGCGACAGCATGAAAGCCTGTGCCGGCTACCGATCGTTCATCATCATGGCTATGTGTGTGACTTGCCACCCAATCACCGGTTTCCCATGGCCAAGTTTCATAAAGTACTCGACTATCTCATCAAGGACGGCGTCATAGTTCCGCACAATCAGGTCTCTAATGCAACGTGTTATGTTTATTTTGCCTGCCTTGGAGGAATTTTACAATGTTTTCGTGCAATTATTAAAATTAAACACATACATGTGTAAATCGTATTGCATTTTGTTCTGTGGTAGCAAATGGAAGTGATGTAAGAAAAACATCAGCACACAATTTTTCCCGTCTTATTAGGCCCGTCCTTCAGTGACATGGAAATGTAAATCGGAACCGGACCTGCAAGATACATTACGCCATCCTTCTGATGCTTCTACTGTGCATGATAACGTAACAAACCCCAACAAATAGGATGAAATTTCATAGTTAGGAAATATTAATTTAATTTTAAAAATGTTGAGGTCCAAGAACAAAATATGTTTAGAATGTATATATTTAATAAAAAAAACACAAAGTAAAAATATAAATTCTTGTAGGGCCTACATGAAACCATTTTTCACAAATATAAAATATAAACAAACTTGGCTACCGCTACAGCCAGATAGTCTGCATCTATTGGTCGCACGGAGTCAAGATTAGTAAAGAGAGGTTGCCTTGATCCCATAAGGACATTGTAGACGGCCCGACACTCCGCTGTGACGTCATCTGCAGCTGGCCGCTACACAACACCTACTTGCTGACTGCTTTTCCCTTATCAGCTCCGGTTTTTTTTATGTTTATAAAACACCTTCATATGCCTGATAAACAATACGTATACCTATTATTTAATTTATGCTTTGTAGACTACGATATACAATGAACAAAATTGTACTTTACATTTTTTTTTGTTGCCAAATAATCTCTTTGCAAAACAACTGCATGCACTACGGTGTGGTCTGAGTTTTTAAATGTGACTAATACACTTTAAGTATTTTAATATAATCATTTTCTGAAGTGTGTTTTTTTTTTTTGATTTAAACTTTTTTAATGAAAGTATTTTTTGACTCCAATATCAAAAAATTTCAGATAAACTTATAAAAGTGCCCACATCATACTTATAAAGTAAATGTTAACATAGAAAGCATAGAGCGTAAGACTGCAAAATCACAAAACAAAACACTGTGAACAGAAGTGTTTGACAATAGGAGTTTGGAAATCAGCATAAAGGAAGTGGCCGACTGAACAAGACATTAATTTAAAGTCTTTATCCCAGCTCGAGTCAGATATGTTTTTAAATGGTTTGATGTATATAGTATCGCTCAGAAAAGTTTTGTGATCACCCTGATATTAATTATTGTTTTTAAAAAAAACTTCTCATTGACTCTTGATCCCTGCTATTCTTGCTTGTTCAGTATTACCCTCTTCATGTAACTTTGAAAAGGGACTCATCACTCTTCCTGTCATTCGCAGGTAATGATGAGTGGTGGAGGAACGCATCTTCCCAGCACTCTGATACGTAGGGATATTAGAAATAAATAAGAAGTAAATGACCCCCGTGAATTCACATCCATTCCCCTTCTTCAATACTACTCATATTAATTTCCTTATCACCTTTATCGTTCCCAGTTTCCCCTCTAGTCACCACAGTTACGGTTGGCACAGTTTCAGGTCATATTGCTTTGAACAAAATCTCTGAAAGTTTAGGAGCCAGAAACAAAATCCAGAAGCCAGTCTTAGAGTCTTCCGCTTATTTAAATTATTTATCACACCTCTGGCCTGCCACGTTAATCTGTTTTCAGTTTGCACTGTTGTCTGGTTGTAAATATACCATGTTGCCAAGCATTTTCCGCATACAGGTCCTGCATTCACAGTGAGTGAGTTTGCTCTGGGGGAAACTGACCACTGATCTATAAGATCTTCATTTATCTACTAGCTCATGATGTGTAAAATACACGCACACTAGTTTAAATACCATCCCAGTTTCTTGAACCCAGTCGTTTCTGTACAACATAATTTTGTTACAACAAAATACTCTGATATTTTCAAAACCACTTTTTAGTTATAACTTAGTATCTTGGCAGAAGTTAGTGGCCAGCAAGGAAAAGTTAGGCGTTATGGCAACCTGGTGGCGCTCGGGATTTGCAGAGTGCTGGCTGTGAAGTGTGATTTTTTTTGTTTCTCTCAGGTCATCTCACCCCAGCAGGTGCCCAGCGAGATAGCTTGCTCCGTCCACAGTGCAGAGTACGTTGAAAAATTTTTCACCGGCAAGACCAGTGCAGAGGAACAAAGAGTGACAGGATTCGCGTGGACCCCAGGCCTGGCCAGTCGAGTGAGGTACGAAACAGGTACGACTTCTGCTCTCGCGCCGACGTGTCGCCTCGTGGGTTCTATTCTGTGTGCTGTGAAAATATCTAGTTGCATCCTACTTCCATCAAATCTGAAATTTTTTAAACAACACGGTTTAAATTGTCACCATTTGGAGATTTTTTGCAACGCTTCTATTCGTAGGCATCAAGTCACAGGTTTTGGCATAAGGCACTTCCTAATATAGTGGAAAATATAAACATTTGTGTCTTGGAGCGGAAGAGTCCTATCAATCATTGTAAACAGTGGACAGTTGACACACTATGTGTCAAAGGGAGGTATTTCCTGAAATATATTTTATATGCTAGAAGAGGCTTTGTTGTATCTAGCTGACAGTGAGAGTGGTATTTTTTGTGTAGTCTATAAGTCATGATAAAAAATTATTGATGTAAGCCATTTGATGCATTCTACTCATATCCCCATCATTACTGTGGGGTACGACCCATAATCTAATGACAGATATAGACTATGTACTCAGGCTGCACAGGAAAAATATTTTGTAGCCCCAATATTAAAAAACCAAATTTGCCAATACAACAGTCTTTGATGGCAGATGCAGCTGGTTCTTTGCTGAGGTTATAAAATCTCATAGGTTGTCATACAATGATAAGTCTTACATCCTGCATTCTATGTGTGATCCAGCACATTATGTAATCCGGGCACCAATGAAGCCCCTCGCGTCAGATTTTTTCAGGTGTATTCTAGCTGTTTACAGTGGCCACCAGATGGCATTTCTGCGCACCTGGCATTTTTAGTTCGCGAAGAGTGTGTCATTACTGTCAGTTTTTATTTCAGTACAGAGTTTCCTGTATTCTAGCTGTAACAACCCAGATTACAGCCTTCCTCATACAATCCAGTAATAATAATTTGTTATAAATTTTTTTTTGTCAAATTTTAGGTTAGATGTAAAAATTTTTTCCTTTCGAATTTATTGTGAACAAAATTCTCCGGGTTTATTGTTTTTATTTTTAAAATTCATAAGTTTATTTTTCTAGTAAAATTTTTTGTGGGCCTCTTTGTGTGGGAAGGCGTGCTGACGTAAATCTCCGTCGTTTGTCCACGGCGCAGGGCGTGTGAGTCACGGTCACGGGAGTGTGAGAAAGAGACGAAATCGCTGCGTCGTGGGAACAGAAGTAAGCATTTCGTGGAAGCCTCTGTTACCATGCGCTGTGATTGGCTGAAAATTACGTCAGCGAGCCCAGGACACTGCCCGCACAAAGGGAAGGAAGGCTGTAAAATTCAGTCATTGTCCGAGCACCGGACCGTGCAGTCGTTGTTCGGGCGGCGGGCTGAGCAGGCAGTGGCCGGGCGAGGGCTCAGTGTATTATTTTTTTTATGTACGGTTAGTTTTTTTTTTGTGTTGTCTGTTGTACGAAATATAGTGTGATTTTTCCATGAATTAAAAAAATCAGGTAAAACCTCGAACATTGTGTATAAATTTCTTCTTTCTTCGTGACCTGCAACCTGTATGTTCCGCTCACCTAATTTGAGCTAGCCGGAGGAAGGTGAGTGGTAACATAGCGGATAACATTTCACATGACACATTTTCACATTTGGTGTGCCCATTTAAACAATATCGACATTCAATATCCCGGAAAAACTCCCTATTCGCCAGAAATGTGAACGTGTTGGATTAACACTTATCAGCTGTATTTTATATTTAATCAGCTGCAGTACCTGGCATTGCCCAGGTTGAACACAAGGTGATATATTGTCCGCGAGTTAAAGCAAAATGGATAGCGCTATATGGCAGTGTGGTGAACATAGAGAAATTATACACATTTGCTGTTTGTGTATCTATGACCTATGAAAGAAAACATATATGGTCATATTTATTTATGTCGATGACCTATTTTTTCAGTTTACCCTTGGCGATCGGTTGACGGTTTAGAATTTTATGCGCTGCAGTGCCATCTAGTGAAGATTTATAACAAAGTGGATATTGAAAAAATATTCTCCGTGTTAAAATATTTAGTATACTAATTTCCATGGAGATACGTGTATATAAATAAATAAATAAATATACAAATGTATATTTGGGGTCAAAACCGCAAAATTTCAAGAATTGATTTTCTTTAGATTTGGAGTGTTTCCGAACCATTCAGATTCCTCAACATTACCCCCCCCCCCCCTCCCCCCTCCCCCCTCCCCCCTCCCCCCTTACCAAACAGTGGAGATGTCATTTGCCCCCGATTTTTTGAAAGTTGGGACATTTAAAGTACGTTAAACATAACTAACATAAATACCTTGTTATGTTAGATAATGCCCGGCATGCATTGCATTGCCTCTTTCATTATATATATGTGTGTGTGTGTGTGTGTATTCAGTTCGTTAAGAAGGGATTAAACTAACCAAATCTTATGATAAATTGTTTTGAAATAAAAAAACAAAATTTTATTAACATAACGAATGTAATTAAATTATGAAATAATTCTGAATTAGTTTTTTTTTATAATCATTTGTTGGTGTTTTTAATGCGTTCATTGCAAAGTTTTGTTATGAATATGTAAAATAAAAAACAAATACTTGATTTATGAGCCTCTGTGAAATGTTGTGTGATGTGTTTGTGTGTGTGATGTGATGCAGTTGAAAAAGAATTTACCTTAAATTTGGGTTGAAACCTCATACTTCGATAATATTCGCTCCAAAAAATGTCATTTGAAAGGAATTGTTGTACTTTTGTATATTCTGCAAGAAATGCTTCGATAGAGGTTCTTGGCCAGAAAGCAATGATGCCAGTGGCTCTGGTGGTGGTGTTAATTGTGGTAATTTGACCTTTCTGCTTGCACAACATAATCCTGATGTTTTATAATGCAATGTGTTGACAAACAGTGCTCATTGTTCCAAAGTTGACCGATACATTTGCGGCGTAATTGACTGTTGAATAATATATGAACGCAAAACGTTTGTGTCGTAATGACATTCTTAGCAGTCTGTTTTGTCGCAGTTCCAAATTATTTTGTGTGTAGGCTCCAACTGAGTGAGTCAAACTCGACTGTATCCATTGTTCTGGAGTCATAATGGATCGCGCTTGATTAACTTGTTTCTTCCAAACAATTTCTATGCTCTTCGTCAGTCTCGTTTACTCGATGATCATGTAGTTGGCTTGCATTGCACGTACGCTGACCGATGTTTGGATACCTCATTGGTGGCATTTATATCAATTAACTACGAACTGAAATCAGTTGAATCTTCCAATTTGATAATTGTAATGGTTATGTTATGCTATTAAAACATATAATGGTTTTGAATGCACCAAAGATATGATAACCACTGATTACACACTAAAATATTTAATGCGGAAGTTTTTGTTCTGAAAACCTGAGAAAGCAGTATTCTCAAACTTAATTAATTTTTTCAGAATTTTCTGGTGGATTTTCCAAAAAAAATTTATTTCATACAAACCTTGTCTTGACAATTTAAAAAAAATCATAATAATATCGGTCTAGCAGTTCTAAAGTGATGATCTGTCATACAGATGGTAATTTATTTTTATTTATATAGATTAGTAGTATTATGTTAAATAACAAATTATTCCTTTTACACTTAGTTTTTAAAGAAGATGTGTGTCTTTTGGAGTATCATTTGCAAACAATGCACTCGACTTTCTTTATGTCAGCTTATTCTGCGAATCACTTGGTTTTGTGGGTGTCATGCACATAATACAATAATTGGTCCGTATTCGTCATGGCCCCCGTGATGTGTACCCAGGGGGGACGGTGCTGGCGTCCCAGCTGTCTCTCCAGCGCGGCCTAGCGTGCAGCACAGCCGGGGGCACGCACCACGCCTTCCCCGACCACGGTTCCGGCTTCTGCCTCGTCAACGACCTGGCGGTGGCGGCTCGGCACGCCGTCAACACGGCCGCTGCCTGCAAGGTGTTGATCGTAGACCTGGACGTGCATCAGGTGCGCTGCCCCCCCGGGTTTCACCAGGGCCCACCTACCTAGGTGAAGCGTGGAGTTAAGATAGAGGAGTTGGTCGTGGCGACAATCACCAAACAAAACACACCGTCGCATGGGGCCCTTCCAGCTTAGCTGAAACCTAGCATGATTAGCCGAATAGGTATAAGATTAAGGTGCATTTAGGTCCCTCTTTTACCACACTCCTCTAAACATATAACAGTTTAGCATTAAATTAGGTTAAAAAGAATGTTAAAACTGAAAAAGGGTTTATTCCCCACCGTGTTGGTTTTTCAAATGTAAAGCCAGAGATTGCGATACAGCTTATGTGTTAACACTTTACATCTTCCAGTACAGAGGTAAACTTGAGCCACTTTTTGATATCAGTTTTGGTGATTACTGTGGTAGTTGTAGCTGCCCAGTGAAATGATCAGCTTTTATCTCCTGGTAGTTTGAGACGCCTGTTTGTGAATGGCAGTCTGTAACGAGGTACAAAATCTTGGGAATATATTGGTCATGCTTCACCATGTCAGAAATTTGAAGGGATGGCTCAGAATTGAAACCTCACCAAGAAATTGAAAATTCCAAGCTAGGAAAGCCTGGTACCCTTTTAACGTTGCTTTGCCATGTGAGTCGCGGCTTGCTAAAGCATTAACGTATGTGTTCATGTAGATCGGAAACTCCAGGAGAGCTAGATAGTGTTTGTGTGTTATAACAAATGTTAGCTTTAAATGTTTTACAGAGGTGATCTTTTCAATATAAAGGACATATTTTTGTAAAAAAAAAGTCTTACCCGTATTGATTTTTCTGTTCAGAAGCTGGCTGGTACAGTAAAGTTAATTTTCAAAGGTGGTTTATTTTTTTTAGGGAGATGGAACTGCTTTTATCTTCAGAGATAATGACTCTGTCTTCACATTTTCGATGCACTGCATCCAGAACTTCCCATTGCGCAAACAGCAAAGTGATCTTGATGTGGGCTTGGAGAAAGGGACTGGAGACGTTAAGTTCATCAGCACGTTGCACGTGAGTACTCTGCACTAGTTTATGTACCCCTAGAGTAGGCCTTTGCGAACACTTGTTTTTCGATGCGAAGCAAATAATAATTAAGTTACAATCAATTAGGCCCTATAGATAACATCATTGAATAAAAATTGTAAAATAATCATGCATAATAACAATATTAAGCATTCATAAAAGCAAACGGTGTACCACCTTTTGATTTTTACAAGTTGTCGAATTTATTCAAGCAAAACATGTAGTACAACACAAAAATAAAAATAAATATATGAGCAAAGCTTAGGCATCCAATGTTTTAAAGCTTTGCAACAAATGCGAAGCTTCACATCAGACCCAAAGCTTTGCGTCACAACCAAAGCTTCAAATAAATTGAATAGCAAATTTCTGGCGAAGTTAAATATAATATTAAAATTAGCTTAGACTGATTTGCGTAGTCAAAGCTTCACACAGGCCTATCCAAGACATAGGCATTCACAGGACTTCAGTAGTGGAGGTGGGGTACCAGATTATGCAGCCCCCTTCCCCCCCTCCATTTTTTGCATCCCAAATATGCTACCGCTCTTTCCTAAAACACATGAGCCAATTTTTTACGTGCACCATGCAAACCAATTTCATACAAGTTAAGCAATCTAATTGTAGTTTTCTATTTAACATGGTTTACACATTCTGGAAAATCATGTAAAATCAGGGAAACCAGGGGAGTTGGGATTGGTCAGGGAAAGTCAGAGAATATACTTCCAATCCTGGAAAAGTAATGGTAATACCCCATTGATAGTAATATAAGGGGGAAATGACATGTTCCACTCTGCATTTACCCAGATTGTGAAGGATTTTTTCTGATGATGTTTTAGCACACAGTCATAAACACTATAAAATGACTTATGCAAAGTTTTGTTTGAACTAGGCCAGCGATGGTGATGGTGGAGGCTATTTTTTTTTTGTTTCAGACAATTGCAAAATAGCTAAATTATTTTTTTAAAAAGTCAAGGCATTTTGTAATTTTGGTCATGAGAGGTCAGGGCAAATTTTATTACTGATTTGTGTAAACACCTTGTTTTATTTTTACTTTGTCAAATAATAATTATTATTATTATTACTGTAGTTCATACACCTGCAAAATTCAAAGAAAACTCCTTATTTCAGCCTAGTGCCAAGGTACCTGTAGCACCTACATTGCTATGCCTATGCACCTTAATACAACCTTAATACAACTACCACTGAGCAAGGTGGCATGATGGTACCTTGTATGCCGGGAGGACAAGGGTTTGAATCCCAGCCATTCAATCTTGATTTTTGTTTTCCGGGGTTTCTCAAAATCAAGCTGGGATGGTTTCGTACTAAGGGCTGTGGCGATTTCCTTCCCCAATTTTCCTGACTGTATAGTGTTTGTTCATCTCTTACAACCTTGTTGATGAGAGATAAAATTAAATAGATTAAAAAAATAATTAATTAATTTAAGTAATTTTATGAAGTCGCTGGGCTTCTGGGTTCTAGCCACGTCGAAAGTAAAGATTTCACAGACTTTTCAGACTTTTCTCGCAATCACCATCTTCAGTGTAGCAGTGATTGACACGTCTAGAATGCAGAATCCGAGCTACTTAAGGCAATGACCATGTTAGCCTGCAAGAAGTTCCTTATTTTGTTGTATAGAAATAGGAATTTGTGTTGTAATTACCTGTCAGTTTTCTAGCATTTTCTTGGGTTCACATGATTAAAACTTATGTACTAAACATGACATGACATGTAGTTGAAGAATGCACACCAAGCGAGGTGGCCCAATGGGAAAAAAAATTCACTCTTTCATTTGGGTTTAAATTCTAGTTCAACCATCCTGATTTTGGTTTCCTGCAGTTTCCTGAAACCACTCCAGGCCAATGCAATTATTGTTCTTTACTAGAGGCCAGATTGCTGACATGTGTAAGTTTGTCTCTAATGACCATGGTTTGGATGGGACATAAAACCCAAAGGATACATTGATTCATTGAAGGATACACACTGTTTTTCCAAAAAAGAAAATTTATGAGTGAACCAACTGTTTATGATCTGCAAACCTTGTTTGGGATTGTAATTGGCAGTATATGTTTACATGACATAAATTCCTTTACGAACAAGAATATTAAGAAAAAAATTGTGCGCGCGGAGTTCACGCATGACAGAAGTACAACTTCTTGCTTTTTAGTTATAGACAGAGATAATTTATTTTCATTTTTGATCCAATTATCTACATAAAAATGAATGATAATTATAAACTCAATTGCATAAATCAATAACTCTTTTCCACACAAATAAATAAATTGTAGATTCTTTAAATATAATAAAAGTAATATGGCTGCATCAATGGTTAGCTGTTACGAGAACTGAGGAGTAGACAAACACAAGCAGGGTTACGAGAATTCCGTAACATCACTGCTGCGTCATTTCTACCTCTCCCCTGTCATCTCCCCTTCCGGCCGTTAAACTAGCATATAGCATGCTCCTCTACATACCTTTCCCCCTCCCCTTGCTGCTTTCCCATTTGACCGCTGGCACAAGTGGTGGAGTGACGTCGCTGATGACATACTCTCCTACTCTACCGGTTCCTCCACCACGTTCTTAACTATTCTCCTCATCCGATCGGAATTTTCGTAATGCTTGAAAATTGTTGCCCTACAAGTAAAGAAGTTTAGCTTCATAAAATTCTCAAACAGTTATTTTATAATTTTTATGTGTGCAAGTCAGCAATAAAAGCATCTATTTTATGTATGTTCTACCATACATATTACTTTTTACATCCCAACTTTTCCATAACTCTCACACTTCCCAATTTTTCTATATGTTTTCGTGGTAGTTTATGTGCACACAGTGAAATATGTGTAACAAAACCTTTAAACCTTTAAAAATAAGTGAGTAATCTAACAGAAATATCAGAAATTTTTGTACTCGGCTCTATTTTATGACTTTGAAAATGCCATGGTTTATCACTGTTTCATTTAAGAAAAATAAAAGATTGATTTATTGTATCACGGTAAGCAATTGGGGCAATTCTGTATTGTACACAGTTCAACTCACAAGTAAAACCTGTTCCAGAAGAAAAAATGAATGTAGATGAAAAAGCAGTGATTGTCTCTATGAAATTAATGTTGCTACTGGAGGTCTATGTGGCAACCATGCTTCTCTTGGGGAGAGGTAGGTATTTGTGAGAGCAGTAATGCCACGGGGTGTTGGGGGGGGGGGGGGGATGAGGTTCAGGGAAGTGTTAAACGAGGCGTGCTGAGTCCGGTCACTCTCCACTTGTTAATAAATTGTTTGCATACAGACCTTATAAGGAAATCAGTTCAGTCTGTATTAACCACAACAGCGGAACAATTATAATGGTCAATCTTTCTTTGTTAGGACTACCTGCCGTTTGTTTTGGACGCCTTCCGGCCAGATCTAGTGCTCTATGATGCTGGCGTGGACCCCCATAAGGATGATGAGCTGGGAAAGTTTGAACTGACCGATAAAGGTGCGTGACTAATTGTGTAAGTTTTTGTTTTGATATTTTATGTGTAACATCTTAGCTCTCGGTGTACAGCATTTGGTGTGTGTAATTTTGTGAACAGAATGGAAGGCATATGGAATGGAAATGTGTTAACATGGTGACTACATCTGTGGTGAATGGCGTGAACCAAAGTTCACAAAGCCAAAGGGAAACTTTATAGTATTAAATGTTTAATTAATTTTAACATGATGGGTAGGGTAGTATTTTAATATAATTCCTTGTAGACAATCAGGTCCAATGAAGGGGTTTAGTATTTTTTTCAAGTCTTTTTCGCTTTTATCGGAGCCGTTTAGTTAAGGAGTTTAAAATTTTGTTCTTCTAGTAAAATTATTCATTATATGCCGTAGCTGTTCCGGCAGTGAATTCTAGCAGTGGGTGCAGAAACTATGTGTGATTCATGTCCAGAAAAGTAGTTGAAAACAACTTGCATTTGTTTATTATGCTCTGCATTATTTTAAAGAATTCTACATATAATTTTATGTCAGAGTTTTATATTATATTATAAGTGTATTTACAACATGAGAACACATGAATTTGCTCGTTACTGAGGCTAGATGTCTAGTACTAAAGACTGAAACCATTTCCTATTGTAGAACACATACTTGCTTTTCAGGTTTATTCGAAAGAGACTTTTACGTGATAGATGAAGTTGTGAGGCGGGGAGTCCCGTGTGCCTGTGTGATTGGTGGAGGCTACTCTCGCGACATCAGTGTCCTTGGCAACCGGCACACGATAGTCCACAGAGCAGCGACTAAAGTTTGGACTCAGAGAAAGTTATAACCTGCACTGTGAAACTGTGTTTGTTATTTATTTATTTTTATTGCTATCTCGTGTACTGTTGACAATTGACATAATAAATTGTTTCACTGCCTCACTCTACAAAATGATGGCATTTATTGATATGCATTTGTTTGTATGGACTGGAAGAAAATGCTTTAGTAAAAGGTCTTTTCAGCCAATCGTAATATTCCAACCTTTTCTTTTTTCTTGCACTTCCATTCATGTGTGTGATTCTTATCACAGTCCAGGCTTAAAATAACATTACCCATTACTTTCAAATGGAAATGCTATTTACCTATAGTCTTATATAATATTCATACAGTTTTCCCCTGCTCAGAATTGTAACTGCGTACATAGGAACACTAAATTTTTATTTTCCAGGCATCTTTCCTTCAAAGAAAAAGTGGGATGTTTAGTTGTTTGTTATTTTATTGTCTTTTTGGAAAGTAAAACCATCCCAAATTGCAGGAATGTGGTTCATAACGCAGAAAATATTTGCCCAGCACACATATAGACAAATTGCAGTTTTCTTCAGGGGCCCCTAGTAGCTGGGATACCGGGATTATAATGGAAACCAAGTTAGCACAGTGGAAGGTCTTTAATCGATAGAGACAAGATTTTATGGTTTTATTTTTAGTCTTATTTTGTTTTTATTTTTGTGAATGCTGTTCTCTTATAATTATTCCACAAAATAGTGGTAATATTTATGTGTTGCATTATGTACTGTTAAATAATATGTAATAAATTGATCTAAAACAGATACATTCAGAACAATAAAAATAAATTGGTGAGCATTTGTGGTTTAAAAGTGATTCAATAAGAGATACATAATAAAACAAATTAAATTAATTTTTCTGATCTATGCACTTTGGTACAACCATTTAATTGAAATAATGACATTCCATGAAATTCAAACATTAAAATATTGCTTTTTATGATTTGATTTAAATTTTGGTTAAGTGCTACTTAAATCCATGATTTAACTTGGATTTCAGTTTTATGCCTTGTATTTTATATGCTTTTCGGTGTTATTTTGGTTTTATCGCGATATTGTTCTTATGAATTGGGCATTCTATGGTTCAGCTTTTTTTTTTGTAATCTGGTCCCTATCGAGCTGTTCATGTTCATAATTTTTTGGGTGGATTCCCACTGTTGACTTTGAAAGCTAGGTCACATCACTGTGCTGCCGGTGTGTTCAGTTCGCTGGAAGCTTATCCTTGCTGTCTTTTTTTATTTCAGTACAATGTTGTCTCTCTGCTAGCAGCTTGCATTTCATAAATTTCCCATTTGGTATTCCTGTTAAAATTATATTGACGTTCAGTTATCCGAGGAAGTCGCTAATCCATAGGGACAAGATTATAAGGTGAATTGCGATAAAACCGAAGTAACTGTAACACTGAAACACAACACCAAAATTAAAGTTAATGCACCATGTAACACCAAAATGTAATTAAAAACACTGAAATCTGTCAGCAATTTGACTAACCTTAACTCTAGCCACAAAAATGTTATTTTTATATTATTGTAAATTCATTGAATGTAAATATTTAGTATGACTTTTGTACGAAAATGCATAAACTTAATAGATTGAATAAAAAAATTTTTTTTATCTTGTATCTATTATTACATTATTAGTTACATATTTTACATTAATGATGTTTGCACATTTTTCACACACTCAAAAATGTGCGGTTTTATTTTTATTTTTCTGAGTTGTTCTTGGTGAGACATGCTTATTAGAAATTATTTATAAGTGCATTGTGCGTCAGTCAAAATGAGACTATTTTGATGAAATAAGTATTATGAAATATTTTATTTTCATATTTGTAAATAATACACTATTTTTATGAATAAACACAATATATAAAAATAAAAACAATGACACCAAAATCTCCTATTTAAAAAATGAAACTGACTTAGAAATAAAACCTTAAAATCTTTCCCTACTAATCCGGCATGTCCGTGGTCCCGAACAAGCCTGACTTCACTTATGTATGAGGAGTGACGCAGGTCTGGGATCAAACAATATATCCTTGTTTGTGTCTCACAAGTCTTGAACTTCAGGTACCCTATAGAGTATCTCACTCTTAGATTGCAGTGTGGAAGTAAATGTGCGCTTTCTCGCTCTCTTTCTAACACATGCCGACTGTCGAAGCGCTGTCCTTGTTTTTCGTGCACTGTTGCCATGTATCATACAAATTTAAAAAAATTAACCTATAGTCCTATAGGTGTATTTAATTCAGATTTTTTTGTCGATAGATTCATGGTTTATGATACTAATGTTTAAATCTCGAGACAACAATGCTCCATGTTTAAGTTATATAATAGTTTTAAAATCCTAAATTTCATATCCTCATAAACTGACGCATCAAAACTTTTATCAGCCGCAAAGTTATTTGCTATTAAAGTTAAGGTATGTCGAAAGTGTGAAAGATGTTCGCATTGAATGGAATTTGTTTGTTAAAGCAACACCATCTCAATCGCTCCTACAGTTTTCTTGTCTAAAGCTGAGATGATGTGTTTTTTTTTTATCAGTGCAAGAGCACGTTGTCATAGAGGCTCGCTCCCAAACTGTTGTCGTAAGAGGAAACATGGCCCTCCTGTCTTTGGAGAAGTGAGGTTGTGTCCTGCCAGCAAGTTCAAAAGTAAAGGCTTTCTTATTTCAGCTATTTCCTTCAACGCACATTTTTGAATACAAGCCTGCCAGTTAGTGCCGTGTCTCGCGACCAGACGATGCGTTGTGTCTGGTGACTCGTTACAGTTACAATTTAGACGGGTTATTTATTAACACATGTGATTTTATTTTCTGCCTTTATGTGGGTTCAATAAATGTAAACTGTGGAATGTGGAATACCAAAAAAAAAAAAAAAACTATATTGGTTGGCTACAACAGAGGGAGTGCAAGATTGTGTATTTGAGTATTAAAAAAAAAAACATGATTGTGAACAATGCTTTGGTCAACTTTGGTCAGCATTAGAGATAGTAATTAAATGTATGGTTATTATTAATTTCCTTGGATCAAGTTCACTTTAAAATTATCGTACCAATGAATGTGTTTCTTGTTGTAAATCAGGGTAAAAGAAGTGGCGATTTATTATAAATTTATAAGCACAAAGTTATAAATTACAATATGAGTTCTTAAAATGCTTCTTGTGCAATCAGAATTCCATAGCAACACATCTCCTGAAATTCGTAATGTGTTAGAGATTTGGCAACAGCACGTGCCATTAGCAGTGTACTGCTATCTAAGAGTGAGACGGTCTATAGCAAGATGTAGGGCCTTAACGAATAACATTACTTATGGTTTTAATTTATTCATGGAATAAAAATACAATAATTGAACAAGAAATAATGAACTTATTGTAGTGTTGGACTTTATTTGTATCTTTGTCCAAATGTTGAATAGTCTTATTAAATACAGTGTATATTTACGTGGAAAACATTTTAATCCACTACATAATTTACATTTTCCAGAATATCATTATTGGTACTGGTACATTTAATTAATACATCAATGCTACAATCAACAAGTTGTGCTTCGTCAAACCTTAAATTTCTAAATGTTTTAAAACACATTTAGTTTATGCCCTCAATTTTACTAGTGTTTTTCTCTTTTGCACTGGCAATTTATTTTCAATAAAAATAACATAACTTATAAAATATAAGTTTTTGCAACATTTAGATTTTGTACACAGTTGAAATTAAGGAGAGATCTGTTCCCCAATTTACATATTGTAGTTTTTAATCCTTGTTTAGAAATAACATTTAATGTTTAAATATAACAATTATTTATGAAGTCTTTGTAACATTGATGGTACAAAATAATAAATTTTCTAAGCATAAATATGATAGTTTTAAAAATAATTTAATGAAAACATTAAGTATATAATAGATGTACTTAATATAATACTAATATCATTATTTACTGAGTGTGCATTTGTTTTGTGTTTTGTTGAGTACAAAATATTATTTAACTGAAAAATACACTTAACCTGTCAAAACTTTTTTTTTTTATATAGCTGGTAGATATGTACACGTATCTGCAAAATCCAAGGACTGATATCAGATCTGTCATTCATATCTGCCTATATGCTGTAAAATACACATCTTGTACAGAATTTAGCATGTTCATTGTTCAGAATAAGAAGTATGCTGGTTTACTTTGTAAATACATTGTTTTAATAAACTTTGTAGTTTGCTGCTATTTCATCTACTCAGAAATGCACCATGAATTTAAAGTTGTGGGGTATACAAATTTATGAAACAGTATTACCCTTAAATTAAACTGAAGTTTTATATGCAATCTAGTTGGTATTGAAAGATAAGTAAAGTATGTATATTTAAAAAATCACTTATTTTCATAGGTGACACTTATTGAAATTATTTGGATATGATGACTATAAAAAAATCTGAACTACTTTTTGTATGGAGTCTTGATAGTCCTAAAAGTCCTGTGTGTGGGGCTGACTGCAGAAAAAATACATCTATATATAAATCAGTGAAGATGTAGTTATGTGTATGTGGTTTTGTTCAAAACTTTAAATGCATTGAGTCTGTGTATCAGTTTCATGACCTGTTGCATAAAATCGGCAGACAATAAAAACTATAATTCCACCTTCTATTAACATAATTTTAGTTTTATGGTGAGCATTGATCAACTACCGTAAGTAATATCTATTTTAAAACTTCCTTAAAGAGATTTTTTTAATACTAGGTTGTAAGAATGTTAAGTTTAAATTGTGTTAACATTGAATAGATATTTATAACATATACTATATGATTACATATTTATGCCTTATAGCTTATCACATAATCTTTATGACATGTTATATTACACGAAGAAGAAATATTTTCTTATTTTACTACGCTGAGTAACGTCAAAAAAATAATTAAAAAAAAAAAGTAATAGTATGTACATAATTATTGGAATAAAAATAGGTTTTGAGTACAATATTTTATTGAGTAGTAATTTGAGTTTGCTTCAACCAGGGTAGTGAAGTTTTTATTACTGGTATTTATAAAATTATACACGATAAATTCTTCTTGAAATATATACAAAGCACTGCAAGCATGTAAAACATTAAAAAAATTTATAGTTGTTACTTAGGGCGATATTCCAAGACATTCGGGTAAGGTAGTGAATAAGCACTGCCTTGTTGGGAAACAACCGTAACCTAACACGCAGCCCTTATTCCAGAACGTGTCCAAACCGAATCCCACTTAGGAGGCCATATCGGCAGCCGTTTCAATATACTGTGTCCTGCGCAAGTCTAGAAACTAGTTCCAACGCATTCTAACAAATGCTTTGCATCCACCGTTGCAATTTTTACGGCAAAAATCTTAGAGATGGCAGCACCGTCGCACATAAATGGAACCGCATAGATACACAAAGCAGTGACTGCAGTAGGCTCCATGCTGAGGTAATAGGAGGAGTATAGTTGGTTACTCTTGCATTATAGTAAAAAAAAAGTATTCAAAATGTTAATTAAAACACAGTATTTGTACTTCAAAAGAAGCAGTTTTTTGACCCTTCTGTAAAGTTACTGAAATGTTTTAAGCTGTATCATTAGATAAGCGACAATGTGTATTAGAAGTTGTTATAGCAACCACACAAAAAATTTTTTATTTATTTTTCACGAATAACAATGTTCATAATGCAATAATATATTTAATAAAAAGTTTAAAAAAAAATTTTCCTTTGCCAAGTTTTGAATTTGCTACTACCCACTTTCTTCTGTACCATGCACTTTACCACTCTGCCACGGGGAGACAATAATAATGCAGAAGAAACTCTGGGAATTCAACGCTGTTATTCTAATATTCACAGGAACTTTTTAAGTTGCGATTATTTCTTGTCATGACCATTAAAGTGTACAAAAATTATTCCAGGATAGTTTCACTATTATAAAGTTTCATTTTCCACACCAATGTGCTTGGCTCGTTCTCGGATGTTCACAAAAGTAAATATATATGAGTTAATGGTGCTAGACGCGGGTCCGCCATCTCGATTAAATCACTGAAAAAGTTGGCTCTGCGCATGTGCAAAAGTTCGGGCAACAGATACATCACGGATAGGAAACCAAAATTCCTTCCCTAAAAATAAGGGTTTTAATGTTTTTGAGAGTGATAATGTGCACCCGGGGTGTAGCATATTCATGTGTCTTGGAATACCGGTCTTACTGTATATTCTTGGAAGAAATTGGTATTACATGTTTGTTGACTATTTGTTGTTAACTTATTCATTTATACTACATACAATATTTTATATGGTTTGAATATGTTGCATTTGTAATAGTTTAGCACACATTTATTTGTATTCAGTTTTAATTGAATCTACTACTAGACATTAAAATATTTTTTTATAATTAGAGGATTCACACAAAAAAAGCATATCATATTTACATTTAGGTATATACTGAGCATACACAACAAGTATACTTATTGATATGTGATAAAACACAGATTCATACATTACCAAGGCAACATCACAGGTTTCTATCCATTATATTGCTAATACACGCACTGTAACCCTAACTAACGTATATACACTAATGGCCTACTAACATAAGTGTATTCCTACTATAGCCTAAGGGAGAAATAAAATGCCATCGAGGTTCTTGTTAACAGCAAATAAAATTAATTTCAATGCTCCTAACACTCACATACTCTATATATTTATGTACATATATGTATTTGGTTCTCAACAAGTGTATTTTTTTTTAACATACACATAAACACTGTGAGTCAGGAACAACATTTTGCTTGGTGATAACTATTTCAAACCCCTCATAATTTTATCTGTGCGCCATTATTGTGTAGTTGCTTCTTATCATCTCTAACTATCACATTAAATCCTAGTCATCAATTCATTTTTAGTAAAATATAAGCCAGGAAAATTAGTATCCTTAAAATGAATATAATTACTCAAAAATTTTTGAACCAAGGGAAAAATGTGTTCCATACACTCTTTGTGTTAAAGATAACAGTGAACGACAATATAGCTCATACTATACAATAACATTTATTTTCTAAATCAAACATTGATATGTATTTGATATGTATTGGTTATCAGGCAATATTAAATATGCTCTAATTTAAATATTAATTACTTGTATTCATTTTTCCATGCACAAACCTTCATAGTTTTTAGATATGTTTACATCAGACTTATGAAACATTATTTTGCATATGAAAGG
Source organism: Bacillus rossius redtenbacheri (assembly GCF_032445375.1). NCBI lineage: Eukaryota > Metazoa > Arthropoda > Insecta > Phasmatodea > Bacillidae > Bacillus > Bacillus rossius. The sequence goes on along the minus strand of NC_086330.1, from coordinate 340,191,603 downwards.
CAACAAAATTCTTCATTTTTAATTTCTTAAAAGATGTAATTCAATCTTGCAACAAATTTTTAAGTAGAGAAATACCTATCTCAACACTTCATATAACATATATCACATATATTCTTATAAATATCTGTAGCACTAATTAATATAAACAATCTTGGCTTTCGAGGTAGAACCACATCGCAGGGGTAGTATGTTCAGTTTTGCTCTGCATTGCAACAGGCATCATTAGCCTAAAGAGGCTATACCACCACAATACACAATACCACTAGGATGCAGCGCCACCTCAAAATCCAAGTAAATCATACAAAGGCTACAAAATCCTGCAATCTACTGTAACTATTAATATGTTTTAATTTTTTTTTCTTATACACTAGGTATGTAGCAAGTAGGTAAGTGAGAAAATTTAATATCCATCAGTTTTTTAGTTAATTAAATTTTATTTATTCAAAAGTGGGTTTGTATTAAAATATTGTGTTCTTCCTGTGTGGGGAGCATTTTTTTTTAGCAATAAATGGAATGTGGAAAAGGTGGGGGGGGGGGGGGGGGGGGGGGGGGGGAATATGAGTGATTTTTAAATTATGTGGCTGTAATGTGTGGAAAGTTGACAAGTTGGCAGCATCTAGGTTAATATTTATGTTTGAATGCAAAACACACTGTTCGTTGTTTGCCCCAACCCCTTGCTGTCCCTAACTTATGCCGGTACTTTTAGGTCAGTTGTTTGATTTTGTTCACATGCTGTGCTTGTAAATGTTAGTGGAAAGTGGAGTGCAGTGATAGGAGTCTGCAATATGTGTATGTTTAGGTATTTAGGTGTAATTTTGATGCCATTTAGGCCCCTTCGACACAGAGGTTCGACTGCATCGCCCTGTTTTTGAAGTGCATATATTTCTGCAAAACTACTGAAGATAAAACACAAAGTTCGCATCAAAGCCAAATAAGGAATGGAACTTACTGGGTGTCTTGCATGTTAGAAACAGTAAATTGTTTTCCTCCAACATGGCTAAAAATATTTTTTTTTAAATTGGGCTTACATTAAAGGATACTTCTGGTAATACGATACAGTAAGTCCTTGACTAACGGACATTTGTTATAATGGACACTATATTTTGTTTCCTGCATTTTGGTTAACAGCTCACAAACTCGTAACTGCGGACATTTTCATTTCGCAACTTACAAACTGGCGGGGTTGGTACCACTTGAATATTTTGTAAATACACTCGTATCCAAGTGCTGCACTGTGTACATAAGTGAATAATTCTTGCATGCATGTATAATGGTTATCGAAAGATGATACAACTATCTTTGCTCCCGCGCCTATAAAAAAGGAGGGTAAGACTTGGTGCTAATATTTACAATGAATGGGGCAAATAAAACGACAGCCACCTCACCCCTTCCACCAGCCCATGTGTCCCGTTATGCTAGGGAATCTGTGCGAGTCCTTGACGACTTGCCAGGTGGTGATGTACACAAGCCATTCTATTCCAAACAGTTATGTAGACAGCCCTTAGTTTTTCATTGTACAGGCACTGTGGTTCGTGGTGTGTTTACACAAAATAAATCCAGATTAAGTTCTTATAGTTTGTTGCAGTCAGTGAAATCTTTTTATGTACATATTTAATTCTACGAAGCCATATGGATTCAAAAAGTAAATTATAAAGCTGTCTCTAGTTACGGGAAGAAGGTTTTGCTGCGAAATTTTCCTCCTCCGTTGTCTAACCACCCCTACACAGGACATCATCGTTCCGTACGTGGAAAAGTGTTTTAATTAATGGACTTTTAGCTTAACGGACCATTTCTGGGAACGTAACATGGCCTTTAATCAAGGAATTACTGTACTTGCAAATGATGATTATGACTGCATTGAAGTTTGTGGGTTTATGTTTGCACAACAAAAAGACTGGGTACCAATTCAGAGCCTTGGAAAAAAAAAAAATTACAATATTGTGTTAATAGTGATAATATCACTATCATTATGATGAAGCCCATATATTTCTGGAATTTGAGATGTTACACCCTATGGACACTGAAATGTAAATGGTGGTTATAGTTCTGCCAACAGTAATATTTATGGTTCAAGTGGTTTCAAATAATGTAGCATATCTCTTGTTTCATCATTCATAGCTTGTTAACTCATGTTTGCATTATTCATTGAGGTTTATTAGAACAAGACATTTAAATTTTTGTCTTTTTCTAAATATTTGTATTGATAACAAAGTTAATTTTTATTCCTTAAAAATTTGGCCATTATATTTATTTGTTTGCTTCCACTCAACATTTTTAAAGGTTTGTAACAAAAAAAATTTAAATGCAAAGAGCCCATTAGTGTGAATGTGCAATTATGTGTATCTACATACTAATCAAAAAATAAATAAATAATTTTTATACTAGCTTAAGTTTCTGCATTCTTTATTCACAGTGAGATTTAAGGAATATTGTTATGTAAAGGGTATGTGATTGGCATTGCAAATGATACTATAGAGGTCCATACATGTACGTATCAGTAGAGACTATCTAAGGAGATTTAGCTATTCTGTTTGATCAGATAACAACAGAAGAATAGTATTTTTAGCTGTGTGTTGATTGGTGCACCAATTGTGTGTGTCAAGTATTTTTTCTCAACCTTTTTGTAAATACCTACAGTGTGGTTTTGTGTGGTTTTGCTTCAGAGGTCATATTTTGTTGTCTGTGTGTTCGTCTAAGAAGGAAGAAGTATAAAAGTGTATACATGCTTAAACATTTAGTTAAATTTATTTCTATACTGGTTGATTATAAGTTAAGAAACGAATGTTTTTCTCATTAATTTTTTTTTGTTATAAAACTGTTACTTCTTGATGGATTGATGTGTAACTTACCTATATACCAGACATTGCTTCACTTATGATTTTAACCCATCAACATATTTTTAACCAGATATTTTAGCAAAATATTTACATTTCATTGTAATAAAAACTTTCTTTAAAAATATTTTGTTAACATACAACATGTCTTAAATTTTTCGTAGGTAAATATTATAAGTCTTAGTCTTAAACAATAGATAACATACATACAATGATCATTCCATTTTGCCATGCTTAAAATCTGTTATATATTTTTACATCAAGTTTTGTTGCCTGAATAAAAACATATGACTTTCAATTTTAAAATTCAACGATCTACTTAATACCATATTACAACAAGGCAACCAACACAGATCAATATATGCTACAATAAAGGTACTGTACATACAAATATAAAACAAAAATAAAATTTTTAAAAATTTTTCTAGAATTATTATTATGTAATATGTTCATTTTGTATATTTTCGCTAAAATCATAAATATTTGGTTCTTTTTACACAAATTGGATCTGGGTCTAATTGAACACCAAAGTAACAAAAACTAAAATAATTAGCTTGCAAATTAAAGAATGCCAACCATATTTGATTTATGTTCTAAAATGGTGGTTTTGAATGTTTCACAAGTGCATGAGATATAAACATGTATTCCTTTTTGAAAATTGCGGAATTCTGGACATTCACACCTACATGTCTGCGTATTATGTTGGACCTATGTGGCTTGCCTTTTGTTGAACAACTAATGTTGGGCATGTCTTAAGATAAAATTTTCAACATTAAATAGTTACAGTAATTGGTATACATAAATCTATAAAACATCATCTTCACATATAAAAACATGCTATAAATTAATTTTTATACAGTCTAACACCTTACACATTACTGATACAGTCATGATAAATAATTGCAATAGAAACTAAGTACTTGTGCTCATGAGATAACATCAATTCTTAAAAACTAACATTCTGTCCTTCACTTAGGTAAGGTCACAAGGAGATAATATTTTGGTGCCTAGCATTTGGAAGGAAATAGTTCCAATATAATACTTATCACTTTATGCACCTAGAATTCCATTACTACCATTCCATTCAAATCCAGAGTTGCCACTTTCAGAATGACATTTATCTTAATGGCTGTAATAAGCACATGGGCTGATCCATTGATGACTAGAGGGAGGGGTTGTTTTGATAAATCAAGAAAAAACAAAGCCATTATGTTTCGCCTTATGACTGTCAACTGTTGCATACTCAGAAAAAGTACACATAATAAATGTGTCAATGAAATAACGTTCTACATATTTTATTAATTTTTTACCTTGTATATTTACTTTAAGGCATTGATAATTAGTTTTTGTAAAACATTAAGGTACTGTGAAACTTTGTTTGTCCGAGCCCTGTTAGTCGGAAAACCAGTGAAATCCAATCCGAAATGGGCAAATTTTCAAAATTACAAAGGTGCTAAAATGAGTAAATATCTAGACTCCGTTACTTTTTCAAAATACGTAGTATATTTTAAAGCAGTTACATTTACTTTATATGATAAAATCACAGTACAGAACGTAATATAATATAATATTGTACTGGAATTAATTTATGATTTTCTGCCCCTTGTGGGCTTATAAAGATTCCAGTAAATTAACTCTAGTGATCCAAATTTTTGCAAATCCGAACTGGTCTCGGTCACATTTAGTTCGGCCTAGTGATGTTCTACTGTTTTTTTTATTTGACGTTTAACAACATTTATTTACAAACAGCTCAAACAAAAAAAAAATAAGACTCAGTTAATTAGTTAGTAATTTCTTCTCTACAAATAAGATAGAATTTTAATTATCTTAGGTACCTACTAATAAGAAACAGCACACATAAAAACTCTTATCGTGGCATTCTCATATAAGTAAAAATATACTGATTGAGATTTTAAGTATAATATCCATATTTTCTTTTCAAATGCTATAAAAGTGTAGGTATAATTTTTTTCTGCTAAATTTAGCAGATCACTAACATATTGTTACGAACGTGAGCAAGGCCGCGACACGTGCAGGTGCAGAGCTGGCTGGCGGCTGCCGCAACATGAGTTGCGCCGCGCGCGCCTGCAAGATTACAAGGACTGTCGCTTTCCCCCCCTCCTTCCCTCCACTCCCCGCGCGACGCCCTGCCTTTGACATGTAACTGACACCTGACAGCTGCGAAGTCCCGCGCGCAACCTGGCAGCTGTCGACACGTGTTTCGAGAGATTTCTGCCGTCGGGTCGGCGCGGAATGACGCGACTGGCCCCAGCCACGCTGGTGAATTCGAGAAGCGGCGCCTGTGATACATAGACCCGGGACGCCGGCCTCGGAGGGGAGGGAGTGAGTCAGTTCAGTGGAGTCGGGAGTTTTGCCGTGGCGGATTTTCCAGGCGATAGACCGGCGAAGTCCATGGACGAAGGTTCCAGGGCGGAGAATTAAGTTCCGGGCGATAGTATCGCGGGCGCGGCGGAGTCCCGAGCGAAGTTCCGAGCGAGGCGTCGAGTGGGATCTCGGCGAAGGGAAGTGCGACGGCGGCGGCGGAGTGCGGCGACGGAGTCCCGCGGATGAGATCCACGAGGGGTGCTGCGGCGAGAGTTGCGCCAGAGGTGCGGCCCAGCGAGGTGTGCGGTGTGTGAAAACGAGTGACTGGGGAAACAACATTTTTTAAGCGCAATTGATTATTTGCCATTTAAAAGATTTATTGTAAGTGACATAAGTAGTGGCTATCAATAAAACTGTGTAGTGTAATAAAATCTTTAATTGGGCTATCCTTTACGAACCGAGACAACATAGCTTAAAGACCACATAACCAAAGGTCCTGCATGTATTATGTGGTATACTGACATTGCCAGCTTTTATTAAATTACATAATTTATTTTAAAATGTGATGTAGACTCTTGTTCACAGCTCTGATAAAAACATATCACTTTCAAATTAATTTTTTTTTAGTTAAGAGTTGAAATCAAGTTGAAACCTGCAATTTCCTTCAGTGCAAAACTATCAAATGCATTGTAAATTTGTATAGGAATGTCACGTTGATTTGCTTACACATTCACTCCGTACTCAAGCTAGTCTTTGGGCCATCAGGTTTTGTTTCGGCACACGTAGGTAGCGCCATCCTTTGGAGTGCACTTGAGAATGGCTCCTACGTAAGAGAGACCATGTTTTTTCCTTAAGAATTTTTTTGTCCACATAACCAAGTCGGAAGTGATATAAAAACGATATCTGCAAATATCTCATGTTACTTGTACGGGGCTGCCAAACATTACGAATTTTCCGTAATCATTACTGATTTATATGTCGAGCTACGAAATCATGGAATGTTATTTTTTTTTAATTGCGGAAGCAGAAAAATTTAATGACACGTCCGAAATATTTTGCCTATCATTGTTTCATACTAAACATTTTGCTCAAGTAGCTCATTAAAAAAAAGGAAACCTTTTTTTAATGAAATATTCGACATAAATATAAGTCGTTAAACTATTTTAGCATTTTAAATTCCAATTGTTTTGCTAACCTGTGAATTTTTTTAAAATTATTTAAAGAATACATTAGCTCATTTCTGTGTTGGATTGAAGTTTAAAGTATTTTATAAAGTCTAGTATTTGGCATAAACTTTATCCTGCATTCATTTAATGCGTGTTTTATTGAATGCATATGTGTTATTACTGATGATGTGCCTGGAATTGGCAAGAATGCTTGTATAACAGTAATTTTTAGTAGCCTATTGCTTATTTTAAAGTGTTATTTTTTGTCCTAATCCCTAACAAAATTGATTATCTGAGAGTTGGGGGCTGCGACCCCTCCCCTACATATCTGCCACTGAATAAGCATGGATTATGTGTGACTTGGAAAATATAGAGGAATGTTAAAGCAGGGACTCGCATTTCAGAAGGCCAGCGTTTGAATACCGGTCCGGTCATTCTGATTTTGTTTTCCCTATTGTTTCCCGAAATTACTCCAAAGAAATACTGGGATGGTTTTCCTTGTTATGAGTCATGGGCAAAACCTGTTGCAGTATCTCTGGTCCCAGTTTTTGAGTCGTTCAAAACTTAAATTTAAAATTAAAAAAAAAACTCTGGAAGTTTAATTCTACATTTTTATGGATGCTTAAAATAATAATATCAATGTAAAATGGAGGTTAAACAAAAGGTTAGCACACTTAGTGGCAGAAGTCTGACTTAGGGAATTGTATAACTTCTGTTTGCTGACTAGGATGTGGTTGCAATAATGTATATCATTCATGACGCTCACAGAAAAGACGGTTAACAGTTTATAATTAGGTATATTTGTGATGTAAGTACGAAGAAAAATAATTGAGCAGTTCAAGACCAACATAACTGCATTCATACAATAATAAATGAAGTTGAATGGTTGCAACAAAGAAAAAGCTAGTAAAATGAAAACATTGCAATAGTGAAGCTTATGAGGGGAAAAAAAATAGCCAGCTTAAAGTTGATGAGACATTCCAGATGAAATAAAAAATTAAAATTATATATAATGATGATCTTCAAATCAAGCTGAGTAAAATATGGACTTACTTTGTACTTAGTTAATACTGCAATGTTTGATCGTACTGAACATAAGTAGGTTTAACAGTATATACATACATATTTGTTTTTTTAAGGAGACTCTTTTCTTTAATACTAAGCAATAAAAACTCATATCACCACTTAATACATATTACGTAAAGCAGCTATTTAGGCACATGTTTACTAATGGAATGGCAACTTTTGATATGATTATGTTATGTAGAACGTAAAAGGCTTTTAAAATGTATTTTATGAGTATTTTTACTGGCATTAGTAGTCTCTTGTTCTCAGAAATGCCTTATGAACTGTTCATATACATCCAACAGGTAATTATAATAAAATGTTCAAATTTACAAAAAAATTACTAACATTTTTTTTGTAGCTTTTGGGGCTGAGACCATGCAAGTGAAGTTATTGATTCGTGGCATGCCTTGCTGCAATCATTATCAACCGCCCCCCCCCCCCCCCCCCCCCCTTTTTAAGCCTGAGTCACAGTCGGTGTTGCTGCAGATAAATTAAGACTCATCCTGACTGATCAGATATTCGCTCCATCGTGGTCACCCCACATCAGTACCACAGGGGTTTCTATTACGAGCGCGCAGGGTATCCACAGTTAGTACTTTCGTACTAGATCTAGTACTTTTATAAGTTTTTTTAGTGGTCAAGTACATTTACGCTCAGATCTAGTACTTTTTTATCTTTAATATAATATTATTGCAGTATCTCCAATATGTTTTATTATTAAGCGTAATTATTTTTTAAAAACTATGGAATGTATGTGTGTGTGGTGTGTGATATTTAAGTCAGAGCATTGCAATGTCATAATAACTTCCTAAATTGTTAAAACCATAACAAAATTATAATTTAGTTACTTTATTTTTTTTCAAATCTAGTACTTTTTTCTCGCCTAAGTTGGTACGAAATATTTTTTTTCCTTGTGGACACCCTGCGAGTGCGTTTCTTATACGACCTTAGCCAATTACCTGTGTTGTTTATGTATCTGATACAAATTAAAAGCATTTACATAAAAAAAAATATTATTCTGTAGTCGTTTGAAGATATAATACGGGGGGGGGGGGGGGGTGGTTTGTGTGCAGGGGCGCAAGAACAGGGGGGGGGGGGGCAAGGGTATTTTGCCCCCCCATCCCCTTCTGAAACCTTGAAGTGGGGGCAAAACGGGGGCAAAGAAAGTGCCGTGTAATCAATTTTTTAGATAGTAAAAGTGCTTAAATAGCACCATTTTCCACCTTGAAATACAAATTTTTTTTCCCGGGAGGGGGGGGGGAGCCCCGTACCCCCCACATCAATAGGGGTGGATCGATGATTCTTTATAAAAAGGTATATTGCCCCACCCTCCCCCACTTTTGGAAATTTAGTTGTTGCGCCCCTGGTTGCGCGGACCCTTCTCCCGGCCCCGCGCAGTGTGGGACACGCAAGCACGCGCCGGAACGCTAGTGACTTCACCGACGTGGCCCGGCGCCGAAGAGAGCTGCTGCTGTCGTCGTCGGTGGAGGAAGAGGAGGAAGAGGACGCGCCTACGGGGCCCGCGCTCCCAGCAGCTGTCGCATGGCGCCCAGGCTCTCCTCCAGGCTGCGCGCGAACCGGGCGGTGCTGGTGTGCTCGCAGGACTTGAACGCCGACAGGCAGAACACGATGCAGTCGGGCTTGGGGTTGTAGGAGGCGCCGTAGCCGTCCGGCACCACCGGCCCGTAGCCCATCACGGACTCCAGCGAGGTGGCGACCTGCGGGTCCAGGAACCGATCAAATGAACGAACGGAGGAATGAATAGCAGACGATGAAATTAAGAGGCCACTCCAGTGTGTCAGGGGCACTACGCAACCCGCGTTAACCTCATAAGATTCAATGCTATTTTCATTTTGCTTATAACTTATTAACTAATATAGATTTAGAAATAATGCTTGCTTGATATGTAAGCCAACGATGCTCTTATCAAAGCCCCTTTCTTCAAAAACGTGCATAAATTATGGTTCAAACCTAGACAATACACTTATTCATATTAGTGAAGATTAGTATAAAACAATAATTTATGCACGTTTTTGAAGAAAGGGGCTTTGATAAGAGTATTGTTGGCTTACATATCAAGCAAGCATCATTTCGAAAACTATATTAGTTAATTAGTTATAAGCAAAATGAAAATAGCATTGAATCTTATGAGGTTAACGCGGGTTGCGTAGTGCCCCTGAAACACTGGAGTGGCCTCTTAAGGATAGACTCAAAGGAACAGTTGATTGATCGATTGATTTAAAAATTAAGGAATTAATGAATGAAGGCTTATGATAAAAGAATAAATGATTGAATGAAAGAGATGAATTATGTTTTCACATCTCATTAACATTGTGTTCAATAAGTGTTGAGGGAAATGTCGAGCTTGGACGACAAGAGCGTATGCAGAATTTCATTCCGTGGAAGGGTGTGTGTGTGTATGTGTGTATGTGTATGTGTGTGTGTATGTGTGTGTGTGTATGTGCGCGCGTGCGAAAGGAGAGGGGGAAGTAGAACCATATGATCTGCTGTTTTGCTTTCAATTTGTTTCCTGTTTTTTTAAGTGGGAATAATACAATTTTATAGATTTCTTTTTGGTAGGGGAAGAGATACGCCTAACCCTCAATCCTCACCTCTGCGAACGCCTCTGGTTAACGGATGGTAAATGTGAAGGTTTCCCCTTGCTCACATCAATGTCCGCTATGTTTCTCACTCGTGTGAAATTTACGTTTGACCCTGTCGGGAATCGAACCCGGATCACCTTGTTCGGGAGGTGAGCAATCTGACCACTCTAACCACCGTCCCAACGGGATCAGCTCTTAACACTGCCAATTCCGCGTACCTAGTTCTAGCGGAGTTTCCCACGCTGTTAGCTTCTAACCAACATGTCGTCTCTTCTACCATCCACCACGTAACTGCGAATTGCCAGAATGTGTTACGCAAACTAGTTGAAAATAAATAAGTAAATTGAAATTCTCTTGGCTAATGGCCTTACCAGGGTGTAGCATAATATTTTTTTTAAATATATTGTAGGTGAAAATAATTGTATTTTTTAAATTGTACTAGGTGTACGAGGAATATTTATAAAGTAATTTCCGTTTGGTCATAGAAAAATACACTCGTGAAAAAAAGTGTTTTATTGAGAATTTTAATTTACGACATATCTTTTTCATTTTCCCACATAATCGAAATTCAGTTCCAAACAATTTATTGACGCTGCAACAGTTTTTTTTAACCCCTGCACATAGAAGTTCGTAGCATCCCAGGCCCTGCGTGTAAAAGGATCTTCAACTGCCCCTGTGAGTAAGGGCTTCCCGCTTCACTCGTCTGCACTGCGGGTAGCCGCGCTTCTCGGCGCGTGATTCGCCTGCTCCTAGAGACTGGCTGCTGTTTGCTGGACTGCCTTTGAAGATATTGCCGCGGCCGCTTTGTGGGTGACTGCAAACGGTCCGTCGTCAAGCTGACGACAAGGAACTCAAGACTGCCGTCGTCAACTGGCCTAATTCCCAGGCGGCGAACTTATATGCTGAAGGGTTAAATAAACTGGTGCAGCGTTACGAAAAGTTCTTAGAACTGAACGGCGGTTATGTGAAAAAAACGAAGTAGATATGTAGTAAAATAAAACTGCCAATAAAAACATTTTTTTTCGCGAAGTTTCTTTTAAATAATCAAACGGACCTTACTTTATGAATATCCCACGTACATGTTACTAGATGGGCCCATCTACCTAGGCGCACACACGGTATGCAGAGCTTCAGAAAAAAAAACACGCGATTTGAAAACCACTCAAGATATACGAGTGGTGTTTTTTTTACGAAAACAATTTAAGAATGTACTGAGGGCAGTCTTGTAGTTCTGTTTTCATATTTCGTTTTGAAACCGTATTTTTGGAAGAATGAAAATGGGTTAAAACTTGTGTATTTAGAATAATGTTTTGGCGCTAAACATTTACACAGATTCTTCAAAGCACTCGAAAGATTTGCATTAAACCTTTGTCTTAATTTTTTCACAATACAATGCTTCAATTGCCGCTTAGATCTCATAGTCGCTCTGTGCACAACGAGAAGACGGTGCGCCAGTACAGAGCTTTGCGCTTAGAGGCGATACCACGCTAGAAGCACCAGCGAGCGTCGCACTTAGCAGTTCGCATCACTAACACAATAACACATCTGACTAGGAGGGCCGCTAAAGATGTTTCTAAAAGTTTTTGAAACCATTCGTTGGTGTTAAGAGGCTGTATATTATTAAAAGTGGTTAATTATATTATATTATTAAAAATGGTTAATTATATTATATTATTAAAAGTGGTTAATTATTCTCTGGAGGTCCATTTGACGAAGATGCCTGAAGATCCTCTCCTCCCACAGATAGAAGGCGGCAATTATCCCAGGTGTCATCTAATATATAAACTATATTATTCTTCTGATTAGAAAAAAAATCAAGTTAACTTTACTATTGCTTAGTTAACCTTTTCAATCTATTGGTCTCTTAAGTTAAAAATTTATCTCTCAGGATATATAGAATTTATCAAACTTTTAATGTTTGTTTCGTGTAAATTATATTCGTCATACTTCATGACTATTAAAAAATATATTTATTTTTATAATTTATAAACTATAACATAATAATTAAATATTAATATTATAATTATAGCTTAATATTATTACTACATAAAGCATCCAAAAAGTAGCGTAGTTAAGGAAAAAAATAATATATCTTAGGAATTGACAAAATATTTTGTTATACTCTCTGTTTCTTTTGCTCGTTAGGATCAAATGAACATTAAGTTAGGAAGAGTTGGTAACTATCATATAGGCGAAGAGAGAAATACACCTTCTCGGGCTTGAAAAATAACGTAGAATTTACTTAAAGAATACATAATTGTGTACGCAAGTTGTGTTTCCAGCCAAAAATTTTCCGGACGCGAATCACGCTTAGTTTCCGCACCCGCCGCTGGAGTTTATCTGCCGGAGCAGTTGCGCAGACTATCGTCGAATCATTCCGTCTTCAGACCGAAAATTTATAAACTACGTAACGAAACGGCTCCAGGAAAAAGACTTCGCGAAATCCTGCTGTGGACCTGATTTTCGACGTGTTGTTAGAATTTTGTGAGCTTTGGTCCGCGCCCTCCGCCACAGAAGGCAGCACCGTCCCTCGACCGAGAGCTGGGACGGATGACCGTGAGGCGCGGTCGGTCGGGCGGTCCACCTGACTGGTGGACACCATAAAGGTATTTTTGTTTGATAACCCAGCCCTCTTAGCCGTAAGGCCTTACCGGTCTGGGGCCCCCACGGGCGTGGGTACGGATACGCCGTACACGCAAACCGGAAAGGTGTTAAGAGGTCCAGCTATGTCCAGGGGCTGAGGCTACCCATCCCAGCATAGACACCACCGCAACCCCCCTGCCTCACTCAGGTATAACCAGACAAGTGGCTGCATCCCTAAGCTCAAAAACCGCAGCATTGCTGGCGCCTGCCCACCTGGCTGGTGGACAGGCCGAAGTGGTTGGCGGTGCGGTACGCCTCGTCCTTGAAGATCTCCGGGACGGGCTCCCCCAGCTCGCGCGCCATCTCCCTCAGGCCGAGCAGGTGCACGTCGATCCCCTGGCCCGTGATGTTGTCCACCATGATCTCCGTCTGCTTCTTGATGGCCGCCTCGAACAACATCAGCCTCTCCTCCGCCTGCGCGACCACCGACACGCCGTCTGCAGCCACTCTTCGACAGGAATGCCACGTTTAACCTTTGAATATATACACTGTATAGAAGTCTCCAGCCCAGGTTAAAATTTCTAATACGGTTTTGAGGTAGTTGGTTAATTCACCGCCGCAATCGCCACCATCTCTAGGGCATCGACTTGTGGTGTTCCCTAGCGGACAAGTGTCGAACTTTTTAAAAAACCTCTTCCCCCTCCCGTTGAACGACCTTGAGCTGCAGTGAATGATTGGTGGGTGGTGCGGGGAATGACCGCGGGCGACAGTGCTGCGCTCTAACGTGTAAATAACAACTAAGACGATACAGGGCGTTACGGCAGCGCACTGCAGCGGTGAAGTTCCCAAGCTGCTCATCATACGCTCCTGAAAAACGTAGAGTAAATCCTATACACTCGCGACTTCTATACAGTATATATATTCAAAGGTTTAACACAACTTCTCGGACATTTGCATTGTCTGTCATAAGCAAAAAAAAAATGGTTGTAAAGTCGGTTTACGGACGATAGTTTAACGTGACAACGTCATAACAAAACGTTGATGCAATTATTGCATACTTTCATGAATAAAATTGAATCATTTTTTTTATTGAATTACCACTATTTTGTATGGATGCAAAGAAGGAGTGAAATAAAATCTACAATTTAATTGATAAATTTACTTTTGTCTGCACTCATTAATTCAAATGTGTTTGTTACTTTAACGAAGAGATTATTTTAACTATAACTTTTATACATGTTTGCTTTTCGACTTCTTCCAAATCTGTGTTATTCTGTTAAGGATAGGACGATGATAGGAAAAGTAGGAAACGAATGGGAGTGTTTCAAGTTTAATGTGCCTCGAAAAAGTCAAATCGATTGTTGTTCCAATCGAGTGGAAGAGAGATAGATGCGGCGCAAGCGTACAATGAGCGTAACGGGACACTTTTTCGTGCGTGCAGCCGGCGTTCATCGATTTATTAGACGTTGTCACATCAAAAATCCCACAGAAAAACAGGCCTAAATCAGCTGATGTAAAACCGATAAACCCAAATATAAACCTAAACAGTTGTTACGGACGACACAGCGACGACAGCACCGACGAACACAGAAGGTCTGCTATGACGAAACATTTACGACGTTTCGGTAAACTGGCATATTTTCCCGTCATCAGGCATTAAACAGACCGATATCAGACACTGGAAAACTTTGCGACGTTTAACAGTGTTCGATGTCAAGTCTGTTTGTGCCACAAATGCCAGTTCCCGAAATGTTCGTCGGTGTTTTCGTCTGTCGGCATTTACTGTTATTGTTGAAACTATCTCGTCCTTGTGTATGTAGTGTTATTATTATTATTTTTTTTTCATGATTAAATTCCACGAAAATTCTTGTGCTGTTTGGTATTTAAGTTTGAATGCGTTCGTCCGTGCCGTCTTTGTTGTGTTGTACATAATACCTGGTTTGGGTTCATCGTTGGGTTTAACTTGTTTGACATCAGCTGATTTAGGCTTGTTTTCTGTGGGTTTAGGATTTAGTTTTTTATTTTTTTTTGCATTCACGAATATTTCCCTATAACAAACAGTGCAAAACTTTAATGGCGTATGTCTATGAAATTGTATTAAATCAAAATTCCCAATTGAATGAATCATGCATTTTTAAAACTAACCCGAGGATATATTATCAGGAAAGATTACTAAAATATTCTTAAGACAAATTAGCGAAACTATTGTCGGCACTGAAGTTCCTTTGAACTGCAGTCATGAAACACAATACATATTCTAACCTGCGGCTTGGTGTTTCAAAAGAGATCATGCAAATACACTCTACTGGCGAAAGTGGCACCAAAAAAAAAGAAAGGGTCTAGTAAATATGGAAAACAATCTAATAATTCAAACAATTTATCAAGTTATATGCACTTCAATTGCGATTTCCAAAAAAACCATTAAGTCTTTTTTCCACGATCAAACAGTTTCTGGGGTCGAATTATACTCAGGTTCGCATTATTTTCGGGTAGATCCGGCACTCGTTTAACAAACTTGGCAACACGCTAAAAAATGCTAACGCAAAAAAAAAATGCGTTTCCCCGTCTGTACGGTTTCAAAATTTTTGTTCTAGGAGACTTTATATATATATATATTAATATATATAAATCCAGTGTCTTGATGTTTGTTTCCAGTGAACTCTTCACTAAGTCAACCGATTTCGATGAAAATCGGCATTTATGTGTAATTTTTTCCAACTTGAGAGATAGGATAGTTTTTATTTCGATTAATGGTCTTAATAATTTATAATTAATAATATACTGATTATCAATATTGATTGGTGTTATTAATCGTAAGTTTCATAAGTCTCAAACAGATGGCGGCTTAAATCAGTTTTTTACAGACAACTGTTGTACTGTCTGACATAAATATCTCATAGATGGCGCTACGTTTCAATTCAAATTTTATTTTTCTCCATGTTGTGCACATTTTCGTTGATCAATTTACTACGTAACCTCGCTTTTTTTTGTATTATTTTTGATTTTATTCTCACGTGTTTACAATTATTGATATCTATCTTCAGCTTTCAATCTACATATATGGTAATAATAAAACAAATAATATTAGCCAGAGAATCAGAGTTCATCAAATTTTTATTTCATGTTAAAAAATTTGTAGGTATTAATTAATTCTACCTTTCCTGCAAATTTTTTATAATCTATAGAATTGAAAACGATATGGTAATCTGTGTGTTAAATTTTGTCTTTCAAATCCTTTCTAGATAACTCGGCCGCAGCAACGCGTGGCCGGGTCTGCTAGTATATACACTGAAAGAAATTTTTCTATAATTTACAAGGAGAATCCTTGGAAACCCTGTTGCCAAGGATATTACTTGTAAAACTACAAGGCAGAGCTTTGTACCATGTGCTATTTTGCAAGGCTCTGCCTTGTAGTTTTGCAAGAAATATCCTTGGCAACAGGGTTTCCAAGAATTTCCCTTGTAAAAGTACACATTTTTTTTTAGAGAGTGTATATATATATATATATATTTAAATTTTCCCAGGAGAGGGCCTTCATGGAAGTAACCCATGCATATATAGTGCGGGCCAAACGTCCTACGGAGCTGTGGTCACGAGGTGGTGTGGAGCGGGTCGTTACCACAACGCCGAAATACCACCACAACGCCGAACGTACCATAACGCCGAATGCCAAATTGACCGCAACGCCGACAGCTAGAAAACTGATGTGCACCACGACGCCGAAATACAGTGACGCCGAAAAAAAAAATGTAGCTGCTTGATGGGGGGGGGGGGGGGGGGGGAAGGGGGCCACAGGAGCAAAATGAAAAAAAAAAAAAAAACAACTGAATGAATTTGTGTGCTAACCTTACCTAACCTAACCTTTGTGACAGTCCTGCAATGACATTTTTGTCGGGCGTTATTGTACGTTCGGCGTTGTGGTGCGTCCCCGTGTGGAGCGAAGAGTCGCAAGGGGAAGCAGAAAGGCGGAGCGTGGTGGTTGAGCTCACGGTGTGCAGGCTGAAGGTGACCTTCTTGCCCAGCAAGGACTCCTCGTCGCCCTCCGAGCCGGTCTCGTCCTGGCACATGGCCGCCGCCCAGGCCAGCGCCTCCGCGGTCGCCGAGCGGATGCAGTCCACCCGCCCCAGCAGGTAGCGCCTGGTGGACGCGCTCTCGTACGTGGCGACCAGCCGGCGGTACATCCTGCGGGCCACACCAACTCCCTGGGCGAGTCGAACAAAACCAAGAAACACCGGGTGCGTGTACTTGGGTACGAGCGTGAGAAGTTATACTTCTCTGGCATCATTGAAAAAAAATAGTTTTTAATTGCACGCAAATAATTTTCCATGGTAGCGTTATTCTCCACGGTAGCGTTAAACGTTTAACGCAACCTTGTTTGAAGTCGCATTAGAAGTATAACTTAAAAAAAAAAAATACCACCAATTCCTCGCGAGAACATTTCGATTCATTTCGCATGAATCCATCATCATTGACTGCTTCCAGCATGAGCCGGGTGAAAAAGTAAAAAAAAAAAAAAAAAAAAAAAAAAAAAAAACCCTCCATATTCCTCCGTCATTCCTCATCATTCTCTTCATTACAGTTCGTATCCTCTCTCTCTCTCTCTCTCTCTCCTGCACTCCTTTAACCATCTGCTCGTTCTTCCTCGGGGGGTAGTCTTCTTCCTGTGTCACTCAAACTGTGCAGACTCTCTTTTTCACCATTCTCTGAACACTGCTATACCACCTCGTCCTTGCTTTTGGATCGTTAACTGTCCTTGTGTTGGAAAAAAAATTACAAATTAAGTTTTTTTAATTAATTAAAGTTATTGCCTTATGCTGTTCCTGAAATAAACTGTTTTAAAAATTAAAATACATGAAGTCAATCTTTAACCTCACCCATAGCCACAAATATAATTTTTTTTACAAAAGAGTTGCTACGAAATGTTTTGTAATGCTACAATATATATATATATATATATATATATTGTGAATTTCTCAAACAATTAATTGTTATGTTTAGTTTTTCATATGCAAATACGTTATTTTTGGAAACAATAGTGAAAATTTCTTGTCGCGCTTTTAATTTTGATTGATGCGTTATTCAAGCATAAATCTTTAAAACCATCGAAAATATAATTGAATATTAAACTTTTATACTTTATTTTTATTTTTGCTTATTAATTTGCGCAGTTAATACTGGTTTAAGGCCGGGTTTACAAACTACCCAAGATAAGCAATAAAGCAAAAAATTCAAGACGGAAAAAGTGCAATAACGATGTTTTCAAATATAGGATGTCCATAAAAGAATATCCCAGTTTCAATGGTAGGTATATTATAGCAGTTTAATCAAAACTATTTACAACAAATCATACATCAAATTGAATGTAAACCAACCTAGTTTTTTTTTAATGTTCAATATATGCACTTTTATGTATATCGTACACATCCAACGTAAAGTACAATTTTTTCCACACTTTGGTTTACACGCCCGGAGTAATGGAAGCAATAGCCTCTTCAGTTATGTCTCAACTCTGGAAGATCTTTGGGTAGCGGCGCAACACAGACACGATATTTTATAAAGGCCCCAAAAAAAAAGTAGCATGGCGTTATGTCAGGTGAACGTGGAGGCCAGCGAAAAAGAACTCTGTCGTCTCGACCATTACGACCAATCCAACGATCAGGGACTTCGACGTTCAACCACTGTAGTACAAAGAGATTCCAATTGTGAAATGAAGATGACAGGTTCACCCTCTACTAACTGTGAAAAGAGCCATTATTTCGCGCTGCAAGCGAGATAACAACAAAGCAGTATTCGCGCATGTGCTTTTCTAAAACTGTTTTGAGTTACTCTTTAATTGGGACCTTGAACCAACACTACAACGTTTACAGTTGATACTATTCAAGCAGTAGCACTGAATTTTAAACAGAGAATTTTAAATTCTGGTATGCATTTAGTTCTACCATTCTGTAAGCCCTTTATTTATATATACAATATATATAAGAACTAACGGGATTTTGACAGCTAACTAAAAGTTACAACGGATATATTTATTATTTTAATTAATACACAATTGCAGTACTTTAAAAGTTGGGAGTTTAAACGGAGTATTAACTAAATATGAAATAATAAGGCGGTAGGTCCAAAGAAGGCTTAACGTACAACCGCAGCTCTTTTACCAATCAAGAGACTGTAAGCATATTGATTGGATTTAACTGCAGCCAATGTAGCTGAACCAACGTACTGAATGTTCAAATATTTTTTTACTACCTAAACAATATTATAAAAAGAGTGCTTGTATGAAAAAAGTACACTTGAAACCCAATGGACCCATTTCAAAAATTCTTTCGCCGTTATTAGAACTTTATTATCCGAATGGGCAAAAGCTATGTTTCATTTAAAACAATTATTTTTAATATAAAGTAGTATTTTTTAATTAAAACCGGGAACAAACCAACCAAATTGACTTCGTACTTGAACTTAAGTTGATGTATTATACATTATAGATGTATTGATCTATGTTTTTATGTGCATATAATGCACGGCTACACTGATCGCAATAGCTATATATTCTAACTGTATGTATTAAGTTTCAGTAAAAATTTTGTTTGCATTATAATTTAGTTAAAGTTTATTAATAAAATATATAAATAATTTTCCCATCCACTATATGGTAATGATACTGCGGTATTTAGTTAATTTAATAATTATGTAGGTATATATACTTATATACGGAGATGAGTTAACTAGAATGCCTTGCGAAGAAACGGAAACGAGCTAGTATTTTATATAACTCAATAGTTTGACTCCTCTCCGTCATGGCGTTATCTTCATGAAGATCAGTAAACGACTGCTCCAGAGGTAGTAGCTGGACAGTTGCACAGAAAGTAATCAGAGTACTCATTGACTTGATGTAAGCTTTTGGACATATGCCATTGCTAAGCACATGTATGTCTGTAGAAGAAAACTACAAAAAAAAACACAAATGACAAAAACACAAATTAAGCAAAAAATGGCTGTTGTCAGGATTTAACACCACACAATACTCCACAACAGGAATATGGTCAACAAACAAATAAAAACAAAGAAAAATTGATTAACAGAACGAAAAAAAAACCCACAAATGATGACAGCACAAAAATACCGAACCCAAAAATTCAGCACAACAGTTGAAACGAGACAAAAACACAGCAAAACGAAAAGACAAAACAAACACAATAGTTTTCCAAAAACAGAAGAGAAACGAAAAAAAACCCACAAATGATGACAGCACAAAAATATTGAACCCAAAAAAATTCATCACAATAGTCAAAACGAGACAAAAACACGACAAAACGAAAAGGCTAAACAAACACAACAGTTTTCTAAAACAGAAACAGAAACAAGCGACGTTTCTGGAATTGCTATCTGCTCCCGTCCTAGTACTCATTGCACTTAACTCACCTGTAATAAGCAAGTTGCAGAGACAGTTGGATGTAGGCGTCCGGGCTCACTCTGCACGATTTGATGAAATTCTTCCCGTACTCGAGGTAGCGATACACGTACAGATCTAGATCCTCCACCAAGCTGTCAAAGGGAAAGAAAGAAAAACATGCGTGAACTAAGAGAATCACTTTGAACGTTCTTTTGTGACAAAGATGGTCTGCAATTATGGCGAATGTGAGTTTTTGTAGCTTTTGTAACTGCCGGAGCATTAAACTGATTTTTCACGAGCAACCATTTTTTTTTTTAAATTTTACTTTAACACGAAGTTGTTTGAATTTAAAAAAAAATGGTTTGGCAAATGAAACTCAATGAACTAAAAAATAAAGTACTGAAAAGAAGGTGTTGCCCCCCTTTCGTAGAGAAAATCTGTATGATTAGCAAATTCGTAATTTCCTTGTTTATGTGGGGGGGGGGGGGGGGAGGGGGGGAGTCGAGAGTTTTGCGCGTGGGTTTTAACAAACACAAGTAATCTCTGGATGGGGAGCTCGTATGTTGTATTCTACCCACATTTGGGCCTATGTGCATACATTAAGAATGAAACAGTAGTTCGTTTCATCAAAAATTGATTCAGCCAAAGGTTTTAGATAAAGTTTAGGAGTTTTACAATAAATTATAATTAAATTTATAGTATATCTATTTGAAAAAGTAATGACATTTTGTCTTTCTGCCCTTGTTATTTCCACCCCTTGCAGTAATGATTTGTGATATAAAATTTACTTTGACAAAAGTTTTCAACCATATTTAAAAAGTTAAACAAAATTAAACATCAATTCGATAGAGTACTTGGTAATGAAATTTAATTTATTTTCTTATTTCAACCCTAGGATTTTTCAAACCCTTGCAGTAATGTTTGTATTATCAAACATTGTTTCAGACAAACGCTTTATGTAAAATTTATAATATTTACAAACAATTCAGACGAATTTGATGGTGTGCCTACGAAGGGAGTTATGATTATATATATTTTTTTAAACATTTAATCCCTGTTTATTTCACCTCTTGCAGTAATGGTTGGTCGTATAAAAAAATATTTCAGATGAAAGTTGTAGATGATAATTTAAGGTTTTACAATAAAACAGAACGGAATTAATAGTATACATGATACGGAAAATATGATTTTTATTAATTCTACCCCTTTATTTTTTCAACCCCTGCAAAAATGGTCCGTGTTATCAAAAATTGTTTCTGACAAAAGATTTAGATAAAAATTATAAGATTTACAAACAATGTGAAACTTATTTGATAGTGTACCTTGTAACGTAGTTATTATTTTTTTAAATTCTACCCCTCATTTTTTAAACCCCTTGCAGCAATGGTTCGTCTAATAAAAAAGTTTCAGACAAATATTTTGGATAAAAATTAAGTTTTCAACAGTATTTAAAAAGTCAAACAAAAAAAACATTAATTCGACAGAACATTTGTTAGGGAAATTATATTTATATTCTTATTTCAACACCAGGATTTTTCAAACCCTGGCAGTAATAATGTTTGTACTATCAAAAATTTGTTTCAGACAAACGCTTTAGGTAAAAATCATAAGATTTATAAACAATTTGAACATATTTGATAGTGTACATAGTAAGGGAGTTATGCTTTTTTTTTTGTTCAGAAATTGGGTGAATAGTTAAAAATTAGAATCATAGTAGACAGATGGCCTTGAAGACTATTGACTAGAAAAATTGACCGGAAAAATTCTCGTATTCATTTCGCGATAAGCTAGATTCCCAACACCCGTACCATCACATTTCTTCAGTAATTGGCTCACATTTCATATTAATGGCTCTGAGCCAGTGAGAAACCTTCCACCAAAAAAGTATCGCATGGCAAGCATCCCAGTTGACAGGTCTCACAAGTCAGTAGCCAGTGAACTAGTGGCATTTTCCCGAGTATGTAGCGGATTGTGGAGTCCATCCTGGGGGTCATTGAAACCGCGAATTTTTCCAGTCCCTATTTTATACCGCGTTTATACTAAAATTTCATTCCGGATTCAACTTGGAGTGGACTGAGGAATCTAGATTGAAATTTTACTTAACACACTTTGTTGTGGACTGAAGTTGGAGTGAAGTGAGATAATCCACTCCACTTGTTGAGGTGGACTGGACTGAAGAATCCGGATTTAGATTTTACTTTAAACACGGACTGGAGTGAAAAAAAAATACGCACGAGCAAGCCGCCGCCATATTGCATTGTTTGTTATTGGTCTCGTTGCATTTCAGGCATAATTTGTGAAAATGGCAAAAAAAAAAAAAAAAAAAAGAAAAGAGCAGAGTAATGTGTGGACAGAGATGGAAGTACAACATTTTAAGTCCACGTTGACTCCAACTTCGATCTTGTTTACATTTCAATCTGGATTGTGATATTTACCGTAAACACATTTCGTCAGTCTATGTTCGTTACACATTCACTCCGAGTTCACTCCACTCCAGGTTCAATCCGGATTGAAATTGTACCCATAAACGAGGTATTTTGACTGTGTGACGTGCGCGGACGTACGTGTCGATGTGGACGGCAGCCTGCCGCAGGGCGTGCTCCACTGTCTGGTCCGCCGCCCAGTCGAGCCTGGAGGCGCGGGCCGGCCCGCCCTCCGCCGCCGCCACCCCCGCCGCCGCCCCCGCCGCCCCCGCCACCCCCGCCACCGTGGCGTCCACCCGCCGCAGCACGTCCTCGGCCAGCTGCACCACGGCCACGCCCTCCGCCGCCGAGTGCTCGTAGCACACGCCGCACGCGCCGTCCGGCGACACCACCAGCTGCGGCAGCCGGCAAACCCCCGCCGCCATTCGGTCCGAGTCGGAAGCAAAGGAACGGAAACGTGTAGCGACCACGGTGCTGCCATCCGCGAACCCAAAGTTCACAAGTCCGAAAGGAATTTTAAAAAAAAATTAAAATCAGTTCGAAAGCCGAGGTTTAGTATATTTTTTTTCAAGTCTTTTTCGCCGCTTTTCGAATTTACGCAAATTGTATTTTCAACTACATTTCCGGGCGCGAATCACACGTAGTTTCCGCACCCGCCGTTAAGAATTCGCTTACTATCGAATCATTCGCTTTGCAGAGCAAAATTTTAAACTCTGTATAATTAAACGGCTCCGATAAAAAAAAATAAAAAAAAAATACCAAACCTCGGCTTTGGACCTGATCTTCGACAAGGAATTTCATCAAACATTTTGATAGTATAAAATTTTTTCCTTCGGCTTTGCGAAGTTTGGTTCGCAGCACCGACTTCCGCCGCGCTCGGTAAACAAGGGGCGGGGAGAAGGGTGTCCACAGTTAGTACTTTCGTACTAGATCTAGTACTTTTATAAGTTTTTTAGGGGTCAAGTACAGATCTAGTAATTTCTTCTTTAATATATGATTATTACACTAACTCCAATATGTTTTACTATTAAGCGTAATTATTTTTATAAACTATGGAATGTATGTGTGTGTTTGGTGTGATATATTTAAGTTAGAGCATTGCAATTGTCATAATAACTTCCTAAATAATTGTTAAAACCATAACAAATTATGATTTAGTACTTTTTTTTTTTCAAATCTAGTACCATTTTCTCGCCTAAGTTGGTACGAAATATATATTTTTTCCCTTGTGGACACCCTGGCGGGGGAGGACGCGGGCCCGCCCACCTGCACGGTGAGATCGAACCAGCGGTTGGCAGAGTTGGCCGCGCTGCCGCCGCCGTGGATCATCTGGTGCGCCATGTTGGTCTCGTCGCGCCCAGCGCCGCCCCGCGGCGGCCCGTTGAAGCTCGGCGGCAAGGGCTCGTCCAGGCACACCATCAGCAGGCTCTTCTCGATCAGCTTCAGGCTGCGCGCGTTGCGCTCGTCTGCCGCACAGGCCACAGTCCTTTTAACATTGCCAGTGGCGCGTACGAGATTCTAGTGAAACTTCTTTGGGCGCGACGGGAGTAGAATTTCATGGCGTGATTTTGATGCAACGTTTTCGTAAAACATGGTTGTGAAAGGTTTTTTTCCCCCTAACCCAACTAATAACTATAAGTGTATTTGGGAGGGGTCTGGGTAGGGAAGACTCTTAGTGCGTCTCAGGCCGAAGCCTATACGCTCTTAAGCCTCCAGGTTGTGAACCATGCAGGAGAGGAAGCATGCATCATGTGCTAGGAGGGGATTGGCCAGCCATGGCAACGTTTTAGCCATGACTAGCTCCCCTCACTGACTATCTTAAGTTAAAACTAGATAAGTTGGACCCAGGTAAAACCTGCATAGGCACAGGGAAAACCCTGGGCACTGACATGCGGGATGCGAAATTTCATGCATTAATTGCAAGCAGGTTGGTTACAGGAAACAGAAGGATGGTTCTGGAAGAAGAGTTGGGCAGAGTAGAAAGACTAATATGCAAATGGGCGGGAGCTTGGACATTTTGTCCGCATTTGGTTTGGTGGCACTGGTTGTTTCGGGGGCGACTTTGTCGTTTCCCACCAGGCTGCAATTTTTTTTTTCCTAACCTAACTAAAACTAAGTGTATTTTGTTTGGGAGGGGTCTGGGTTAGGGAAGACTCTAGGTGCGTCCCAGGCCGAAGCCCTTACGCCTAATCATGCTAGGTTTAAGCCATGCAGAAAGGGAGGCATGCATCGTGTGCTTTGTTCGGGGATTGGCCAACCATGGCAGCAATTGGCGCCATGGCTAACTCCCCTATCTTAATTCTAGACTAATTACTAGATAAGTTGGGCCCAGGTAAAACCTGCATAGACACAGGGAAAACCCTGGGCACTTTCATGCGGGATGCAAAATATCATGCATTATTAGCAGGCAGGTTGAGTACAGGAAAAGAAGGATGGTCCTGGAAGAAGAGTTGGGCAGATAGAAAAACTCTACTAGGCAATTTGGGAGCTTGGACCTTTTGTCCGCATTTGTTTTGGTGGGCACTGGTCTTTAGGGGCAACATTTTGTTGTTCCCACCAAGCTGCCAGTCAGCTCGCGTACCTAAGATAAGAAGGAAGAGTGAGATGTTGTGTACGCACGATGTTGTTCATTGCATTAATTAACCGCGAGTATTGGCACTGGGTCGTACTCCGGAACCGACACAGCTCATATCGCCAGTCGCCAGCAAGGGCAGTCGGCAGTTAGAGAAACTATCTGATCCGTCATTGCAATACCCTAGCCGCAACATCTATGGTCAGCATAGTTGCCTTCCACCAGGCTGCCAGCCAGCGAAAAAGACGGAGAATAGGTTGCGGACGGTGCAGAGAACTTGTCGGGCTCCACGTGGCGGCGTACGGCTCAGGTTGAACCCCGCCATGCTGCAGGGATAGGCGGGTCGCGGTGGTAGGGACCCGCCTGCGCCTGACCACACCCGACTTGCTGGCGTCTAGTAAGGGAGTATTTGGGCAGAGGGCAAAAAAACGAGGTTTCAGCTTATTTTGATGTAATAATTTGGTTGATTCATTTAGAAATTTTTCTTATTTTTCTGTTTCTCTCTGCTGTTTTACCCCTTATGATATACTTACGAGTCAAGGTTTGAATTGCCAAAGAAGTTTCACTTCTATCACGTGTGCACGCGCTCACTTTTTTTTTTTTGGAGAGGTGAAAGAGGGAAAAACTTGAAAAAATAAATATTAAAATTTGAACACTTGTATTTAAAAAAAAGTACTTCCGTTACCATTGACAAAAATACACTGACACATGGGCCTACAGAAAAAAGGCGTAGGCAACGCAACTTCCCACACATTTGAGACTCCATACGTTACAATAGCTCTAACTTGCATCACCCAAAATAACATACTGCCTTTACTGATTTTACAAACAATTTTCCCAACTTTAATAAAGTGGGAAGGAGGTTGTTTATATTCGTCATAAACTTTCAAAATGCTAACTACAACTACTGGGGAAATAAAATAATGAGTTGTTGTTTTATACTGGCGTTTGAAGTGATACAATGACACCAAACTATAAATTGCTAGGGGCACGCAGATTTCGCGAAAATATCTTTGAGGCTAGATGAAAGTTTAAAACACCATATAGCACCGTCTGTGTTTTTCGCGATTGGGCGAGTTTCTCCCAGGTACTTATCGATTGTGACAACAGCACCAATCACAGCGAGTCAATGAGGAAGTAAACGCGTCCTGATTGGCTCGGTCAAATAAAGCGACGACTTCTCTCGCAGACGGCCGCCAATCACAAGGAAAAAAAAAACACAGGTGCGGGGTATACCTAGTTACAGTCTAATAAGTGTTTAAATCATTTCGCGAAAAAAATGCCTGCCCCTATAAACTGCGCAACAGGAGTTTCGAGATGGCGACAGACGCGGCGAGGAAACACCTGCAAGGAGCCGGAGCGCTCGGGCATCGAGCGCCCCACTCGGTCGACACCAGACTATATAAATTGCACAACAGGAGTTTCGAGATGGCGACGGACGCGGCGAGGAGCCGGAGCGCTCGGGCATCGAGCGCCCCGCTCGGGTCGACGTACCGTTGTAGAGGTGCTGGCGCAGGGCAGCCCAGGTGTCGCGCCTCTCTGCGGTGAGCAGCCCCACGGGCGGACAGCGCGGCGAGCTGGCGGCGTCCCTCATGACGGCCAGCAGCTCCGCCGTCAGCTCGTCCTCCGAGGCCGCGCCTTGGCCCGGCGAGCTCACGGGCAGGCAGTACAGCTGCGGGCAGCCCGCTTCTCCTGACTCACAACCGTCACTCTGAGCTACTGCAAGAGGCTTCATGCTGCTGGATGCCTCGCATTTAGCTCCATACAGCCACCTCGGAAATACTCATGACTAGGGACACCTGTTTTAGCAGGGAGGCTACTGCTTATTCGGGAGGGGCAGGTAGGCCATGCTAGAATAAACAATATGTCTACTGTTGCGCACTATTTATTTGCGCCGTCGAGTGCGCTAAGAAATTTACATGTGTTTACAGTGCACAACAGCCTACTCGTGCTTACAGGCAGACTGGAACTGTCTCTTCTTTCCTCCTCGCCAGCCTGCTAGCCAGCGCGGAGGAGGGGTGATAATCCCTTTGGCATCCGGGCTAACGGGACTCCTGGAGGGTGGCTGCATTCTGGCCCAGGGGTGTACAAACACCGACGGGATAGCTGGTGCTGATAGCCGCATGGTTGGCCCAGCGCGGTAGATGTCCTCGCGATGTATCGCCACACCTGTATTTCGCGAATACATTTCGTGCCAAGGTATTTCACAAAAAAATACTGTAGCTTTTTCTCCTGTGGTTGTTGGCTGAGGTCGGTGGAGAAGTGTTGTCCCGCTGCTCTTGACGGGGCCAATGTGAATGTGGTCACCGTACTGCTGCACCCTCACAATTTTGCAATGACTCTTAGGAAAAAGCTACAGTGTTTTGTGAAATACCTTGACATGAAAAAAAATCGCGAAATACAGGTGTCCCTACTCATGCCAACTTACAGATATTTAAAAATTTTTATACATTTACACGAAAACAACTCTTACCAACTACAAACACAGCGTTTGGAAGTAACACTGGATCCGGATTCTTACCCGGGGCATCTGTTCTTTGGTGTTGTCCCAGCGCATATTTTTTTTGTAAACCGTTTCCCTGAATAGCGTGCGTACTTAAATAAGCACAATAAAACGAAATAAAATAAAAATAATGAAATATTTGAAAATCTTTTCCGTGCTTAAAATTAAAAAAAAAATTTATGTTTGAATTTAAAAAAATTTGGTTGTCTGTAAAGTCGGTTTACGGACGATAGTTTAACGTGACAACGTCATAACAAAACATTGATGAAATGATTGCATACTTTTATGAATAAAATTCAATAATTGTTATTGAATTATCAGTATTTAGTATGGATACAAAGAAGGAGTGAAATGAAATCTACAATATAATTGATAAATTTACTTTTATTTGCACTCATTAATTCAAAGATCTTTATTACTTTAACGAAGAGATTATTTCAACTACAACTTTTATGCATGTTTGCTATTTAACTTCTTCCAATCTGAGCTATTCTGTTAAGGATAGGACGACGATATAGGAAAAGTAGGAAACGAATGGGAGAGTGTTTCAAGTTTTGATGTGCATCGATAAAAAAAACCAAATCGATGGGGTTTGTTCCAATCGAGTGGAAGAGAGAGAGAGATGCGGCGCAAGCGTACAATGAGCGTAACGGGACAACTTGCGTAACGGGACACATTTTTTTCGTGCGTGCAGCCGGCGTTCATCGATTTATTAGACGTTGTCACGTCAACAAAAAAAAAAAACACATCAATTACTATATAGAAATGTGCGGCAAGAAATGGTGTGTGTTATCTCGGAGGCGGCGCAGGGGGCGGGGCGCACCTTCTGCTTGCAGGCCACGATGACGTGCTCGCCAGGCGGCGGCGGCGTGCTGCGGCCCCCCTCCCGCTCCCCGCGGCTCTCCAGCCGCGACACGAGGACGTCGCGGTCCGCCCCGGGACTGCGGTAGGACGACAGCAGGCGGTAGTACTGCGCCATGCACAGCGGCTGGCCCTTCTCCCGGGACGCGGCCCTCTCCACGGGCAGCTCCTTCCTGCGCCGAGCCGCGCACGAGTACACCCCTCGCGGCCAGGGACCGCGGGTTCCAATCAACCTCTAGTGCGCGGAGTCCCTCCGCGCGGAAGAAGTGAAACTTAGTAATGTGGAAATGAAAACGGGAAGGGGTAGAAATTGATTTTTCAGTGAAATCATATTGTATCAGATCAAACTAAAAAAAAAAACAAGTAAATGAAATTTATGAATGTTATAAATTAAAATATAAACAATAAAATAGAACAACGAGTACGTATTTCCAGCTAATTTCACGACGCTCACACTGTTTACTTCGTCGGTGAATTATTCGCCAAGGACACGGCTACAACCCAGAAGCCAAGCTACTTCAGTCAATGGTCGTGAAAGCCTGCGAACATTATTAAGAAAACTCTACTTTTGTCCACGTGTGAGTTTATTTTTTTGTTTTAGAACGAAATAAACAACTCGGTAGTCGAAAGACGGTGTAGTTTCCACGAAGTTTCAAGTCATTTGAAATCACATGAGGTGAATCATCCGTTACAAATTCCGTAAATTTTACTGTAATTTCTTACGGTGTACACACTTGTCGCACGATCCCCATACATACTCGGGCAAATGCCACATGCTCGTTGGCTATTGACTAGTGAGACCTGTAACTGGGATGCCTCCGATTCGATACTCCTTCGGTTGAAGGTTTTCATCTGCTTAAAGCTATTGCATCATAACTGTGAGGCAATCACAGAAGCAATATGAAGGTACATGTGTTTGGATTCCAGCATAACGCGAGATGAATCCGAGAATTTTTATGATCTCGGTGACCAGAAATTCGCGGTTTCAGTGACCTCTAGATAGACTCCACGGTACTCTAGGTACTGCTAACTTGAGGCTTGTGATTCGACACTACTTTCGATTGTGGGTTACTCATTGGCTCAGATTCCTCGAGGTAAACTGTGGTCCAATCACCGAAGCAGCAAAATGTTAAACGGGTTTTCATTCTATCCTATCTCGAAATGAAGCCGCGATTTTTTTCCCCGGTCTCTACCGATAAGGGCAAGAAGTTTTCTCGAACACGCCCATTAGATTGCGATATGGTATATCCGCGCCAGTAGTTTCCTTCTTGTGATTGGCAATGACTTGGAAAATTACGCGGTTTCGATGACCTTCAGGATGAACTACACAGTCATCTGCTAACTCGGGCCAATAACTCCAGTTAATTGGCTGTTGACTTGTGAGTCTTCTGTTGAGGGTTTATCTCTAGATGAACAGTAGACCAACATCAAAAGAAGCTAAAAGGTATACGCAATTGAATTTTGGCCTATCACGAAATGAAGTTTACCCTATCGCGAAATGAAAGAGCGGATGTTTTCAGTTTCTGGTAATTGGCGGCCGTCTTATTTGACCGAGCCACTCAGGGTGATTATTCTTCTGCGCTGAATTATTGTGACTGGTGTGCTTGAAATAAATTTGACCTATCACGAAACACAGACGATGCTACAGTGTTTTAACCATCAGCTAGTCTCGATTTTATTTTTAGCTAAAAATGCATGCCCCTACTCATTGAGCGATAACTAGAGACCGGGAAATACGGTGTCAATGAGCTCTTCCGCAAGCTCCAGCAATTTCCGCCTGTTCATTAGCCGTGCACTTGAGATTTGCTCAGTCCGAGTTTACCCTGACTCGAAAGCTCACTGGCTCAGAGTCCTTGACACAAATTGTGCGCCAATTGAAGACGCAGTCCAGAGGTACAAGTATTTGAATTTATGCGTGTCGTGAAATGAACCGGCGGATTTTTTTTCCGATCCCTAGCTGTTGATTGGTAGAGACCTGTAAAATTCACGATTTCAAATCCCTAAAGGATAGACTCAATGATCCTCTATGCACTCGTGCAAATTACATCTGCTGATTGGTTATCGACTCGTAACACGTGTTGACTGGAATGATCGTGATTCGCTAATTCTTCTGTTAAAGATTTTTCATTGACCCAGAGTCCTTCAGATAAACTGTGGCCCAATCACTGAAGCAAAATAATGTCAATAGTATTTGGACTCTATCCTATCGCGAAATGAATCCGCGAATATTACAGGTCTCTAATGATTGATTACACGTGATTGGGCAACCACTTCCCCTCTCCCTCTTTTTATATCTGGCTCAGTATCGTTGAGAGCTCTGGGCCCTGTTGCATAAAATATACAAGTCTACAATTTACAAGTCAATCACTTGTAGCTTGTGGAAATTCCCATAATTCTGTTTCATAAAAGTACAAGTTACAAGCTACAAACTACAAGTGTTTTTAACAATTTACAAGTGTTTTCTACAAGTGAAAAATTGATAGCATTTCATAAACCAAATTTTACAACTAAATACTTGTAGCAAACCCCTAATTT
Source organism: Bacillus rossius redtenbacheri (assembly GCF_032445375.1). Classification (NCBI taxonomy): domain Eukaryota; kingdom Metazoa; phylum Arthropoda; class Insecta; order Phasmatodea; family Bacillidae; genus Bacillus; species Bacillus rossius. The sequence goes on along the minus strand of NC_086330.1, from coordinate 340,160,740 downwards.
TCTACAAGCATTCTGAGTTTTGTAAATCTTACTTCGAGTTGAAAGTAGAGGTTAAAAATCTTTCTGCTGAATGTGAATCTCTTTTGAATTAGTACTTTTGTTAGTAAAAACAATGGACATTGTTTTTACTGACTCAGATGAAGAAATAGAAGTTGAGGTTAGAAGGCAAAGGACTTTCAAAGAGAGAATAAATATGAACGTTGTCACATACTATGAATACAATGAACGTTTTAGGATGAGTTCACAAAAATTAGACGAACCTCTGCAAGGAATTGGTTTTTTATTGCAGCATTCAACAAAAAGAAACAAAGCATAACTTTTTATACATTAATTAAACTAACCTGGCCCAGCTAACCTAAAAAGGCAAACCAAAATTTACTAAAATTTATTTCCACAATGTTTCGACAATTTATATATTGTAAAAACCTACTCAACCTAACTTAATTGGGGTAGGGAATTTGTTTGACAAAGCTAACCTAACCTAAATGAGCATTGACCAACGTAACCTATACTATCATAAATAAACTAATTTTTTTACCTAATGTACCTCCCACATTTAAATACATATTTCATTAACAAATCTTCCATTTAAGCCTAACAGTTCCGTCATTCTGCATGAGTAACTTATATCCACAATTACCTTCCTATGTTGTGTGCGAGGTATGCTAGGTTTAAAAAAAGAGGTTGGTTAGGTTAGGTTTGTTTAAAAACGTCCTTTCCTGAGTATGTTTGATTAGGTTATGATTTGACAATTTTAAAGTGTTTAAATTTTGGTTAAATAGTTTGCAATACATTATGTTTTGCCATAGGTTATTTTGGGTTAGTTAAATCCAAAATTCTCTACATTAACCAATAATAGTATCAAATATTTAGTTATACAATTAAATTTTTTTATTATATAGGGTACTTACAAATGCCATTTTTTTTTAAAGAGATTTGTGTTATTGAAGTACGACAATCATCGCCACACTGTTCATCTCCTTGAGCAGTGAAACGTTTTTCCTCTGATACATTTGTGGATGCATTGCTCCATGTTTCAGGTACAGAGGTACACCCAAACTTGTTATAGTTGGCGAGTCTTTCCCAATTATGTCAAGAACAATGTTGTCAATGTCATTGTACTTGGCATGTGTTCCACCTGCTGCCCCAGTTTGTTTCGCATTTTCTACTTTGTTCTGGAAAAAAAATATTTAAACAAATTATAGTTTTCCGTTCAATATATAAATATGGCAAGAATTTACTGTAACACACCATAGTTGCTCGTCTCAAATTTGGCCAAAACGTGTCTCTCAAATATTCCCAACCCTTTTCTTTTTTTACTGCTCCAATACTAACCGCAAAATCAAATATTTGCTTCCACGCATCACTTTTATCCTTTTTTGTCAAAGTATCACTAAACTGTCCGTACAAGGTATCATTGTTCTCTTTAATTTTTTGCAGTCCTGCCGATTTCAAATCTTTTGCTACTCGTGAACTCTCCATTTTTCATGTAAACAACTTGTGAATAAAACAGGTGACTTGTGAAAATTTGATACAAGCTAACCAACTTCTACAAGTTACAAGACATTTTTTATGAAACACATTTCCCAGAACTTGTGACTTGTGAACTTGTGACTTGTAGCTTGTAAGTTTGTAACTTGTAATGTTTATGAAATAGGGCCCTGGAGTTCAACCATCAACGCCAAACAGATGGGCATGCACTTCAAGTGCACTATGCTACCCACTGATTCGCGGCTCTACCTGCGAGGAACCGACGTCAGGAACGCCAGCACATGCGTTGCTTTGCTTCGTGGAAGCAGACGAGCGAACCCATGAACCTCTGTGTACAGGGACGTAACTAGAGGGGGGATAAACTGGCAGAGTAACTGTTACTATATATATATTTACTTGAGTATCGTAGTGTTAGAATACGAAAAAGAAAAAGTTGGTGGGCAGATTAACTGAATTATTTTTATTGAAAGACACATACATGAATATCTTCAAATATTTTAAAACTGGTATTTTTCGCGTACTATCCAAATTGCGAAAATATTAAAAATTAAATGACTGCAATCAAATTTATTTGTTTACCATCTAAGTTAAATAAATAAAATATTGGGAATAGTGGAATTAATACGCGGGTGGCTATGAGAGGTGTTGTCGGTAAATGTTTTTTGTTTGGGGAATCCAATATTGAGTTCTTTCCCCGGGTGGGAACTAGTCTATAGAGCGTTCCAGTCTTAGATTGCAGTGTGGAAGTAAATAGGTCCGTCCTCTCTCTTTCCAACACACGCCGACTGCCGTAGAAGCTGTCCTTCTTTCCGCGCGCTCTGTTGCCAAATATAAAGCATTTGAAATTGAAGTTACTGGATATTGTTTATTTATTTTATCAAATGAGCATTACCATTTTCGTTTGAATACGTATCAATAGGGGCAGGCATTTTTCGCGAATAAATCTGAACGCCTGTTAGACTGCAACAAGATATAGCCGCACCAACAGTTTATTTCTAGTTATTGGCGACCGTCAGCGAAAGACGTCGATGCCTTATTTGATCGAGCCACCCAGTATGCGTTTGCTTACGCACTGACCTACTGTGATTGGTGTTTTAAACAATCTACACGTACTTGAAAGAAACTGACCCAATCACGGAACACATACATACGATGCTACAGTGTTTTAACTTTCAGCTAGCCTTGGTTTCTTTTCGCGAAATATGCATGGCTCTACGTATCAATGAATGTGTGCGAATTGCTTCTTGTTTGAAGTTATACAATTTTTGAAATACTAGAAATTTTTCAAGTCCTCGCGGGCTGGAGACGTGGCAACAGCGCGAGCCGCAAAGCCGCGGAGCGGTCTGCAGCCGGGAAGCCTACAACTCACGTAGTTTCGGTTCCCTGCAAGAATTTCCGAACATTTCCGAAGTTTATGCGTTTTGGTACTAACGCCACTTCAGCCGCTAAATCAGAAGTTTCCAATGAAAACAAGCATGTTGTGACTGACCTAACCTAATCTAACCCTTCCGATTTTTTTTAATTTCAATTTTTGAGAGAAATCCGAAGTTGCACGAACGTGGTAGGGAACCGAAACTACGTGAGTTGCAGGCTTCCCTCTGCAGCCTCGTGTCCACCGAGGAGGGAGGAGCAGGCTCACCGGTCCAGGACCTCCTTGTGCTGCAGGATGCCGGAGACCATCCTGGCCGCGAAGCGCGCCATGTCCTGCGCGGACCGGAAGCAGCGAGGCGGCAGCACGTAGCCCGGGTTGGAGTGGACGGGCAGGGGCAGCCGCACGTTCAGGTACATGTCGCGCAGCCACCACTCGTAGGCCTGGAACACACGGGCCCCGGGTGTGCTCCTGGGAATGGACCACGTCTCGAAGTCCCGACACGACAGCTTTTTCAAAAAGTTACCACCGCACAGAATACGCAATAAAGGTAAAAACCGCAATTTTCTTGGCTTCTGGGTGTAGGCCGTGACCTGCGATGTTTCAGTTGCCATCATCAGGTAGACTAAGTCTGATGGCTAGAGACCTGTAAAATTCGCGATAGGATAGAGCCCAAATACTTTTGACATTGTTTTGCTTCAGTGATTGGGCCACAGTTTATCTGAATGACTCTGGGCTAATGTAAAATCTTTAACAGAAGAATTAGCGAATCACGATCATTCCAGTCAACAGGTGTTACGAGTCGGTAACCAATCAGCAGATGTAATTTGCACGAGTGCATAGAGGATCATGGAGTCTATCCTTTAGGGATTTGAAATCGCAAATTTTACAGGTCTCTAGCAATTGGTGACCGTCTGAAAGTGAACCCATTACCTATTCGACCAAGCAACTCAAAACACGTTTGCTTCTGCTCTGAACTACTATGATTAGTGCTTTACAACAGTAGGCATGCAACAGAAACTCACCCAATCACGCAACACAAACGATGCTACAGTGTTTTGACTCTCGGCTTGATTTTTTTTCGCGAAAAATACATGCCTGTAGTAGTAAGTTTAGCCTACTTAAATAAAAAACTTGTTTTTAAATATTTGAACGTACATCCAAAAAATGATAATTCCATGCAAAGCTGAGGTAAAATCGTTCTGCCTCATTTGTCGTTACATTGCCGACAATCTAGCTTACCGTCTAACGGCAACACTCGGTTATGTATAAAAACTGAATGTTTGGGAGAATGGTTTGCTGCTCACTCGGGCCCTGATTGGCCGGCCAGGGAGCCATGGGAGCGCTGCTAGGGAGCCGAGGTCACAGTTGTGTTTCGTCGTGGTCTGACAGTCGCTCGAAGACCGGTGCGTGGCGTGTACTGACGCCAATCATTTCATTAATTACCTAGTCACAACTCGTGTCAAAGACGCGGCAGTAGGTCGAAAATCACTAGACCAACAGGCATTAGACCGAATGTCACTAGACCGAAGACTTTAATATTTATTTCACTAGGAATATGTCTTAAATTTGGTAACCGGGACTTGACTGAAAGGCAATAGACCTGAAAGCACTAGACCGAAGGTAATTTAGCCGAAAGGCACCCAACGGCACTAGATCGAAAGTCATTTAGCCGAAAGGCACTAGACCGAAAGGCACTAGACCGAAAGTTACTAGACCGAAAACTTTAATGTCACTGGGAAAATGTCTTAAATCTGGCAACATGTACTTGACTGAAAGGCAAACAAGCACCCATTCGAGTACTTTCTTGTGACTGAAATTATTGGTAAGTACTGGTTTTTTAGAGGCACTCACTGCATTAAGTCAAATGGCCAAATAGCTTTGAGCGCGTCACAGTAATTTCTTATACTTCACAGTTAAAGAAAACTAGACCGAAAGGTGCTAGCCCGAGAGTTATTTGGCCGAAAGGCCCTATGCCGAAAATTGGAAAATTTAGTGGGCTGTAAATACGTCTTACTATGGCAACAGTTAGTTGAACGAATGTAGTTTGTCTGAAATGTTTGTTAAATAACTTTCACTCTAGTGCCTGCTAACCAGAATCCCATCTTGGCATTCGCCTACTTGACTAATGTCCAGTTGATCGGTTAGTAGCTGCGAAACTGGTGCCTACGCAGTCCACCTCACTCTTTAACTATATTAAGTACTGAATACATACCTATCCCATGCCAGTTACAGTTACAGTTAGACCTGATTACATTTGACATTTTAAAATTGTATCAAACCATAACTAACTCTCCCTCAAGAGCCCTTTTTTAAGATGTCAGTCTATCCCGTGAAGAATAAAAAACGTTACAGCATTTATATAGACTGTTATACATATTATATTCAGTTATACTAAATGGAAGAATCTTGAAACTGACATTATTTTCGAATTAATTTGTATAAAATTATTAGAGTAATGCGTATAGTTCTACATAAATCTGCATATACATTCATAATAATATGACCTGTGTTAGATAACCTGGAAGATATATTACAACGCTTAGTATTAATAATGTTTTAATAGGCATATTACTAACTCACTAATAATTTTGTTGTTAGTTTTATTTCGCTTCAAAGCCTAAAATAACCATACACAGTATATATTATAGTTACTAGTTACTATCATTGTTGTCAAAGATAACGAACGAACACATACCAAATTTTTCATGTAAACCTGCGTAAACATTTGGTAAGGTAAGCAGGCTGTATTTGTGGATTTATCAATAAAACAGAATTATTTTACTGCTGTCAGGAGATTTTACTAAAAATATGTTGAATTTTTTGGTGTGAATTTTGCGAGTCGTTATTGCGGTGTCTCCAGTCATGACTGTACTTTTTTTATAATTTAGGAACTTCACTTTACTACAGTTAAAAATATCGTCATTATTCGTTGCACAAATTTGATACATTAAAAAAATTTAAATAAAACAATAGGGTGTACTGCAGAAAGAAACAGAAAGAAACGAGAATTCAGAATGAAGTAGCATACACTTCTGTTCAGCGTTTTTTTAAGGGCGTAGATCATGAATATGGATAAATGGTAAAATTATTCCCATAGTGAAAAAAAATTAAATACGAAACAAAATATTGGAATACTTCAATTAATTTCAGTTATTGTTTCTCTTTCACGTGGATAGCGATTAAAATATAACAGAAGATTTTAAATTACTTTTTTCAGACAACAAAAACAGTTTATTGCAGTGAAGCAACGTAATGTAAAAAAAGCAATTAAAAATTACTACTTCACAAATTTCTTAAACAAAAAACCTTTGACATTTGCAAGCGTGTATTATTTGGACAGAATTTTTTACGACAGTATTCTCATTACACTAATTAAAAACATTTATTCCAGCGTTAACAAAATATTCTTTCTACGCGCAATAACAAGTACACACGGGGTAAAAATAAAGTCCATTCATCCATCGCACATTCCACAGAGGTTGTTTCTGTGAAGAGAGAACAAAAAAAAAAACTGAATTTGGCACTAGTACATTAAGACAAATACCGCCTGGAAATATTACGAAGCTGACATCAGTAAGGTTTTGAATTAAACTAATCTAGGTTTCCGTCTTATTTATATAAATTTAGAATGCTATTGACGCTAAAAGAAACCATCAATATTAAATTTTATAGTTTGTATTTTTTTGTATTTAAGTATTAATATTTTAGTTGGTATTATAATGGTTCTCTTTTTAAGTTAAAACGTTAAAACGTGTTTTTAAATGCCTGCTATTCCCATTAAGATTATCTTGCGTCTACTATAAGCACTATACGGAGGCGATCTGAGTTTACACGAAACATAGTGCGGGCGATATGTCTTGCGAGCTATCACTGTGGTAGAGCGTGAGTGGTAAGCGGAGCGGAAGTGTAAGTATGGGAACGGAATAAGTATCATTGGGGCGTGGCCGAAGAGGTTGGAAAATCTCCTTGGGTACATCATTTAAATTTGAGTGCTATATCCGTTCAAAATATGTTGACCCTGTAGTGGTGATTAACGAGAAAATAAAAAGATGCACACACCGGCGTCCATACGTTGACTGATGTTTTTTTTTTTTTTTTTTTTTTTTTTTTGGAACAGTTGATGTGTAACCATTCTGAGTAACGCGTTCTCACGAGATTTGTGGAGGCTAGCTCGCAAGACGTTTGGCCTGCACTATATAGAGTGAGTCTTAATTCGCCCGACTAACTTCGTTTACTGGTTTATCATGACAAAATACGTTGAAAACATATTTTCGACTTATGGTCTCAAGTGCTTCCCAAGGCTGGTACATTTTTCTGAGAATGGAAAGAAAAAAAACAGTTTTATTACAAATAATAGAGAGTGTATTTAAGATGGAAAAGTAAGAGTCAGAATAATGTTTAATCGAACAAAGTCCTACAACCACAGCAAAACTTGTGAAATAATTTCATTCTAATAAAATAATTTTATATCTGTACCTCAGAGGCGTCAGACACTATGCCCACTTTTGGACAAAATAAATATTTAACCATAAACTTGAACATCGTTTGACGTTCCTACCAGTGCAACACTAGATTTATAGATAGAGACACCTGTATTTCTCGAATACATTTCGTATCAAGGTATTTCACAAAATACTGTAGCTTTTCTCCTGTTGTTATTGGCTGAGGTCGGTGAGAGGTGTCGTCCCGCTCTTGACGGGGCCAATGAGAATGTGGTCACCATGCCATGACTCTTACAAAAAGATACAGTGTTTTGTGAAATATTTTGACATGAAATGAAATCGCGAAATACAGGTGTCCCTATTTATAGAACATCACTAAGATCTACGATACGTAAAAATTTTTTTTACATATTGTGGCTAGAAAATAATTGAGTAAATAAGTGAGGTGCTATTTAAAATATGGCTGATGTAACGTAGTGATTATACATCCGAGGTACAGATATATACACTTACTCCCACGGAGCGAGCGGTTTATAAGTGCCAATGTCTAGCCGCAAGCAACCCAGAGACGGAAATGACGCAGGCCTGTTCCCAGGTTTAGAAGAGGGAAGGCAAGGACAGACCGCCTATTCGTGACTCGCCTCCACTCGCCACAAAGTCGATATCAAACCACCGGATGAAAAAATATATATACCTGCGAGGCAGAGCTAAGTTGGTACCCCGCACGCGGAAGAGGTCGAGGGGAAAATGGCTACGTATCGACTATTCGGGCGCCCTCCAGGAATACTTTCTTCGCGAAAGAAGTGACAGGGCTGGGAGACAAGAATAAAAATGAAACACAAAGTTTTATGAATCACAAAGGTAAAAAAATAATATTTTAACATTTTCAAAGAATTCTTGAGAGAGCGTTGCCAAATTTTTTTTTTAAAATTATTTTTTAATTTAAAAACCTATTTTGCAACCAACTTATAGAGACAGGAAAATTTTTCGGGTTAATTTAGTTATATGCTAACATTTTAATAAATTAATCAAAGAAGTATCGAATCACAAGTTACCCAGTTGAGACGCCTCACAAGTCAGCAGCCAATGAACAGGTGACGTTTGCCCAAGCAGACCATCGTGGATTTTATCCTTGAGGTCAGTGAACCCACGAATTTTTCCAGTCCCTACACATTGCTATTAAAATTTTAAAACTCATCTGTAAGTAGTTGTGCATAAAAGCCAAATACCACTCACTGACTGATCACAATATCTCCAGATAAAAGAAACCCAGAGAGGTGAAAAATGTGCCGTAGACGTATACTAAAAATATTTTTAAAAATTAAATGTCTGTGTGGCGTAAAATTGGCCTTAGGCTAGAACACGTTTCCCTCCTTATATCTGGTTCAGAAAAACATCGAGGCATTAAATTCTGTACACAAAGTACATTTTAGGCTCTGGAGTCTCAATAAAAATATTTGTTTTAAAAATCATCTCTTACGTTCTTTAGATTAGGCTAAGACAAAAATACAGTATTTATTCTCCGATTTAAATTTTTGCAAACTGATGAATAAAATCTAGTATATAAGCACGACTGGATGCAATTTTAATCTTAAGAGCATATTATTACTAGTAAATTATGGCATCAGGCCTAATTATATAGGCTAAATATGAAATACATAACCCACTCATACTGACTGATCATTGTAAACCTAAATACAAAAGGCTTAAACAGCTGACATAGGTACGTGTCTAATCATCAGTGCGAGAGTGATGTACACATTCGAAGCCAAGCACGGTACTCCAGCTAGTTCTGTATGCGAACAAAAACAATCCAGGTCTCCACTTTAAACATTGATATAAATATTCACCATTTAATTCAATATATATCCGATTGTAAAACGTTGTAAAAAGTGAAGTATTTGTATTTTAGTCTTACCAACAATATTGTGGTGGGAAAATTTGCAAAGAAATATTTGCAATACCTATAAATTTTTAACACAAGTTACATTTTTAGCCAATATATCAAGTATATAAAGGATTACAATACAAGATTAAGTTCGATATGGAGTATATTTGTGATATTTTTAGATTAAGGGGGTGCCTCCCATTTCAGGTCATGATTTTATATTTATATTAATCACTGATCAACTTTTATACTTTTTCAATTGTGTAACTTTCACGAAATGAAAAATATATACAGCACATACGTTTTGCAAAATTAGCTGCCAAAGTTACAATTTTAACGTTTTTGGGTTGTACAAATAAAGAGAAATTAATTTATTGAAGAAATGAAACTTTTTAGGTTTAACTGTAATGACACTGGCTACTTCATGACATGATTTGCATTTCTATCATAAAAACTCATTTCATGTTTCTTGGCTGTCAAAATCGTAACAAATTTGAGAATTTTGAAATGCCAGGTAATATTAATGAATATTTTCTGATAGAAATTCAAACCATTTCTTGAAGTAGCCAGTGGAATTGCAGTTAAACCTAAAACGTTTCAGTTCTGCAATAAATTAATTTCTTATTTGTACAACCCAAAAACGTTAAAAATGTAACTTTGGCAGCTAATTATACAAAAAGTATGAGCTATATATATTTTTAATTTTGTGAAAGTTAAACAATTGAAAAAGTCTGCAAGTTTATCTGTAATTACGTAATTACTGTAAATATAAAATCTTGACCTGAAATGGGAGGCACCCCGTTAAATTGGATTATATGTTATCATGATGTCTAAAGGATGAAGAAATACCATTGTTTTTTGTTGTATTGATGAGAGTTTTCGTATAAACGTCTTGAGTTTTCGTATAAAGACTTCATATTTTATTGTTTCTGTTGCAAGCTGTACAGCCGTTTGGTATAGTGATGAAAACTCCTTACCGATAAAAAAAAGGTACGGGGTTTCATTCCGGATTCAGAACTGTGCCTTCACCACAATGCCGCGGAAGGCAATGTCGACTGACTACAGAAAACCTGAGAACCTCAGGTGCATCGTGGTTACCACCACAGAGGCATTAACTAGGATTTCCACGGTCGAAATCGAGCAATCGAGGATCATTATCGTGTGTTAACGAAATCATACCTTCAAATAATCAATGGTCTTTTTATGCACAGAAAAATAAATTATGTGAATTTACAAAACATTCATTTTGAAACCAGTTAGCAAGAAATACACATGGCTATTGTTATTTTTGGATGTATGAAATACGTTTGTAGAGATAATACTAAGTATTTCTTAAGACAATTGGCATATAATTTTATATTTTAATTAATTTTTTATTCAAGAATAATCTTTTTCAAACCAGGAAAAAATTCGAATATTTAACAATATGACTTTATTTTGTTGTATTATGCTTATTATGTGAGCAGTCAATATTGGAAAGGTATTCAGGGAACGGTTTACAAATAACTGTAAATATTGGAGGTACTGGGACAACACAAAGCATAATTGCCCGGGTAATAATCCAACCCCTTTTTAGTAGTGATACAGTTGTTTTCATGTATATGTACACATTTTCAAATACCTGTAATTTTATATGAATATTTCTGTTCCATTTACGAAAAAAATATATATTTTACAGTGTGTAACGAGGACGATCTACCCTTTGACAAAATATGGCAATACTTAAAGTGTAGTTTCAGATTCAAAGAAAATTGCGCAGATTTTATAGTTCAAAAATTAGCCCCACAAAGTTATTTTGATCAGGCAAACTATATTAACACCCAAGTGTCAGAATTCAAATTCGAATTAATGAATGGATAATTTGTTTTTAAGAGTCAAATTTCCTTGGTAATTTAATAGTTGTGATTTCGAATACTAATTTTTTTAAATTTATAACCATCCCATTTTTAGCTGTGCTTTCATCCGCTGAGGACATTTGCACCATTCAGGCAATAAGGAATACGTTAAGTATTTATAAATAAAGTATCTTTTGTTTATATTTTAATCCGTGACACTTAAACCAGAAACTTGCGTACTTAGGTATGTACCGCTGTTGGTTTCATTGCGGAGGCTAGGAAATATGCGAAAGTAACTTAATTTATGTTAGTATTCTTCACAATATACTTCAGTGATAGTGGAATTGTGTAACCTGTCTAATCCAAATCGACTTTTTGGTACCGGCGTTGTGGAGAGAAGCTGTTTATAAACCGGGTGTAGCTGTGGCCAAAAATGTCTCTCTCTCTCTCTCTCTCTCTCTCTCTCTCTCTCTCTCTCTCTCTACCCACCCCTTCCTTTTCATAACGCAGCGTAATTCCCTCTTGCCAGCGCTCGGCAGTAAACCTCGATACTCACGTGCTCCCGCCCCTATTCCGACGAGCCCCTATCAGGGGGGGGGGATGGGAGGAGGATGGGGGGAAGTTTCGTGAGCCGCGGGTAGTGCGTGCTCGAAACTAGCGGGGGTCGTGATTGGTTCGTGCGCGGGGCGGGTGTCTGCGCAGTCGCGCCGTTACCCCTGATTGGAGAGCCTCCCTCCTGCCCGCACGACCGCCATGCCGTGCGGGACAGTGTTCCAGCGGGTCGCAGGGGCAGCTCCGCTGCTCGGCGGTACAACCGGCGAAGAGACAACGCCACAGTTTCGACGCTCAGAAATGCTGGTTATAACTACTCGTGCACCAAATAAAAATAAAATTGTATGCTGCCCAGCCATATTTAACTACGGGCAGTACAAGAAACGTATCCAAAACGTTTGGTTTTTTCTCTAGTTCCCAATAGCAAAATATCACAGGTTGATTCTTTATTAGCCTTACAATGCTTGAAGGCTTCTTCTCAAACATAATTTTTTTTGGTCATTACAGTTGTTTTAAGGAATTTTTAATGTAAATTAAACACATTTTATCTCTTACGTTTGTTGTTCTGTCACAAATGTTTTTTTAAGTGAAATACATTAGCAATAAAATCTTTAATAATCATCATCACTTGCAAAGTGTTTGACGGTTAATAACTGGTGACGATAATTGCCATCAAACAACTACTACCGTAATGAAATTTACAGAAATATCCCTCAGAGCCAAGTAATACCACACAAATTCAACTTTTCATGTGAAATCGAGTCATGAGTGTAAAATCCCTGGTTAAAACAATTTGTAATAACCTACATGTTTGCACGGAGTAAAGAGGGTAAAAGAATTGGCTACTTTAACCGATTTAAATCATGTGTCTAACGACCACGCCTACCTGGGAACACACGCTCAGAAGAGTGCAGGGCCTCAGGTAAAACCACTCGATTTTAAAACCACTCAGGATATCCGAAAGGTGTCTTTTTACGTACAGCATTGCAGGATACGTTTTAGTTTCCGGATTCCGTTTCCAAACTGAATTTCTTTTACGAGAGTGAACATGCCTAAAACGCGTGATTTCAGAATAACATTCAAAGTATGAAAATTCCTGTGGAGATTCTTGAAAGAACTCAAGGGACTTGCAGTGACCATTTTATTTTTATTTATACGCCCTGTAATGTTATTGCCACCACTCAAAACTCGTAGCAGCTCTAAGCACGAAGCAAAGACTACGTGCTGGTTCAGACCCTTGAGCATAGAGGCGATACCGCGCTGGAAGCACCAGTGAGCGTCGCACTTAATCATCCCGCCTCCCACCCACAAATATAACTCTGACCAGGTGGGCCCCCTTAGAAGTTATGTAAAGTTTTTTTTTCAACAGCAAGGTTATGCACAGATGCATAAAGAATTTAAGAGCTTAATGATTATATAGTTGGTTCCGGTCCACTTGTGTGCCAACTCGGAGCTCTTGTTCGGCATTGAAACAGTTTCTAGAACTATTTTGAACCAGGTTACAGTTTGTTCATTGGTTTTTAATGAAAATAAAAGGGAAAGTTTTTTCAAGCGATTGCATGTCCAGCTTGTACTCCGGGGGTCGTAGTTACAATCCCGGGCCTTGTGCACTAGAGATGGTTCTCTCCCAAAGTGCTTTCACGCCTTCATTTCCTCGACGTATACATTCACCATTCCTCTCTACTTCATTTTGCTGGTCAGGGTTTGCCATCAAGCTGTTGGCCATTCAATAAACCTCAACTAAAGTAAAACTAAAATTTTTTAAATTAATATATACATACGTGCGTATATTACAATCAAGTTAAAGATGCAATATTGATTATATAAGGGTTTTCACGCTCCTTGCGTACTCGTATCATCTTGGTAAACATAATTCAATTTACAATTAATATATGGGTCTCTCAAAACATGCATATAAAATTCTGTCATTTAGACAAAGTATTTGGTTTTTTTAAATTATGTTTATCTTAATCAATCAAATTTCCCTTACGCTATTGTATCTAGCTGATAATTTTTGTATCATTACTAATTATTGTAGATATAATTTTTTAATTTTTTTACCAAGTTACCATAGCCAACAAAAATTATTTTAAATGGTTAGAAAAGGGAGAAATAATCTTATTGCCGTTTAAACGGAAACTAGAAAAAAATATTTTTACTAACGTAGTGACCACATTGGTAGCAGTGGTAAAAATTTATTTTTTGCTTCAAAATACAAATTTCTGATTTGTCAAAATTACTTTATAACAAAATTTCAGTAAAAAAAATAATTCTGTTCCCACGTCCAAATTAAATTCCATAAGATTATAGTGACAAAATTATTTTTCTATAAAATATAAACTTAAATACATGACTTTCATATAAATGAAATCAAATCTTAATTTTTCTCTTTGAGTATTAACAGCGCAGTTTTTTTTTCAAAACGTATGCTTATAGACAAATTTTAATTTTCGAAAATTTGAAATCTGGAACACGAAAAAAAGTATTTAAGTTAATTAATTCACTTTAGAACTAAGACGAAACTTCGCCTTTGTGGAAACTGTAATCAATTAAAAACTTGGTGATGCATCAAAAGAGTTGGTGCGTAATTAAATAGCTGTTGTTCCATTAAAGGAAAAAGCGTAATTGGTTCTGTGTTGGGTTGCTTTGTCCCGCCTCTTAATTCACTAGTTGATGCTCCAACCTTTAATTACTCACCCATCTCTTATTTTCTCCTCTTGCAACCAAGAGGAAAAGTAAATATCAAAGGGAAAATATTTTTGCGAACTCAAGAAACCAGAGTAAACAATTTCTTGTGGTATATTTATTCGATAGCTACGAAAACATGTGTGGTAACCAAGGAAATCGTAACTCAAGGCAGTTTTTTTAAAAATCCAGTTTCATTATCTCCTTTTGTAAAACTTTGAAAAATACTGTGTAACTGTTCAGATTGGTTCGTACGTACTTATCTATGGTAAAGAGCCTCGATTGATTCACTGATTTACTGGGTATAGCAAAGTAGACTTAATACATTTATGCATCTGCTTCACGTTGATGATTGGACCTTTAGTGCTCTTGACACACCCTTGACGAACCTAAGCGAGTTATGGACAAGGAGAAGTGGTCACCCAGTCATGTGTGATCTTGTTATTGACCAATAAGTAGAGACCTGTAAAATTCATTTCGCTGATTCATTTCGCGATAGGATAGAGTCCAAATACTTTTGACATTATTTTGCTTCAGTGATTGGGCCAAAGTTTTTATCTGAAAGACTCTGGGCCAATGAAAAATCTTTAACAGAAGAATTAGCGAATCACGATCAGTCCAGTCAACAGGTGTTACGAGTCGTTAACCAATCAGCAGATGTAATTTGCACGAGTGCGTAAAGGATCATGGAATCTATCCTTTAGGGATTTGAAATCGCGAATTTTACAGGTCTCTACCAATAAGCACTCTAAAATTTTCTTGGGTGTATACAGGTAAATCGAGTCTAGCCTGACGTGAAATAAATCAGCGAAATAATCATGGCTCTATTAATAGGGACCGGAAAAATTGTCGGATTCATTTCGAGATTTGCTTTAACCTTTGTGCTTCTTCTACTATTGGAGGACTGTGCGGCCAGTTATGAGATCATCAATCAAATAAGTATAGAATCACAAGGTACCCAGTTTGAGACGCCTCACAAGTCAGCAGCCAATGAACAGGCGACGTTTGCTCAAGAATGCAGACCATCGTGGATTCTATTCTTGAGGTCACTGAACCCACGAATTTTTCCAGTTCGAATATATTAATGGAGCGGTTTTAAACCGTGTTTCAGTCGTAAGCCATTGTTTCGCGGTAGTTTGAACATTTTGATGCTTTTCGTTAATTTGAGTAGGCTACGCTTTTGACAATTTAACGTAACGTTATGGGACTGGACACATTTGTGGATTCATTGACCTCCAAAATAGCTCTATGATCCTCTGCGTACTTGGAAAAACTTCACCTGCTGATTGGCTGCTGACTTGCGAGGCGTCTCAACTGGGCAACTTGTGATTCGATATCTTTTTCACTGAGGGTTAACTGTGAACCAATAACAGAACCATCATCAAGATATAATTATTTGGGTTTAAGACGATGACAAAATAAGTCCACGAATTTTTCCGGTCTCTATCCACTGTGCAATGGTGAAAGAGACAGGAAAAATTTACAATTGCAATTATTCCAACACTAAAAAAATGTTTGTGGCCACGAGAAAATATTTTATTTTTTATTGTAGACTCTACCAAATTATCTCTAGCGAAGTCAAAATAATTTTGTAGTGTCAACACCATTTATTATTGATAGATAACGTTTTATGTCGCTAATAAATACGGCACTTCGTGAAAAATAATACAAAATTAATTTACTGTCAACAAAAAAATAATGGAAAGGGCACCCCGATCCATCCCTCGGCCATCTGGGGCAGTGAGTGTGAAGTGTTTCGAGAAACCGAAGTTTCTACAACTTTCGCTTTACACGTTAATCCAGACGAATCCCACACTGTTGTTGAATTGCTCGGATCGGATTGGTGGGGTTGCGTAGCTTCAAATACGATTGGACACACGAGACAGTAAGTTTATTATTGTTGGGTTTCATGTTTTTAAGGTAAAACATAATTACGTTGGATAAACTCGAATTTTTTTGGTACTTTTACAAGGATAGTCTTTGCAAACCTTGTTGCCAACGATATCACTTGTAAAGGATTTGTACGATATGCAATTTTACAAAACTCTGCCTTGTAGTCTTACTTGTGATATAGTTGGCAACAGGGATTCCAAGGATTTTCCTTTTAAAAAGTACAAACTTAATTTTACAGTGTATGCCATTTTGTCTATAGTTATGTGCTTCAAAGATGTTGTGGCATCACAGATCTGATTTCTTTTTAATTCAGGTTAGACCGCAAAGTACTCAACACACTCGGGAAAATACCACATAACAAGGGACTGAAAAATTTCGTAGTTTCGATGACCTTCAGGATAGACTAAACAGTCCTCTGTATAATCGGGAAAATTATGCCAATTCATTGGCTGCAGAGTTGTGAGTCATCTTAACTGGTTTTCCAGTAATTCAATACTTCTTTTAATTTTAGCCTATCATGAAATGAATCCGGGAATTTTACCTGTATTTACACAGAAAAAAAACTCACCACTGGATTGACCTTGATTATTTATTTTTTAATTTATGGTTTATCATATTCTCTCCGTACGCTGGACAAACATTGAACCATTTGCAGACGCAGAAAAAAAAGTTAATTGTTAATCTATCACGAAGTGAAATCTTCAAAATTTACCGTTTTCAAGGAATGGTTATGAGGTCAAAGACCAGTTTTATCCTGATCAGTTCTAGAAATTTCCCGTCTCAATTAGGGCTTCAAGTGACATAAAAAATGACACCCATCCAGCTGAAACAACATTGGTGAATTATACGTATCTGACAAGACATGCTAAGTAGTTAGATAGGGGAATCATGTATCTCCCTACATTTTAATGATTAAGGATCAGGAAATTTCGCTGCTTCCTTGACGTGAGGCTAAAATCCACATTCCTGTGTATGATATGCCAACAATAAGGGCGAACTTGATTATTTATTTCTACTGCTAGCTGGGAGATAACTGGTACACAGTCGTAGAGGGAAGTGTCGAAAAAATTGTATTACAATCGTTAAAGCTAGAGACAGGAAAAATTCGCGGATTAATTTCGTGATACGCTGAGATTCAAATAATTATACATTTACGCTGCTTCTGCCATTTGTTCACTGTTAATCTGGAGGACTCTGGACGAATTAGAGACCCTCAGTCATAGAAGTATAGAATCACAGGCTATCCAGTACAGACGTCCTACAAGTCAGCAGCCAATGAACAGGTGGCATTTGCCCGAGTGTGCAGAGGATCGTGGAGTCTATCCTGGAGGTCACTGAACCCGCGAATTTTTCTGGTATATATTTAAAGCAATACAAAGGTATGCATGTTTACAGTCTACTTTGGGACGAAAAGAATCCGTGAAATTTTCGTATCTCTATAAATGATAGATTGTGTTAACTTATAAATGCACGCTCTGAAACATTTATCAGCTTCGAGCATTTCCAACCTTACAATTAAAGCTCGGTCTGTGCTCACTGACATGTATATAATTAAAAGTATTCGATTATCTGTCGTCACGTCTTACAACGTGAGCACCTACTATTTGTTAGGATATTTATTAACGAAGGGAAAACAACATGCAAAGGTACTGGCAAAACTATTGAGTTTAACATTTGATTTATTGCTGAAAACTACAATATGAATATTATGCATATATGTCGACGTAATGCTGTCGTTACACTGCGCACATAACCTCCTATAAAACATGTAAGAATATCCGGGATACCATCAAGTTAATGCTTTTTAAATTACGATAAATATCATAATTGCTGTTCGCAGTCCTCTTTTAATACTAACTACGAGCATAAATCATTTATAATTCAATTCGTTACTAAACGCTCCGCAGTACCACCAAGAATAACAAAATAGTTTATCTATTCACGATTTGCCCCTTCTCTCGCCAAGACAAAAAAAATCTAGCAAACATTTAATTCAATTCATAAAATAAAGGAATAATTTTTGATGTTTTAAATTCAAAGAATGTCGATATTTCCGGATAAAAAAAATGTACCAAGTGCATGGATCAGAAAAAAATAGTTTTTTATTGTTCATCTTTTTGAATCAAAATTCAAACAATTAATTCATGTTTTTTTATTTTCATTGTTCTGCATGGATCTATTTTAGAACAATTTATTGAAAAATTTTATGCCGTAAAAATACAGCATGTAAAGAAGGCTATTTTGGTGGTATGATTATTACAAAACAGCTTTCATAAATAAAAAAAAATAACGCCGAAAATCTATGTTTTCAAAACGAAATTTAAATAATAATAAAACCAAAAAATCTTGTCTCTGCTCTTGTAGCTGGTTCCACACCGGGACCTCGGCTGCAACTCGCTGGCGTCTAGTGGCTGGCCGACTGTCTCCCGGTCTCGACCGCGAAGTAGGCACTCGCGCTGCTCGCTCGCTGCCCCGGGTGGACGAGTCTCCTACCCCCTCTCTCCCCGCGCCAACTGCTCTCTCCGCTTCTACTCGCACGCGTACACTCGCTTCTTCTCCCGCGGACGTCGCGTATCCCCCCCCCCCCCTTCCCGTGAGGAGTTCCTCCTGCCTCCTTGTCAAGACTGTCCGGTGGCGTCTCTGACGCACAGTTCTGTGGCTCCTCCGGCAAGCTAGGTTCGGTTTGAGTATGGATAGAGACCTGCAAAATTCGCGGATTCATTCGGTGATAGGCTAGAATTCAAACACACATACCTCTTAGATAATTTTGCTATTGGCTTACTGTTCATCTTGACGAATCTTAACCAATTATAAATAGAGTCCCGGAAATTTCGCGGATTCCTCTGGCCTCAGGATAGAATTCAAAGTTATAGGTGTGCTCGACCCATGTTTACTTTCCCATTGGTTGATTTCTTAGCGAGAACATTTTTATCCTTGTTATTTGGCACCACCTGATTCGCTTACTTCTCTCCTAGCTGGACATCGTTGGCTCACGGTCGTAGAGGGGGGTGTTCAGATAACTGCGGTCCAATCATGAACACAGTGCGACAGTGTGGAGGTTTGCATTCTAGCTTGCGACTAAATGAATCCGCGAAATTTCCGTGGCTCGAATTATAAACCCTCAAGCAAAGAAGGATCGAATCACAGACAAACCAGCTGAGACGACTTACAAGTCAACAACCAATGAACTTGCGTTATTTGCCCAGTGTACAGGAGAATGTGCAGTCTATCCTGAAGGCCATCGAAACCGCGAATTTTGCAGGTCTCTAAGTATGGATGAGTTTAGAGGGCAAGCCCTATACGTAGAGCCACGCATATTTCGCGAAAAGAAACCGAGGCTAGCTGAAAGTTAAAACACTGTAGCATCGTACGTGTTCCGTGATTGGGTGAGTTTCTTTCAGGTACGTGTAGATTGTTTAAAACACCAATCACAGTAAGTCAGTGCGGAAGCAAACGCATACTGAGTGGCTCGATCAAATAAGGCATCGACGTCTTTCGCTGACCGTCGCCAATCACAAGAAATAAACTGTTGGTGCGGCTGTATCTTGCTGTAGTCTAATAGGCGTTCAGATTTATTCGCGAAAAATGCCCTGCCCCTACCTACCCGCTCTAGGTCAGGGTTTTTATTGTAATAATGTCGCATGCATCGCGGCTGTGGCAGGGTTGTCCGGTATCCATGGCTGCGATTGTGACCCTGGGCACACCCAGAGGTGGGAAGATTCTGAGCGAAGGACACAGGAAAACGAACAGAGACGGATGTGTTGGGAAAACGCGTGCGAAAAGTCGCGAGTGGAAAAATTTTAACATCATTATCGGAGTAGGGTTTGTTTCTCACATACCATTTATTTACACTACCTCCCCTTTTTGTTATACTCCTGACGTCACGCGACGAATCAACCGCTACGCAGTAGGTGTTTGCCAACTGGGCCGCCGCCCAAGTTACACTAGGCGTCACAGCACTTCTCGCTCGCTTTCATGCTTATAAGAGCGTCATAATAGTGAACATAACGTAACGAGCTTAAGCCCCTTTAAATATTGACCTAGCGGACGAAATAAGTTTAAGAGTACGTGTTAAGTCTACATAGTGCGGATGTGCTCTTTAAAGGGGTGGTTTCCTAATTTTTTGTTTGCTTTAATAGTTATGTGTATTCGCTCATGAATTTTAATTAATCCATAATTTAGTTTTAAGTATTTTATGAACTTAAACGCAAATTAAGTTATCAACGCTAGAATTAACTATGGCATGTCGTCGTGGGGTATTCTGTTTTGAATCAACCGTCCGTATTGTAGCATTTGTCATAAACATTTTTAGGATTTATTTTTATAAACGAGTAAGAATTTGGTTTTCCCGAAATAGTAGAAATATAAGTTTTTTTTTCAAACTATCAGGGAAACCTAATGTTGTTTATTTGATAATGTTATACCATAACTCAAGTCTAGTAATAAATGGTTGGATTTAAAATCGCAGAGGTACAGAATTACATGGTCATAGTTCATGCTAACTTAACTTTGAAAAATACATTTGCCTTATATTTTCTGAAAACTATTATATTGATACTTCTCTGATAGTAAAAAAAAATTTGTAACCTATTCGTGTTCACGGATATTTGCAATCTGCGCAGTCACCGAATGTAACAGCGCTAACTGTTGCAGGCCTCTTGACAATCAGCCCGATGACTATTGCGGGGAGCTCTGCGTTCGGGTGAAGCGTTTGCAACGTTAACAACGGCCGTCCCGAACGAACACGCTCTCTTCCGTTTTCATCGGCGAGTCGGAGCCGGGGGCATATCGTGTCGCTCACTTGGAAACTGGGCTTCGCCCCAGCGGCACGGTCACGCATCAATCCAATTATGACTTTAATATTCGGCCGTGTCTGCGCTTGCTTCCCCCCCCCCCTCTTCATCACTACTGGCAAGGGAAGAGCTATTGCAGGAAGTGTGGAGGGTGGGGGAGGTAGATGTAGCACACCCCCTTTCTTACCCTTAGTTATACAAGCGGGGAGAAGGGGTGGGGGTCGGGAACCACGAGGGCATGTTGCGGAGGGGTGGAAGGAAGAAGGGGAGGGGGTGGATGCGAGAAGATGTCATTTACTTTACGAATCGGTGATCAAACAATTTTCCTAGTTACCGTCGCATGCAAATGGGTTTATGGGTACACTCGCTTCCGCGACGCAACCGTGCGATATTTGGCGCCGGGGAATATGGAACTGAGACGAACTGGAAACTGACCAGTGCAGTTCTGCCAGCGATTCGAAACGACTTACCACCAATCACGATGACAGTAGGTTCAAGTAAGTACTTGCACGTCTGGATGTCTCTCCCGCTCCGTTATATATTCGGGTAGTGCTAAAACAATAACATCTTCGTTCTCGAGAAATGCATAGCTAACCAAAACAATCACGATTTACATCATGTCCCGGGAAATACCATATCTCAAATCGATCATTATGAAATATATCCACTTTGAGAAACTTGGACCTACTTAAATACTATGTATGTTGGTTTGTTGTTCTTAAGAGACACGTCTTGAAATGTAAATTATGGCGTAATTACAAACGCCAAGATAGGACAGAAATGATGATTTAAAGGGACGAGAACCGTAGCACGCATTCGCAGACAAACGCACGAACTCACCGGCCTACATATAATTCAAAGAAAGCCAAACTGTATCGCCAAAACTTTGCGAACTAATCATATGTTTTCACATCGCGAACAGCGTTTCCTCGAAATATTTTGCCCGCTGCGTGAAAATATTCCTACTAGCGTTCTGTAATATTTTTTTTGTTGTAAATGGAACAGAAATATTCATGTAAAATTACAGATATGTGTAAATTTGTACATATACATGAAAACACCTCTATCACTACAAAATATTGTTGTAGTTATACTGGTTTCGCTTTCTTATCCGGGCATTTATGTTTTGTGTCGTCCTAGTACCTTCAATAGTTTAGGTTATTTGTAAATAGTTCCCTGAATAGCTTTTCAGTATTAACTGCACCCATAATAAGCGTGAAACAACAAAACAGTCAAATATTCGATAAATTTTTTCAATGGTTAAAAAAAAAAATTGTGATTGAATGAAAAATCAATTTAAATTTGAATATATGTGGAAATTTACGTAATAAATACTTAGTATTAACTCAAAAATCGTATTTCGTATATGCAAAAATAACCACAGCCATATGTTGTTAAAAGTTACAAATGTCATTCTTGTAGTCTTACAAACTCTATTTCTTGGCAACTGGTTTCCAAAGGAATCTCCTGTTCAAGTAGAGAAAATATTTTTTCTGGTTATAGAATGGATATGGATATGGATATGGATATATATATATATATATATATATATATATATCGTCGGCTTACTTATAAAACCTCGTAACTCCATTTCAGTCAATTTTACAGGAGAACTTATGAGCTTTGGGAGCACGGTTTTGACTGACAAAAATACGAGGTTTTATAATTTGTGAATAGAAAAGATACTAAGTAGAATTGACTTACGAGGTTTTATCAGCATATTCACTATGGAAAAATGAAAAAAATACACCAAACACATCCGGAATATAAAACTGGGAAAATCTGGACTTACGAGGTTTTAGAAGTAAGCTGACGATATATATATATATATATATATATATATATGGTCAAGACACGCCAAGGCAAAGGATCGGAAGTTGTCAGACCTTACTATATGACCATATTTTTTTGACTGCTCAAGTTTTCCCAGGACCGCGACGGTACTTGTGTGATTCGCACTTTCCACCCCAATTCATTTTCCCGTCGCCCTCGGAGCTGCTGGGGCGAATTAAAACAGAAATCCCCCCCTCCTTCGTCATCCCCCCACGTGTGGCCGTTCCCACCGCCTACCTGGCGGCTGAGCAGGCTACCACGTGTCTGAGGAAGACGGGGCCAAGAGACAAGTGGTCCAACATCTCCCAAGATCCGGAGCGCTTCACATGGAATCCGCAGGGCTGGACGTAGAGCGTAGAGGGTCAGCAAGGTGTTGAGGGAGATAGCGGCAGTCTGCTCCGGGCCTAGTTATACGAGGCTGATTAATTGATTTTTACTGTTTTCACTTCTTTGGTTGATATTTATTTTTTTTCCTTTATGTTTGTCTTTGTTTTCATAGTTATTAGCTGATACTAGTCTTACTCATTTTGATTTTACTGAGGGTGGATCTGAATTAGTATCTCGAATAATTTTAAATATAGAAGAGGTGGATTCATCTTATTGTCATTTTTTTTATGATTTGATTTTCTTGTATTTTTGGATTGTGATATTTTTTTTTCATTCATGTTTTATGTCAAAATAGTTTTTGCTTATCTCATGTTTGTACGAGTTCGTGGTATTTTAACACAATTTAGCTTGATAATATTATTTGCCTTTATCATTGAATTATTAAATTATTCAATTAGTTTTAATTTTTAATTAAGTTTTTATTATTGGACCATGATTATGTAGCAGATTTAGGAAATACAACAGCGAAAGCCAGTTTAGTTTCTGTACTTCGTCAAATAATTTTTTGGTATTGTAATTTAGCATGGTAACACAATTTAAACATTTTTTTTTATAATCTTTTGTATTTCAATTGTACCTTCAACACTGCATTATTTCTATTAATATAATACCGGGAATAAGACGTTCACTGAAACACTACCTAGTAAGTATACAGGATTGGATAAAATTTAACCTAAAATTTTACATGTAATGTATAATGTCCATTGATTAAAATATATTATGGTTGATATTTTTACTGCCTTTTGAGGGAGGGAGGGACGGGTAATAATCACAATTTATGCCCCGAGCGAAGAAAAGTTTAAGTCTTTTCCTGGAATTCCACGCTGATATTGGTTTAACTATGCTTTCCTAAGTTCAAGCCAGGGAAACGCCAGGGGTCTGTTTATTCCTCACCATGATCCACGTTCAGGGACTGGAAACTACAGGAAAGTGTTAAGGCTTGGTTTCGCTCGCCATGCTGATTTTACATTTCCTCATCATCACTATCATGTAAGGGCTATTTGTGAAATTTCAACACGAAACCTGCCTCGCATTTGTTGTTCTGCCACTAATATCTTAAAGAAGTGTTCATTAACTGTAATATAATGTATGCAAAAAAGTGGCGCCAGTGAAATAATTACGAATACTTAAGCGACAGGCTGTTTACAATATGTTTACAATATGTCATAGTTCCAAAATATAAATAAAAACGTACGTAAACATGACGATACCCGTAAATTTGTGAGGATCTCAGGATAATGTTTAACCAGTAATCTTTATGTTAAAGCCGAAAAGATTTTAAAGTGTAAAGGGGTTTGTTACACTGTAAACATTTTTTGTAAATGGAACAAAATTATTCATGTACAATTACAGATTTTTTTTTTTTAAATTTGTACATTTACATTAAAACAACTGTGTTACTACGAAATATTGTTTTCAGTAATACTGCGTTCGGATTCTTACCCGGGCATTTATGCTTTGTGTTGTTCCAGTACGAAACATAGTTAAAGTTGTTTGTAAACCGTTTCCTGATTAGCTTTACAGTATTAATTGCTAATAAGTATGATACAACAAAATTTAGTCAATTTTTTGAATATTCGATTAATTTTTCCCACGTTTTAAAAAGTTATGCTTGGATGAAACTTCAATTAAAATACAAATTCATGCTACAATTTTCTTAAGAAATACTCAGTGTGATTTAGAAAATCGAATTTCATACAGGCAAAAATAACCTTAGTCATGTGTTGTACAAAATTACAATATCTTTCTTGTAGTATAACAAACTTGTTTCCTTTTGTAAAAGTACAGATATTTTATTCTGAGTAGTGATCAAGCACACCGGAACTAAGAGTAGATAAGAGAAAGAGCAAACACACAGAGTACGGACCATACTTATCAGTAGTATACATGTGTACGACCTGGTTTGGTGCGAGTAACCTATGAACACAAACACTGCTCGTGCGTTTGCAAATGTGAAAGTGGATGGGGCTGATCCGGAAATTTCCCTCACGAATCCGTAATTAGAAGCAGCTCAAAAATTACATTTGGAATAATTGCATCAACGTCCTTTTCATTTCAGAAAATAATTATGTTATTCGAAATAAATGCATTTATAGGTAATACTTCTCTTAAAATTAAAAATCGTGAAACCTCAATATTACTAGGTCATAGCTTATGCATAACTTTAAAATATAAATTTTAGCTTTGAGTTTTCCTAAAACTATTGTAGTATTACACTTTCATTTTTGAAACTATCAAATATAGTCGCATAATTAATAAACTATAAATCAACGAAAAAAATTATGTAGCTATTAGAAGAAATATTATTTTGGAAATTGCCCCTTTAAGGCTACTTTTTGCCTTGGTTACTAACGGTGCGCAGAAGTAAAGTAACAAAATACCTGTTTCAAATTTGTGAAAAATATTTGAGGAGAACAGCTGTGGTACCTGCTTACTAGTTACATGTGTAAGTACACTCCTATCCTAAAAGTGTTGGAAGCATGAGTCATAAAGAAGTAATTAAATACCACGGAGGCAACTTACTATTAGTCTATGTTGTGAGTGTCTGTTTTAATGTTCACATCACTCTGGTTAGCTCAGGAGGTAGCCACGACTGCATAATTACATAGTAAGTGAGTGAGGATGTTTTATTACTTCAGCTAATCGTTGCGACATATTGATTAGACGCCCGAAATATGGACTAGGTGTAGTGTTTGGATTTGTGGAAACAGTTTTAATTTACTTTTTTTTTTATGAAAGTTACAATTTTTTTAATGACAGAGGTTTTTATTCATACTTACTAACCATCATATGACGTTAATAAGCTACATTTACGCAATGTTTCGGGCGAAAAAATATGAGGTTAAAAAGTGACTTTATCTTCATCACAGCATGCCGTCTCCTGAAAATTCATAACTTCATGGTAACCTTAGCTGTATAACGGTTAATGCTAGATGTTTGTTTAATAGCTTGACAGCAACCCGCTAGAATTAATCGTTTAAGTACTATCATGAATTGAATATTTTTTTTAAAATTAATTATTATACTTAACTAAAACTAAAAAAAAAAAAAAAAAAAAAAAAAAGAATTTTTTTCCAGATGCGAAAGGAAGGTTCTGTTTTGACTTTGATTATAAACGTTGCAAATTTCGCACATAAAAACTTCCAAAAATTCTTACCAACACGTCGAATACAGTTCACATTTACTCTTATGGCCACAGTCATATTTACAGTCTTAAGATGTTTTTATTTTTAAACTTGGGTTTGAAAAGATGTACATTAATAATGGGGAGGGGTCTCAAATTTATTGGTCCTCGGGCTCTTATTTTTCTCTCGATGGCGCTGTCTATAGATGCAAGGTCGTCTCATCGGGAGAAAAAACAAATTCGAGTCATTCGAATGGAAACTAATTGAAGCAATCAATTTGGATTTTAACGCAGAGATAACGTTAGTTGTTTATTAATTACCTAGGGACGGTGTACTTTGTTTATTTATAGATCTTGGTGTGTCGTGACATGTATTTAGTTCAGTTCTACTTGGAAATAAGGCTTTCAATGTTGTGCCGCAAATTTCTTCCGTGCGCTGTATACACTAGTATCCACTCTACACGTTCCCAAGTACCCGGCTGCTCGCAATCGACTGCCGGCAGGAATCGAAAGTCGGGGCACTCGAGGGGGAGGTCGACACGCGCGGCAGACCGGCAGGTGGCGCTGCCCGGCGAACGACGGGCGAAGCGCGAACTACTTCGCCCACGCGCGCGCACCGAGGAGCGGAGAAACGTACCAGCTCATCCGCCGATGCGCACCGTGCGGCAATGGAGGTGTTCCGATCCGCACAGCCAGGTGCATTACTGTTACAACACGCGCTGTGATCATCGAACGAGTTTCCAAATAGAAAGAAAGAAAATCTTAGCGTACTAACATATTATGGAAGTACGCTGTTGCAAGTTGTTTCGACTAGCCACAAGAAAAATAATAAAATGAGCACGCTACGAAGAGACATTTTATTTCAACCACTGAACAGCCTGTTTGTCAAAATAACTATTGAAGCGTATTTTTCAGACACCGCAATAAGATTTAATGTGAATCTACGAAATTCTCTCGCTGCATGACTTTCAGTTTTGAAAAATATAGTGATAATAATAATACTATTTTGGGGTAGTAACTATATGACATCCCTTATGTTCTTAATGAAGATGTTTGACATTACCCACCAAATTTCTACCAATTGCAAATCGTAATTCGAGATATAGGTACATATTATTTTTTTGTTTCTGTTAAAAGTTTTGACCACAGTAAGTTCAATATTAGAAGATAACAAACAAAGATTCAAAAGAGTGAAATAGTTGAAGAAATCGTCCATGGCCTTTTCTAAGGAAGCATCTCAGCTTTTTTTTGGAGTGTTTTAGATACACCTGAGTATAGTGGCCTCAAAACCTAAGTGAACCTCTTCACAGCCAGTGGGGTAAGTCTAGGTCAACCACTAACACAAAAAAAAACATAAGAGTGTACGTAGCAGACCCTACACACGTTCTGTGGAAAATCGCACCAGAGTTGGATTCTTATTTGTCAATTATAGCCAGTGAAATTTTGCGATGAAAATAACCTCTGTTGGCAGATAGAAAGCATGAAATTTCCGCTACAGTTAACCATCAACCTGCAAACACTAATTTCCAACACATTGATTTTATATTAGGTTCAGACTAAGTAAGCAAAAGATTTGGTAACAAACTTTAAGGAACATAAAAAAGTGTAAAGTATTTTTATATACGTATAACACGAGTCACTTATCTCCATAATTATGATGGCAAACTTCAAAATAATTATTATCCGAGTAAATCTCTATTTCGATAATTTCGATGGTGTCATATCACCATATGATAAATAAATCTAAACAGTTCTTAACTCCATCCAAAATGGCACCCTTCTCTTCTCTCATTCGCTTTTGCGTCATATGTCCGTAACAGAAATAAAATACATTAAGTTCTCTCATATGCACACGACCTACTCCCCACTAAGAGAAAAACTTTCCTGTACGTGGTTGTGAATCAGTAGGTTTCAAAACATGGCGTTTAAGTCTTGGGCACACAACATACTGTTTCTGTTATATATTTTTCATTGTGACTCCAGCCTATGTAGAGGCGATGACTAATCGGAGCGTAACGAAAAGTGTGATCCTCAGGAGTGAGACGCTCAATTGAGTAAAAGGAATAACGATTTGAGTAGAGACTCAAACACTGTTAGACTCGTTACAAGTTTTTAGTCACCGTGTTTGTGACGA
The DNA here is from genome assembly GCF_032445375.1 of Bacillus rossius redtenbacheri. Taxonomy (NCBI): domain Eukaryota; kingdom Metazoa; phylum Arthropoda; class Insecta; order Phasmatodea; family Bacillidae; genus Bacillus; species Bacillus rossius. Next base: position 340,132,311 of record NC_086330.1, on the reverse strand, counting down.
TTGTAAACATCCAGAGTGAATCTTCGTTCTATATTTTTATTAACGTGTGTCAGTCAAGAGAATTATGGACTAATTTTAATTCATCGTTCAAAAAGATCATTTAAATGTAAGGTTTCATGCGGACTGGCCCAGCAACCACTTTTTATTCTGTGTGTATTTGTCTAATAATAAAATTGTCCCCATTTTGCAAATCACTGGTATTTTTTTTGTAAATGAAACAGAATTATTAATGTAAAATTACAGAAATGCACCTCTCCTCCGACCCCCTGGTTGTCCACTGGATTCTCCTAAGTAACTTCGGCTGTAACCCTTCTCAGGACCCCTGGTTGTCCACTGGATTCTCCTAAGTAACTTCGGCTGTAACCCTTCTCAGGACCCCTGGTTGTCCACTGGATTCTCCTAAGTAACTTCGGCTGTAACCCTTCTCAGGACCCCTGGTTGTCCACTGGATTCTCCTAAGTAAATTCGGCTGTAACCTTTTCTCAGGACCCCTGGTTGTCCACTGGATTCTCCTAAGTAACTTCGGCTGTAACCCTTCTCAGGACCCCTGGTTGTCCACTGGATTCTCCTAAGTAACTTCGGCTGTAACCCTTCTCAGGACCTCTGGTTGTCCACTGGATTCTCCTAAGTAACTTCGGCTGTAACCCTTCTCAGGACCTCTGGTTGTCCACTGGATTCTCCTAAGTAACTTCGGCTGTAACCCTTCTCAGGACCCCTGGTTGTCCACTGGATTCTCCTAAGTAACTTCGGCTGTAACCCTTCTCAGGACCTCTGGTTGTCCACTGGATTCTCCTAAGTAACTTCGGCTGTAACCCTTCTCAGGACCCCTGGTTGTCCACTGGATTCTCCTAAGTAACTTCGGCTGTAACCCTTCTCAGGACCCCTGGTTGTCCACTGGATACTCCTAAGTAACTTCGGCTGTAACCCTTCTCAGGACCCCTGGTTGTCCACTGGATTCTCCTAAGTAACTTCGGCTGTAACCCTTCTCAGGACCCCTGGTTGTCCACTGGATTCTCCTAAGTAACTTCGGCTGTAACCCTTCTCAGGACCTCTGGTTGTCCACTGGATTCTCCTAAGTAACTTCGGCTGTAACCCTTCTCAGGACCCCTGGTTGTCCACTGTATTCTCCTAAGTAACTTCGGCTGTAACCCTTCTCAGGACCTCTGGTTGTCCACTGTATTCTCCTAAGTAACTTCGGCTGTAACCCTTCTCAGGACCCCTGGTTGTCCACTGGATTCTCCTAAGTATCTTCGGCTGTAACCCTTCTCAGGACCCCTGGTTGTCCACTGGATTCTCCTAAGTAACTTCGGCTGTAACCCTTCTCAGGACCCCTGGTTGTCCACTGGATTCTCCTAAGTAACTTCGGCTGTAACCCTTCTCAGGACCCCTGGTTGTCCACTGTATTCTCCTAAGTAACTTCGGCTGTAACCCTTCTCAGGACCCCTGGTTGTCCACTGGATTCTCCTAAGTAACTTCGGCTGTAACCCTTCTCAGGACCCCTGGTTGTCCACTGGATTCTCCTAAGTAACTTCGGCTGTAACCCTTCTCAGGACCCCTGGTTGTCCACTGGATTCTCCTAAGTAACTTCGGCTGTAACCCTTCTCAGGACCCCTGGTTGTCCACTGGATTCTCCTAAGTAACTTCGGCTGTAACCCTTCTCAGGACCTCTGGTTGTCCACTGGATTCTCCTAAGTAACTTCGGCTGTAACCCTTCTCAGGACCTCTGGTTGTCCACTGGATTCTCCTAAGTAACTTCGGCTGTAACCCTTCTCAGGACCTCTGGTTGTCCACTGGATTCTCCTAAGTAACTTCGGCTGTAACCCTTCTCAGGACCCCTGGTTGTCCACTGGATTCTCCTAAGTAACTTCGGCTGTAACCCTTCTCAGGACCCCTGGTTGTCCACTGGATTCTCCTAAGTAACTTCGGCTGTAACCCTTCTCAGGACCCCTGGTTGTCCACTGGATTCTCCTAAGTAACTTCGGCTGTAACCCTTCTCAGGACCTCTGGTTGTCCACTGGATTCTCCTAAGTAACTTCGGCTGTAACCCTTCTCAGGACCCCTGGTTGTCCACTGTATTCTCCTAAGTAACTTCGGCTGTAACCCTTCTCAGGACCCCTGGTTGTCCACTGTATTCTCCTAAGTAACTTCGGCTGTAACCCTTCTCAGGACCTCTGGTTGTCCACTGTATTCTCCTAAGTATCTTCGGCTGTAACCCTTCTCAGGACCCCTGGTTGTCCACTGGATTCTCCTAAGTAACTTCGGCTGTAACCCTTCTCAGGACCCCTGGTTGTCCACTGGATTCTCCTAAGTAACTTCGGCTGTAACCCTTCTCAGGACCCCTGGTTGTCCACTGGATTCTCCTAAGTAACTTCGGCTGTAACCCTTCTCAGGACCCCTGGTTGTCCACTGGATTCTCCTAAGTAACTTCGGCTGTAACCCTTCTCAGGACCCCTGGTTGTCCACTGGATTCTCCTAAGTAACTTCGGCTGTAACCCTTCTCAGGACCCCTGGTTGTCCACTGGATTCTCCTAAGTAACTTCGGCTGTAACCCTTCTCAGGACCCCTGGTTGTCCACTGGATTCTCCTAAGTAACTTCGGCTGTAACCCTTCTCAGGACCTCTGGTTGTCCACTGGATTCTCCTAAGTAACTTCGGCTGTAACCCTTCTCAGGACCCCTGGTTGTCCACTGGATTCTCCTAAGTAACTTCGGCTGTAACCCTTCTCAGGACCTCTGGTTGTCCACTGGATTCTCCTAAGTAACTTCGGCTGTAACCCTTCTCAGGACCCCTGGTTGTCCACTGGATTCTCCTAAGTAACTTCGGCTGTAACCCTTCTCAGGACCCCTGGTTGTCCACTGGATTCTCCTAAGTAACTTCGGCTGTAACCCTTCTCAGGACCCCTGGTTGTCTACTGGATTCTCCTAAGTAACTTCGGCTGTAACCCTTCTCAGGACCCCTGGTTGTCCACTGGATTCTCCTAAGTAACTTCGGCTGTAACCCTCCTCAGGACCCCTGGTTGTCCTCGCGCCACAATCACGCCGCCCCCAGGAGGTGTCTTACCCAGTTCTCAGTGGCCTCTCGCCTCTCCAGCAGGCGCTGCTGCAGCCGGGCCGCCTGGCCGCTGCCGGCGAAGGCTTTCACCAGCGCGCGGGTGCGCTCGTACTTGGCATCGGGCAGCAAGGGCCGTACTGCCTCCAGGTAGCGCTCCAAGGTGTGGTCCAGTGCGGGCACCGGCAGCTTGGGCAGTACCGTCACCTGCACCGGGGGAAAACAATCACTCAGTCAGTTATCCTTTGGAAACCATTTGCCTTACTTAGTTCGATGAACAAAAAAACGGCGCATAATTTTGTATTTTTAATGATAATTCATTAATAGGGGCAGGCATTTTTCGCGGATAAATCTGAACGCCTATTAGACTTCGACAAGTGATACTCACACCAGCGGTTTCTTCCTTTTGATAGGGCTAATGTCTGCGAGAGAAGTCGTTGCCTTGTTTAGACCGAGCCACTCAGGACGTGTTTGCTTCCGCACTGACTCTACTGTGATTGGTGTTGTAACAATCGATATTGACCTGAAAGAAACTCACCCAATCACGAGATGCAGACGATGCTACAGTGTTTTAACTTTCAGCTAGTCTCGGAATCTTTTCGCGAAATATGCATGCCCCTATTCATTAAAGAAAAAATTGTTTTTGAACCACTGAAAAGATAACAGAAATTGTGAGCAGTTAATACTGGAAATCTATTGCGGGAACTGTTTACAAATAACTTGGAGGTACTGGACATGGACTGGTACACAAAAAATAACTTACTGGGTAAGTATCCGAACCCAGTATTACTGCGAACGCTGTTTCGCATTTGATACAGATGTAAATGCACAAATTGAAAAATATATGTTATTTTTCATGAATAAAATTTTTCCATTTATAAAATAATTATAGTGTTGTTCTATATGATTGAATATTAGTGATAATTACGTCGAACCTGACTTACCAGTTCTGTATTTTTTAGTGTTAAGGAAAAAGTGTGCTTGGAATAAAGAATAGTTTTGTTAATACTCGAGGATGATTCTTGTAAATTCATATTTAATCTAGAATAATTAAGTTTTCATAAATTGGCGATAATATTAGGTAGTTTATGAAGATCCGCAGATAATCTGTTTGCAATTTTCTTCGTGAATTGAAGGGGAAATTTTTTTTAAAAGAGCTGTGATGATCGTAAATTTGGGGTTGGATCTAGTATTTAAGTATGGCCGAAGTAGTACTTTCAGTGGGTACCCGTTATCGGAAGATGATTGAGGTGATAAACTTTCAGAAAAATTACAGTAAGAGCCCGACTTATTGGCTAATTGATCAGGGCTACAGGCTGGCGAGATAAGGGTCCTGATACGTACGTTCTTTGAATGATTTTTGTAATGGGGAAGATTGATCTTAATTTTTTTACGGACATATTCATTGCTGGTTTACACTGTATGGCACGGATAAAAAACGCAAGCACGGACAAGAATGATGAATACACAAACAAACAGAAACTCAAACAAATGTCAGTTTCCGGGGGAGCCTACTGTGTTCCTCTGGGCTGTCGCAGTTGTGTTGTCCAGAATATCATTTCAGTTTCAGCTCTGTGTTCACCTGTGCGTCACTGTGTGGTCATTGCGTGGCCCAAATCATCTATTTTGACGTGACAACGTCTAATAAATCGATGAACACCGGCTGCACGCACGAAAAAGTGTCCCGTTACGCACATTGTTCCGTTGCGCTGTGTCCCGTTACGCTCATTGTACGCTTGCGCCGCATTTATCTCTCTTACACTCGATTGGAACAACCATCGATTTGACTTTTTCGAGGCACATTAAACTTGAAACACTCCCATTCGTTTCCTACTTTTCCTATCATCGTCCTATCCTTAACAGAATAACACAGATTGGAAGAAGTTAAATAGAAAACACGTATAAAAGTTATAGTTAAAATAATCTCTTCGTTAAAGTAATAAACATATTTGAATTAATGAGTTCAAATAAAAGTAATTTTATCAATTAAATTGTAGATTCCATTTCACTCCTTCTTTGTATCCATACAAAATAGTGATAATTCAATAAAAATGATTCAATTTTATTCATAAAAGTATGCAATCATTTCATCAATGTTTTGTTATGACGTTGTGACGTTAAACTATCGTTCGTAAACCGACTTTACAGACAATCAATTTTTTTTATCATAGGTGGGTTTTTCTGTTCGTCTCTGTGTTATCCGAGGTTATTGTTTATCTGTATTTTCTGTTTTTGTTAGAATTGTCTCGTCGTTGTCAGCCCACTCAGTTTGTCTGAGTCATGATAAATTTTTTTTCCGTCAAATTCCTTACACGAAATTATCTGTGCTGGCTTTTCATTTAACATTTGGCATCCACTGATTGTGGCTTGTTTTCCCGTGTGTTTGTGTGCAATAGCCTTTCTTGTCCGTCCTTTTAGCTTACCCATGACATACGGTGAGAAACGACAATGACATATGTCAATAAAATGTTTTAAAGGTTGTGAATTTGATTCCCGAATCAGACAAGGATTTTTCACATATGGGTGATTTTCATCCCGGAGCTAGGATCTGGATGCTGTGTTTTTCCTTTATCCGTAGCGAGGAAGGGAAATAAAACTACCGCATAATAATCCTGCTATCAAATAGTCTGAGCGGTAAAATACGTTATCTAATAACCTTATTACCTTATCCAAATAATAGTTTAAAAAACTAAAAAAACACGCTTTAATAGAAAACCAAACTAAAAAGTAGAAAATAATTTTCAATAACTTTAAATTAAAAATAGTGTGACGAACAAAAAAATGTATTTAATTGTAAAAAAGTGTGGGGTGCTTTTTAAGATATTTCAATATTGACTCTACTTTTACCAATATCTGTCAATATAATATTATAACAATTTACATCGACTCCACGCTTTTTTACAATAAAATTTTTTTTTGTTAATCACACTATACTTAATTTAAAGTTATTGAATATTATTTTCTACTTTTTAATTTGGTTTTCTATTAAAGCGTGTTTTTTTAGTTTTTTAAACTATTATTTATTTTTACTTTTTAGTTCAAACTATCATTAATTTGTGGTTTATAATTTTAAACGATTATTTATTAAGCTTGTAACTACCTCCCTCCGGAAACTTTATTTCATACGAGTACATGGTGTAAGACACTGCCGTGTTTCCGGATATAAAAAATCGCTAATCCTGAAGATCCTGATCAGAATAATTAGATAAACTATTTAAATTAATGTTTTGTCATCGGTCCTTGATAAGTGTGCAAAGTTTCAAATTAATCCGACATTTTGAAGGGGGTGAATATCACGTTCAAAGATTCCGTTACATACATACATGCCAAGCTAATAAAAGCGTGTTAAAGAGAAAAGTTGTGTTTAACATAATTAATTTTATGTTATAAATAATTTACACGTTAATCTTAAAACGTTTAATATAAATATATAGTGGCAGTCAACATACTGTCTACGTTTATTGACTTTGAACAAAAATCCATGAAAATAATCTTGGTATATCAGCAAAACATTCAAAATATTGTTAAAACTCCTGCAAAAAAACACTCTTTATTTCTTATACGTGTGCGCTTAGCCAATAAAACAGAGCACGGTAGTGTAAATACGCAGTGGTTTCTACGAATATTCAGCTACCTGAAATTACTAACAACTCTTCGTTTATTTCAGGTTGAATTCCTCGTTGAAGAGTCCGCTGACTTAAAGCAATTTATTAGAGAGCACAGACGAAAATATACGCATTAATTTGGAGCGAATATTCTGGGGGTTTTCATTTTAAAAAATTACTCGTATTATTTAAGTTTTATAATTCATTCGTGTACGCCTTTGAACCACCCCTCAACTCTTAAAGCTGATAAAATCCCCCCCCCCCCGCCTACCGTAACAAGCCAGGACCACTTTGTTTTCTTTTTTCTTTTCCCTCGGCCGTGCTCACAATTGCAGTATTTACTATCGGTATCTGTGTAAACAAGGGAAGAGCCCTCGTGCTTCGTTCGGAATATTTATTCATTACTCTAACTCCAGTGTCTTTTCACCCCCCTGCACTTCTGTCGAGTCCTGCCGAACAAACATGCAGTCGGTATTTGCACTGTGTATACCAGGATCTCGATACGCGGTGCAAAACAGAGGCAAGCAGCAGACAACTTATTTGAAAGAACAAAAACCATGGTAGACCTTATTGTCTTTACAGAAAAACAGTAGCCAATATCATTAACCTGAATTATTTTACTAAAATTTAGATATGAAAATAATGTTTTTTTTTTAATTTTAGCAGATTATTTAAATTTTAATTTACTATTTGTAAATTTTTAATACTATGTAGTTACTAATGTCATAAGTCAATCAGAAATTGTATTTATTCTAACTCGGTAAGTGAATTACAGCTATAGAATCCAATTAAAAATATAAAAAAAATTATTAGTAGAATTAACGTCACACGGATCGGCTCGGAAAATTTAAGGCGAAGCGACTTCGAATGAGTTGTTGCCTACGTGGGACTCATAAATTATGTATGAGTTATTTCTAGTGTCAGCGTGAACTATTTCATGTCTAACAATTATGCATATTTGTGCTAGTGGACTCCGTTAAACGTCGGTAAGAGTTATTATCTTTAAAAGATTTGTGCAATGGGAGTGCATGACTTGGTGTAAGTTTTTGGACATACGCCATTGCTAAGAACTTATTCTGTTGAAGAAAAAATAAAAAATAAAATAAAGAAATAAATAAATAAAAATACTTAAAAAAGACAAAAAACACACAAAATTAAGCAAACAATTGCTGTTGTCAGCAAGGATATGAACACCAAAAAATATTCCGTAACAGGAATATGGTCAACAAACAAAGAAAAACAAAGAAAAATGTACTAAGAGAACGAAAAAAAAAAAACCCACAAATGATGACAACACAAAAATATTGAACCAAAAATAATTCACCACAACAGTTGAAACGAGACAAAAACACGACAAAACAAAAAGACAAACGAACACAATAGTTTTACCAAAACAGAAACAAGCGACGTTTCGGGAACTGTTATCTGCTCCCGTCCTCAGGCAGAGACGCACATGGTACGGAAACACAGGTGCACCTGTGTTTCCGTACCATGTGCGTCTCTGCCTGAGGACAGGAGCAGAAAGCAGTTCCCGAAACGTCGCTTGTGCAGGTGCACCTGGGTTTCCGTACCAAGTGCGTCTCTGCCTGAGGACGGGAGCAGATAGCAGTTCCCGAAACGTCGCTTGTTTCTGTTTTGGTAAAACTATTGTGTTCGTTTGTCTTTTCGTTTTGTCGTGTTTTTGTCTCGTTTCAACTGTTGTGCTGAATTATTTTTGGTTCAATATTTTTGTGTTGTCATCATTTGTGGGTTTTTTTTTTTTTCGTTCTCTTAGTACATTTTTCTTTGTTTTTCTTTGTTTGTTGACCATATTCCTGTTACGGAATATTTTTTGGTGTTCATATCCTTGCTGACAACAGCAATTGTTAGCTTAATTTCGTGTGTGTTTTGTCTTTTTTGGGTATTTTTATTTATTTATTTCTTAATTTTATTTTTTAGTTTTTCTTCAACAGAAAAAGTTATTAGCAATGGCGTATGTCCAAAAACTTACACCTAGGTAAGAGTTATGTTGAAGCTAATGAAGAGGGTTTTAAAATACAATAAATGTTGATGATTGTTAGTAAATTAAGATTTTCATTTTGAGTAAGAAAAGTTACTGGCAGAATACATTAATGAGTTGGATAAAATTGTTAGCGAAAGAAGCCCCAAGTAAATATTATCAACGTCACTAATTATTTAAAAACTGTGCCTGATTAAATCATCAATATTACATTATTTCTTAAACTTAATGCTTTAAATATTAACCAATATGAATATTAACAATAGCACATCAATTTTTTTTACTACATTGAAATACCACGATGAATTGACCAGAAAAAATGTCCTTTGATATAATAATCCCTCACTAAAAAAATTCTTATCTTCTTCAAATAATAGCTTAGCTGGTTAGGTATCATTCAGATATTTTTACTAAAGAGAAAAAAAAATAATTCAAAAAATTGTCTGTGCTTTTAAATGCGGAATTGTTTCACAGTGGGTAAATAAATTTACGAAAGTTCAAGTTTCAATAATAGACACTCGTGTATATCATTTAATTTTTTACGCAACACACGTGCATACATAGCTTTATGCACACGCGTTTGCCTCCCGGGTTTTAAAATTTAGAGGTCAACATAAATCAGGTTTAAATAGATTTTAATAATATCTAGGTTTTAATTAAATTTTTTACCACCTCCAATGCCAGGAACGGAATTCGGGTTACAAGTTATTTAAATCAGGTATTTTGTCAAGAATCTTGGGACCAATTATCACACGTAATAATTTTTTAAATTTAATTTAATTGGCTTTAAATTTATTTGAAGGCATTTCCTGTAAAATTATCACATTTTACTTTTTATGCTTTTTTTTACAAATTTTCTGAAAATATATTATTAAAGATTACCAATAGCGACAAAAAGTCAAGCGAGTGCTCATAATTATTATTACTTACGTAACCTTCAACAACTTGAAAATAACATTTAGAAAATATCAGATGAGAAAATATGTGACCCAAAATAATCGAAGAAAGCTATTGGGATGATTTTATAAGAAAAACTCTCAATTAATAGTAATGACAAGAAACGAAATAACCAACTCGGCGCGTGAGACAGTGCCGTAAGTTAGCTGGAAAAAATCTACTCCGTATGTGTCACTTCAGAGGTTACGGTGTATCGTGTTCTTTACATCACACAGTGAGTTGCAGATATATAGCTCAGGGATGCAACTTAAACAAGTGAAATGTTTTCGCAACAGCACAGAAATTTCGAATTCTCTGCGGTGGTCACTCATAATAATAATTATTATAATAAATTCAAACACTGTTGCAGCACAGGCAAACTGCACAGATAATATTTCAATTAATTTTCCAGCTCACTAAACCTAAATTTCAAACTTTTACATACACATTAAAGGTCTAACCATTACCAAACACCGATAATTTTTCAACCAATATTCCAAGCAAATTAAGAGTCCTTTAATAATGAAAACGCATTAAAACCTATTGGTTTTTTTAGCTTCAAAATATGCCATTTTAGGCAGCTCTTCTCGACCTGGTGCTACCACGTGGTTCCTGGATTCGATGCCAGCTGCTGGCATTCGACTTTCGAGCTCCACAACTGAACAGGAAACAAATTTCAGTATTTTTACAAAATATTCCTCTGTAAACCAGTTGCCAAAAAATAAGTAGTTTGTAATACTACAAGAAAGATATAGTAACTTTGCACAAAACATAGCTATGGTTTTTTCTTGCATATATGAACTGCGTTTTTATAAATAATACTGAGTAATTCTTACGAAAATTGGCGCATAATTTTAATATTTTATTTTATTTTTCATTCAAGCAAATATTTTAAACAATGGAAAATAAAATATATTCAATAATTTTACTTTATATTGTTGTATTATGTTTATTAATGTGAGCGGTTAATACCGAAAATATGTTCAGGGAACGGATAACAAATCACTTTTTTTTTTTTTTTTTTAACTATTGGAGGTACTGGGACTACACAAGGCATAAATTCCACGGGTAAGAACCCGAACCCACTATTACTGCGAACACTATTTTGTAGTGTTGCAGTTGTTTCCATGTAAGTGTACAAATTTACAAATATCTGGAATTTTACATGAACAATTTTGTTCCATTTACAACAAAAAAAAATACGGCGTAGACCTTCTGTACGACCCACGATTTGATACACTAGCGGTCGGGAACACAACGTCTAATATCGCTGGTCGTAAGTGTGTGGGTTAAAAACCCCTATTTAATTAACACAATTGTGCCTGAATCCATCGTGCTGTACGGGATGTGTATTGAGTGTTGATTTACAGCCTGCAAATCAGAGGTATATTCAGTTCACAATAAACGATTTGTGCAGGAACATCAGTTTAGCTACTTTCATTTTTGCCGTTCGTTTCGTAAAATGAATGAACGAATCGAGGATCAAAGTCCCGACGACATCGAGGTCAGCAGAGGCGGATAAGGGCCAAGCGACGTGGATAAAACAGCGAGGGAATGTATTGGCGATGGGTTGACGGGGGTAAAACCCGAGAAAACCCTCATACAAGCGACAACGTACATACGTCACGTTTCCCGCTTGAGAAAAACTCGGGTTCGATCCGCCGGTGAATCGAACCCGGATCGTCTCGGAAAAAAGCGAGTGATCTGTTCATTTATTTTTAAATTTTTGACTTTGGTGGTACTTTTTTATAACCAAAGAACAGAACATCGCCACGTCATCAGTCCGTTGGTGCCTGATGATTGGAGCAGATGTCAGTTCCCGAAACTTCGACACTTGTTTTGTCGCAGGAAGCGGTTCTGTGTTTGTCCGTGCTGTCATCGTTGTGTCGTCCGTAATGTAATTTTAGTTTCATCGACGTGTTCGTCCATCCGTCGCTGTGTTGTTCAAGGTTGAAGTTGTCTGTATTCACTGTTCTTGTTGCAGCTCTCTCGTCGTTTCAAGTCCTGTGCGTACTTCTGTGCTTTCTGACGAAATTCTTTACACAAATTTCTCTGTGCTGCCTAGGAATTTAAAAACTGATATCAGCTGTTTTTGGCATGTTCTTCGTGTGTTTATATATCCACCTTTGTTGTCCATTGCAATCCATCAGTAGCGTATTCCCAAGAAATTATTTCAAAACAATATTCCAAGAATCAATATTGCAAGAATCATTCTAACGGGAGCCCATCTTTAATAACTAATTTTTTTTTAATGAGATATGGCCTTTGGATTAGTTTCAAACAATGATGTCTTCCCCTGTGTTCTGGCCCGCTGTGTTCTAGCATGTTCCCATAGCAACACGTGCGCGCGTCTGTGACGTGATTACGTAAGAGGGTTTGCCAGTCACGAAATTTATCCATGACCTCCGCTCCGGAGGATGGACGTGGACAAGGCTTCTTCTCTTTCTCATTGGAGGGGCATTAGCCAGTTTGGGGCTCGGTTACGCTACATCCAGAGTCACTGCGCAATGCTGTATAGATGTTCAGAGTTCAAATGCCTATTTCATACAACTTTGCATTGAGAGAATAACGTACTATTTATTCACCCACACGTCAAATAAAGGCACTGAAATTCAACTTCATATCTCAAATTAGTTTTAATTGTTTCAGCGATTTTTTGAACATATATTATATATATTATATTAATATACATGTGAATTTTGGAAGTTAACAAACTTGTTGCATAGAAAAATTATCTGTAGATTTACAAAAGAATCCTATGGAAACCAGCTGCCAAGAAATAGTTTGTAATAATACAAGAAATATATTGTAATTTTGTACAACACATGGTTGTGGTTATTTTTGCATTTATGCTGTTTTCGAGACAATACTGCACATTTCTTGCAAAAATTGGTGCACAATTTTATATTTTAATTTATGTTTTATTCAAGCATTTTTTTAATCATGGAAAATAAAATCGAAATGTCAATAATTCGATACAGTGGAAAAGTTTTACAATTTAATGAAACTATTGGAAGTACTGGGACAACACAAAGCATAAATGCCGGGGTATGATTCTGAACCCAGTATTACTGAGATCACTATTTTGAAGAGATACAGTTATTTTAATATTAATTTTAAAATGTACAAATATATGTAATTTTTCATAAATATTGCTGTTCCATTTACAAAAAAAAAAGTAATTCTTGACAACATTTTGCTGTATGGTTCATATCCCTCCTCTCTCTAAACCTTGGTGAGCAAAATATTAAATTAGTTCGCCATAAGGTGGACAAAACGTCATCAGTATTTTTTTCTAACACATCAACCAATCGTTTCTTGCCAAAACAAAACAAAAATTTGCTTATTATGTTTACTTGCACCAGTATTCATATCATAAATAAATGCAGAAAAATAATTATTTTAGTTCTTGATCCTGCATTTCTAAAGTTATATGTATATCATCAATATTGGGGGGGGGGGGGGGGGGGGGAATTTATCATCCTGCAAGTGAATTGGCCTAACACACCGTATCAATTTATTTATTTGTAGCCCATATGCAAAATCCTCAACATTTGGGTTAAAATACAAACAAAAATCTAAGTAATTAATCATAACATTCTTTTGAAAACACTTTCGCTATAGTATGAAATATTTCATAAATATTTTTAATTTATATTAAATGATTTAATTTATACTAGTTTCAAACAATATGTTTTAGCTGCGATGACAAATTTTCTCATTTGTAAAAGTGTTGGTGTAATTATTTAAAAAAATGGGAGAGGTAAATTACTTTACGCAATACAATATCTATTACAACTAACTATGCATGCGGCGCGTTTTTGAATCGCCTGTAGCGACATAACACATGCCGTAAGAGGCAATGTTAATTTTGAATTTCCCGCTTTTTTTTCGATACAATTCTCGCGAGGCAGCGCTAGTTTCCAAGTTTCTCCATGCTAAACATTTCGAGAGTCACGTATTAAACCAATAGTGTGTGCTTCCAGTGACAAGCGCAGGAAGCATGGAATAAATAAACTTATTTGTTGCTGCCAATTAACAATCGACTACGTTTCCTGTTCATTTTATTTCCACGTAGGTAAAAAAGGTCGGGGAGTAGGTATGTGTTTGTGTAATATTTGCCATCTTAATAATTAAAGTCAAGTTGAGAATGTTCCCCTGCCCAATTTTTTTGTTATAATAATGTGATTTGTTATTAACAATCTTTTTAACAATACTTACTTCTGAATGGCAATTTTTTTTTACGATTTTTTCAGTGAATTCCTTCCAAGCTGTCAAACAAACTTCTAGCGTTAGTCATTGTTAAGCTGCAGCTTGTTTTGTAATCAGAGTAACTTCAAACTTAGAACAGACACTCCATTGACTAATACCTCCATGGCGATTCCGTTCCACCTGTGACCGCCTCCTCCCTTGTTCACGCACGCGTCACTGCATGTCAACAGCACGACAACAAATGTTTGGTCAGAGCAGGTGTAAATAAAACAGAGGGAGCATAATGTCGCATGCATGCGCCCATGTGTCAAGCGCTGTTCCTGTAGGCAACATCTGAGTTTGACACGTGCGAGTTTTTCCACGCTAATATATTCAGCCAACACAACCTGAATTATGAACAGGTTGATTCTCAAGAAGCTACAGCCACGCTCACGGATTATTATTTAAATTATCTGAAGTAAAATATATCACAGAAATGTTCGTCCTATTCCCAATATTGACGGAGTGATTCGACGAATTGTAAATGGGAAGCCTACGATTCACGCTGAGTATTCGACATGCCCGAACATTACCGAATACTTTCCTTCGGGTGTCTTCGGAATTCTTTTGTTTAGGTGAAAAAAACGTCTGTTTTAAATGCCGGCCATAAAAAAATAAAGGTAGGAAGTTTCATAACAATAATACAAATTAAGCCATCAAAACCAAGACTAATATTTGAGTAAATATACGAACATTCTTATCTTTTACATTCGTCTTGCAATGTCATCAAATTAAAATGCGATGTAATTAACTTAAGATTTATTTGTTGTTTGGATATTGTTGCGCAAGTAATAAGTAAAAAAAAATTACGTGAGTTCCTACTGTTCATCCTTTGTCCCGGTCAGGTCAATTACATTATAAATACTTTAAAACTAAACAACCATTAAAAATAATTCATATTATTTTTAATGTACGCTTAGTTTGAAAGTATTTATAATGTAACTGACCTGACCTAATCGACCATTTTAATTAATTACGCATTCACGAACACACGGCAAAATAAAAAAAAATGCGTATTTTCACCTGAACAAAAGAATTCCGAAATCACCCGAAGGCAGGTATTCGGTAATGTTCGGGCATGTCGAATATTCAGCGTGAATCGTAGGCTTCCCATTGAAAATACCTTAGAACAAACAACTTATCTCGTATGAATATGGATGAAGAAAATTTTTGAAGTGAAAACTTCTTTAGCCGCGTTGAGCGATTTTTGGTAGGGGCAAAACTTATGGGTTCGCGTCACCGACATGCTAGTGACGTGTTGCGCCAGACTGAGCGAATCGCAGCGGCCTGTGTACATGTAAACGCATATATACACTTATATATTGTATATACTCGACTGTATCATATGCGTGTTGGACTCTTTTTTTGATGGGTTAAATCTTGTGAGTTCGCATCACCGACATGCTGTGGTAACAGTTAGTGAAGTTAATTTGACCACGTGAATACATGACCTATGTATGACATCACTGGTAAGTCATAGCTAGGTAGTGAATTTTTACGTAATTTTTACATACCACTGACATCTTTTGTGACTACAAAATGATGTAAGGAAAAATGATATGCGACATCGTAATGATATAATACCAAAATCATTATCTTACGTACATTTGACGTAGAAATGATGTCATATTACACATTTAAAAACAAAGTTTTAATTTTCACTTCTGTTGACAGTCCCCATGACTAGCTATTTTTTTTTTTTACCAAAGGACTGCAGACTGCAAAATTCCATAATATAATTTTGGTTTCATCGTCGTGTTCGTCTATCCGTCGCTGTGTGTTTCAAGGTTGATGTCGTTGTTTGTTATCACGGTTCTTGTTGAAACTCTCGTCGTTTCTAGTCCTCTGTGTTCGTCTGTGCTTTCTGGCGGAAATTCCTTCCACAAAATTTTCTGTGCTGTCTAGAAATTAAAAATTTGACATCAGCTGATTTTTGGCATGTTCTCCATGTGTTTGTGTGTGCATTTTTTTTTGTCATTTCTTGAGGTTTTTCAATCACAACCATTGCAAACCATCAATGGCGTGTGCCCAAGAATTTATTTTTAATCATTATGCTAAGAATCAATATTGCAAGAATCATTCTAACAGGAGCCCATCTTTAATAACTAATATTTAGAGACCTGCAAAATTCGCGGTTTCGATGGCTTTCAGGATAGACTGCACATACCCCTGTACACTCGGGCAAATAACGCAAGTTCATTGGCTGCCGATTTGTAAGTCGTCTCAGCTGGTTTGTCTGTGATTCGATCCTTCTTTGGTTGAGGGTTTATAACTGGTTGAGATTCGTCCAGATGAACAGTACCTAAGCCAATAGCAAAATTATCTAAGAGGTATATGTGTTTGAATTCTAGCCTATCACCGAATGAATCCGCGAATTTTGCAGGTCTCTACTAATATTTTACTTACTGATGCAGTGCATCTGCGTAGAGCGACACGTGCGGTACATGAGCGACCGGCCAAGTGTTTAGCAACATTATCATATCTCGTGAGCTGGCGACGCGCAGTAGTGATGCGATACTGTAAACAACACGGCCTGATGTAACATCGCCGTTCTTTAACTCTGAACCGATTATTATTGTATTCGTATTTTTTTCTAATGTTACGAATTTTATTGTATATACAGGGAATAGAACGCACATTTGCACATGCAAATATGTTTAGTGTCATAATACTGCTAAGCATTTTAGAGACAAGTAAAAAAAACCGTAACTTATCACGGTTAATTTTTTTTTCCATTGTTACAGGAATTTTTGATACTCTCACTTATATGTAGCTTTTTATTTCAGCTATTTTATATTCTTAAAAACAAATTTGGTGTGGAAATCGTGCGTGAATTTTATTTCACTCTAGTCTAGGAGGTGATAGTTAAAATAAATGGTTGGTCAGGTTAGGTCAGCTACATATAAAATACGGACAATTCACCATGCTTTCCAGGAAGCACAACTAAGAAGTTGGATGGATGCGATTTTTTTTATCGACAAGGCTTTACCTGTGGTTTATAAGCTTCTTAATGTTTTCTTAATGTTTCTTAATGTTAATGTTTTAATGCGAACGCCAGCTTGGCGTTGATGCTACGTCAAACACATAAGAATTTATAACTAAGCTAATTCGAATGAAGTCCCCCAAGTAACCAAGTTTCAAAAAAAGCTGACTAGCAGCCGGGTAGGTGACGGAAGTGCAGTCACCCGCCACCAGGGGCGCATGCGTCCCCTGGTTATACCAAATCCAGATGCGAATACAAACCTGATGCTGGCCTCGTGTCCAGACACCCAAACAACGCTTGATAGAAACTTTTCTGCACAGCCCAAATGTTCTTCCGGACAATCATCTTTGTCTTGCTTAATGCATGCCATTTAGCACCCCGTATGAACAAGCCCAGGGTTTTCCCGCGTGTCTGCAGGTTTCACCGGGCTCAACTTACGGAGGTATTTTCTTTAGTAATTTTGTTAAGAAGTCCTGTATTTTTCTATTATCTGCAGGAATTTCCACATTGCATTATTTTTTTTTTTTTTGTAAATTGAACTGAAATATTAATTTAAAATTACAGATACGTATTTGTAAATTTGTACATTTATTTTAATTGCAACTGTATCGCCACAAAAATATTTTTTACATTAATACTGTGTTTGGATTCTTGCCAGAGAATTTATGCTTTGTGTTGTCCCAGTACGTACATTTGTTAAAGTTATTTGTGAACCGTTCCCTGAGTAGCTTTCCAGTAGGCTATTTACTGCGCAAATTAATAAGCATAATAAAACAAAATGTAGTCCGATTATTCAATATTCGATTATTTTTTTACATCGTTGAAAAACATTATGCTTGATTGAAAAATCAACTAAAAAATAAAATTTTTGTCAATTTTCGTATGAAATACTCATTTCATAGATGCAAAAATAACCATACCATGTTTTGTACAAAGTTACAACTTTTATGTAGTATTACAAACTATTTTTGGCACCTGGTTTCCAAAGGATTTTTTTTGAATTAAAGTACAGAACTCTGTGGGTGATTGTTTATAGAAGTTTTCTTTTAATTAAAAAGTATTAATTTTATTGTTTTAGAAACTATGAAGACCAATTTTTCGTTAGTCGTGTCATGTAAAGATAACATGTATTCGTTTGATGTATAATTTTAAATAAACTGGATAATTAAGCAAATCTTCTAATACATATATATATAATGATTGAATTAAAATATATTTTCAAGCAGGGTTTTTCCAACTATGAAAAAACCCAATATTTCAGTCATTGGTGGACGTGTCTGCACGTTCATCTTGGAGACGACGTGACTTTTTACGATCACGATTAGTAAGCCCATTTGCTCGGAAAAGTCAGGTAAATATTGGTTTACTTAGAGCTTTAATTGTGTCAGCATGTGACTTCAACTGGCGCAGGCGGAATGAGCGTTCGATTATTACTTCACGTCTCTCGGCACAAGCTTCCAGAAAATTAAGTTGTTTTAGTCCTAGGAAATTTTAAAGCCTATACCTACGTTAGTAAAATTAAGTTAAATATCCCTTGCTATGTTTTAGATAAAGAATGTTCATGTAAATGAATAAATATTAATTTTTTAAAAGGATTTCAACATAGATAATTAATTAGTCTATGGAATATTAAAATCAGATCTCAAGAAATGTTTGATATCAAAGTTGAATTCGTATAATCCGATAGCAAAAATTTTTAAAAATCAAAAAAACTTAAAAAAAAAATGAAACTCTGTAAGAATCTTCAGAGTTGAAATGTAAAAGCCTTTTTTGAAGTTCGTTCCGGAGTTGAAGTTTCTATGTAGACTGCAGCATGGTTTGAGATAACTTCCAGTAGGACGGAATTACAAAGTTTGTGTTCTCGTAAAAGCGCCGAAGTTGGAACTCAAACATCCTCTCCATCACATCTTATTACCTAACATTTGATCTGTCCAGATAAAGTTGCAGCTGGGAGGAAAGTGGGTGCTGTAAGAGTGTCGAGTGGTCCGTAATAATTCCATGCACTGTCCAAAGTCGCTCGTGCGAAGATGATTCTCTTGGAGTTTGACCTTTCCGAGATGACCGCTCGTGAACTTGGGCCAATGTGATTCGCTGGTTCAACAAAGATGACGAGATGTTTTAACGGCCACATGTTCGTGGTGTGTGACACCGCAGTTACGTCACTGGTGGAGAAAAAAAAGGGGGGGGGGGGGAAATGAAGTAAGAAGAACAAAGAACGAGGATAAAACTCACCAACAGCAATTTTTTTTAAAGAAATTACTTAATATCTGACCCCTTTTTTATCAGTGGGCATGATAATAATTTTCGGACGTGGATTAAACTTACGGTTTTTCCCCCTTTCTGTGCGTTATCTAGGGAGGAAAACGAGGAACGTTTCCCAGAAAGTTCATTATATCATCCGCAATAAATAAAGTTAACTGGTTTTTATTGTTAAATAAAAATTCTGTACCGTACATAATCAAAAGACCTAATCAGCCATGAGCAATGGTATTGTGTTTTCCATCGACATCCATATTCCTTTCATCGGCAAGATGGAACTACACAGAAATTTTTTTTTGTACGATTACAAAAGATTCCTTTGGAAACCAGTTGCCAAGAAAAATGTTGTAATACTGTAATAGAATATTGTAGCGTTGTACAACACATGGCTATGGTTAATTGTTGCATGTATGAAATACCTTTTTCCAGATAACCCTGAGTAGGTATTTATTACGAAAATTGGTGCATGATTCTATTTTTTCAAACCATGGAAAATATAATTGAGTAATCAACAGCTGACTTTGTTTTGTATTACCGTGCTTATTAATATGCGCAGTTAATACTGGAAAGTTATTCAGGGAACGGTTTATAAACAATTTTAACTATTCGAGGTATTGGGACAACACAAAAGCACAAATGCCGGGGTATTACTGCGAACAAAATTTTGTATTGATACAGTTATTTTTATGTAAATGTAAAAATTTACACATTTTTGTAATTTTACATGAACATTCCTGTTCCGTTAGCAAAAAAAAAAAAAACACAGTGCAGGCGTCCACACACCAATGAAGTGCTTTTCTGAGAACATCCCAGTCTTAAATGTACGTGGAGGGCAATATTTACTCTATGATGCATATACACTTCTAGGTAATCACTTGAAAATTACCTTGAATTTCCGGTAATGCACCTCAAAATAAACTTACTGTTCCTCGAAGTTTCATATCACAATCAGGTTGAACAGTTACGCTGAATGAAGAAAAGTGTTTTGTTGTCAACTTTGAGTTTATGAAGAGTTTTTTCTTTATTAATTTGAGTTCATTTTCAAAGCACGTGAACTGAGTGAACGCAAATTTACGAATAGTCCGTAAATTCACGAAAATCCTCGGGCAATGTATATTTACGTGAAATTTAAGGGGAAAATAATTTAAACAGTGTAGCTACCCATTTAATTTTATTGAATTAATGTTTGACTATTCATTGACTCGACCTGACTTGAATATGGCCTTTTTCACGGCGGTTGTTCACGCGTGGATCGCTTGTGCTAAAGACCATCATGTTACAAACTATTCAGGGATCTTCGCAACTAAATTTATTTATTATCGTCATTATTGGTGGCGAAGTTTTGGCGATTTTCCCTTTATTACAATCAACCGAAATTTCTGCTATTCCATTTTAAAAATATTGAAATTTTCCAAAAATTAAGTATAGCATAAACATAATAGATGATAAAAAATAGTTTTTTTACGATATAAGCGGAATTGAGCTTCAAATTAATGTTAAAAGATTAGTGGTACCCTTACAAAATATAACCAAAAAGCTAATTTAATGGTAAACAAAAATTAAGCAAATGCATACACATGCTGGAAAGTAATAAATGCTTAATAAAAAATGGGGTGTTGAAAAAACAAGATGATAATGAGCAGTATCACATTAAAACCAGTCACAATTTTACACCCAGATACAAGCAGTAGGCAAGCTGCTCAGAGACGGATGTCTTCGTGGATTCATGGGCGCTGAATTCACTTGCACCGAATGAATTATTTTATATTATTAAAGAAATCATCGAAAAACTTGTCAATTCTACGAGAGTAATGAAAAACAGAAACACCGTCCTTCTGCCCTGTTTGCAACTTTGTTCACAAAGGAACACAGAATTCGAAAGTCGGAATGCAGATAATTAGAGCAACGATTATTTAGCGGATTCACCGGGTCGCAAAGTAGACTTATAGATCATATATCTGCTTCAAGTTGATGATAGAACTACAGTGCTCTTGACATGCCCTTGAAGACGCTGAGACACTGTAAAACTAGGAGAATAAGAGTTTACCCAGTCATGTGTAACTCGCCAAAAGATGTAACCCTGTTATCGGCCAGTGAGCACTCTTAAATTGTCTTGACTATAAGCACGTTGAGTCTATCCTGGAGTGAAACGAATTCTTAGAGACCGGAAAAATTCGCGAATTCATTTCGCGATAGGCTAAAATACAAATCGTTATACCTCAGTGCTGCCTCTGTTATTGGCTTACAACTCACCTGGATGACTCTGGTCCAATGAGAAACACCCAACCAAAGATTTATCGAATCACAGGCTGCTACTTTGGGACGTCTCACAAGACAGCAGCCAATGAGTGGGTGGCATTTGACCGAGTGTACGTAGAACTATGGAGTTCATCCTGGAGGTCATTGAACCCGCAAATTTTTCCGGTCCCTACGAATTCCCAAAAAAATAATCGTTGCTCTATAAACGAATAATATTCTTCGTTAATTTCTGTGTTGTTTTTGTTTTGTACTAGATGGAGCATTGCAACGGACGTAACCAACTTCATACTAGAAAAAAAATAGAAATATAGCACATTTTTCAACGGGCTCTCATATGCTTCGCGTTGATGATTTGACTCCAGTGTCATTGACACACCCTCGACGACCGTGAGCCAGTTGCAAACAAGGAGAAGAAGCGGTTACACAATCACGAGTAACCTGTCAACAGAACGTGACATTGTTATCTACCAAAGAGCACTCTAAAAAGGATTGATTGTACATAGGCAAGTCGAGTCTAGTCTGGAGGGAAATGAACCCGCAATATTGATCGTCTCTGTACCGACAAGTTTCTTTGAAGAACCAGTTACTTGTAATCACAGAGGATTGATCGTTTACTTCTTCGTTGAATTGTTGGTTTTGCTGTGGTTTCTAATAGGGCGCGGATGGTGCACGATGAGGCAGAATGTCGTTGCGCTTTCGTTCATAGAGCAACTTAGCTCTTACCTCCAAGAACATAATATTTCCTTTTTAACCGTCTTTTGTGTCCCACGTCTTTTCACCGATGAAGTAATCAGAGAAGAACACACACACACACACCGACACCATCCTGTATATACGGTGTAAACCATGGACTTATTGGAAGCGAACCATCCCAACCATTCATCTGGATTAATTTTAGGGGAAGCAATGCGAAACCAGAATGAAAGATGGATAAGCCGGGATTCTAACGCCAAGATATGTTGTGCGCCAACTCTCTCTATTGCGTGGCGTAATCGCGTAATGGTGACTTAGTTGCTGACGAGTCATGAAGACATTCCCACACCTCAACTCCCTCTCACACTACCCCAAAAAACACACACAAACACACACACCAGGCGGAGACTTTGTCTCAACACATGTTGTGTTACTGCATATCATGCCATTATTTTTTATTTATGACAATTTTTTTTATCTGACTAAGCCATTGAGTCGAATCATCAGGAGACAGCATGCTGTGACGTAGTTGAATTCACTTTCTTTGCTTCGCTATCACCATATTGTAACGCCTAAAACATGTGTAAATGGTGCCTGACCACGTCTGATGATTGTTAGCAATATCCGTCGTAAAGGACAGTCACTTTCATAAAATACTGTAATTCAAAACTGTTTCCAGAATGCAAGCACTCCACTTCAGCAGCCAATGTTTTGGACATCTAAAAAAACATTTGCAGACAATGATCTTCACCAGGTTTCCATGTCTTCCAGAAGACGTGACCATTCCCTGATATAAGAATTACATTTTGTGTTTAGCAGGAAAATTTATCGCCAGATATAAATGCTAAATTATATCTGTTATTTGGAAAAAGTCAGAATGATATCCCACACTAGAAGTTCCTTTTCTGGGTTTTCACAGCCCATCGATGCACACGAAATTGCTTCTTTTATCTCAATTTTTAAATATTTCATAAAAAAATTCTGCAATCAACGAAAAAAAAAATCGAACTGGCAGATGAAGCCAAGCCTAAACGATGATTAAAGACATTCGAAATTCGCTTTATTATTGGTGACAGTATAGATGGCAAAATGTTTGTATACATTAATTACCCTTGCCATTGGATCACGAGTAGAGAGGAGGGATATGCGCAGATTAATTTCGCGATATGCTAAAATGAAAATACTTGTATCTCTGGGCTTATTATGCTATTGGTAGAGACCGGAAAAATTCGCGTATTCATTTCGCGATATGCTAGAATACCAACACATGTACCTTCACATTTCTTCAGTAATTGGCTCACATTTTATATGAATGGCTCTGAGCCAGTGAGAAACCTTCAACCAAAAAAGTATCGCATGGCAAGCATCCCAGTTGACAGGTGTCACAAGTCAGTAGCCAATGAACTAGTGGCATTTTACCGAGTATGTAGTGGATTGTGGAGTCCATCCTGGGGGTCATTGAAACCGAGAATGTTTCCAGTCCCTAGCTATTGGCTCACAGTTTATCTGGGGAACTTTGGGCCTACGACAGACTCACGATTTTCGCAGGTTGTAACAAATCACACACCGCTTGTTGGTTCTAAATCGCTAAGGTCGTGTACTTTCCGCGAAAATATTTCGAGAACCTCTGTGTGTTAAAACACCGTAGCATCGTATGTGTTTCGCGAATGGTTGACTAATATTTTTTCCAGGTGCGTGTCTACTGTCGTCACACGAATCAAAAACCATTCAATGCGGAGGACAACGCGCCCTGGCTGGCCCGGCCAAATGGGGCGACGGCCTCCTTCCAGAAGACGGCTGCCAATCACTGTGAAACAGTCGTTAGCCGCGAAAATAAAAATTCCCTGCCCCTAGTGATGACGGGAGTGTTCGTGATCACTGTAGGGCCATGCAAATTGCACGAAAAGATCCCGAGAGTAGCTGGAAGTTAAAACACTGTAGCATCGTCTGTGTTTCGTGATTGGGTGAGTTACTTCGAGGTGCATGTCGATTGTTAACAACAACAACCAATCTCAGTAATTCAGTGTGGAAGCAAACTCGTCCTTAGTGGCTCGTGCAAACAAGGCAACGAATTCTCTCGCAGACGGCCGCCAATCACAAGAAAGAAACAGCTGATGCGGATGTACATTGTTGTGGTCTAGTAGGCGTTCAGATTTTTGCGCGAAAAATGCCTGCCCCTATAGCTGACGACGCGAGTGTTCGTGACGAGCTGTATTACCTCGGCGCACCCGCTCGCTCACGCACCAGCCGTCTGGGGCGACGGGGGCTTCGTCCGCCGAGCGTCGGGCTTCATTGCGTCGAGGGGCTTTCCGTCTCTTGTTGCTCCAGAGTCTTCCCCGCCGAGTTTCCCGTGACGGTTAGCACCATCCTCCCTCCCTCCCTCCGACGCATCTCTCTCCCACCAGCACCCACGACGAAGATCGCCGGTCTCCGCCACCGGCGTGGACGGGCAGCCATCGCGGCACCAGCGCCGAACTCCCGGGGAGAACTCGTACGTACGTCGACAAGCGAGGAGATCGAGACTCGGGCGCCCACAACTGAATGTGAAATGTACAGATGTTTGTACAATTTACGTGAAAAAAAAAAATCCGTCGCTACAACGCTGTGTTCGCTGTAATAATGGGTTCGGAATGTCTCACCCGGACATTTACGTTTTGTGTTGTCCCCGGTACGTCCAATAGTTAAAGTTATTTGTAAACCGTTCTTTTAATATCTTTCCAGTATTCACTGAGCACATTAAAAAGAATAATAAAACCATATAAAATTTAAAAAAAAAATGATGCAGCCATTTGTTGTGAAAAGTTATAACATCTAACTTGTAGCTATACTAGATACTTCTTGGCAACAGCTTTCTAAAAATATATATTTTGTAAAAGTACGGAATTATTTTTTTCCTGTGCGTGTGAAGTTGTCTGTCTACAAGCACTGTTGATCAACAAGTGACGGAAGGATACGTAGACCATTGGTACTTCTTTCGAGAACAGACAGATTTGAGAAAAGCTTCGTGGCCGACACCACGCTGGGAGGTGTAATTGTACATTGATATTTCTGTACCATTTATAAACAAAATTCAACAGCCGCCAGGGGTTTGTTTAGTGAATTTCCATCGCGTTTAACGGGAATGTTGAGTATAAAATAAATAAAATAATTTAACAAAATTGACGTTGCTTTATTTTTTGACATGAATTAGAAGAACGTCTAACTTGACGGTCGAGCATGCCAAAAAAATTTATACACCAAAAAAAATTGTTTAAGTTATAAAAATAACTGAATAACAATATTGAAGCAATTTGGAGGTTGCAGAACATTCGCATCGCATTCATGAGAAAATTTGGAGATTTATTTACAACACTGCAGACGGTATTTTTCTTCCCTGATGAGTAATTTATTGAAGGTATATGTAAAACTATGGAAGTGGTCTTGAAGATGGTAAGAATTATTTGATAGTTATTTTATGCAGATTAAATCCATCAGCCTTTTATTTCATTGCCTCACGGGTCTCTTTCATTGGAGTTTGGCGGCAGATAAAAAAATTGCGACACCAAACCGCGACAAACTCGGCCCATAGTTCACATTCCCCATCGCTTCTCGCGAAATAGACGGCTAAGGCTCGCTCGAGCGCAAATTGCGCGCCTCGTTTGGGCGTTATTTTTGCCCACTGACTAATTTCTCTCGGCTACTTCGACACCTACGCATTGCACCTATGCATTTTTAATGTCTTCAGCTGGGGATATTTCGCTTGTTTTCTTTCTTTTCTCCAACATAACCTGTTTTCGCTTAGGCATTTTGCGGTTAATGGCTCCTAAACCAAAGTTGGTAACTTTATAGTTATTCTACTCAACCAACACCACTCGGTGCTTACTCACGAGCAACTCAAAAAGTTTAAATCACGTAATAGATCGATTACTATCGCGGTCACAGCTCTCGCTTACTTCAATTCGACGCTCCCCCACCAACGCTCATTACGTCATCACTGCAAGTGTTAACCGGGTTGAGTCATACATAACGACCACGAGAAAAGTCTGTTCTACTAAAATATATTTACTTCAACTCTGTAGTTTTCACAGTTTACGAATTGTAAGGAGTGTCGAACCCTCAGCCAAAGTGACACCCAACCCGAGATTAAAGACATTCATGTTCCTGTCGGAAATTCATTTTTAAAAAAATTGGTTTTTCTGTAAAGTTGGTTCACGGACGATAGTTTAACGTGACGTTAAAACAAAACATTGATGAAATGATTGCATACTTTTATGAATAAAATTGAATCATTTTTATAGAATTGTTACTATTTTGTATGGATACAAAGAAGGAGTGAAATGAAATCTACAATTTAATTGATAAATTTACTTTTATTTGCACTCATTTATTCAAATATGTTTATTACTTTAACGAAGAGATTATTTTAACTATAACTTTTATACGTGTTTGCTATTTAACTTCTTCCAATCTGTGTTATTCTGCTAAGGATAGGACGGTGATAGGAAAAGTAGTTAACGAATGGGAGTGTTTCAAGTTTAATGTGCCTCGAAAAAGTCAAATCGATGGTTGTTCCAATCGAGTGGAAGAGAGATAGATACGGCGCAAGCGTACAATGAGCGTAACGGGACTATGTGTGTAACGGGACAATGAGCCATCCTTTTTCGTGCGTGCAGCCGGCGTTCATCGATTTATTAGACGTTGTTACGTCAAAAAAATGTCTACCGGGAGCGTTGGTACCCGTGATGTCAACTGTGTTGCTCGCCGCGCCGGCTGACACGTCTGTCGTCTTACTTCGTTATCGGGCTTGAGAAAATATCGCGACCTTGGCAGGTCGGCGATACAACACCATCCGTGCTCAGAGACATGGGGCCCGCCTCGTCAAGGGTGCATGTGTGTTAGTGAGACAGGATGATAAGCGCGACGCTCGCTGGTGCTTCCAGCGCGGTATAGTCTCTAAGCGCAAGGCTCTGAACTGACGCGCTGTCTTCTCGTCGTCACGGGATAACTCGGCTATCTTGTGTGGTTTTGAAATCGCGTTGTTTTACCTGAAGCTCTGTGCACCGTATGTGTGCCCTGGGTAGGCGGAGCCCTTTAAGTCCCCGCTTGTTCACAGGCCCTTGGGAACAGGGCATCAGGCCGTTTCTGAACAGCAATGCGTGTCCTTAACTAAAAGGGCCATTTCCTTGCAAGACTGCATTCGGTGAGGGAATAGCCGTGCAAGTATACTCTATATTTTTATTTTTTTTTGCGAATGGAACAACAATTTTAATGTAAAGTTACAGATATTTTTAAATTTGTACATTTACATGAAAACATCTGTATCACTCACTACAAATTAGTGTTCGGAGTAATATTGGGATCGGATAAACACTCGGGCTTTCATGCTTATATTGTGCCAGTAACTCCAATAGTAAAAGTTATTTCTAAACTGTGCTCTGAATAGCTTTGCATTATTAACTGCGCACATCAATAAGCATAAAATAACAAAATAAAGTAAAATTATTGAATATTTGATGGTTCCTACGGGGACAGGGTTTAAGGTGTGGTGTCCTTAGTGTCTGCTACAATATTGAATTGTGAAGTCACAGCGTCCATCTTAATGGCAAATTTCCTGAAATTTCCTCATAATTCTTAGAAATTTCCCGGTTTCGAGGGAAAAATTCCAGTTTTGAAGAAACCATTTTCGTTTTTTCCTCAAACATTTCAAAATTTGGAATTCGAAAAACCTCAAAATACATTTGCCTTAAAAAAATGAAAATTCTCCGTTCAGGCTAAACTCCCCATGGGTAAGCTTTTAATAAGCCTCTGGTGGGTAGCTTTGACCTTTATCTTGACCTTGACCGTAAACACAAAATCTTAACTTTTCGACCAAATCATTCTAAAACTTTTTTTAAAATGGTTATTTCAAATATTTAGTTACTTAATCTATTTTAGTCCTCGGTTCGATCCCGGCAAGAATAAACATGTAATTTATTAATAAAACATTTAAAAAATGTAATTACAATTTAATTAAAATAAAATCAAATAATTGCTTACGTCACATCCGCCATCTTGGATTCTGAACGTTGTACTTTTCATTATGGCCTCCATCTTAAATCCGTAATTTTTATGTTAGAAAATTGGGAACAAATTTTAAATTTATAAAAACTTCAATAAAAAAATTTAACTTTAACGATTTTAAATATTGTCCACCATCTTAAAAATCCGTAATAATTATCAGACTTTAATGGAAAAAATTTAAAGGTATAAAAATTAATTAAATTTTAATCAAAATATTAACGTGGAGTCTTCGGTTAGAACCCGGCGAGGTCATTTGATTAAAAATAGTAGTGGATCCTTTCTGCATGAAAGCCACCGCCATACTGACCTCCCACCACTAATGCCAAGGCAGATATTATGTCAGCCAGTATGACGTCATTATATGCATCTTGTTTTAGTCTGCTGAAGGCCACCATCTTGGATCCGACATATGTTTTCGTCTGCTAGTGTGTGCAGTCACCATATAATTTTAATTTTTACCCGCTAGAGTGCAGTATTCGTTTATTACTGTGGCGTCCACTTTCTTGTCATTGAACACCATCTTGGGAATCTTTAATTTTTAACCTAGAATTTGGAAAAAAAATGCCAAAAATCATTTTAAAAAATCACTTGTCATGGTTCGATCCCTGACTAATGCAAAAAAAAATATTGAAAATACTATAAAAATGACAGATTCGAGAAATAAAACAACAAATTACAAATAAAAATTTATTACGTTAAAATCGCAAAGAATTCTATTTTTAGGCATTTGCGTATTGATTAATTTAAGCAGTTCTTTGAAGTCGATTGTGTATTTGAAACATTCGCTACTTTTTATAGCGTGACTTTTGTTTTTGAACCGTAATTCAAAACGTTTCGAAACTTATGCTTCCCTTCGTAGATTTATCGATCCAGGATTTAACAAGGTTTCCTCAGCCAGACTCAAGAATAAATTGTTTTATTGACTTTCATTCCACCCAGTTTGGCTCGTCAGCTTTTCACTCCTACATCTCCCCAGTCCCGACAACTTCGCCTTGATGGGGATTTTTTTTTTCCCCTTTCTTTTTCGCCCACCCCGCCCTGCAAGTTACTTTACTTGCGTGACTTGTAGGTGGATTTTAGTTTCCCGGCGTTGGCGGGAATGCGGTGCACGTACCAGGCATTTTCCTTCGCGTCTCGCAAGTTGCCGGCACTGCTGGTCCTCTCCCCAGTGGGTTCTGGAAGTTGGCATGACTGCCGCGGAGCGAGCCAAGGGGGAAATGGGATTGACAAACAGAAGATTTCTTGCGTGGCCTGTTTGAACTCAGAGGTATAAATGGGAGGAACGTTTTTGTTTTTGGTGAGGTTTTATGGTAGCCATATTTTCGAAGAAAGAAAGAAAATAAAAGCGCAGTAATCTAAAAAAAAAAAAAAAATACATCTACGCACAGAAAATAAATTTTATTCGTCCAAATCCATTTTTATACTAGCGATTGGGAATGTGGTGGAGCGACTCGAAACAATTATTGCGCGTATTCCTCACGTGGCACGCGCCCACACTTTCGAGCGTTTTAACTGCCCCAGCGTGAAGGACCCGAAATAAGTCAGAGATAGAGTTGGAATATTTACAAATTTGCGGTCACAAATACTGTTATATAATAGTTTCATACATATTTTGACTGAAGGAAAAATGTAAACACTTGAATTAAAGTATTTAGGTTAACATAAATATACCCTACAAAAAAAACTTGGGCTCGGGAGGGGCTGTTGCCCGTACGTCCTCCCCAAAATTTTTGGAACTGCGTTTTTGCGCATTAGACTTCATCGTTTCAAAATTTGCGCCCATGGTGCGTGCGCCCACTTCATTGCATTTACGTTGCTTGCTAAAACGTTCTCACCCTCTAGGTGACTACAGAAGTATAACTGAAAAAATTGCGTTATTTGAATGATCCTGACAATGGGGAAGATTGTTTTAAAAATATTATCTTGGTCATACACCATGCACTGCGTGCCGCAGAGAAAACCCGAATAAAGAACAAAAGAAGACGAATACACAAACAAACTGAACACAAACCTAAATCAGACAATGTTACACGTTACACGTAAAG
The DNA here is from genome assembly GCF_032445375.1 of Bacillus rossius redtenbacheri. Taxonomy (NCBI): domain Eukaryota; kingdom Metazoa; phylum Arthropoda; class Insecta; order Phasmatodea; family Bacillidae; genus Bacillus; species Bacillus rossius. The sequence continues at coordinate 340,102,195 of NC_086330.1, read as the reverse complement.
ACAGAGATTTCCGTGGAAGGAATTAGTCAGGACAATATCACAACACGAACACTGTAGACTGACGAAGACAATAAAGTTGCAACAAAAACAATGAAAACAGACAACTTCAAAAACAAACAACTTTGAACCAAGCAGCGACAGACAGAGGAACTCCGCGATGATACCAAAGAGATAATCTGCACAACGCACTGACAATACAGCGACGCACAGGCGAACCCAGCGATGGTATTAAACAGGCATTCGGACAACACAACGACGACAGCACAGAGTAATACAGTAGGCTTCCGAGGACAGAACAGATTCGACATTTCGGGGGACTGAGATATGTTCCCGTAACCTGGCACAAACAGACCATGTTTGAAGAAGCCACACTTCCGTTCCTACAACTGTGAATTGCTACTAGGGACGCAGATCTGCAGGATTCGCAAGGGGTGACCCGCGGAAAGTCGCTTGGAAAATGATGGGGGGGGGGGGGGGGCAGAATTTTGGGCGTTGGTTTTACCGGACACAAGTCATCTCTGGATAGGGTGCTTGTATGTTGTATACTTCTCATATGTTGGCCTATATACAGGCAATAAGCAGAGAACTTTAATCTATGAACACAAGGTTTTTTCATAAAACATATTTTTAACGTTCTTTCAGTCAAGATTTTACGACCGTAAGCGGGGACTCTCTGTGAGGGGCTTTTTAATTCCAGGAAAAAAAAGGGGCGCATCCCGGGATCTACGCCCATGCTGTTAGTAAACGAATAAAAAGTCGGTTTGTGCCGTTTAAGGGTTCCTGCCCCACAGAAAACTGTAATAAATTGTGATCTAGAATGTTCTGCATAAAGATCATTCAGTTGTTGATATATGTAGACGTCAAGCAGCTGCTGTTTTATTAGCTGGTTGCAGAAAACTGTTACAGTCTGTGTCGGGTAAAGTTTCTTAAATTCGACAGTCGTGCATACGATTGTTTACGATCGCTGACAATACTTTTAAGAACTGTTGAATTCGGGACAAGTTTGCATGACACAGACTACAAGATATCCTTTCGCTCTCTGCTTAATTTCCTCAGCGTATGCTGTCGACTGTAAGAGAAGAAAATGTTCTGTACTTTTACAAAATATTACTTAGGAAACCAGTTACCAAGAAATATATATTGTAACTTTGTACACAGATGGTCATGGTTATTTCTGCGAGTATAAAATACGTTTTATGAGATAAACCTGAGTATTTCTTACGAAAATTGGCCCATAGTTATATATGTTTTATTCAAGCATAATTTATTTTAAACCATAGAAAAAATAACCGAATATTTGTAATTTTTTCCTTTTTAACGTCCTTATTAATGAGCGCAGTTAATAGTGGAAAGCTATTCAGGAAACGGTTTACAAATCACTTTAACTATTGGAGGCTCTGGAACAACACAAAGCATAGATGCCCGGGTAAGAATCCGAGCTCAGTAATTATGCGAACACTACTTTTTAGTGGTACAGTTATATTCATGTTGTATAAATTTACAAATATCTGTATTTTAATGTAAATATTTCTGTTCCATTTGCAAAAAAAAAAAAAATTACAGTGTGGGATGGTTAATTAGGGGCGGTAGTAGGAAGACTTAAGGGGAGGGGCTTTTGCATAAAAAAATGTTGTAGTTGAAAAACATGACTTGAAATAAGTCAAAATATTTTACAAATTCATTGTCTCAAATTCTGAATATTATTATTTTAATTTAACTAGAGAGCGGAACAATTTGCGGATTCATTTCGTGATATGATAAATTCAAATATGTAATCATACAATTGTGCTGCTTCTGATAAACTACTGTTAGTTAATTGTTAATATGGAGGACTGTGGGCCATTTATAGACTCAATTATATAAGTATTTAATTGCGAGTTTCTCAGTTGAGATGCCTCACAATTAAGCAGCCAATGAATTCGGGCTTCTTTCCCCGAGTGTGTAAAGGATCGTGTGGTCTATCTTCGACGCCATTGAACCTGCGAATTTTTCCAGTCCCTTCATATAACTTCTGATGCAAAAAGAGTTCAACACTTGAATGGAAGTATTTGCGCAAACATAAACTAAATTTAATTTGGACCAAGGTAAGTTATTCTCGTACATTATTATAATGAACAATAATTACTTCATAGTAATAACAATTTATGACTTAAAGTACACTTGGTTTAAAGTTTGTCATCGTCTTTTGTTCAGTAGAAGATCTTTAATGATGCATTATATTGTTTGGCACTTTCTGTAATCCGGCACCAATCGAACTATTCGTATTCAGAATATTTTTTTCCGGGTGGATAAACAATTATTTGGGCTCAGAAAAGGGGTTATGGAACTCTGCGCAGAATCGTCCAAAAAAACAAAACAAAAAAGGTTACATAACCGTATTGGAAATGTTTATACAAATTGTCACTATTATATTGCCGACATCATACCCAACCTCATAATTGACAGTTTAGAGATGCAAATTACGACATGCGAAAGTACGCAACAGTATGTAAACGTATTAGAAAGTACGCAAAGGTGTGCGAAAGTATGAGGAAGTATGTAAATGTTTTCAAAAGTGTTCGAATTAATACGAAATCAGGTGCTGCTCCGCCGTCAGTAACAGATTTATAGTTCAAAATATTTTTTTTTTTAAATACCTCGTCATCAAACAATATTAGTTATTTCCTTTAGATACTAAGTTACATTACTCCCTTCAGTTCCCCAGTGATCTCATGTGGTAAATACACTTATTACACGAAACTCGGACACTATAGTCAATGTGAAATTCTTAAAAATAATACAGAGCGTGATAAAATAAAGGCAGATTGTGTTTTCAGGTACATTTCCGGGCGCGACTTACATTTAGTTTCCGCACCCGCCGCTAGGATTCGTTGCCGGGGCAGCTACGTCGGCTATCGAATCGTTTGATAAGCAGACCGAAATTTTACACCGTATAATGAAACGGCTCCGATAGAAGCGAGAGAAAAAAAAAAGACTTGCAAAATACGAAATTCCGGCTTTGGACCTGATTTTCAACAAAAAATAAATGCTGTCCATATTGTTACAATTAAGTAAACAGTTAATTTTTTTTTTAGAGTTTCTCTTCGGATTTGTGGATTTTGGTTCGCGCGATCCGCCACAGATAGCAGCAACGTTTGTCACACATCTTCACACAGTTGCTCCTACCCAGTGGCGTAGCCAGGATTTGTGTATGGGAAGGTGTTAAGAAGCATGCCCCCCCTCCCTCCACCGTATTAAAGTGGGTGGTCCGGTGGTCCTCCTTCGGGAAAATTTGGATTTTAAGGTGTAAAATAGTGCTATTTTAGCAGTTTACGGTACTTAAATTTAAATATTGTAATGGTAAAAGTTTTATTTATTTTTAATATGAAATTTGTTTGAGTGATTAATAAGAAATTAATTAATGATTTGTTGCTAAGGGGAGGGGGGGGGTTGAACCCCTAACCAACCCCCCCCCCCCCCCCCCCGCCCTGGCTACGCCCCTGCTCCTACCAAATGCCGTGTGTACCGGGAGCTGAGACGTGGGACGTGTCCTGGTACCCTCACCTGCGGCGGACGCGGTGCCGTGCTCCGGCTTGTTTCCCCCGAGGACGTCGAGGGACGCAGAAGCAGCCGCCGACGACGCAGCGGCCGAGAGGTGCCTACTTCGCGGCTGACCGACGACACCTGGTGCGCGCGACGACGACCCGAGGAGAAGAGTACCGGCGCAGCGGGCGCGGCTTGTGGGGAGAGGGGAACAGAGGCGCCCGGCCTTGGCGGACGCCAGAAGGAGACTACTGGCTTCCTCGTCGTCCCGGAAAGACGATCACCTGTCCTCGGTAGCCGCTAATATTCCTCCGCGCGGGCGAATTAACAGCGCCGCTGCCTCCCCGCAAGCACAACGCGGGCGTGCAGGGCGTTCCGTTCCCTCGGGTACTGCCTCGACTAGGGAGATCTCTGCGCGCCAGAGTGACCGACCGTGTTCCGGAGTCTCGTAGCCGTGCCGGCTGTCTCCTGTCTCCGCGCCGCGCGGTTTTAACACACACATGGGTGCCAATAATGAAAATACGAATACTATCAAACGTTACATTTTTGTGAAATCCGACCCTTAAATGGGCGTAAAAGGCAGAAATGTGGTTTCAAGATGATCAATTACTTCACCAAATCTCTGTAACTATAAGAAAAGATACATAGTAACATTATAAAAGATACGAACACTTCGAAATACAATTTTATCGTTTCGTAAAATTCTTAAGGTTAATAATGAATAGATATGGTTTAATGATGAATAATTATATATCTGAATCTAATCTAGCATAATAAATATATCAAGTATCATTAAAAATATATAAAAACTACCAAAAAAAGTTTACCATTTCGCGAAATTAACCCCTTAAGTATGAAAAAAGTGATTTATTTTTTAAAAAAATACAATTAATTATTCCTCCAAGGCTAAAAAATATATTGGTTACCAAAATTAAACAAATTAAACATAAGAAAACAACTGACCACAATTTTACCATTTTGCGAAATTCTACCCCTAATGGGTAAAAATGAATTAAATGTGGTTTTAAGTAATCAATCATATATCTTATATCTTTAAACGAGCAATTCTTGTATATATATATAATCTGAATCTCGGAAACGGCTCCAACGATTTTCATAAAATTTAGTATGCAGGGGCTTTCGGGGGCGATAAATCGATCTAGTTAGGATTCATTTTTAGATAATGTCGTTTTATCCGTGTTTACAATAATCAACTTTATCGATAATCAACTTAAAAAAATTACTCTTCCTGACATCTATTGGCGAGCAATAATACCATTTTTTTTTTAATTGGGAGCAACTAACTGCTTTATCGACACAACAACACTAAAGCTACTCCAGTAGATGGCGTTGTTAAGCAGCACTAAGCCAATGAGTGTTTTGAGGTTAGACCAAGAAAATCAATTGTTTACTTATATTATTTGTGTCTTTTTAAAACTCATGTGTTCACTTAAAAATGCCTAAACGATCTTTGAAAAAACGCTTATAAACTATCTAACTTCACGAAGCCGCAACTCGTCTCAAGAACACCTTGAAGAACATCGTCAACAAACTGGTCAGGTTGCTCAAACTTCACACAGTGAAGACTCATTTCAAGAAAACCTTCATGAAAATAATCATGTTTCCGCTCGTCCCACACGTGCTGCTACAGTAAGATGCTTGCACAACTTGACTAACATTATACGAGCAGAAAGGTCTTATGAGATAGATGTTTCACGAGAGCGTGTATCACAGCGTGTGGCCGCTGAAAATGACGATCAACGAGAATACCGATTAGAAGAGCAAAAGACGTCGAGACGGAAGAGGTCCTAGGGCTTTAGAACTTAAATAATTGTTTACCGACTTATAAATGTGCCTTTACTGCACCTGTGCAATATCACGCCTTAGGACCATTTGAAATTTTGTGTATCCATTGTGGTGCATTGCATTTCCCCGAGGAACGCGTTTCTAATCGTATAAATAGAAATTATTTTGGTGACTGTTGTTTGCATGGACGAATTTTAATGGAGCAACCAAAATTTTCAAATGAATTAGTACTTCTCTTTTTAAACCCTCTCCCACATTCGGAAGAATTTCATAAAATAATAAGAAAGATAAACGCATCTTTTGCTCTAGCATCCTTCAATGTAGAAGATGACAGAACAATAAATAGTCATGTAATTTATAGTTTTATTGTTTGCGGACAAGTATATAATAAAATGAATATGACAGCTCACCCGACGCAAATTGATGTTGGTGTCTTTGAACGGCCACTGTACGGGCAACTACACTTTTTAGACCTGGATGAAGCCGTTAATGAAAGAGTTAACCACCCACTTAATTCTGGAATTATTGCCTCAATGATGAAGTTATTTGGAGTTCATCATTCGAGCGCAAAGTCGCTATGTACAGGGATATATAATCATGCGAGATGTAGAGGACGAAATGAATCGGTTAACTTCTGCCCAAGGGTTACCCCCACCATACGTAAAGCTTTTATTTAGACTTCCCGATCAAGCTTATCGCAGAAGGTTTAATATGCCGGCGTGTAATGAAGTTTGTGCAGTTTTTACACTAAAAGCTGATCAAAGCTTTCCAGAAAATGAAATGATTGTTTACCAGCGCAATAAAAACATCGTCTCTTTAAATAATGTTGATAAGTGAGTCGAGCCATTTACTTACCCCCCATTATTTTACCCAGCCGGCAAAAAAAAACGAGCAAAGCTCGGTCATCCAGGTACTATAAATCTAATATGCCATAAGAATAGATATTGTGTACCGATAATGAACATACGACAACTACCAATCTGTCCCCGCATATCGTGGGAGGTAACGCGTGGTGAACCCACACATGGGTACACTGTAATTTCTTCTTTTTTTAGTAAATGGAACATATATATTCATAAAAAACTTATAGTGTTCGCAGTAATACTGGGCTCGGATTCTTACCCGGGCATTTATGTTGTGTGTTGTCCCAGTACCTCCAATACTTAAAAGTTATTTCTTCCCTGAATAGCTTCCCAGTATTAACTGCACCTATTAATATGCACGATAAAACAAAATGAATTCAAATTGTTGAATATTCGATTATATTTTTCATGTTTTAAAATAATCATGCTTGAATGACACATCCATTCAAATATAAAATTATACGCCAATTTTCGTAAGAAATCCTCAGTAATATCTCTGAAAAAGTATTTCATATATGCAAAAATAACCATAGCCAAGCGTTCTACAAAGTTGCAATATATTTCTTGTAGTGTTACAAACTATTTGTTGGCAACGGGCTGGTTTCCAAATGATTTTTTGTGTACCAGGTAACGCAAGTATCTATAGCGCTGAGCTGGTTACTTGTAAGAATTGTCTGGAGGCAACGTTCAACATTTGCTGAGTCTCTTATCTGGGAAATGTTGTCGACGATATGTTTTTTTTATACGACTTCATGTTTCGGGTAACATAAACGCATGTATAAAACAAACAAGAACGATTAATTTCGCGTAAGTAACCGGCCATTGTCTTTCGACAAAGAACCACCTCAGAATTTGCTTGGAGTAATTAAATAAACTGAAATAAATATTCCTAGATTGAAACCATTATCTGCTACACCGTGTTGAGCGGCAAGTTGATTTTTTTTAAAATCAGGATTATATCAAATTGTGTGAAAATCTACTAAAGATGCGAGAGAATAAATTTATGTTCTGATAACACTTGATTATTTTGAAATATCATCGAAAATGCCAGCATACATGTAGCTGACATTGAAATAACTTCAGAGTGTTGAAGTGTGTGCACCGCGCGCTGTGACGGAACGACATTTACACGATCTGTTGCGTTCACGCAGGGAACCGACTGCTCAGCTGCCATTTAGCAGACGCTAAAATCTTCCACCTTGAGCTGACTCTCCCGATCAGCGGTCACGGAAAAAAAAAGAAGAAAAAGTGCTTGTTTTTCCAAGGAGCTGCGCTAGTTCTTAGCAGTAGCTAAAAACTGCTGCTATATTCAGGTACATAAGCACATCCCGTGGTCCAACTGAGCAGTAATTGGAGACGGGTTATAAGCGTGGGAAAGTCGTGCAAAACACGCAAGCTATGGCTTGCAGTTGGCAAACAAACCATGCAAGAAAATCTTAACTAATAATAAAATTGTTCAAAGTAAAAATTCGGTACGTTGGAGGAAATAAAAAAAAATAGAAACAGCTACTAAGGTTATTAAGAACTCAAAATTCAGTTTAAAGTGTTTTGTCTTTTGTCTGTTAGTTTGTTTGTGTGTTTGTTCCGGCATCATTCGAAAACCACTTGATTTTTATGAATTTATTTTATCAGGATATATATATATATATATATATATATATATATATATATATATAAGAATTCAACCCCCAAAGGGTAAAAGAGGGATAAATAATCTTTTATTATAATTAATTATATCTCCGAATAAAATCAAGTATAAAAAAATTTGTTGTGTACCAATAAAAAAATACGAATAGTATCAAACACAATTTTACAATTTTGTGAAATTTAACCCCTAAATGGGTGTAAAAAGGAGAAGTGTAGTTTTAAGATGATTAATTATATCACCGAATATCTTCAACTACGGGAAAGGATACAGAATAACACTAAAAATATACGAATTCTACCAAATACAATTTTGTCGTTTTTTTTAAATTCAAAGGGTGAAAAATGAATAAATATGTTTTAATGACAGATAAATTTATCTCCGAATCTAATCAAGCATAAGAAAATATATTAAGTACCATTTTAAAATATACCAAAACTACCAACAACAATTGTACCATTTCGCGAAATCAACCTCTAAGGTATGAAAAAAGTGGTTAATATGTTTTTAAAATAATTAATTATACTTCCAAAACTAATCAAGCTTTAAAAACTATACGTGTTACCAAAAATAAACATAAGAAAACATTTAACCATCATTTTACCTTTTTGCAAAATTCTGCCCCTAATGGGTAAAAATGGGTAATTATGGTTTTAAGTAAACAATCATATTTATGAATCGTATCCAGCATAAGAATATATATTGTGTACCAAACGAATACAACCAACCACAATTTTATCATTTTGTGAAATGCAACCAGATTTGTGCATTGTATGTTTTAATTTGTAGAAATTCGTTTTTAAGGATGTAACATGGGGTGCGTTTTGATTTACTTTACGAAATCGCATCTTCAAAACTATTAAATACGTCATTAATATTTGGTATGAATAATAAAAACATAAACCACACATTATTAATAAACCACTTTGCGAGCTTCCACTCTTAAAGTGTGTAAAAGAGAAAAGTTTGATTTTAATAAAAAAAAATGAATAGATCTAAGTATACTTTATCTAAGGGCTAACAGATTTTTTTCCAATTTTTCTTGAATTCGAAATTTAAGGTGTGAAAAGGGTGTACGTTAAGTTTCATCATTAAAAAAATCATATCTCATCAGAGCAAAGACCTGAGCACACTGGTATAAATTACTGTAAATTTACAGAATTTTTAACGAAAAATTCAATTCATTTTAACGAATTTTTTTTTAATAATTTAAATAACTGAATCTTCGTAGAAACTTCACCGTTGTATATTTCGTTTTCAACATAGATAAACACACAAGTGGACAAAATAAGAGTTTTCTTGCTGTAAACTAAAGCAGATTTTTAATGTTTTGTTAAATACACCAAATAATATTCTTTTGGATTCTAGTTCAATGTAAGTCAAGTCAATGTTCGTAAATTTGCGAAGATAACCGTAAATTTAAGAAGATCCCGGGTTAATTTGTAACTAGTATTTTTCGTAGATTGAAGGTAAATTTTTTAAACTTTGCATAAATAAATTAATTGCATTGATTGATTGCATTAATTAATAAACTATATTGAATATACCATTTTAGAAATTATACTCCAAAAGTAGTGAAAAGGTGTATATTATTTTAATAGCCAAAAAATCATCTAACCAAACAAATTAACCTTTGAAGTAAGGAACTGAACAATAATAACACACATTATATGAGTTAATAGCATGGTCGTAACCTTTGCCTTTTTTTATGTTCAACCACCAAAAGGGGTGAAAAGTAGATCAGTTTTGTTTTATTATAAACTAAGCATATCAAGCGGTATGTTATTATTCGGTATGATTTATAAACATGCAAAATGTATCAACTATTTTTACCAACTCGCTGAAATTATAATTTTTTTAAGCGGTAAAAGTTTGTAAATTTGGTTTTAACATTAAAAAATTATATATTCTGATCGAATCAAACCTGATTCTAAGATGTTGGAAATTATTAACAAAACATACCTTAAGTTACCTTCTCTTAATCAGCGTTCTCCGAAACGTCACCTCTTAAGTTCTAACAGAGATCGATACTGCGAAGGGCTCGCGAGCTATGTCCAGCGCAATAATGACTTCAGGCTGTCGTTGGTGCTGCCGTGCTTCTGTGGTGACACGTTTGCAAACGCCCATGTGGACGGCTTCTCTGCCACACAGCCCAGGGTGCGTTTCAGCTCCAACACCGTCCTCGACATAGTCAACTGGTCGATGGCGCATATTAAGTGTATGTAAATATCACCAGTTTGTTTAATATAAATGCAATATATATTACATGGATATAAAATAAAATCTGTATATAGTGATTTTACAAAATATTAGGGATTTATGTTAATGTAGGGATATGGATTTTGTCTGAAATAAAGAATTATTATTTTATATTTATTCATTTAGTAAAAATAATAAGAAAGGTATGAATTTAAAAGTCACTATATTATCATGCTAATTGTGTAAATTTAAATTCCAGTATTCTGTCATTTGACAAAAAAAGTTTACTATTTTGGATATTTTAATTTTTTATTTTACAAATAATATTTGAAAAAAAAAAAGATTAATGAAGTCATCTATATACAAATAAACTGCTGCTTCTATAAGTAATTTATTTGAAATTTTTAAAAATTAATAATACTTTAAATTCCTCGTATATCAAAAAAGATTCCTAGTAATGCAAAACAGAAAATATTTCATAGTTTTTCGTTCCGAGCTTAATTTTCTGAGATATATTTTTTTGACGTGACAACGTCTAATAAATCGATGAAAGCCGGCTGCACGCACGAAAAAGTGTCCCGTAACGCACATTGTCCCACTACGAATGTCCCACTACGGATGTGTCCTGTTATGCTCATTGTATGCATGCGTGGCATCTCTCTTCCTACTCGATTGGAACAACAATCGATTTGACTTTTCAATCATATTTTCGTCGTTTGAATTATTAATATTATGTAATTTAACGATCGTCCACCGATTTGCAACCGACAATATATTTTTAATTTCCCGCCTACCACTATAGGAAATAAATATGACGGACTACATACGTTTTTGAAACTCCCACAACACAAAACAAATTTTTTATAACTATATATAACATCTGAAACATTTAGTTTCAATATGGCCTCGTGGCCGTGCGTTTAGCACTGCTGACTACCTATCCATAGGTTAATGGTTCAAATCCCGGCTGCTGCGATATGTCCATTTTTGTACTTGTAAAAATAAATACGGCGCGTGCGACACTTCAATAGTAATAAATATAAAATAAAAATAAAAATACTCAAAAAAAGATACAAAAAACACACAAAATTAAGCAAACAATTGCTGTTGTCAACAAGGATATGAACACCACAAAATATTCCGAAACAGGAATATGGTCAGCAAACAAAGAAAAAACAAAGAAAAATGTACTAAGAGAACGAAAAAATCCCCACAAATGATGACAACACAACCTGTGTTTCCGTACCATGTGCGTCTCTGCCTGAGGACGGGAGCAGATAGCAGTTCCCGAAACGTCGCTTGTTTCTGTTTAGGTAAAACTATTGTATTTGTTTGTTTTTTCGTTTTGTCATGTTTTTTGTCTCGCTTCAACTGTTGTGCTGAATTATTTTGGGTTTCAATATTTTTGTGTTGTCATCATTTGTGGGGATTTTTTCGTTCTCTTAGTACATTTTTCTTTGTTTTTTCTTTGTTTGCTGACCATATTCCTGTTTCGGAATATTTTGTGGTGTTCATATCCTTGTTGACAACAGCAATTGTTTGCTTAATTTTGTGTGTTTTTTGTATCTTTTTTTGAGTATTTTTATTTTTATTTTATTTATTAGTTTTTCTTCAACAGAAAAAGTTCTTAGCAATGGCGTATGTCCAAAAACTTACATCAAGTCATGCACTCCCATTGCACAAATCTTTTAAAGATAACAGTAATAAATATATTTGAATTAATGAATGCAAATAAAAGTAAATTTATTAAATTGTACATTTCATTTCACTCATTTTTTGAATCCATACAAAATAGTGATAATTCAATAAAAATGATTCAATTTTATTCATAAAAGTATGCGGAGGTAGATTTTATCATACAAAAGATAGAAAAATTTAAAAAAATTTCTTCCTCAAAGAATATAATGTTTTTAATGCCTAAATGGTTTGGTTGCAAAAACCTATTACGGCTCAGTCTCAGGCCGAATATGATATTTCCTTTTCTTCTGGATCAATCATTTCATCAATGTTTTGTTATGACGTCACGTTAAACTATCGTCCGTAAACTGACTTTACAGATTTTTTTTTTGGTGTACGTTTCTGTTTTAACGGTGGCTCTGTGGAGAGGTTTTAAAGGAAAGTTGTTTGCTCAGATATTTTTTTTTAAAGTAATTAGAAGTATTGTTATTCATTCATAAGGCGCTAAGGCGTCTATTGAAAAAATGATGAATACAACAAACACTCACATTTAGTAATCAAGGCGTGTTCCACTTTTGTAGATGTATTTAAAATGCTACTCTATCGTATTCTACATATTCTACATATTCTTCTGTATACACATCTCTATGGAGTAAACTAATTTTTGTGCCTAATGACACGCATGTCTCCGTGGTATACGTATCTCTCTGGCGTTACAGAGTCAGAGAGTCGGTGTCGAGCGTAACTGTTAATAGGATGTGTGTGTGTGTGTGTTTGTGTGTGTGTAGGCACACGCACGGCTCGTGTGTGTTACTCCTGGGCATCTCAAAACACACGCGACCCTCTGCGCACTGTCGCACGCTCGACACTCGACAGAGCGGGTGCCTGGTCATTCAGGGTCGCCATAATCACGCGAGCGTTCCCCCTCCCCCACTAAACCCCTGTTCCCTTGCACGTTTCAGCGCGGCGTCCGCGTCTGTAGGGAAGGTGCCTAGTCAATCCTGCTAGAAAATTTATCCCATCTCATCGCACTTCCAACCTAAACCTAGCAACATTAAACTCAATAATTCTTAAACAGTAAATTCTAACCTAAAAAAAAAAAAAAAATTATAATTCCTAAACTGATGGAGCACAGGGCAACTGCAAAAATTCTACAAAATTTTAATGTTAAATTTTTTTTATATACACATTCATTTTTAAACTATGACCAAATGTTTGTTTGTATTTCAAACAAAGTTTCACAGTAAAATAGTATCATTTAATAATTAAAAAAAAAAACCACTTTAAAACCTAACATTTTTTAAGCTTGTACACTGGTGGTCGTGGGCGGCTTTTGGCCACGTGAATCTCCTGGCGGGCTCCGAGGTTCGATGCCCCGGTCCGTCAATCGATCCTCGAAGTCTGCTAAAGCTTCGGTTGCAGCCCAGCTGCAGCTAGTTGGCTGCTGGTCTGTTTTCTTAGGCAGACATTCTGAGCGCGGCTATTCCCGCTGAATTAAAAAACAAAATGGCATTTCTACAGTAACAAGTGGCTAACGGCCGTCATTCCATCACACGCGCCTGGACAAAACAAATATAATATTTCAGCTTCCTTCTGAACATTAAAACTACGGTTCAATTATTTAATTTTTTTAAATGGCAGATACATTATCTAACCGATTTATTACATACACTATATAAAATATAAAGAATTATGTTGTATCTCAGCTAGCAAAAAAAAAAAGCTTGATTCAAGATTGAATGAAGCTTGCAATGACAAGCCGTCAGTCTATAGTAACAACCTTGATTAAAATGCCTAGTCTCTGTGCATCATCTAGGTGCACATAGCGCAAGCCAAATTCAAGCTTTCGGTAAGCTTGCAGTAGTTTACTAGCGGGCGAACATTACATAGTTTGAATCAAGCTTGAATCTGCTTTCCCGCTAGCCAACATGCTTTGTGGTATCTATAACAAAATTGAACTTTTAAACAAATAACTCATTGCTACCTTGATTTAAAATAGCTAAAATTCTTTCACTGTTAAATATGTTAACGAACATTTGTAGTAATAATAATAGTATTTTTTTATCAATAATATGAAGGCAATAAGGTTTTATGAGTATATATTTGGATTCGTCGTCTGTTAAAGTCGCAATTTGAAGGGAAAACTGCAGTAATACATTAATTTAAAGTTCCATTACAAATCCCAACAAATGCTTGCTTACGAACTTCCTTCGGTTAGTAAGCAACCGCGAGGGCCACCATGAAAAACGTATTTATCAAAATACAAACAATTATATTGTGTTATTCACACAAAATCGTTTAGAGCTCACTGGTCCACATGTTCCTATTATATCGGTATCTCAGTGAAGTCAATCCTCCCTTGCCCTTTCAAAATTCTAAGTAAGTGCACAAATGCGCTACTTGATACGAGACAATAAATATTTACTATAAAAATTTGGGGGCCTACCATTTGACCGAGTGTCCACTTCTCCGAATGACCACTTGTCCGAGCTCCTTTTGTCCGAATGACCACTTGTCCGAGTGACCACTTGTCCGAGCGGCCAACTCTCCGAGCTCTGAGGGGCGGATGGTGTCTCCCACCCGCTTGACCTTGCTCCGCCCTGCCTCCTCCTTGACAACCAATCCCAGCACGGCCGATAGTCCGCCAATCAGCAATAACAGTTATCACACTGAGAGGTGGCTACCGAAACTAAAACCGCTCGTAAAATTACGTACATAAAGCGGCTAAGTCGAACAGGCATGGCCCTAATCGCCCCAAGAACGTGTCCTCGGGCTGAGCACATTATCGACTGAAGCAGGGTCCCAAGACATGACTTAAAAATTCACTTATTAAAATAATAATAGTTACGATAGATTTCCGTCCTTGGTTTGATTCTTGGCCAGTGATAAGGATAACTAAAGCTTAAAATAATTTTTTTATTCTGTTTACCATTATCTTTCGTGGAGTTTATTAATCATTCACTCTAAGAAAACAACTATAGATAAAATACCTGTCTAACGAATTAAATACATTGTCTCTATGCCCAACACGGAGGTATAATTTTTCGATACTTAGAATACATTACGACCAGTTCATGCAAAATGCTATATGTATAGGCCAAGTGCCTACGGACCAAGAGAACAGGTCATGAACAATGGCATGCGTATAGACCAGACATTTCCAAACCTCATGACCATCTTCGTCGACAGCTAATATAACATATTTCAGCCAGTAAAGACAAAGTCATCGAACTGTCAGACCTAAAGTATCGATAAAAACAATTACAAGCATTTTGACCAACGGATCATTTTTAACGCTTAAAAAAGGACCAAGAATACCTGAAAAATGATTTATTAAGTAAAAGAGGTTTTTGACTAGTAAATATTCACAGCTACTACAGATTTGTCTACGCGCATTTAACGAAACGACACACATTCAAAAAACGTAAAAGATCACAATGAACATACAGTACACACTGTACACACAGTACATACAGGAATCGGAATGTACACACAGTACACACCCAAGACACGGAATGGACACATAATACACACAGTACACAAGGAAACGGAATGAACACACAGAACACACAGTACACGCTGAATGAACACACAGTATGCTCAGGAAAGAGAATGAACACACAGTACACACAGGAAATGGAATGAAAAAACAATACACACAGGAAACGGAATAAACACATACGACTCACGAAATGAACACACAGTAAACACAGTAGACACAGAATGAACACACAGTACACACAGTACGCACAGGAAACGGAATGAACTCTCAATACACACAGCAGACACGGATTGAACACACAGTACACACAGTACACCTCCAAACACACGCAAACACACACAGGACATGCAATGGGAATGTAATGAAGACATTGAACATGCAGTAGCGTGAATTCAGGCCAAGAAATAATTATTGGTGAAATAACAATTACTTTTAAAAATCTTCAATATAATAGGTATATTATTTTTATTTAGACAAATGCATGTAAAACAAGCCATTATCAATTCTTTGAGTTTTAGGGAAACTTCTTCAATGTGTGAATTGTTTCCTGCACAAAGCGAAGCATGTAGAAGTCCTAACCCGTCAACCAATATGTTAGGATCTTCCCATGACGAATAATTAATCTCTTTTACTGTCATAATCCATGCACCAGCTTCAGAGTCACTTTCGCCATTTCCATAAAAGTCAGTGTCTTCACATGAATTACTGTAAGAACTCGAAATCGTTTACGTAGAAGTTCCTTTACCATCTAAAATATTCATTTTTAAGTGTCCATCATTATTCCAAAGTATGGAGTATCTACCAAATATGAGCTTCATTTTATTCTCATTTTTCACGGTGGTGATACTTCCATTAGTTTCAGTCTTCCTTCAATTTAAGTTATTCGTCGCGATCGGGAGAGCTAATAATATCACTCTTCCTTATTGTAGTATCTTTATTAATGTTATCTATCCCGTAAGTGGGCTTGGATTTACATGTTCTACGTGTCTTTTTAAGTTGTCAATTCGGGTTAACAACCTACTACACCGATTACAGCTTAACATTTTGCGTAGTGGGTTTTTAACACAATCATTCATCTCGTGACGTCTAACATCCCTTCTCAGGTCAAAAGCCTTGCTGCAGTATCTACATCAGCGTTCTTCCGATTCAGCCGCATACATAAAACCATAATCCATTTTAGTTTCTGTGAGTAATGTTAGATGCAAATTGAGAATTTTCAATTGGAACAATTACTTAAATAGGTTTTTATTTTTATTTTTCACCAGTGAGAGTTATTTATCTCATAGAAGAAACTTGTCGCAAGTAGTTCAGCCTTTCAACAACAGATGACGTCACATGTTGCGTAGTTTTCATTATTATTATTTTTTTATGTGGGTTGTGGGTGCCATCTAGCGATCGCGTGAGAAGGAGGGCTTCGCTAGACGTCAAGAAGAAGGAATTTCGTCCTGCATTAGAGTGTTTCTCATCCGTCTTATCACACATTATTGGACTGAGTAATGATATTTTTGTTTACATCCCAACGGATAAAAAATTGTAAGTGCTGATTTAGTAGCAGAAATTAACTAATTAAATGTACTCTGAATTAAATTAAATGACTCATTAAGTAAAAAAAATATTTCATGCAGAGAACGATTTCACACAAATAACAAAACGCACTCGGTCGTCATCAGCAGATATCTAGCGAGGAATAATCAGGAGCACTCCGAGAAATTCAACAATATATTGGCAGAAAAGATCAGGAACACATGTAGAAAACTATCGTAAGTTTTCCTTAATATCAAAAAAGCACAGAAAACATTAAAAATAATAAAAATAAAAAAATTCTCGTTTTCTTTAATATCATAAAATTACAGAAAAAAATAAAAAAATAAAAATAACTAAAATTAAAAAAAATTACAAAAAAAACCGTTTCTGGCAGCTTGTGAATTACTGCAAGGATAGAGTTCTTCTACAAGAAAGAATTTTTTGCAAGTTTTCGTTCATTTTCTTTTTTTTTAGTATTTTTGTAATTATTTTGAATTTATTTTTTTCTTTAATTTTATGATATTAAAGAAAACGAGGAATCTTTTTGTTTTTAAATTTTCATTATTTTTAAATTTATATTTCTGTGATTTGTATGATAGTAAGGAAAACTTACGAGATAGTTTTCTCCATGTGCTCCAGTTTTTTTTGACAATATATTTATAAATATTGATGGTTTTCTCCAAGTGCTTCTGATTAAACGTGTCCTGACATCTGATGGTGATCTCCGAGTTCTTCTGGTTATTTGTGAGAAATCGATCTCAGCATGAAGGATTTTTTATTAAATGAGTCATGCCATTTTATTCAGAGTTACATTTAATTTGTGAATTTCTGTCACTAAAACAGCACTTAAAAAATTTTTTTCAGGTGGAATTTAAAAAAAATATCATTACTCAGTCCAATAATATGTGATAAGACGGATGAGAAACACTATCACGAAAGACGAACTTTCTTCTCCTTGTCTAGCGAAGCCTTCCTTCTTTTGCGATCGATAGTGAGCATCCCGCATCCCACAAAATATATAAATAAATTTTGACTCAACACAACACGTAACGACATCTCACGCCAATAATCGGGACTACTTGCAACAAGTTCTTTTGCATGAGCTAAATTAACTCTCACCACTGAATGGTGCTACTGTAGCCATTTGGAGGCATGTAGGTATCATCTAAGCCACGTAGCCTTGTGTTGCATCTTAAAATGCTTTTATCATTTGTAATTAAAAATGAAACATCCATTATTCAGTAAAATAATATGCCATGTGACATCTGGGAAGCACTGACATGCAAGATGAATTTCCTTCTCCTTGTTGTTTAGCGAAGCCTCCCTTTTTTGCGATTGTTAGTGAGCAAACCCGCATCCCACATAAAATAAATAAATAAATTTTACCTGTAAGCAACACATGGCGTCATCTATTGTTGAAAAGCAGAACTACTTACAACAAGTTGCTTTGCATGAGATAACTTAACACTCGTTGATGAAATATTTAAAAAATACTTTTTAAGTGATGGTTTCAATTTAAACTCTCAGTTTGCATCTGAAATTATTCGCATAAGCTAACATGTATCCTGATTCATTGTCTGTAGCTGTATCAAAACGACATCACTGTAGATACTGCAGCAAGGTGTTTACTTTGAGAAAAAATGCTAAACGACATGAGAGAGGCGAGTGTATTTGGGGTCCTTTTCAAAAACCATTTAACTGCAGTCAGTGTCAGAAATCCTTTGGTAGAAGATATTACTTGGATAGACATTGCAAGACCTGTACAACTAAGGTGAACAAAGATAACGAAGACTGGGCTACAACATCGCGGAAGAGGAACGAAGGCGAAACATTAGACAACAATAATGATTACGAAGAGTGTAAATGCTAAAAATACTGCTCTAGATCACGATAATAATTTAAAAATTAAAACAAACGAAGAAAGTAGCAAACTCGTAAGAAATTAAAAGATATTTACACCAATATCTAGTCGTCTCCATGAAAATGTGAACGACGGAGAACCACCTGAAGCTGACAAGGATGAAGACTGTGATGATTCATCTGACGTTGACATTATTGAAGACTGTGATGACACATCTAAGGCTGACATGACTGAGGACTGTGCTGAAGAACCTAAAGCAGGTAACATCGAAGTCTGCGATGGTGTCCTGAAACCAAAACGATGGAAACGTCGTAATAAAATATATTATCCTGATCAAGCTTGTGATGAATAATTTTTAATTCGTATGCATTGGAAGATATTTTTCTACATAATGCAAGAAAAATACATAGTTGGTACAATGTCTGAGATAGGTATCAAACACATGGTCCTATGAGTGATTAGCACTTGTCATTTGTCCTAACTCATCTAACCAGCTTTTACTTTGTGATATAGAAGGAACATGATTTTTTTTCAGAGATAATGGTTAAAATATCTTGGGCAAAGAGTCCTTTGTGGAAATTACTAGGAGTGTCAATTATTTTAGTCGAAGTGATAATTTAATAAAACGCGTAAAAATAACGTGAAGGTGTTTTTTCAAATGTGTAAACAAATAATTGATAGGGTGGATTTGTATATAGAACTGGTAGTATACCACATCTCTTGAAGAACACTACACAGTATACAATGAAAGACTCGCGCTCAAGAAACTATTCTATAGGTGTGAAGTGGTCGGTGCGCGTCACTTGAACTTCGCGCCGCGCGGCGGGCTTCGGCGCTCCTTCCCTTCCTACCTTCCCCCCCCCCCTCTCAGCGTCCAGTTCTGTGTCTGACTTCCCCTCGTGAGGTGTCCGCGCATGCGCGTGGCGCCCTCTTGCTTAATTAAAACTAGGTGTAATGCCTTGAAGGCTCTTCTTGTTCGTTAGCACACAGTCGGTGCTGGTCGTGAATTAAGCATGTAGTCAGATACTTGCTTTAGAGAGAGAGTGTGACAGCGGGGAGAATGCACGTAAGTGTTGTAAGGTGGTGACCCTTACAGTAATGTAATCGGTACTTGGTAATAGCTGTACTATAAATTCTTATTTCGGCCGTCACCGTCTAAATTCTATTTGGCATTTATTGTTTTCCTTGATCGTTTTTGTATTAATACCATGCATAGTTTGTTTGACGTTTCTCCCCGTCTGGTCTACAGTCTTCGTTAGGACTTGTTTTTACGTAATGTATTTAATGTATTAATTTGTGAGTTTTCTTTTTATATCATGCTTTATCATGCTTTACAGTAAGCTTTATACCGCCTAGTGTAAGTTAGGCCGCGGTCGCTTGCATGTTCATTTGACTTTTTTTGTATTCTCTAATGAGGCATGTCTGTGTTAACGACATTCATTATCCCTGTGTGTAAGCGTTAACACTTAATTGTAAAATTTCTATCTATCAAGTATCTATCAAGTTTCTATTATGTATTCTATTAAGTATTTAATCCTAAAGAAAACATGGATATGCGTTCACGTATTTTGCCGTGGCATTTGTACCGCTGCTTTTTCTTGCTATCAGTATTAATAAATACTCAGTATTACTTTTGTATGTGAAAGAATGTATAAGGTTTTACGCGAGGCTTTTGCCCAGGATTAAACAAAATGTATTTAAGTCATTTCTTGCTAATTCAACCTTTGCATCCATCCTTGGCTATAATTGTTAGACGACCCTTTTTGATCACTATTTACTCAGCATAATTTATTTAGTATTTTTAAGGATAGTGTTACACGCAGTTGAAGGTTCACGTGAATGTACTTCACCTGTTTACACTTTCCCATGAAGCTCATGGAAGCCTTCAACTGCGCAACTCTGCTGTGTTATGCTGAGAATTAAAGTGTTTGTTTTTCTCTTTTGTCTTGCATGCACCATGGGGTCACCGGTCACGGGATGGGTGTATCGTCTGCGCCGTGACGAGCTGGTTCAAATCCTCTCCGAGGAGGGCGTTTCCTTCGAGGAGGGCGCTACTGTTGCTGTTTTGAGGAGCCTACTCGTCCAGCATGTTCGTAACTCCTGGGAATCGGCTGATGAGGTACCGTCTCGGCAGTTCCCACCCCCTTCTGGCCCCGCCTTGAACTCAAAATTTAATACAAAAATATTTTTTTCTAACCTTAAGCTTCTTCCTCGGCTTGATAGCTGCGAGCCACGAGCTGTTTTGGATTTTTTAAGTGCGGCATCACGTCTTGAAGGGCTGAAATTAGTTAGTGAGGCAGAATTGTTAAAGGCCCTGCTGAGTCTCTGTGGAGCCGCATTTTTGCAATTACTTACTGACGCAATTACTCAGAATCTTTCTTTTGCTCAGTTCAAGAGCTCAGTTTTGCAATTTGCCTGTCCTCCACGTGTGCTTGAGAGCTGTAAACGGGACTTAGTATTTAGGTTTCAATTGCCTAACGAGCCCACTCTTCAGTTTATTAATTCCGTGGCCAATTATGCGGCCGTTCTAAATTTAAATCTCACGGAAACTGAGTTAGTACAAACTATATTAGGGAATGTCTCTCCGCTTGTGCTTCAACATAGCGCCATGCTTAGTCCTCCCACGACTTTGAATGCTTTACGCAAGTGGAGCTCTGAAGTGGAGAATCGCTTGCTGGCAGTTAGAAAATATAAGGAGGAATTCCCCATTGCATCTACATCGCGGTTTTATAAGCCTAAAAACTTAGAAATTAAGCCTGCTGTGAATGTTTATTCTCAGTCCGCTCGTGCTACGCGCGCGCCGCAGCTCGTTGATTGTGCGGTTAGTGTAACCGAGCCCCTTGTCGGCTCCGACCGCGCTACCGACAGGCGCCCCCCTCCCACTAATGCGCCCGGCCTTAAGGCCAGCTGGTCTAGGTGTGCCAACTGCGGGAAGTTCGGTCACGCGGTGTCTGAGTGCACGCAGCCCGCTGTGAGCCGCGATTTACGCAAATGCTTTAGGTGCAACCGCGCAGGGCACTATAGGGACCAGTGTCCGGGAAACGGGCTCCGATCAGGGCGTATGAGCGGTCGCCGCGATCGTCGTCAGAGAAAAGCCGCCTTTCATAAATTTCACAATTTTGTTCATGTTAATTTGTTTAGTGATATTGTCCCGGCTTTAGTGGATTCCGGAGCCACTCGTTCTTTGTTGAGTGCTGATTTTTTTGATTCCTTATGTAATAAATTTCCTGCATTGCAGAGCCGTGTGACTACGTGCCCTGACGTCATTATTTGTGTAGCAATTGGAGAAGTAGTACGCGCTAACATGACAGTTGAGCTTCACATTAAAATTGCCGGATTTTCCTGGAACTGGCATTTTTACGTTATTCTTGGTTTGTGTCATTCACTTATCCTTGGTTTGGATTTTCTGGGGAAAACTCGTTGTTTGATTGACGTGGCTAATCAGCATCTTGTTTTTGGCTTTCACCCTTCATTAAAAATTAAATTAATTCCGCAGAATGCCGCCCCTGAAGTCATGTCTTGTCCTGACATGAGTGACGTGACCTTCAGAGACTCTCTGATTTCGGACGTTTTCAGTAGTTATCCTGACGTAATAAACAGTCGTATAGGAAGGTGTGATGTATTGCCCTATAAGTTTTATTTAAAGGATCGCACGCCTGTTAAGGCCAAAGGCCACAGAGTATCACCCCCTTAACTACAAAAAATGAAGATTATTGTCGATCGCCTCATGGAAGCTGGGGTCATTGCCCCATCTATTTCTGATTTTAGCTCGCCTACTTTTCTAGTTCCTAAAAAGGAGGCTGGAGAATTTCGCTTGGTTCACAACTTCAAATCTCTAAATGATAAGGTCATTCAGGACTCTTACGAATTACCGACGGTAGAGAGCGCTCTACAACACCTAGGAGAGGCAGCCATTTTTTCCGTCATCGATTTGAACACCAGTTTCCATCAAATCCTCTTGCATCCTGATTGCCGTAAATACACCGCATTTTCTACCCCTTGGGGACAATTTCACTTCAATAGGGTGCCCATGGGAGTTTCATTTGGTAGTCAGGCCATGAGCCGCGTGCTGGACCATATTCTTTCTGATTTGAAGTATAAATTTGTCTTTAACTATATTGATGATATTATTGTTTATAGCGCTAGCTTAGAAGAGCACAAACAACATCTAACTCAGGTGTTTGACCGTCTTCGAGCGGCTGGGTTAACTGTTAATCCTGACAAACTTCGTTTGGCCCAGGACCATGTTAAGTTCCTTGGTTACATTATTTCTAAGGGAAAGCTCATTATGGACCCTGACAAGGTTTTACCCATAGTTAATTTTCCGCCCCCTAAAAACGTCAAGGGAATTCAGAGATTCCTAGGCATGACAGGTTACTATGCACGCTTTATACCGGACTATGCTGCGGTCTGTGGTCCGTTGAATAAGCTGCGCAAGAAAAACACAGCCTTTGAATGGGGTGACGCACAACAGAAAGCCTTTGATAATCTTAAGACCCTTGTCTCTTCTCCTCCCGTTTTGATCCTTCCGGATTTTCAGCGTAGGTTCGCACTTCAGGTCGATGCGTCTAGCATTGCTCTAGGAGCCGTCCTAGGTCACCTCGAAAATGATAGATTACGTCCCATAGCTTATGCTAGCCGATCGTTGACAGACGGAGAAAGGCGTCTCGGCGTGTATGAGAAGGAGGCGCTTGCATGCTTGTTCGGCGTTGAGAAGTTCGCCTCGTACCTGGACTGTCAGGAATTTGACCTGTACACTGACAATCAGGCACTTAGCTGGTTATTTAACCACCCTAACCAGCTAGGAAAATTAGGGCGCTGGGTGTTACGGCTGTCCCGTTTTAACTTTAAGCTACACCATCTTAAGGGTAGTGACAATGTGGTCGCGGACACTTTGTCACGGATGTTTACCCCTGAGGAGTTTGACACCAGTGCCTTGCCAGTATCCTGTTCTGAGCCGATTAGTGCCGCGGTGTGCAAGGTCTTCCCAGAGTCTTTTCTTAGTATCCGTGATTGTCAGAAGGATGACCCGCTGTGCGTTCGCATACGCAGGGATTTGCATCATGGCACTGTTACGCCCTACGTAGAGGAACAAGGTGTAATTTATTACACAGGAAAGTCAGGCAAGCAGAGGAAGGCAGTGGTCCCTGCCTCCCTTCGTCCGATGGTTCTTAAGTACTTTCATGACTCATTGTTGGGTGCTCACTTGGGTATAGAAAAAACGTTCCGCCGCATCAGCGCGCATCTGGCATGGCCCGAACTACGAGCAGACGTGCGTCACCACGTGCGGTCCTGTGTTGACTGCCAGGTTTCTAAACCTCCGCAATGTGCCAAGGTTGGCCTGTATTGTGCGGATCCCCCGGTTGCTCCATGGCACGTTCTGCATATGGATATTTTTGGCCCCCTTACACGCTCCAAAAAGGGAAATATTTGCATTCTAGTGGTTCTGGATATCTTTTCCAAATTTGTGTTGCTACTCCCCTTAAAAAATATGAAGGCGACTAGTATTGTTAAAGCCTTAAGAGAGCAAGTGTGGAAATTTTTTGGTGCTCCTGCTATGATAACCTGTGATAATGCCCTTTACTTCCGGTCTGTATTGTTTAAGGATATGTGTTTTGAATGGGCTATTAAACCCATTTACAGTAGTCCCTATTGCCCCCAGGGTAATCAGTCTGAACGTGTCAACAATGTGCTTAAAGCCACTCTTACTGCTTATTACAGAGATGATCAGTCGTTGTGGGACAGTGACCTTGAATTCATCAACGTGGCGTTTAATTCTGCTGTCCATATGGCGACAGGGTTTCCCCCTTCCATCCCCTTCATGGGCCGTGAGTTGACCCATCCTTTGCTTAACTCCTGGGGACTGCCGCCTCTGGAACTCGCGTCTGCTAGTGATTCCCTGGAGGCCATGCTTGACGATGTGAGTTGTAATCTTAAGAAGGCCCGCGAGGCTGTAGCCGCCTCTTATAATGCTACGCGGCGACCACATGGTTTTGCTGTTAATGACTTGGTACTCTTAAAGAATTTTAAATTGCCAAAACTGGCTGATAATGTTAATTCAAAATTGATTTCTGCTTTTGTTGGGCCATTCGTGATTGATAAATTTTTGGGAGACAACACGGTCCTATTGCGTAACCCTTCTGGTAATAGAAAATATAAAAAGGCCCATGTGGGTCAATTAAAGAAATTTCATCAATAATTACCTTTTTTTTGACTTAGTTTTTTTTTGTTGTTGTTTGGGTGTTCGTGTTTCCTTCTCTTTTTTTTTTTTTTCCTTTCCTCCCACCGATGCTCCCGCCACGCCCGGAAGAGGACTTCGCGCCGCAGCGCACCCGACGCTCCTCGCCCTGCCCGAGATAGCGTGACCGCAGCCGCCCGCCGGGTTCGTCGTGTCTGCAAGGTCACTTGCTTGCTGGGACGTTGGTCGCCGTCACGTCACCGATGAGGAGCGGTGGCATGGAGTCGCCGCCGTCTCCTGCCCGTGAGGGGCCGTGACGCGTGCGGAGACTGACTCTTCTGCAGCGGCCGCTTCGGACGGCCCTGCCTGCCAGGCGTCGAGCGTGGGCAGGCGGTGGGGACGCCCGCCGTTCTTGCCCTGGGTTCGCGCTGGGTGAAGGCATGCTGTTCCTGCTACTCTGGGATGAAGAAGATGCTGTTCGAAATTGAATTTATTAGGGACGTCCCGTACTCTAAACTTTCTCTTCAGCGCTGAAGAGTCTTTATTTCAGTGGAAACGCTGAAGACTCTTTGTTTCTGTGGATACACTGAGAATCCTTGCTAGGTGTCCTACACGGAAAATTATGCCAGTCATGAACTCACTTCAAGAAATTGTTATTTAGAAACATTGGTTGTATTTGTATACACATAGACATGTGTTGAACTCACTTCAAGAAATTGCTAGTTAGAAACATTGTTTGTATTCGTATACACAGAGAAATGTGTTGAACTTACTTCAAGAAATCATCAGTTAGATATCAAGAAATTGTTATTTAGAAACATTGTTTGTATTTGTACACACATAGAATTGTGTTGGCTTGACATTTGAGTTACCTCAAGAGTTGTGACCGGATCTGCAGTTCCTCTTGTCCTTGTGACTTGGTTGGCGAGGCTCGTGGTTGCGTTCGTCAAGGGTGGGGGAGTTGAAGTGGTCGGTGCGCGTCACTTGAACTTCGCCCCGCGCGGCGGGCTTCGGTGCTCCTTCCCTTCCTACCTTCCCCCCCCCCTCTCTGCGTCCAGTGCTGTGTCTGACTTCCCCTCGTGAGGTGTCCGCGCATGCGCGTGGTGCCCTCTTGCTTAATTAAAACTAGGTGTAATGCCTTGAAGGCTCTTCTTGTTCGTTAGCACACAGTCGGTGCTGGTCGTGAATTAAGCATGTAGTCAGATACTTGCTTTAGAGAGAGAGTGTGACAGCGGGGAGAATGCACGTAAGTGTTGTAAGGTGGTGACCCTTACAGTAATGTAATCGGTACTTGGTAATAGCTGTACTATAAATTCTTATTTCGGCCATCACCGTCTAAATTCTATTTGGCATTTATTGTTTTCCTTGATCGTTTTTGTATTAATACCATGCATAGTTTGTTTGACGTTTCTCCCCGTCTGGTCTACAGTCTTCGTTAGGACTTGTTTTTACGTAATGTATTTAATGTATTAATTTGTGAGTTTTCTTTTTATATCATGCTTTATCATGCTTTACAGTAAGCTTTATACCGCCTAGTGTAAGTTAGGCCGCGGTCGCTTGCATGTTCATTTGACGTTTTTTTGTATTCTCTAATGAGGCATGTCTGTGTTAACGACATTCATTATCCCTGTGTGTAAGCGTTAACACTTAATTGTAAAATTTCTATCTATCAAGTATCTATCAAGTTTCTATTATGTATTCTATCAAGTATTTAATCCTAAAGAAAACATGGATATGCGTTCACGTATTTTGCCGTGGCATTTGTACCGCTGCTTTTTCTTGCTATCAGTATTAATAAATACTCAGTATTACTTTTGTATGTGAAAGAATGTATAAGGTTTTACGCGAGGCTTTTGCCCAGGATTAAACAAAATGTATTTAAGTCATTTCTTGCTAATTCAACCTTTGCATCCATCCTTGACTATAATTGTTAGATTACCCTTTTTGATCACTATTTACTCAGCATAATTTATTTAGTATTTTTAAGGATAGTGTTACACGCAGTTGAAGGTTCACGTGAATGTACTTCACCTGTTTACACTTTCCCATGAAGCTCATGGAAGCCTTCAGGTGGAAAGGATGATATGGTTCCTAAGATTAAATAAAAGGAACTTTGTTGTTTTTTTCTATATAATTCGATGATTTAATTGTGTTTGGGATGTGTTGATAAAACTGGACACACTGGCTTTTAAAGGTAATCAGAAAGGAGCTAGCCGTGTCTTGAAAAGAATAAAGAAAAATGTGAAGCTAACAGGATCATAGATTGTGGTAAATCTCTAACAACTGAAATATGGAAACGATTTCATAAAATGAGTGATATTGATGAAGCTCATGGTAATAATGTTGATAGCTACGATGATGATGATGTCTTTGAGACTGTGATAGTGACATGGACTCAGAGATTTTAAGCATATTTATAAAACATTTGTAAAGAAGATGGAATTAGTAACTCACGAGACATATTGTACATCAAGAGACAATCCGAACGCATGGTGAATGGGCTAAAACTTCTACTTGGTTCGCAAAATACTTAAAATTTATACATCATCAAAGAAACATGTGCTAAGAATTGTGGGGTTTATAGAATATAAACTATTATTTGATGTGATGTATATTGTTGGGAAGAAATATACAATTTAGTACGACTTTTACTAAATATCATTCTTACATATGTACCTTCAAGGATTCTGTGCTTACAGTGTTCATGGAGTATATAATCCATTAGCAAACCCGGTTCTTCGATTTAACATGTACTTATATTTTACATTTTTAAATTTAAATTTGTTAAATATCAATGACTGAAATAATGTGTGTTATAAACTATGAGTCCTTCCATAAATGATGTGATTTATAAGACTGTGAGATTTTGAGAATAGTATGACCAATAGGATGTTAGTGTGTGACATTGGCTTGATAATTCGCTTGAATTAAATTTAAATGTTAACTTTGTGATGAAAGCTGCAAGTGCGTGTATTGCATGCCCATATATTTTGTAGAATTTGCTTCCAAATGTGTTAGCTTATTTTAATGTGCTTCTTTTTAAATGATGTATGTATTATATTAAATGTATCTTGATTTGACTATCGTATTATTTAGTCTGTTGCTTGTATATGAGCGAGTCCTTCAACGACGGGACTTTCAGTTTGTAACTGTCGTCGATGGTGTAAGGATCACATAGTTTGTCGCGTCTGTTGAATAAGTCGACCGGAGAGGGGAGAAAACTTCTGACTGCATGAGCCCAATCACGGACTGCTAATTTGGCAGTGAAGTTCCATTCTAATTTGGTGTCCAAATCTTAAATGTTATTCTTGAAGGCTAATCTTGCACATTATTCTTACACCCCGCCTGTAACCAAAGTCCCAAATTGCTTAAATTGGTTAACAGGCGGCTAAGTCTGGGCAAGGCTATGCCCAGGGAAAGGCAAAAAAAGGGGGGGGGGGCGGGAAATATGACGATCAAATACCCAAAACAGCGGGGTGAAGTCATGTAGGCTGGCTCCAGGAGCAGAGAAGGCAGCTCCCGGCGCGGAAGTTCGCGGTAGTCATGACGAGAGAAGAAGAAATAATTTAGATTAAAAAAAAACTATTATGGGCAGGCAAATTTAAAAATAAGTAAATTAAGGCATCTATGCCTTGACGTTGGCGACTACATGACGTAGTATCGAGTCTTGGAAGTACAACAGACTTGGACTCTCGCGAATCGAAGCATGGTCCGCACAGACCAGATGCTGCCCGCCGAATCTTCGAAAATGGCGTCGGTGCGCCTAATTGAAGAAATTAACTGCCCCCATCCAAAGAAGGGGGGAGGTGGTGATTGCCCGAAGGTGTCCGGATATGCCCGAAGGGGCGAAGCAGACTACAAAATGCTCGCCGCGCTCTCACGCGAGTCGCAGGCGACCTAAGATCGCAATCGCACTGCGACTGCTGCCAAGGTCGATTTTGACAAGCTGTCTCTTATGGGAGGGATGAGTAGTGCGCTCTGGTGGCCAAGATGAGAATCTGCCTGGAGGGTCACAGAAACGTCCGCTAGAGTGCACTGGTCACACTCGCAACCAGCGGACAGAGCTAGGCTTCGCTGATGGCTCTGTTGGACAAGGTCGGATGTCCTTGAAGAGACCATGTACCCTGCGCGGGTTCACTGGGGGTCGATGCTCCGGGTTGAAGTTCCCAGGAAGCCACAGGTGGGTGATGAGGGAAGGGGGATCAGAACTTGCTGAGTCGCCTAGGAAAGGCGTCGTGTGGACCGTCCTGAGGCATCGCCGAGGACTGTAGCATGGTCCTCGATGTGCTGGCAAACAGCTTACCTATGCTTGCCTCCGAGAAATGAAAGTTGCTAGCGGTGGGCTTGGGGTAACGTTCGCTAGCACGAAAAGTCATACTGTTACAGGGAGAAAACGTGATGCAAACCCCGGCTGAGATGCTGTGATCACTAAATGTCAGCAAAAGGTATCTAATTGGGCCTGCGAACCAGTGCAGGTGCACTGGGTTGCCCAAGATTATGTCGGAGTGTACAGTAATGGAAAAAAAATTAAATGAAATTAATAAGCAACTTTATTTTTGTGGTATTCTTCTATAAAAATTAAAAAAAATAAACTTAAAATAAAAATTTGTGCCCGAAAATTATGATAAACGGCACATAAGGATCTGGCTGGTCTCTTGTCTAGTATAAACCGTTTGGAGCTGAGAATTAGTCATTTCACGCCGATGCAGAACTAAATGTTTATTTAATTGTTAACTTTTGTAAGTGTATCTGTAGTAGAGTATAAATAATGTAATATAATTATGTTTTCGGGGTGACTAGGGCCATGCCTGCTCAACTTAGCCGCTTTATGTACATAATTTTACGAGCGGTTTTAGTTTCGGTAGCCACCTCCCATTGTGATAACTGTTGTTGCTGATTGGCGGCTATCGGCCGTGCTGGGATTGGCTGTCAAGGAGGAGGCAGGGCGGAGCAAGGTCGCGCGGGTGGGAGACACCATCCGCCCCTCAAAGCTCGGAGAGTTGGCCGCTCGGACAAGTGGTCACTCGGACAAGTGGTCATTCGGACAAAAGGAGCTCGGATAAGTGGTCATTCGGACAAAAGGAGCTCGGACAAGTGGTCATTTGGAGAAGTGGACACTCGGTCAAATGGTATACACCCTAAAAATCTTTCTTATTCTTGGATAAAATAAGGTGTTTACCAGCTCCCAGCACACTTTCTGATTAGTGCATCGGGAGAACTTAAATTATAAACAGTTAGACCTAATTAGTGTTGCTTTTAAACTTAAAAAACTATTGTGTTGCATAACTGCTTCCTGATGATGGCGACTGCAATATCGACCGAAACGTCGGTAATGTATTTGCTTTCGACGCGGCTACAACCCAGAAGCCAGGCAACTCCAGACAATGATCGCGAAAAACATGCAATCTTTATTAACTGAACTCGGTGTCTGTAAATGTATGAAGATAGCAGTAAATTTACGTAGATCCCTGGATAATTATTTAACCAGTGTTCTTCGTCAGTTGAATGTGGGAATTTTTTAACAGCGTAGCTGGCGCCTCATTTGGTCAACCAAGCAAAAGCTTAGAGGGAGTACATCAATAACGTGAGGTGATTTTACAGATTTCTGACCCCTCTTCCCACTTAGTGAGATGGAGATTTGGCTCAACCCCCTCCCCCTTAATCAAACGTGAGCTTTTTCAAAAGGCGTATTTTTTAGTGTAAATACGTTAATCTGTGATTGAATGCGTCGGATAGATTAAAAAACATAATTTGCTTTATTATTATTATTTAAGACTAGTTAAGACTAGTATTCAAGACAGAACGTAGTCTAGAATCACAGTGAGAAAATCGAACAAAAAAAACTTAAATAGGAACTACTAAAATTCTTAAAAGAATATTGATTCTTATTCAGTCCACGAGGTGACTCACGCGAGGTCTCAAGTGTTACATTTTTACGTTCGCATAACCGCGTTAAATATTATTGTGTAGGATTGAGCCATATTTCAGTGGAGGAAACGTGTTTTTCTTAATTCAACCCAAGTTTTCTCGCAATTTTACACTTAATTCTTGCGGGGCAAAAAAAATAATAATTTACGTGATATTTACCGAGAAACTGTCCCCCTCCGTAAACGCCTCACGCAGTTAATCGACGCTTCCCTAAGGTACCGCGACACAGGTAAAGCCCTGGGCGGGGTACGAAGGGGATCAATGACCGAGGCATCAGTGCGGGCGGGGAAAAGGCGGGGAAAAGGGCACTGGGCGAGGCGGGGCGGAAGAAGCTACGTTGAGCGATAACCCGGAGTGCCCCTCACCTGCTCTCTGGAGATGCCGGGGTTACCCCCTCCCCGCCTACGCACTCGACAAACAATAACCACGGCGACCTCCCTCCCCATCCCACCCCCACCCCACGTGTGCGCAACACCGGCACAACCCACATCCACATGAGCACAACTGCGTCGTTACAAGAACAGTTCATCTTAACCCCACGTTGTGTTGTTCCAGTACCCCCAACATTCGAACCGTTCCCTGAATATCTTTCCAGTTTCAATTGTCTTTTCCATGATTAAAAAAAAAACTATGTTTGAATGAAACGTCCATGAACATATAAAATAATCTGGACACGGGACCATTCATCCCAGTGGCCAGACATCTGGGAAAATTGGTCCGAAAGGTGGGTACAATTGCATTCATTAAAAAAAAATTGTGCTTTTTTATTACCGTTCCATTCGAGCCACTCCCCCTGGTGAAATTTAATCAAATTATCTCAAATAACTTAACTCAATTACTCTCGCAGCTTGACACTTCATTTATGTAGCTTTCATTTAACCAGTCATTTTCAGACACAAAAAAAAAAAAGCCTGTTTGAAATTTCGTTCACAATGCTAACAAAACTTGAGTATTCTGGCTGTGCGTTCAAAAAAAAATTTGTCACTGTAAAAAAACACCTTTGAAGTATTAATTAAATAATTTTCCAGAATTAAATTAAAAAGAGAAAAAAAATCACTGGGTCGAACACTGGACGGAACAGTATGGCGATGACAAGATAAAAAAAAAATGTAACTTCAACGACGTCACACCATGTCGTCTCCTGACAATTCCTAACTCCAAGTCCTGTTACATCACATCACGCCATCTGCTGACAAGCCTGGATGGCATACCCGGCAATGTCCATCTGCCGGGAGACGGGAACAAGCGAAGAGCGGGATACGAATGCGGCGAACACAAGAGTAAAGTAAGACGAGACAAGATGCGGCACTCCCGCGTCGGAGAAAGTTCCTTACTGGGTGGTCTTTTTTTTTTGTGTGGCGAGGGGTGGGTAGTAGGGCACTGTGCACACACCGAGGCCAGTCTAAAAAAAGACGGGGAAACGAAACGTCATATGATATTGTTAAGGGGCGCTTCAGACGAGGTAGTCAGACCGGCGCGCTGGCCTGGTGGATTCCTAGGGAACTACCCCCCCCCCCTTCCCCGCACTTCCACTGGAGGGGACGGGGGGGTTTTTGGGGGGGGGGGGTGACACAGGCGCCACTCGTCCTTCCGCCTTCCACCACATTGAACCCACATTAGCGGGGTGATTTCTGACAACAACCCACGCCCCTTTGCCTTCCCAAGGAGTCAACGAACCTCTCAGAGGCTCTGAAAGATTCGGAAGGTACCCAGAGCCCCGTCACGTGAAGTGGTATTAACTGGCACGCCATTGTTCTTGGAGCTTCTAATGTTAAGTCTGGGGACTTTTATGATGCGACAAGGAAACATTTCCAGGATGGTACTTGACAGATATGCAAGAGGACGCGTGACTTGTGGCGGGTGAGAAAGACTAGTGCCAACACCAGCGAATCATCGGTGAGTGACCCCATTTGGCGAGCGATAGCGGTCGACGAGCGACGAGCTTCGTGTGCGAAGATCTGAGCATCGGGGAGGGTGTCGCAGCGCGGCGGACGAGTGAGTGGTGCGAAGGCAGTGTGTTGGGACATAAGTACGTGGTATAGGATAGTTATTTTCTCATTAGTCTCTCGTTTCCTGGAGGTTATTGTTAATGACTTGTGCCCAAAATATCTTTTCAGCCCACTTTCGATTTTCGAAACAAATTCAATTAAAATTTGCAATATTTCTAGTAAAAAAAAGTATTCACGCGCGTAAGACTATAAACATTTGCCACAAAAACCAAATTAAATGAAACCGTATGGCTAACTTTTGGAATAGTTTTATATATGTCTACAATAAAGGGGATAATTTAGATACATTAAAATTAAATAGCGTTCTAATTATTGCATATTTAAATATGCCAAATAACGATTTTTTGGACTGTCGGAAAACAATTATTTTCGCACTATTAGAAATCTTGAATTTAAAACAAAAGCGTTGGTGCATTATTTCGAGATTGGTAATAGCATTGGAACTAACTTGCACATAAGAGCTTCTTAGCCCCTACGCAGTAAGAGTCTGAATTCGACAAACTTCAGCTGCTGATTCATAACGACGAAACAAGTTGAAAACTTTTGTAACAATTATGGTCTAAAGTGCTTACCAGGGCTGGTATACGTCTTTTCAGCTGGGGCTGAACAATTTTACTTTTACTGTAATTAATACAGAAACTAATTAAGATATAAAACTTAGCGTCGTTGAAATGATTCAGGGTTAACAACATTATTTTCCGCATTTTTTTTGTGGCGTCTTACTACCCCCCAATTAATACAATGAAATAATTTTGCTACAGCCACAAAATTTGTGGTGGTTGTACGACATCATTCAACTAAAAATAATTTACACGTTCAGGGTTCCATCTTAAATATTTCCTCTATAATTTGCAAAAAAATTGGTTGTCTGTAAAGTCGGCGTACGGACGATAGTTTAACGTGACGTCATAACAAAACATTGATGAAATTATTGCATACTTTTATGGATAAAATTGAATCATTTTTATTGAATTATCACAATTTTGTATGGATACAAAGAATGAGTGAAATGAAATCTACAATTTAATTGATAAACTTACTTTTATTTGCACTCATTAATTCAAATATGTTTAATACTTTAACGAAGAGATTATTCTAACTATAACTTTTATACATGTTTGCTATTTAACTTCTTCCAATCTGTGTTATTCTGTTAAGGGTAGGACGATGATAGGAAAAGTAGGAAACGAATGGAAGTGTTTCAAGTTTAATGTGCCTCGAAAAAGTCAAATCGATGGTAGTTCCAATCGAGTGTAAGAGAGATAGATGCGGCGCAAGAGTACAATGAGCGTAACGGGTCACAGCGTAACGGGACAATGTGCGTAACGGGACACTTTTTTCGTGCGTGCAGCCGGCGTTCGTCGATTTATTAGACGTTGTTACGTCAAAAATTTTGTACAGCTCCAACTTCAAAGACGTATACCAGTCTTGGGGAGCAATTTAGACCATAGGTCGTATGTTATGTTTTCAACTGATCGTGTCGCGATGAACATGCGGCAGGAGTTGGTCGGTTGAACTCTGACTCACTCCGCATATCGCACCTGCCGGGCGGGAACTCGACGGGTGCTGCCACCTGGCCGCCAGGTCGGGCGTCGCGCTGGAGGGTGGTTGCCAGGGCAACGGTGCGAGGGGGTCGCCGGCAGGCGCGGGCCGCGCTGCGCTTGCGCGGATCTCGCTCGCAACCCACTGACCCCGATGACGGCAGGCAAGTGGGCGCGGCGTTCCGCGGGTCGCGCGGCAGTGTTGCCAGCTTTTTGGAAACCACCTCTTCGTAGCTCTCTTTTAAAATCAAATATATTCAGGTTAAAAATAACATTGCAAAATAATGAGCATGAAACCAAAGCGAAAGAAGAATTATACATTGTGTTTGTTCTAAAAAAATATACTTGACTTATTATTTAATTGTATAACATTCGAATTTTTTTTCTCATATTTCTACCGCGTATATCATACCTTAATATATTTTGTGATGATAACAAAATAATTGCGTAGTTTCAGTGAAGTTGTTTAGTTGGTGACAGCAAAATTATGTATTTGTCGAGACTGCAAATTTATCTGGCGTGTCCCATATTGACAAAATATATTCTTGTTTGCTTAAAGAATCAAAAATAAAACTGACCCCTTAAATATCCTTCTATCATAATTTGTTCCAAAAATCTGTATGCGAAGGAATTCACCTCTCAACCTGGTACACCTGCACTGTATTGATGCCAAAGGACGCCGCGTGTAGTTCAAAATCACTTCGCCACGCGCAGAGTTTGCGGCACGTATCGAGGTTAACTGGTTGGCAGAACTGCGAAGGAACCCATCTCCCCATCCTCGAACCGGGCACGTCATATTGAGGACGTTAATAACCTCTTCACGCAGTCTTCCGCCTGGGGCGAAGCCGAGGAGGTTAGGTCTGGGAGGTGACAGGGAATTGGCTCGTGAAGCTTAGACGAGTCGCTTCGCGGATAACAGGAAAGAGCGGCCAATGCGCTTGAGGTCGCCGTATTCGGCCCTGCTGTTGAGTAGAGCGTGGCGGTTCGCAATTGCATCAGGGAGTCCTCCTGGTGATATAAATAAATTACGGAACTTGCGTTCAAGGTGGACCCTCAATGACACGCTGTGTCCGTCCGCCATCCGTTTGTCCGTCAACTAGGGATTGCAAAACTTTTCAACACATCGATATATCGGTCTTTCGATACATCGCTTTAATTATTTTGATACTGATAAAATATCGGCCTGGAAATATCGCATTTTCGATATATCGGTCTATTATAAATATACAAACTTTTACCCATACTTTACTTATTATAAATTTATAAGACTATTTAATTATATGTTGTATTCACTTCTTGATATATCTAATTAATATAATGTAATTAATTACCTATTTTTATAGCAAAACTGAATACAACCAACTTTTTAAAATAAAAATTTGTCATTCAATAATACCTTTCTATATGAAAAGACTGAAAACGAATATAGAATTATGTAGTTACTAGTCGTACGTCTACGTATCTTCTTCTACGTCACCGGCCACTACCCTTGGCCAACAGTCGACCTGTCGCTGCACTGAAATTCTTCAACTTACCAACCTATGAAATTACCTACTGTGAACTCCAATAGTACCCATTTTTCCTGTCTTTGAAGTAATAATATGTTCTTTCCGAAGCATTTGGTCCACAATTTTATTATTTTTTTCTGCCAAATTAATTTACAGATAAATTTAATAAATTTTTACTTGTAAAATATTATTTTATTCAAATTCGATATAATGAGAACCAAATATTGACATTAATATATTTTTGTAATAAAATATCGATGCCAAATTATCGATATTTCAGATCCAAAATATCGATATTTCCGATATATCAATATATCTTTGCCATCCCCACCAACTGGCTGAGCGATTCACAACACTCCGCAAGCCCGTCATACGATACGTTCCCATTTCAGTGCTGCCAACTGATGAGAAAGATTAAATTTGGTAGTAAAATTATCTTTAAAAAAAATTACTTTGATGATCATTTAAGTTATGTGCTTATAATTCATAACACTAAATATTTTTTCACCTAGCTATTTGTTTATATATTTTCCGAATTATCTCACTCATTAATTGTGTATTTGTGCCTCGGACAACTTTTATTTCAAATATAAAAACTTAAAATGTGTTGAAACGAAAGTTTAAAAACAAATACTATGAAAGCAGCTATAACAATTGAAACAACTTCAAAACATTCTTCGATAATAAGATACCACAAAGAGAAAAAAATACTTTTTCAAAATTTGGGTGCTATTAATTATCCGTCCGTTTCATCGAAAGTCTGGCAAGCGATTGATGGACGGACGATGGAATTTTTTCGTGACATCTGATTGGTTGCATATCACGTGATGGACGGACAGAAAACGGATGGTTGCGATGGATCATTTGAGCCCATTCTTACACTAGTAGTGGTGGTACTTACGCTGAATAATAATTTTGTTGTAACGCTACCACGAAAAAGGTTGTCAATGAGGCCGAAAAAAATAAATAGTCTATTGTTTGTGATGTAAATGATACACCAGGAGGTCTAATTGATTATAAAACTTTTGAAATTTGCCTACAAAGAGAGAACTCTCGAAGTACACTATAACCATAATTATATAGGTAAGTACCATGATAAAGTGAAAAACAATACATTATATAGGTACATTTGAACTCAAGATGCAATGCTAAGTTAATTCATTTTTGGTTTGGTTTATTTCCGGTTTATATTTATTCCTGAATAATTTTAACCTTTAACTCAAACAAACCTTTATGTGATTCTTGACTTAAAACTTAAGTTTTTTAATTTTTTGTGTGTCAGATCCAATGATTTCCCAATTTTAACGTAAGAAACGGAATTTAATGGACGTTATGTAAGTGAGATTGTGCACATTTAGTTGCATTTATAATTCAACTGGGCCTTAATTCACGCGTACTGATTTTGTTTTTACATGTAGTAACTACACACAATTTTACAAACTTCGCGATGACTTTCCCAAAATGTATCTTAAACTATGAAACTTCTCGTAATTAGCTTCAAAAGGGACTCATAACAGAGACATTGTGATGCTGGCGTTCATAACATTCCCCCCTTCCCGCCCCTAATGAAACATTTTTAAAATTGACTTACATGCATAACAATGGAATTTGAAATACGGTCAAAATCATTATCTGAATTCTGCTGAGCTGAGTTAGTTACGCTATGATCTGGTCAGCACCAATGCCTTTATTTGCTCATGATTACAACTCCGTTGCAAATCAATCCATTCTTCATCATGCACACCTATCGATGCGAAAATTATTCTCCGAGAGTCAACGGTAAAATTTTTATTGACGCCTGTATCCTTTATTAATGCATTGGTGATCAGGTATTCGTAAATTCGGTGAGATTTAGTTCATGAATGTACAATATGTTTTTGTTTTCTGTGATAACATGATCCTCAGAGGCGACTGAATTCGTCCGTCGCAGTTATCTGGCTTCTGCTGTATGAACGGCGTAACTCCAGCAACCTCACGTAATTGACACCAACATTCTAATAGGTACGTGGCGGAAGCAATCATTTGAAGCCTCGTAAGTTTTTTTAATAATTCTTACAGTGCGATCACTCACGAACATTTTTTATTATTCATTTCGGTTTTGTTTTTAAGCACGCTGTTTAAAAGTTCTCACTTTTCCGTCGAAAAGTGGTTACGAATTATCCATGGACGTTCGTAAATTTACGAATTTCTTCGTAATTACACGGGCTCTGAGTTACTCACCTTGAACATGAACTCAAAAGAATAATCTTTGTAGAAATAACAAATCTTTCATACACTTGTGACATATTCTGCAAAACCCCTGGTAAAATTAAAACTCGAACTCAGAATTCGGAATATGGCTTAGTTTATACGAGGATCCAGTTATATGGAACTACAAAGAACTCTCAGTAATTTCGAGGTCCTTGAATATAATGTTATTTATAACAGTGTAGACAGCACACATAAAACGCTAGCAACGCATCTCAAAATCGGAGGAATTTACTATGGTAACGTGGTGCTACACCGTATACAAAGATGTCAACTCTGGTTACAAATTTCAAACATGACAGAGTGAGAAGATATTTTTTTTTGTTGGAAACATGAACTGTTTAAATGAAAGAAATGAGGATAAAATTTGGCAGAGTATACGTATGTTCATGTGTAAGTGTGGGGATAGTTTTTTTTCCTTCTGATTTCTAAAATAAAGCTAAATTTCAGAAACCATCAACTTATTTGTACGTGAAAGAGTAAATACAAAAGCGCGAGTACTCACATTGTTTTTCGGTGACCACTCGCTTTATTTTGTGACCACTTTGTTTCTGTGATCACTCGCATTGTTACCGTGACCACTCGCTTTGTTTAGGTGACCACTCACTTTGTTTTGATAACCACTCACTTTGTTTCGATTGCCAATTGCATTGTTTCGGTGACCATTCGATTAGTTTTCGTGACCACTCACTTTGTTTCGGCGATCATTCGCTTTGTTTATGTAACCACTCACTTTGTTTCTGTAACCGCTCACTTTGTTTCGATGGCCACTCGCTTTGTTTCGGTGACCACTCGCTTTTTTTCGGTGACCACTCGATTCGATTTTGTGACCACTCACTTGTTTTCGGTGACCACGCACTTGTAGACGAGCGGGGATCTGTAAGTCACGTCGCAGAGTCGGGCCCGCGGGTAGAGCCACCTCCGCGCCAGATGCCGGATGGGGCCCGGCCAGGCGTTCAGAAGCCTCACCCCGGAGGCCAGGCGGGATGAAATTGGCGTAACGAAGCGTCGGCGACGAAAGGGGGTGTTAAGCCGGGGGTCAGGGGGGGGGGAGGAGCCGGAGGGAGTCGAGAGGGTATCTTCCACCTCGATGACCCCGGTAGTTGGGTCGGAGGTGGCCCTCCGCTACCATTCCCAGCGTCCCACTCCCCGCGATCGAGACGTTAAAGAAGAAAGGTAAAAAGGTTGCTGTTTATGCTACAGCTCAATCTCGCGTCCGGCTGGCGGATTACTTAAAGGGTCCAGCTTACCTTGGGTGCACATACGGCGTGCAGATCTTCAGAAATAACGACGCGATTTAAAAACTGCTCAAGATATCCGAGTGACGTCTGTTTACGAAAAACATTAATTTAAGATTACATACGCCGAAGTCAGGTGAGTAGTCCTGTTACCGTAGTTCGTTTTCAATGCTATTTTTAGGAGAGTGAAAATGGCTAAAACGTATTTTTTAAGAATAATGTTTAGGCAAAAACCAACCGGTACAGTATATTGAAAGAACCCTAGGGACTAGTATTACACCCTTATCTTCATTTCCCTTCCACCTTTATATATTGTTGTAGCTCAAATATCATAGTTTCTCTGTGCACGAAATGAATATTGCGTGCTAGTCCATAGCCTTGCACCTAGAGGCGATACCCTACTAGCACTTAAAGGCTCGGTCTCGCACAAGAATGTTGAAGTATTTCATTTTCTCATCATTACTATCATTAAAGGCCGTTCCTACAATTTTAATCCGATACCTTCCCTTGAAGTTGTAGTTCTGTAACAAATATGTTCAACAGATATTCACTGAATGTGATATAATGTAAAGTGTTAAGGGGGATTAGGCATCATCATCTTGCAATTTCGCATATTTTGAAAACGCTTGCAATATAGCTACTGGGCAATTTTTTTTGACATAGCATAGTACTTAGCTTTAGCTACTTGTTGAAGTCAACATATTTGTTTTTGAACCGGTGTCGTTGTCATGACATCTGTAGACACCCGCGTGAAATGATAAGTTATTTCCTCGCGGCGCTTACAGACCAGAGCCCTTTGGTAAATACGTGGTCGCAACAAGGTATGGAGGGTCCGGGAGACTTGATTTATGCCTTGACATTTCAAAAATTTGGATACATATTACAAAATTATAATTACAGCAAAAATATAGAAAAATCCAAGATGGTGGGGCCTCATTCGCCTTAAGGGTTCTCGAACCCGCGACTCTCGTATTAAATATCGGAACTCTCGCCCCTGCGCCATCCACTGCTTGGAGATTGTATTAACATTTAATAAAAAAAAGTGTATTGATCGATTCGCGACAAAAATTTTATTCCTAAACGCTTAGCCATCTGGTGCTCCCACTTGCGTTACTTTCATTTGTTGTCGAGCCCTGCGTATACCGTGAATCGGGACGAAATTGGTGATGACGAGTAATTGACTTCACTTTTTTAATTTTTGCGTCAGTTAGGTTCAGTCCAACAAAAAAAAAGTTTTGTCAAGCTCATTCTCTGAACGAGTTTGGGGTGACTTATAATTCAGTAGTTATAGTGTAATGATATGCCATATACATAAGCATTTCAAATATTTACCCGCCCGCCGATGACATTAGACGTAAAATCTAGTTGTTTTCTCACAAGGATTTTTTTCCATATCAGTTAATTATTCGTTCCTCTTAAAGACAAGGAGCAACAGTTTTATGTTCAAGTAAGAGTCCGTCTACAAGGAATAACACCATGTTCTCAATTAT
Source organism: Bacillus rossius redtenbacheri (assembly GCF_032445375.1). Taxonomy (NCBI): domain Eukaryota; kingdom Metazoa; phylum Arthropoda; class Insecta; order Phasmatodea; family Bacillidae; genus Bacillus; species Bacillus rossius. Next base: position 340,061,457 of record NC_086330.1, on the reverse strand, counting down.
CCGACATTTAGGACTACTCTTCTACAGGTACATCAAGTAAGGTTCCAGTAGGTTCACCTACATGTCAAAGCATAAACGTAGCAGCTTGGAGCAAACATTTTAAACGATATTGAAGTAAAACCTCAGAAGCTATTAAATTGACAGAATATCGCTTAGATAACACTGATCCATAGCCCCAGGCGAATTAAAAATATTTGTGTTTTTTTTTTTTCTGTTTTTATGAGAACGAAAAAAAGGAACCATTACAAAATATCGTCTCACCTGACACTGAAAGGAGTTTGTTTTATCCAAGCAAATATATGTTTGAAAAGTTAGAAAATAACATTTAGATAATGCAATGAAATATATAACTGGTTGAACAAATGTTATATCAATAAACCATAATATTTTCAAACAATCATCCATGTGAATTAACTTAACAAACGTTTACAGGGAAAAATGTATCACTCTTTTTAAAAAAGTATTTTGGTTTATTCAAGTGTTGTAATTTGGCTGCAGCTATTAAAATAAATTTATGTTGCTCATATGCTCAATATTGCATAAAATGTGTTTCAACCCCTAACTCCTCTAATGAATAAACCAAATAAACCTACTTTCTTTAAATGATTCATGCAATGGGTAATTTTGATTTAATGCAGTTTTTTGGACATACGCCATTGCAGTCTTGCACTTTTTGTCATAGAAAAATTGCAACTGTTCTCATTGGAAATCTTCTGTGTTCGTCAGTGCTATCATCGTTGTGTTGTACATAGTAGTACTTTTTTCTCTTCATCCCTGTGTTTATGTGTTTGCTGCGTTGTCAAGATTTTTTGTCTACCTGCATTTAATCTGTCTCGTCGTTTATAACTCACCGTGTTCGGCTGTGTTGTTATATTATTTTTTCCGTGACTAAGTTCCTTCAACTGAATTCTTGTGCTCTATGATATTTATATTTTGAACTTTTTTTTTTTCAGTACTGTCGCCGTTGTGTTGTCCATAATACTTGTTTAGTTTCATCGTTGGTTCCGTTTGTCTGACATCAGCTGATTCAGTCTTGTTGTCTGTGAATTTTGTATCTTAATATTTTTTATTGATTTTGGTTTTCCGAAATTTTCCATGACAAACAGTGCAAAACTGCATGGCGTATGTCCAAAAAACTGCATTAAATAAAATAAACATTAGTTGACGTTAGCACTTAGTTTGGTATACCGGATAACTAGCTTACGGCCTCCTTGCGATTATAGAACAAGGGTCAGGCTATCGAACAATGCAAGGAATTGAAAAGTTTCGAGAATTCATTGAGCAAAAGGCGTAAGTGTCAGTCTTTTCGAACCCGTTGAATGGTCTAGTATGTTTACATAAAACGCGAGAAGAAACATTACGCCTAGTACATTTATTTCCCTACCCCTCTCCGGGAATGCTATCAAGAAATACAGATAAATAATTTGTAATTTATATGTGTATTTCTATAGGACTTCCAATTACATTAATCCTAGAGAAAATGATGCTTCAGGCACACATTTAAAGTTTCGAGGAAGCACTACTCGTAATTAGAGCCACTGATTAATTGACAAGAGTTTGTTTTGCCCGAACAAATATTTGTCTGAACAGTGGGGAATTAACTTGTCTATAATGCAATGAAATATGTTACTGACTGAACAAATGTGTATAGAAATAAACAATAACTTTTTCAATAAAACAGTTATTCGTGTGAATTAATTAACAAACGTTCGTAGGGAGGAAAATATCTTGTTTTTTAAAACCATAATATTCGCTGATTCATTGGGAAGCAAAGTAGACTTGAAGCACATATACATCTGCTTCACGCTGATGATTGTATTGCAGTGCTCTTGACACACCCTTGACGAACGTGAGCCAGTTACAAACAATGAGAATATGTGGTTATCCAGTAACGCCAAAGGATGCGATCTTGTTATCGAACAATGAGCACTATAAAAAGCTTAATTATACACTGTTGAAAATGTTCCTCTTAAAATAACTAAGAACGTTGGTTGCAAATCATCCAACGGTATTTATAAATGTATAGTTATCTTCGTAAATTTACGGGTACAAAATTCACCTTTGAACAAGAGCCTACAAGATTTATCTAGTTATGTAAGAAAAAAAACTCCTTATAGCTCATTCATAAATGCACTTATTTCTTTCACGTGTGTGTTTATTCTGTTTAAACCGAAAACAAAAACGGGATTTGGAAGTTGAAATATTTGTAGTTTCTACGAATATCCATTTAGGCCTATCTGAAATTACGAAGAACTCTTCAGTTAATTGAGGTGAATTCTTCGTTTCTAACAGAGTATATAAATCGACAAGCTGAGTCTAGCCTGGAGTGGCATGAACACGTGAAATAATCTTGGTTTTATTAAAAGTAGCTCGGAAGATAAACATGTAGCATTAACTCCAACAGTGAACTTTTTTTATTACTGCGTTGTACTGTGTCGCATTCAATAAATGATCCATGAAGTTTCCGAGGAGTGTACTACGTAAAACCATCTTCCGTTGTTCTCAAACTCTAACGACGTTTCAACTACGTGCTCGTAAATACAATCTTCTGCTGAGAGCTTGTGTAGTGTTCAGCTGTCTCTTGGGGCACACGCGAGTCATTGACTTCTGAGAGAACAAAACTTGGAACGTTGTTCCTCTAAAGAGGTCTCGCGTAAGTTAGGGGTGGGGGAGGATTAAGAATTGTGTGTGGTACGCGACGTTTCACGCGGTTCTACCTCGTAATTCATTCCCACTTGGTCCCTCGGAGATCTGTTTGCCAGAGCGAAGGGATATTCCTAGGATATTATTCCTGAGCACAAGAGTAGTATATACATGAGGGTTCTGGAACAGGCTGCAGGCTGTGGAGCCAAGAGCGGGTCAATGACCGACCTAGCTGACGTCACAACGGCCATCTTGAATTATCTTGGCTTTAACCGTTGACCTTCAAAATTGGCCCAAAACGACCAAAAATGTGCCTAAAATGCGTCAAAATGTCCAGTTTTTAGGAAACTAAATTCCGCCATAAAATCTCGAAAAAATTGAAAAATACAAAAATTCTCTACTTCGAGGTAAAAATTCCCGTTTTGAGGGAAAATTTCCCGTTTTAGTCCTCAAAAATGCCAATGACTTGAAAATTCCTAAAAGCGGCTTAAGAGTACTAAAAGCAAGCCGCCATAAGCCGTCAAGGTCATGGCCTTAACAAGTAGGATGACAATGCCACCATTTTTTGAATTTTGACGTAACTGTTGTAATTATCGTTACGCCCGCCATCTTGAAAATTCGTATTTTTAATGCTTGAAAATCGGGAAATATTTTAAAATTCATTTGAAAAATTTTAAAATTAAAATTTTAAAAAATATTTCAAGAACACCATTGAATATTTCGTTATGGTCACCATCTTGGATTCTAGAACATTGCAATATTTGTTACGACCGCCATCTTGAAAATCCGTTTTTATTATTCTAGAAAATCGGGAAATTTTTTAAAATTTATAAAAAAATTAATTAAAATTAAAAAAAATTATATCATCTCTGGATCGTGACGTCACGCCCGCCATATTGAAAACCCGTACAAAAGCTTTTTCGAGTGTGTTTTATGGTCTTAAAAAATTAAACAAAAAGTAAAATAAAATTTGTATAATTTATAACTATCCATGGTGGTATTAATGTGCCAACAGTGGGCACTATTTTCTGCAAACTAAGCGTGAGACAAATCATACTCGGTGATGTCTTTGAGATTAATTCTTTATATGCTTATACAGAGCGTCACATAGAGTGTATCATAGAGAATAATACGTCCTCAGAATATCACAATTCATGAATAAAAAAATACTATGGGGAAAGGGGAAGAAAGTGACACGACAATGAAATAGTTAAGAGTAATAATTCCAGTCTTTAAAAGGCGTTAAAGTAATTTTTAAGACGGTACTTATTCTTTTTTATGATTTCGGAATGTTCATACGGAGTGCAGAGTTTTAAAAGAAACCAACAGTTTTGAAATCTGAACCTAAATATTAGTGGTGTACGTTAACTGAAAGCGTTTAAGAATGCGCTGAGTTCAGTTTCAGTATTTATTTTTTTTAAATTTCTTTTAAAGGTTTAAAATGTGTGTTTTTCGGATAATTTTTTTAACATGAAAGATTTTAGAAAGCACCCAAGGGCCTTACATGACATCTTTATCTTCATTTATCCGCCATAATAGAGTAACGTCGTATGCACGACGAGAAGTGAGACTGCGCGAGAGCTCAGAGGCGATACCGCGCTAGAAACACCAGCGAGCGTCACTCTCATCACTCAACACACCTAGGCGGTAGTTCGTCCTCCCCACCACTCGAAGCTCTGACTGCCACGTGCGCCGGTCCCCGCAGCGCCGGCGTCGCGTAGCCCACAATCTCCGTCGAGACTCGACTCGGGTTCCCGAGGTTTCCGACGTCGGCGATGTGGTCTTCCCCCCTTAACCCCTCTCTGCAACCCTGGCGGAACAACGCGACACCAGCGCGCGCTGCGGGGAGAAAAACAATTTGTAACGCTATCCGAGGGCGCGACCCCCTCCCGCCGCCCCCAACGCCCTTCTCCCCCCTCCACCACGTGCTCTGTGACCGCCGCGCATGCGCACCGCAGACGAGTGCGCCGGCTCTGCCCTTCGAGACCCGCCGCGCCGCGTTTAAAGAGGAGCGTCCGCGCCGTCCGAGCAGGGTGTCCTCAGTTAGTACTTACGTACTAGATCTAGTACTAGTTTTTTAGTGGTCTAGTACATTTACGCTCAGATCTAATACTTTTTTTCTTTAATATAATATTATTACAGTAACTCCAATATGTTTTATTATTAAGAGTAATTATTTTTAAAAAACTATGGAATGTATGTGTGTGTGGTGTGATATATTTAAGTTAGAGCATTGCAAATTTCATCCTAACTTCCTAAATTGTTAAAAAAACCATAACAAATTATAATATAGTACTTTTTTTTTCTTTTCAAATCTAGTACTTTTTTCTCGCCTAAGTTGGTACGAAATATTTTTTTTCCTTGTGGACACCCTGCGTCCGAGTCGCGCGACCGGACGCGTCCAGAAGACAGTGCGACCCGCTCCGAACCCCAGCATGTTTGAACCCTCTCTACCCCGACCAACTCTTCTTCCTGGATCGATAATCAAGTTCTGTTCTGAACCCTGAAATAATGCGCCCAGGGTTTCCCCCTCATCACAATGCAAGTATAACCTGGGGCCCGACCTAACTAGTTATGCAGTCTAGAGTTAGGATAAGGGAAATAAGTTCACGCCATCAGCCGCTGAAATGGCTGGCCAATCCCCGAAAAAAAGCACACGATGCATGCCACCCTTGCTGCATGGATGAAAGCTGAAACCCAGCATGATTAGGCGTACAGGAGTTCGGCCTGAGACGCACTTAGCATTTCTTGATCCAGACCACTCCCAAATGCACTTAGTGTTAATTATGTCAGGAAAGAAGTTCGTGTTTGTTAGAACTTTTTTTTAAAGTATTATTTTGGTTTAAGTGTGTCACATCAATAAAAAATTTTCCCGGAAGATTGGATTTTCTCACGTCTATTTACTGCAACTAAAATGAAAAGTTGCTTATGTTAGATAAGCGACAGTAAAAAGACTTTAATACTGTGGAAATGTATGAAATCTTGTAGAATGGCGTTTATTTATTTGTTGTTTATTCTGACTGCCAGGTTGTACAAGCGAGGGGCGAACTTCGCAAATTACGTTTACTAAATATGTTGCCACCAAACAACAAATGCAGGAGAGCTATCGTGATCAAATTCACAGCGATTGACCTCAGGCACGTTCTTACAATGACACGTAAACGGAGACGGGCCCGTGCGGATCAGCTCGCCAATGGCTGAGCTCTTCCGTTTACGTTGCTCCGTGCGACCAATAAGAAGCCGAGTACTTGGCTGCGGTGGTTTCCATGTTTGCTTATGTTCTAAATACTTTAAAAATTGTTTCAAATACAAGAATGCCTATTTTTCTATTATTACTTTGTCGTTTTTTAATATACAGTAAAATATGCCCGTGCTGTGACCTCAGAGCAATTTTTTTTAAATTAAATTAATATTTCGTAACCTTGAAATGCAATATCATTGGTTGCCATTTGTTACGATTCCATGCATCGCGGAAGCAGCAGACGCGACAGTGAAATTATTCGGAAGATCCGTCTCAGTTTACGTGATCCGTCTCCGTGCCGTTGTAGAACGGGCCTTAGAGCAAAGCCATATTGTGTGTTTCTGTGTGTGTATATATATGTATATGTGTGTATAAACATTTCAAAAATAATATTGCCTGGGTTGGAACAACCAGACACGCTGCAGACAAACGGATACGTCATCAAGACGGGTTTGCCACTTTTGCGAACTCGGGTCACCCCCCCAGTGCCCCCACATGGCCGGTGCTACCGTTGCTATGGCAAGGGCGCCTGTGAAGGAAAGAAACAAACTTAAAACAAAAAAATAGACAATTTTAAATAAATCATAGAAAACAATTAAACAGTAAGGCCTAAATTTAGTTACCGATGAAAATTACACCATAGTAATATTATTCGGAATATGCTGTGCGTACAGAACGTGTCTGAATCTAAAACTGTGAGTAACAAAACCACCACCTATTGACGTGACACCATGTTGACAGTGCAGAACACTTACACTCATTTATTTGCCATTATTCAAAATAAATTTACGTTGACAATCGAAACACTGACTTAAAACTAGTTTTAATGTGTTTTTAAAATAATTGTGAAAAGGTAAAAAATATATAACTAAAACAATGTACATAAAGAAAAAAAACACTTTTTTAACTCTCTGTTAGAAAAAAAAGGGGGGGGGGGTATGATGACTTCTAGCAACGGGGCCCACAGAATGGTGTGGGGGGCCTGCTCCCCCCTCCTCCCTCTGCACGTCATCACGTCATCGGTAATGACTGAAAACACGCGCCGTTTGCACCGCGCGGGCCGCGGTCTGGTGAGGGAAGAGGGAAGCACTCCATAATGCATGTGACAGTTGACGGGACTCATTTCCCGCGGGAATTACACGCGGAAATGGCAGTACCGTGTTTTCCCTCCCTGTGGGGGTGGTGTGGGAGGGGACACGGAGAAGAAAAAAAAAGGAGAGAAGATGTCGCATCGGTTCCTGTTGTAGAGTGAGGGGGGAGGGGAGTTTATTTTGTTTAGGCTTTTTCCGGTCTCCCTCAACCTCCCGACTCTACGACCACAGGCTTCGCCGCGACTTTGCCTGCCCGCCCGTGAGCCGCTAGCTCTTCCGTTTCCGGTCCGTCTCACGCGAAAATCCCAGAAGAATTAGCAAAAGAGAAAGAGCTCAAAAAAAAAAAAAAAACATTGAAACAAAGGCACGGCGGAAGATGCTTTACTTCCATGTACTTCTTTCTCTCCGTATCTTCATACCATCCCCCACTCATTTTTTTTCAATGTTCTTTGTTTACTTAAATCGGTGACTCTTTGAGTTTGTGTACCCTACTTAACAGCATTAAAATATGATTGAGACGTTTGTCTCTGTTGATAGGTGTCTTTTTCTAAAGCTTTAAGTCGCCCTTGTTACGAATTGATTATATAAAAAAAAAGCCGTAGCGATATAAACCCTAAAGCCAGAAGTTTGTTTGATAGCTTTGGAAGGATCTCGTTAGGAATTTTAAAAAAATACTACCATGAAGTGAGTAGTTTTAAACAAAGGTTATAACAACACATCAGCAAGGAAAAATCGTTAATCTGCATTATAAATAAAACAAAAAAAGGTTATGGTAAAAGTGATCGGGGCATATTACCACAAGTCTTTAAAATGGCGAAGGACACATGGGCGATTAAAAAGGTTATGAAGATGAAGTAACTAAAATAATGTCAATATAAATGTTGTAAGCGAAATAATATTTATTATGTAAAAGTAAATCATGTATCTACATATTACTTCATTAACATAGTGTTACGAACGTGAGCAAGGCCGGGTCACGTGCAGGTGCAGAGATAGCTGGCGACTGCCGCAACATGATATGCGCCGCGCGCGCCTGGAAGATAACAAGGATTGTCGCTTTCCCCCCTTCTTCGCCCAACTCCCCGCGCGGTGCCCTGCCTTTGACACGTAACTGAAACCGGACAGCTGCGGAGTTACGCGAGCCACCGACACGTGTTTCGAGAGATTTCTATCGTCGGGTCGGCGCGGAATGACGCGACTGGCCCCGGCCGCGCTCGCGAGTTCTGGTAATTGCGGCTGATAGATAAAACGAGGACGGCGGCCTCGAGAGAGTCAGTGGAGTTCAGAGAGAGAGTTCAGGCGGGAACCTTCCGGCGGCGGAGCTTCCGGGGCGATAGTGCTGCGGATGCGGCAGAGTGGTGAAGTCCTTGGACGAAGGTTCCAGGGCAGGGAGTGAGTGAGTGAGTGGAGTCGGGACTTTTCCCGCGGCGAAATTTCTGGGCGATAGTGCCGCGGGTGCGGTGGAGTCCCGAGCGAAGTTCCGAGCGAGGCGTCGAGTGGGATCTCGGCGAAGGGAAGTGCGACGGCGGCGGCGGAGTGCGGCGACGGAGTCCTGCGACGGAGGGCCACGAGGGGTGCTGCGGTGAGAGTTGCGCCAGAGGTGCGGCCCAGCGAGGCGTGTGGATTGTGAAAAACGAGTGACTGGAGGAAGCAACATTTTTTAAGATCAATTGATTAGTTGGCATTTTAAGATTATTAGCTAGTAATATGTAAATAGAGGCAATAAATAAAACTGTGTGTGATAAAAATCTTTAATTGGGCTATCCTTTACGAACCCGCAGTAAATCGTAACAATAGCATTATTTTTATGTAACGAGCATTAATATATGGTAAATTTACAGCCTATTAAAATGTTATCAAATGCACAAAAATCATAGTAAATTCAAATCTTACATCCCTCACGGTAGTGCATTATTTAAATTTGGCAAATATATTAAAATTGAAAAGTTTATGATTGGTCTGTCCAAAAATTAACTTTGATAGTGTGACATGATTTGAAACATATTAGAGCTTATCTGTCCAACTTTATTTGGTGAATAAAATTGGAAGCCGGTGTTCTTCCAATATAACTCTTCTTTCCAACTCTGTTGTCAAATTTATTTGAAGACAACAGTGCAACAGGCCTTTACCGTTAGAGTTAAGGAGCGTAATGTGTGACATTGCGTAGCTATGTTGAGGCAAATCGTAACTGCGTTCTCACTGGCCCGGTAAAGTGCGGAAAGGCAGCTGTCGCAGGCAGCAGAAATTTTTTTAATACTTTTGCAAAAGATTCCTTTGGAAACCATTTGCCAAGAAATATTTCCTAACATGGTTCCTATGGTTATTCTTTCATAGGCCTATATGAAGTACCGTTTTTTCAAGATAATACTGTTTATTGCTCACGAAAATTTGCGCATATTTTTTTAAACCATAAAAAAAAATTCAAATATTCAATAATGGACTTTATTTTTTTATCGTGCTTATTATTGTGCGCAGTTAATATTGGACTACTATAATTCAGAGAACGGTTCCACTATTGGAGGTTCTGGAACAACACAAAGCATAAATGCCCGAGTATGGATCCGAACCCAGTATTACAGCGAACACTATTTTTGTAGCGATAAGAGTTGTTTCGTTCCGTAGTTTCATCATTAACGTGTACTTCCTGGACAGTGGGAAAAGCTGAAACGCGTGGTTTTTATAGACAGTATTGCAAATGGTGTATCTGTGTTAGTGAGGCGGGATGATTAGCGCGACGCTCGCTGGTGCTTCTAGCGCGGTGTAGTCTCTAAGCGCAAGTCTCTGAACTGACGCGCAGTCTTCTCGTCGTCACATGATAACTGTGAAATTTGAGCGGTGACCGTAACATTGTTTTGCGGAGATATGAAGATAAAGGTGTTAATGCAAGTCCCATTAAGTGCTTTCAAGAATCTGGAATGGTTGTTTTACGCCTAAAAATTACTCTGAAAACAGGGGTTTTAGCCATTTTAACTCTTTGAAAAATTACAGTTTAAAAACTTACTCCAAAATCAATAGTACTTTTAGGCCCTCAGCAAACTCTTAAATGCTTTTCGTAAGCAGACCCCACTCTGATATCGTGAGTAGTTTTGAAATCGCGTTGTTTTTCCTGAAGATCTGCTCAGTTCGGTGCCGAGTGCGTGGAGGCGAAGAGACGTGCGGAGTTTGTCCTCGCGGCTGTAGAGGACTTGCGAGTCTGGCCTTGTACCGGACTTACACGCAGACCTCAGCCCGCGCTCGCAGGCTTGCCAACCCCCCCCCCCTCCTCTCGTCGTAGCAGGTTGTCAGCAGGTCGGGTAGCAGGGGCGACCCCAGCGCCCTCTCCAATAACATTTTCCACGGCTCGAGGACACTCCAAGTCCTTCTGCCGACGGCGAGGGAGTGAGGGAAGGGCACAAGTATTGTCCTTGTTTGTCACGCATCCTTGGAACTCCTCTTCTATCGATTTTCCCTCCCCCCCACCCTTGCTAACGAAGGCACTCTCTCTCTCTCTCTGAATTTTTCATTTTTTATTTTTCATTTTCCTAAACCACAGCTTTTCATGTTCCGTTGCAGATCTTACTGATGTCCCGCTACACAGCATGTGTCCGAGTTCGACGGAACAAACTTAGGCCACTGGTTCAACACGAAAGAATAAACAAATAATAGTGAACTTAACTGTTACAGGAACAGATCTCTGTTCCCGAAACGACGCAACTTCTTTTTTTTTTTTTGTACTGGGAATCCTACTTTGTTCGTCTGTGCTGTCGTCGTTGTTTTGTCAGATTACGTGTTTTTAATGAACGTCTCTGTATTGTCGGCGTGTTATCCAGATCATCTGTTCAGTATCATGGTTGGGTTCCTCCGTCTGTCACTGTGTTTGTCTAAAGTTGTGATAGGTCTGTATTTAAGGTTTTTGTTTCAACTGTCTCGTCGTTGTGAGCCAGCTGTGCTCGTTTGTGATGTGATATTGTTGTAATTCCTTCCACGTGATTCTCTGTTCTGTCTTTATATTTAACATTTTAAATCGGCTAAATTTGGCTTGTTTACTATGTGTTTGTATATTCATCTTTCTTTGTCAGTCCCTTTATTTTTCTCTTTGACATACAGTGCAAAATAGCAATGGTGTATGTCCAAAATAATGATTTAAATCAATATTCCCCGCTGCAAGAATCATTCCAATAACGAATAAAGAAAGTATCTAAAGTGTAACTAAACACTAAGCGACCTGTAGCTGAAGAGTACAGAACGAATTCAAAATCAACTTATATAAACATTGTATAGTATTTTTGTGTTGTTCTGAATTTTGTCGGTTCATCTACGCATTATAAAAATGATCACACACAAATTACTAAATATAATAATTTTACTATAGGTAGGGGCAAATTGGAAAAGAAACTAAAGCAGGTGTACAGAATAAAATCTAGTATATTTGCTTGATTAGTGTTTATTCACTATAGAAAACGTTTTTTTTTCTGTGTGTCTACGTTTGGAGTTTACGATACTAAATTATTTTACTACTCTTCCTAGCGATCTCCTTTCAAATTACTAAACAAGCTTAATGAATTCAGGGTATGAGTAAATTCATTATAAATGTTTTAATTAAATGATTATGTTGAATATTTAAGTATTCAAAACTCCACACGGCAGCTGGGCCGAACGGCACACTTCTAAAGAGGCAGCGGCGGTATTAGTATCCTTGTGAAGGGACGTCCGGCTGACTGCTCTCTAGGGCTGTAGGGTCAGCCTCGCCGGAGCTGGCGGTCCCAGCCAGGGTTGAAGACCCATCTCCTTCTGTCCTTCTGGCCACTGGGGAAGCTGCATTTCAAAACTAGTCCAATACTAAATTTAAAAAAACATTTTCCAAAATATCATACAAATAGTAAATTCTGATTCAAGAATTTCGTGTATCAGTGTATGAATGTCACAAAAAAATTTTTAAGTCAAAACAGATGGGAATAAAAAACTCTGTCCACAAAAATTGAAATTTGGCTGCGGGGGGCGGGGCTTAGGCTATTCGGCGAGTGCTGGTTGGTGGACCTGGAGAGCTCCATGTCATTGGGCAGGTCTCCTCGAGGGACGACGTGCGAAGAGAAAACGGGAGTCTCACGGCTGCCTCGAAGGCCTACTGACGTGTCCGATCTCCGGATGGCTGGTCCTGTTTGCATTTTGATTCGGTTCTGGGTTAAGAAGCGTCAACGCTGACCACCAAAGTATTGTGGGAAGGCACACGTTGGATTGAAATACTGAATCAAAGTCAGTTCGGCATTTTTGATAGAAAACTAATCGTAAAATAATAATTAAAATGTTAAATTCTTCAGGAGTTGAACCTCCTGCAGCCAAGTTTTAAGAGTGGACATTTTTCAATTTAATTGTTTTTTTTTTATCTCTCAGTCATAGTTTTTTTTTTTTTTTACCCAGCGTATAGCCGGAGCAAGAACAAAAGGACGTAATTGCCGTCATTCACCGAGAAGGGAGGATTGCGACTGTTTGTTTCGCAAAACAACAATTGCTGAATATAGATGTTTCAACTTTAAACCAGACACCCACTCCATGAACCAGTGCCGACCAACTGGCAAAATATCATTAGTAGACACTGGAAAAATTCGCGGTTTCCATGACCTTCAGGATAGATTGCACAGTTCTCTGTCCGCTCGGGGAAGTAAAGCCAATTCGTTGGCTGGCTGCTGAATTGTGAGTTGACTCAGCTGGTTTGCCTGTGATTCGATTGGTTTCTCATTGGTCCAGAGTAGTCCAGTTGAACAGTGAGTCAATTGCAAAAGCAGCTTAAAGGTATAATGAATCCTCGAATTATTCCGTTCTCTTAGTTATACTCTCGTGTATTGGAACTGTTGGCTAGCGTATATGTAGGATAAGTTGTCAGCACACACTGTTACGAAGCCATGGTATCCTCACAGGAAAATTAAAAAAAATATATTATTCATATACAGTATATTTTTGTGATCTACATATTTTCTCATGGTACTACTTTTCAAATTTCTTTATATTATTTTTGTAAATAATATGTTTAAGATATAACATTTTTGTTTCTCCATGACACGCCACAGAATAATAAATCATAAAGAAATAAGATCGTTGTTAGAATCGTTTGAAGAATGATATCAGGTCCTCGAAAAGTGGTGTCAGCGAACCTGGCGGGTGGAGTGTAACTACTTTTTTTTTTACAATGTGCTTTAAGTGCGTGAGATGGCATCTAGCGGCGTGGAGTGTAAAAATAGCTTGAACGCAATGCAGTAAATTGTCTCGCGTTTCGCCATTGTTAATTGGCCATATTTTCGTATTACGATATTCGCTTATACCCCCATGCCCCCGACAAATTCCTGTCCAAGGCGATGCTAAGCCTGGTAGGGCCTGCACCTTGGAAATTGCGGCATAGTGTCTGGCGCGCCTTTTGTCTGTTTTGCGCTCAGCCCGACACCGAACCATTCACCTTTGATCTCCCCGCCTTTGTCGAAGCCGGGGGTTTCCGCCCACTCGTCGTTGCTGTAGGGTGAGTCGCACTTGCCCCGCGGCCTTGAGACGCAAGCCGTAACCTTATCCGTTCGCAACACTATGGATTAATCCGAGTAACAAAGCCGTGTAACGGTGCACCAGGATGGAGCGCGAAGGGGGGGGGGGGAAATATTTTGTTTTTCTTTTGACGGGTTTCATCTACACCTGACTCTAAAGTGGCGCAGACCATTGGCGTAGCTGTGTTCATAAAGTTGGGGGGGACAAATAATGATTTTGATGTCATGTAAACCCATTCCCCTCTTACTACGGGGGTCCTCCACCGGAAAATTTTGATTTTAAAAGTGCAAAATAGCGCTTTTTAAGCAATTTTTGTTTCTAACCATTGGATACATCGATGTTAAAATTATTAGTGTTTCCTTAAGATAAAATTTGATGAGTGAAGAAATTACAAGTAAAGTTGGGCAGAATAATATTATAAAATAAAAATATCACGGTCTAGAAAGTTGGGGGGGGGGGAGACAGTCCCCTCCACCCAAACAGTTCAGGGGGACACGTCCCCCCTGTCCCCTCCGGTTCCTACGCCCCTGGCGCAGACGCAAAAATGAAGGAGCTAAAAAAAATATTCCGTTAATTTTTCTATCGCATTTTCGAATAGGTCAAAGCTCGACCTCACAAGCCATGTTTTTTTTAAATATCATCTGCTTTACGTTACTATTTTTGATGTGTAACGTATTAGCTCTCGGTGTACGGCATTTGGTGGGAGTGTCGTCGTGAATGCGGCGGACGTCATGGAACGGAAATGTGTAACAACCACGGTGCTGCTATCTGTAGAGGACGGTGCCAACCAAAGTTCACAGAGTCACAGGAAATTCTTTTATAGAATAAACGGTTTAATGAATTTCAACAAGACGGGCAATAATTTAATAAAATTCTTCCTTGTCGAAAATCAGGTCCAAAGCCGGTGTTTAGTATTTTTTCAAGTCTTTTTCGTTTTTATCGGAACCATTTCATTTTTAAATTCTAAAATTTCTGTCTCCTAATTAAATAATTCAATAGTCAACATAGCTGCTCCGGTAGTGAATTCTGGATAGCGTCAAAAAATGCAGTTGAAAACACAATTTGCGTGTATTTCTCACGCTCGGCATTATTTTAAAGAATTATACGTTACATTTCGTGTCCGAGTTTCCTATTATAAGTGTATTTGCAATCATGAGAACACACGTATTTGCTCGATACCGAGGCTAGATGTTGCACATCTCTGGCGAGTACTGAAAAAACATTATCACATATTTTTAGGGGTTTCCTGAAAAAAAAGTTAAATTGTCATCTCTCTTGCGTTTTATGTTTATTCTAAAAATACCTCAACATATTTTTACTTAATAGACTACCATATAATAACGGTACAAATACACACAATTATTAATAATTATTAACTTTTGTGAAAAAAAAAATATTAATAAATATCTGGAGAGGAAAATTTGTTACCTAACAAAACTGCAGCATGACTGTTGGAATGAGTTGCCAGATAAACCGTGGGAGACCTAGTAAGTTTTCTGTAGAATATTTCACGATAGGAAGACTTAAAACCTATTTAGTAAGACATTTCTACAGATAACTCAGCAGGGTCATTTCACCGGGCATCAAAGAAACAATTCAAAAATTTCAAGTGCAAAGAAGTACTGTTCACAAAAAAAAAAATCGTTTACGTAATCTGCCAGCAAACTGTGCAATTACTTAACCCAAGTCCAAGCAGATAATTGGTTTTGAGAATGCTACTGGAAAAGTGCATTGAAAATGAAATATCGATTAGCTTTTGTTATGCAATTATAGTTAGTATAAATATTTTTAAATTCATTTTTTAAGCTTGTATATTATGATTGACAAAATTAAATATAGGTGTATAAAATATAAGCATTTATTGAAAGCATTGTCTATGGTTAACAAATAAGTAAAATACACTTTCGGTATGGTTATAAAACTGTCCTTAAAGACACATATATCAGGGCAAGATACAATGGCTTCGTCGGGAGTGCAACAAAATAAATAAATTAAGGTTTAAAGTTTCCTCAACACGGGGAGCATTCGAGGCGGCGAGTGGTGATTGGATGTGGATTGAGCATTTTATGGATACCCTAGAAAACCTACATGCTCACGGACACATCCGCCATGTTTCCTACTCGCGGAAAACCCCGTGTTAAACCCCCGCCGCAGAGCAACAAAACCCAAGCTGGCGTTGAACTATGGGTTACGACTGACAGGCTAGACTGTGCATACTGTATAAATGGTTCACACCTAGCTTTAATTGGTATAGCCACATTTACTTCACGGTTGCAATGGGTGGCAAAGTAGAATTGAAGCACATATGTATCTGCTTCACGTTGGTGACTGGACCAATCACGTTGAATCTACTAAAGGTGTGACCTTGTTCAGGGGTCTGAAATTGATGGGGGAGATATATAATGACCCCCCTCCCCCCCGGTTCAAACAAAATTATAAGAAATCCTAAAAAAAATCTATCATTCCCACCAACAATAGGAAAGAACTTGAGAGCAATTAGCCAGCAAATAGTTCTACCCCCCCCCCCCCCTCCTTCCGGGATGAAATTCTGCGTACGCTCATGATCTTGTTATCGACCAATGAGCATCCTGTAAAATAAAAGCTTCATTATACATATAGGCAAGTTGAGTCTAGCTTGGAGTGAGACGAACCCGCCAAATAATCGTGGCATGTTTAATACATATCTGCTGAAACTCAGTAACACTAGCTTAAAACTATGCTAAGTTGGGCCCATGTAAACCTGCATAGACTAAGGGAAAAACCTGGGCACAGTCATTGAGGGGTGCAAGGGCATGCATTAATTGCGTAGGAGTATACTACAGGAGGCAGAGGATGGTCTGGATGAAGAGTAGAACGGAGTATGCCATGCGGGGGGTTGGGCACTTGGACGCGTGGTCCGCTTTCATATTTATAAAACCAGGGGTGCTCGCAACCCTGGTGGTGAGTGACCGCACTGATGGCCACTCACTCCGCTGCCTGTCAGCACCCACAACTAGAAGAAAAAGAAAAGCAGACAATCTTACATACTAGACACTTGTTTAATTAGTTTAAGGAAAACCGAAATATGTACTGGTTCCTCAAAGATACGCGTCGATTGACAATCTTCTTCCCCCCCCCCCCTTTTGGCAGTTGCGTGCCTACAACAGGATCGCTGACCGGTTAGAAGCCAACGGAAGCAGCAACAATAAACCTCAATTAAGAAGTTTCAGACTCCGACATATTTTCTTAAATTTTATTATATATATTTTTGAAGTTAAACTTCTTTGGGCGCTATGAGAAATTTTCCAAGGCCAAAATCCTGAAACTTTTATGCTGGATTGCAAAGGCCTACTTAAGGATAGGAAGGCGAAAGCTATAAAGGCCACACTGGCCTACGTCCTTATGCGTGAAGCAGTTAATTTTTTTTGGCTCTAAATACTACACGAAACCCCTTAATTTTAACCGCTACCATAAAATTACATCATTGTGATCTGTGAAGTATCCTCAGGTAGTTTATTAGATATTTTGTTCGAATGTTTTAATACACAGGCGTGTGAAAATGCCAAGATTATTATTTTTTAGCCTTAGTTTAAAGGTGTTTAAATGAATGATTACCAAATGCTAGATTTCTTCACGGCAGCTATTCGACGTAATTTTGAAAGTTTTTTTACTTTACGTGTTGAAACATGCGAGCATCCCCCAGTACTTTCCTGTAGATTTGCCTAATGCAGAAACTTTGCAACGTGATTCCTCAACGAGTACAGACCTCTCAAACGGCGTGCACACTCCCAGCCCACCTGCGATTCAAACCCAAAGAAAATATCGAAACAGTAAGTTTCCGCATAATCGCCTGCTGGTCAAAATATCACCTGTTTGCAGCTTTCGACGACGAAAATGTTAAGTGTTTTCATAGCTTTCGAGCGCAGTTCGCTAGGAAAGCTACTGGGATTCATCGGCACGTGCAACCAACACTGAATTGAAAACAAAATTTTGTTCCAATCACAAGTAGAAAACTCTATGAAACTACCGCTCATAAACAGCTTTTCAGACTCAAATAAATTATCTTGTTGTCCTCACAACATGTTTTTGGTTGGGCGAAAAAAAATGTTACACACCTAGTAGTACCTTACTCGATGCATAGATTGTGTCTAAATAACTGAATAACACTGTACTTCCAATAGCCATGTGCTCTAATGCGTCCTGTAGGGTCACGGGTTTGAACTCGAACCCGTGGCATGAATCAACTTTACGGGCACCCAGTCTGCTATCCAAGGAGGTTCCGAGTCAACTACAGAAAAAATGTTGGAGGTCCCTTCGTCTTACGGCCTTTCTGCTTGATGACGTAATGTCATTAAGGCCCTTTCACACTGTTTCGCTTCCAACACCTCCCTATATGTTGTGTCAAATAAAGTTTGAACGGTTATGACGTCACCGAAAACGTCCCTGGCGCAGCCCTGTCTGTTTGACAAGTTGGACGACTCGAGTTTCCGTTAAATACTCTGCATATAAGACGCGGGTTCTAAAGTATGTTAGATGTTGGTTGCAATCATCCAATCAAAATCGCGTCTACCGAAAACGGAGACGACGTTCGTTTCGGTCCCATCGATTCTTCGAAATGGCGAAGAACACGTGGGCGATTAAAGAGGTCGTAAAAGTGAAACAACTAAAATAATGACACTATAAATGTATTTTGGTACAAAAAAGAATATTCCATAAATCTACAGAATCACTTAACATTTATTTCATTACGTAACGAATTTTTTTTTGTGGACTAAATTTTTTACATGTCCAAAAAAAATGAAATGCTCTAACAGCACAACAAGTTCAAAAATTCCATCGATTATTGTACTGTGATGCATTATTTAATTTTGAAAATTGAGATTAAATCTGAAAAAGTTTGAGTTTGGCCCAGACCAAAATTTAAAACATACTCGTGGCTATCTGTTCAGATTTAGTTCGTGGAGAATGTAGTAAGTACTACCCCTCCAACTACTTGACAGTGCGGGCAGGGCCCTTACACGAACTAGCGGGCAGACCGCCCCGTGTAGCTCGCCCGGGCAGCTGGCTGCCGGGGAACTCTTCGGAACACCCTGTGCGCGCGAGCGCCCTCTCTGCCCCTCTCCCCCCTGTTGCTCCTTCTCGCTCGCTCGCAGCTCCCAGGTATTGATCCGGAGGTAGCTACAGTCTACACAGTCTACACACGCACACACAGACGGCCCAGGCTTGCCCGGGTCCTGGCTGCGCGCTCTCTACAGCTACAGCCGGGGGCCAGGGAGGCCTCTTCCGGAGCTGCCGCCGCGCGGCCGCGCCAACAGTCGATGGATCGATAACACTTCCGGACTTCGATTTGTTGCGATTCTCACTTGAACCAAAATAGATTACCAAATATAGTATTTTTTTACAACAAATAATTAAAAATCCTTCCCCCCTACCTTCCCACACGACGTTTCTTGACACGGAAAATTTTTTAACTCAAAATATCCAAATTTCGATTGATTTGCAATATACCTCCTACTTGTACTAATTGTGGCTTAAAGTAACCAATTCGACTCTTGAGATGTTTTTACGATTTACTTTCTGCAAAGCTGCCAAAAACACAGACCTAAATGTCCCAATAAATGGTTTGTTAAATTTATTTTTTCACGTTTAAATGCATTTTTTTTTACAGTGAAAATTGAACGTGGTTAACATCATTCAACACCGTTTGTTCTGCCTTGCACAGTTATGTTACATTTATATAACGCCATGTGAGACACGTGTTTTTTTCCCTTCTTATATCTCTTTCAAGTGTCTCAATAATTGGTTTCGAACACACGAAAAATGAAGTAATACAGAGAATGGTTGCTCGTGCAATGTTAGCACACCCGATTCTGTTCTGGAGGATCGGGTCTTCGATCCAAACGGCACTAGAAGAATCTTTCCCAACGGAGTATACCATCTTCAGTGCCGCTGATTCTCCATTAATTGCTTACATTATGGCCTATTAAATATAGGTCACACCGTGAAAACTGATATTTAGATTCAAACATATTACCGATAAGTGTCCGATAGATTGAATATATATTTTAATATTTACATGAAGTTTAAAAAGTATTAAACATTTTGAAGTTCGCGAAATTTTTCAAGTTACTTTTACACACACAACCAATAATTCACTTGTTTTGTGGGTCTGGACCGAGTAACGAGATGGAAGAGTACATGTTGTTTCGGTCATTATTACAGAAGCCATCTTAACAGTAGACCAAAACGTCGGCAAAAGTCTGTAATCTTTATCAGGATTTTACTGTGATATAAAAAAATTCTGGGAGTTTTTTTTTTCTTCATAAAGACTGTGTCACCAGATGGAAGGTTTCGTACAGGCTCCTCTAGAAGCTTCCAGCAAATCTGCTTGCCAAGTCTCCATGGCAGCAGGTATGGATGTTTCCATGGACGAAACTATCACACGTAGAATTGTGACTGGTGTAGGTCTAGTTTGTGCGAGTGGTTTTATTATGGTTATATTAATACCTGGATGTTTCTCATAATTTTCGCATAATGCTGTAACTGCTTCAACAGACCAAATGTTCACCGCATTTCAAATCAATAATCAAGTAAACTCCAATCCCTCAAATATACAATTACCGTTTTCAACACTAGGGCCACACTACCACTTCATTCTGATTGGACAAAATGTCCACCTTCTACGAAACCTTCACGAAAAAAAAATTCGAACTCGATCAATTACCAAAACTTCCATGAAAACGGCCAGAGTTCTGCTAATTCTTCCACAGAACCATTGGTGCCAGCTGCCATGGAAGACGGGTGCGTAATGCTATGGCGCAAGACTGGAAACTCTACCGTTAAAAATGAAGTTTTGAAATACAGGGAAAATGGTAACGTAATATTTTTTTTTGTAAATTCAGAGCCTTACAAAGTAAGTTTTTCCCCCCCAATGAGACTCAGGGTGAGAGGGCGTCCAAGATTTCCTGCTCTCCAAATTTTCTGGGTACCTACTTACTGACTGACTCGCTGCTCGGGTTTTCAATTGACGACGGGAGCTGGGCTCGAAGCCACGACTTTCGCCTCAATGAGCGTGACGCATATACGTAGGGACACCTGCATTTCGCGAATACATTTCGTGTCAAGGCATTTCATAAAATACTGTAGCTTTTCTCCTGTGGTTATTGGCTGAGGTCGGGGAGAGGTGTCGTCCCGCTCTTGACGGGGCCAATGAGAATGTGGTCACCGTACTGCTGCACCCTCACAATTTGCCATGACTCTTAGAAAAAGCTACAGTGTTTTGTGAAATACCTTGACACGAAATGTATTCGCGAAATACAGGTGTCCCTACGCATAAGTGATCACGGTTATCGGGTACTCTTTAATAACATGATAGACGTGACCTCTGTTAAAGGGGGAGATGAACTGATCACGTAATGTGGTTAACCGCCTGAGGCAATGTCTGCGTGGATGGAATGGGTCGTTCCGGCCAGCCTGAAGGATGTGTGAGGTGAGGTGAGGTGGGGAGATGGGGTGTGGAGCAGCGGCGGAATGAATTGGCGGGGTGAAACGAAAGCGCCCCGAGAAAACCCACAGGTGTACGGCAACATCCGCTACGCTTAACGCTTGCGAAAATCCGGGTTCTACCCGGTCGGGAGTCGAACCCCGGTCGCCTTAAAGGGGGAGATATACGAACTAAAAGACGCCATATTGGTTTCCAACAGAATTTTTAGGTATTAATATATTTTTTAATAGTTTAGTTTAAAAAATTTGGCTTCGTTAAAGTATAGTGCTTTATTTATGGTAATGCCTGAAGGTATTAGAGTCTGTCTGCTACACATGGTTTTCTTTTTCTTTGTGGAGTCATTGGTGAGTGAAGTTATTAGGAATTATTTTCTTATTACTAATATTTAAGAGATTTTTCTGTAAATTTATTATTTCTCTTAAATTCATTCAACAGATATTTACTACAAATGCTACAAATCTTAAAATTCACCTTTGTCAAACATTTAGTGAGAAAATTAAATAACAAGCAACAAAAGTAAGACAGCTATAGGAACAAATTTACGGGAAATGCTTAAATTAATAGTTGAATCTCTAGAAAAATAAATACCGGAACCAGCGTTTGAGACCGAGACTGAACTAATTTTTTTTTGGAATAACTACAACTGTAATAATACTGTCAATAGACTCTATGTTGTCTTAGAAAATACCTTAAAGCGCGATCTCCACTTTAACAACAGCAAATTTCTTAAATTGTTAAAGTTAAAAAAAATGGCATTGAATAAAAACTGTTGAAGGCAATATGGCGACTTTCGGTTTTTTACTTTTTCCCAATTATAGTGGGCTCAAAACTACTGTACCACCGAATCGGAGTTCGTGAATTTATATGATCCCTTCCGATCGCTGGACTCGAACCACGGACCCCCGCCTCACCACATGAGCTCTGGACATCACACGGAAAAGAATTTCTGTACTTTTACAGAAAAAAAATCCTTTGGAAACCAGCTGCCAGAATTAGCTTATACATAATACTACAAGATAGATATTGCAACCTTGTATATCACATGGATATGGAGCATTTTGGCATATGTGAAATAGTTTTTCGAAATAATACTAAGTATTTGTTACAAAAATTGTCGCATAATTTTATATTTTAATTAACGTTTCATTCAAACTTATATTTGTTTTTCAGCCATGATAAAGATAAACGATTATCCAATAATTAGACTTTATTTTGTTTTATTGTGTTTATTAATGTGCGAAGATAATACTGGAAAGCTATTCACAGAATGGTTTAAATAATAACTTTAACTATTGGAGGTTCTGGGACAAAACCAAAAATAAATTCCTGGGTAGGAATCGAAACTCAGTATTACAAGAATACTATTTTATAATGAATCTGTTGTTTTCATGAAAATGTACAAATTTACAAATATCTGTAATTTCCCATGAATATTTCTCTTACATTTACCGTCACGTGCGACTCATCCAGTAGGGCGAAGGGGAAAAAATTCGCGGTAATAGACTGGAAGAGAGTTAGAACATCGAGCGCCCGCCGAAAGGAAAAAGGGGGGGGGGGGAAGAGGAGAAGTAATTGAGTTAAAACGCGTCTGGGATTTATTCTAAAGCGTCAGTAATGCATTAATGTTGGGTCGAAGTTATTTCGCTCCCCAGAAACGCAAGGGAAAAACTCAGGCTGGAGTTTGGAATTCCTTCTTGGAGTGAAAATTCTAGATATTACATCATATTTCTTTTTCTTACGAGCAAGAGTCCTGCTGAATTCAGGCCAGAGGAACCATTTTAGCTTACAGCCCGGATAAAAAAAAGTTCCTTTTCCACAGAGCCTACAGGCGTAGGTAGATTTATTTCCAAGCACCATCTTTATTCTGGAAATATTTTGGAAACTTCTATAACCTTCTGGATATTATAAGAACTAAGTGTAAAAAACATATTTATGTTCTCTAATGTTACAAAATGATTGGATAAATATTTTCATATTTTCCAGCGAAAATATTACGAATATTTAAACTCAATTTCTTCAGCACTGATTAGCTTAGAACGAATTTCATATTATATGCCAACTAAAGTAATTATTTAATTTTTTGACCTTCAAACACTATTTTAAAACCCTTGCACTAATAACGATGTCGTATAAAAATTTTCTTAGCAGTAAGGTTTAAGAAAGCATTAAGATGGGAAAATAAATTCAAACAAAATTGATACAAAAAAAAATAATTAAATGTTTATTTCAGTTAAGATCTTGTGATTCTAATCAAATATTTTATTGCCTAACATAATGATGTGATTTCACTGGAAGTTCATCTTCTGTTTTCATAAAAATTGAGTATAATTTCATGGAAGCATGACAAAATTATTGTTTAAGATTTATCCATATTTTTCTACGTATATTTTTTATTAAATTTTTTTAAAAAGAGTAGGGTCTGCTTATTGATTACACTGTAGACATATCCCACGGCAACTTTCCATCCGCATTTTGCTCGTCTTGGTTGAGTGAACAGCATTTTGCTAGATTCGTACATCATTGATTGGTGAGGCCGGAGCCATCTTAGGTTGGGACTTCTCTGCAAGCAGACAGGCGTCCCATGACCTGCGCCTCCGCTGAACTTGGATTCATTTACGTAGGACTTGATCTTGAACGCCATGCGGACTTAGAGTGCTTTAAGGAACATCTGGAGCACTCCTAACCTCAAACCATCCACCAACTCTGGCCTCCAAGGAGCTGGATTACAGGAGTACGCCACGACTCCCAGCCGTTCATGGAGGTGAAAAACTTCGTATATACGGTTCAAAGCTCATGTACATTATAATTTTTTTTTTGTAAATTGAAATATGTTCAGTTTGCAATATTGGTTATGAATTTAATATGTATTAACTGCCGCTTTCTTAGCTAACGCCAGTAATTTTACTTTTATGACTTAAATCGTTTATTACAAATGCCCGAAAGATCAGGCGATGACACTGACATCTGGTTTGTACTTAACGTACTAACTTGGAAATCGTGTTCGTGTAGCGATGCTAGTTTTACTGTTTATACTCTTTATTCTATGCTGTTAAACTATATGTTTAATTGATTTTACATAGGAAATATATGTTTGTGTTTGTCATATATTTTTCTTTGTAATATGAAAACTTTCCAAAAAAAAAAAAAAAAAAAAATTGGTTGTCTGTAAAGTCGGTTTACGGACTATAGTTTAACGTGACAACATCATAACAAAACATTGATGAAATGATTGCATATTTTTATGAATAAAATTGAATCATTTTTATTTTAATAATAAAAGAATAAATACTTGAAATTATAATGGTAATCAGATTTTCAAAATGAAAGAATAATTAACCTTTATTGCCGAAATTGTTGTTGTAATAAGCAATGAAAAACCACATTAACTTTTCACTTCACTTTATAAACAATCGACGAAACAGTTCACGTGTAGCTGACTTGTAATTAATTTTAAAAACTGGCGTTTAGCTATAAAGTTTAAAAATAATTATGAACAAGTTTTCATATGAATAAACTGTAATCAAATATCTATTATCAGTTTTATGAATCACCATAATTTTTTAGTCAATTGTAACATAACCTATTATTACTGCACTCGCCGACAACGTAACGGAACATAGCGTAACGGAACAATGAGCGTAACGGGACACTTTTTCGTGCGTGCAGCTGGCGTTTATCGATTTATTAGACGTTGTCACGTCAAAAATGTTGATACATATATTTTTTAAAATATCAACCCATGTTTTTACGGTAACAATTTGTTTCAAACTGTTTCAGCCAAAGTTTAAGAGGAAGTTTAGAAATAATACAAAAAAATTATAACGGATATGTTATATCTATTTAAATAAAGTAATGATTATTTTTACTTTCAAACATTGTTATTTACACCACTTGCAGTAATGGTTGGGTAAACAAAAATTCTTTTAAGAAACGTTTTACTCAATATTTAAACAGTAAACTAAAAATATTAATGGATTCGGTAGAGTGCCGTGTAGGGGAGTTTTATTTATTTTCTCATTCCAGCCCCCGGTTTTTTCAACCACTTGCACAAATGGTTTGTATTGTCAAAAATTGTTTCAGAGAAAAGTTAAACATTATAAGATTTACAAACCATTTTAACGGATTGGATTGTGTCCGTACTAACAGAGTTGTACTTTTCTTGACTTCCAACCGTTGTTTTTCCACTCCTTTCAGTTATGGTTGGTGTATGGAAAATTATTTCAGCAGAAAGTTTTAGATCATATTATACATGTTTTACAAACAATTCGAACGGATTTAATAGTGTCCATATTAAATGAGTTATGATTTTTTTGTCTTCAACCCCTGTTATTTTTCACCCCTTGCAGTAATGGTTGGTCATATAAAAAATAATTTCAGACGAAAGTTGTAGATAATATTTTTAGGTTTTACAATAAAAAGGAATGGATTGAATAGTGTAAAAGGAAATTATTTCATACATTTTATAATTTCCAGCCCTTAGTCTTCCTAAATGGTTTATCAAAAATGGTTTGAGACGAAAGTTTTACATTAATATTATAAGATTTACAAACATTTCGAACGGATTTGATAGTGTGCCTACTAAGTGGGTTATGGTTTTTTATTTAATTTTATCTCTTTTTTTTCCAACCCCTTCCAGCAATGGTTCGTCAGATCAAAAATGTTTCAGACAAAAGTTTTAGATAAAAAATATAAGATTAATACAAAAAATCGTATGAATTCGATGTTGTGCCTACGAAGGGCACAAACATAAAACTAAGCGTATTTGGGAGGCCTAGGTAAGGAAAACTTAAATGCGTCTCAGGCCGAAGCCTATATAGTTAGGAGAATGTTAAAGCAAGATGATACATACCTTTATTTCAGACTTTTTCTGGTATCCATATGTTTCGCTGTGATTTTTAAGACGTTTCACGTCAAAATGATATGACAATTACCAGTCGGGATTTGAACCTATGTTCTCTGGAATACGAATATTGTTTTTCAGCCCTTGTTTATTCTACCCCTTGCAGTAATGATTGGCCATATAAAAATTATTTTAGGCAAAAGTTGTAGATAGTAATATTAGGTTTTACAATAAAACAGGACAGATTTAACAGTTACATGGTAAGTAAATTTAGAATTTTTTTTTTAAGATTCCACGCATTTATTTTTTCAACCCCCTGCAATAATGGTTTGTCTTATCAAAAATTGTTTCAGACAAACGTTTTAGATAAAATTATAAGATCAATATAAACACCATACGAATTCGATGTTGTTGATATGAAGGTAGTTATAGGATTTTTTTCCCCTCCAACCCTTGTATTTTCAACCCCTTGCATTATGGTTGGTCGTATCAAAAACTTACTCATGCAAAATATGTTGGTATTGCTCCTATGAGTTATAAAACGTTCAAACGGATGAGATATTTTCCATATGGGAGTTACAGCGATTTTTCTGTTTTTCAAAAAACTTTCCCCATTTCTACCTCTTCGGTTGGATATTGCCAATTAACGAACTCGACCGAGATTTTTCACTGCCAGATTTTTTTTGTGTCAGCTTTTTTTAAGTGATTTGTGAAAATTTGTGACAGTTATTGTGTCCACAAAAAGTTATATATATATATATATATATATATATATATATATATATATATAAACTTTTGAGTTGACGTTGGTTTTGGGCGATATGGACCATGGAACGAAAAACTGTATAACATTTTTTTCTCTGAATGTCGCACCATGGTAACGGCTACAATGGGTAGTAACACTGGGAAATACCGTGGGATAATCACATTGGGGGATATTTGCGGTCGCAGTGACGGACGTGTCGCGTGTAGCCATGGCGACCGTAACTGTTAAGTCGCAGGGGCCAGGCCGCAACCCGCGAACAGCGACAATGTCACGTCACGTCTCGCTCTCTCCCGGAGCAGCGCCAGGTGGTGTCGCGGGTCGCTGCCAGAAGCGACAACCGCTCAACGCACGAGTACTTGCTTCCTCAGCGTGACACGCGACTCGAGAGCAGCCAGTCTGTTTTGTTGCACGGAATCAGGGCACCGGCCAGCTTCTGTGTGTTAGACATTATTACATTAATGTGCAGAATATATTTTTTAAAAATTTCTAAATATAACGGGAAATTTTGTTTATTTAATGAAATGTATCATGGCAATAAAAATAAACTAAATTTGTTCCTCTGAGCATACATAATTTCGATTTTTTTTTATATAAAATTTATAATGATCAGTGTCACAGTAAATATTAATAATACTTGCATAACGAGAAAAGAACGTAATAAAACTATTTTTTTAAAAACAAATTTAGTTTTTTTTGACAATCTCTCACACCCACATACACTACAAACAATGATCAGTATTGATGTACCTTCATAATATGCCGTTTGTGAAGCTTCGGGATCACGAAGTCGCTAAAGCGACAAAGTCGCGGCGACTTGGCCCGGCGACTTTCACGTCGCTGGTTCGCGGCTTGTCACAGTGACACTTGTCTTGTCGCTACTTCCGCCACTGGCCACCGACCGCCTCACGGGTTCTCTGGGCGACTGAGGGTGCCCAGGGTGGTGTGATGGGTTGGGATGAGCACCAGACGGTGCTCAGATGTGGGGCTTAGATCCCGAGCCAACCAACCCGTTGGCGAAACGTCTCGACCGCGATGGAACGTCGCTGGTTAGTTTTAAAAAACTTGACTTTCAAACACGCGGCCGCTAGGCACTTTGTTCATTTCGGAGGAGAACTTCAACTTTGAAACTAATATTTAAATTATTCCTGTTCACAGCTTTAATAACTAAAATATTCTATCATGTTTAACACACGAATACAATGGTTAATGTGTCAGTCCGACATTATAAAAAAAGTTCTAAAAATAATTGTTGCAGATTTCTTTGTAAAGTTTTTTCATATTAATATGCTTCGTACTTACAATTTTAAAAATGTGTTATTTCCAGTCATTACCGTAGCCATGCGTTGCACAACTTAACATTATTATGTCTTGTGGTATAACAAACTGTTTTTATTGGCAACTGTTTTTTCGAAAGGAATCACAGTACCGCTTGCTGGGCGGGCAGCACTCGTGACGTCACCAGGCACGTGACCTGCTGACAAGAGGAGGGGGGAGAGAGTGTTTGACCCTGGCCAAGGTAGTGGTGGAGTGGGAGGCTGGGGGGGACACAAAGGTGACCTTCACGCACAGCTGTTTGTTTTATAGCTTGAAGGAATTCATAAATATGTCATCATGCAGTCTTGTTAACACAAACATGATAACAATATATTGGACCAGCAATTAACCGCTGAACTCCGTTATAACCACAAATTGCTTTGATATCGAAAAGAGGCGTGGTCTTTCTCGAGTTTTTTTTTACATTTCAATATTTCGCACACCCATTCCTTAAATTCCTTACCACCATGATCAATAGTAGTGTAGGACCCAAGGTAATAAATAGAGACATGCAAAATTCGCGGATTCATTTCGCGATAGGCTAGCCTCAAAACAACTATACCTTCGTACCTTCTGCGATTGGCCCAAATTTTATCCGTGGAACTGTGAGCCAATGGGAAACACTAAACCAAGAAAATGCCGAATTACGGACAGCCTAGTTGATACGTCTCACGCGTCAGTAGCCAATGAACGGGTGTCATTTCCGCGAGTATTTAAAGAACTGTGGAGTCCATCCTAGAGGTCAATGAATCCGCGAATTTTGCAGGTCTCTTGTAATAAATAATAACCTCGGCTGGACGCAGCTCAAGCCTTGCAGTCAACAGTTTCACGGAGCACAGACGAGCTGGGATCAGCTTGACCCATCCACCCCCCCCCCCCCCAACTTTGCCCCGGGCGTACAAAGCCCAGGCTTTGAAAAGGACCCGCGGACAATGGAGCTGTTGCTTGCAGATCTGGAGGGGCGGGTTTATGTTTCAGAACGCGATGGTAATTCCGGCGAGCATAGTGATGAGGATTTTTTTTTGTTGCCAGGCGAGCCCCGTTTGTTGCTTTGAACTTTTAAACGCCTCCCCCGGGGGGGCAGGTTCATGTACGTGAAGTGTTCGGAGGGTTGGTCACCCGAGAGAGAGAGAGAGAGAGAGAGAGAGAGAGAGAGAGAGAGAGAGAGAGAGAGAGAGGCTGTTGGGGTGGAGTTAGACACAGACTCGTGAGCATTCAAACAGTTCGTATTTGTGCGCTGTAAATGGAACAGAAATATCCATGCAAAAAAAATACAGATGTCTGTGTAAAAACAACTGTATCACTACCGAATAGTGTGTTCGTAGAAATACTGGGTCCGGATTCTTACCCGGTCTTTTATTCTTTGTGTTGTCCCAGTGCCTCAAATTGTTAAAAAGTTATATGTAAACCGTTCCCTGAATAGCTTTAAAGTTTTAACTTTGCACATTAATAAGTATAATGAAACAAAATAAAGTTCAATTATTGAATATTTGATTATCTTTCCTACGGTTTGAAATAATTATGTTTGAATTCTACATCAATTAAAATATAAAATTATGCATAATTTCCTTAAGAAGTACTCATTATCATCTCCAAAAACGTATTTTATACACGCAAAAATAATCGTAGCCATGTGTTATACAAAGTTATTGTAGCATTATAAAGTATCTTGGCAACTAGTTTCTAAACGAATCTGTTGTAAGAGTAAAGAAAAAAAATCCCTTTTGTGTGGTCAGAGATTCATTATTTTTTTTTGAATTTATAATATCGATAACAGAGAGTTCATTAAAGATGAAACACACAAATAACAGGATACACATAGCCTATATTAAGGAAATACATCAATTTTTGTCTTGAATTGGTTTTGAGAAATACTTACGTATAAGCGGGAAGTCCATATACGCTCGCCAGCATTTAGAGGCGAAGATGCGCTGAGTGAAAGCTTGTGGATTGACCTTACGGACATTCTACGCGGTAAAATGTCTCATGGGACTCCCTTTAGCTCTAAATCAATGAAATTATTATTATTTAAATAACATCACAGCAGATTTTAACCAACCAACCGTAAAAAAATGCGTTTTTTTTCTCGTAACACAATTATAATAGCAAATTGTGAGATGTTTTATTCATTCACGATAAGTAGAGACCTGCAAAATTCGTGGATTCATTCGGTGATAGGCTAGAATTCAAACACATATACCTCTTAGATAATTTTGCCATTGGCTTATGTACTGTTCATCTGTACGAATCTCAACCAGTTATAAACCCTCAACCAAAGAAGGATCGAATCACAGACAAACCAGCTGAGACGACTTACAAGTCGGCAGCCAATGAACTTGCGTTATTTGCCCGAGTGTACAGTGGTATGTGCAGTCTATCCTGAAGGCCATCGAAACCGCGAATTTTGAAGGTCTCTAAAGATAAGTTTAGTTAGACATTCACAAGCCTAACGTTTTCCCACGACTATGAATCTCTAATTCTCCCTCCCCGCCAAAAAAAGAAAAAAAAAACCTCCTCGTTAGCAGCAGACCGCAAGGCAGCGATGCGATGGACTACATGAAGCACGGGCGTCGTTTTCTTTGTGAAGGTTCGCGAGTGGAGCGCTTTTTTGCCGGGACTGTATCGCGTGTTCTCAAAAGTGATGAATATAAATATGAGTGCGGTTGCGTGGCGCGGGGTTTAGAGGGGGGAAAAGTAGGGTGGGGGGTGGGGAAGGCGGTTGATGGAGGGGGAGGGGTGTCGCCCGTGCGAGGGGAGGGGAAGCAGCACTAGCGCCGCACCACGGGAGACTCACTAATTACATTGCAGCGCCGAATGAAACGCACAATGGGCAAGAGGATGAAATACGCCCGCTGCGCTTTTGTCGTCGGATCGGATCGGACCGCCTCTGTTCGTCACCCCCCGGCCAGAATCCAGTGTACGAACTTCGCGTCGTGAGGATCTCAGTGGTCCAGATGCTGGTGGAATCCCCTGCCTGCAATGCACTCCAGCACTGAATCAGACAGAGAACTAACAAATTGGATGAATCCAAAGTTCACGTGGCAAAGTGTACACAGGGAAACTTGGCAGGTGAATCATCATCAGGATCAAAGAACATATCAGCAACTAAAAACGTGGAAACCTGAGGTAAGTCATAGCAGAACACTCCATGTAAACAAGCTATAGCCAACATCCCCCAATACAAGAAACGATTCATTCGCGAGGCAACATTGCATCCCTTTATTTATTTATTTATTTATTTTTGACACTTAGTAATTTATAATCACCAGCGAGCCTATTATCGCAACTTTGGGTCTTTTACTTTTCTTTTTGACATTCATCCGTTTAGTTCGCTAATTTACATTGAATTTTGACAAATTTTTGTGACGAATTGAGACGATAAAAAAGTACTATTTTGTCTTATCCAGGACTCCAAACCAGAACCCTTCCAATCTAAATCTTATAACTTCAAAGGAAGAAATAATTTGATCAATAATTCCCAAAACTGTAATTTAAAACAAACTCGATTTATTCATTTTGCCAAAAACACGTTTTTGAGTTATCCATAAAATCGATTATATTTGAAATCTTTACCCAAATAATAATAACTGATTCGGGGCTTGAATATGACTGTGCTAAGGTGGCGACTGGATCACACTAGTAACTTTGATATCACAGTGAACAGTTCACGATTGAACCACGGTTTCGCGTCACGTCGTGGACGCTGGAGATCGTCGAGACGTGAAAAGATGACGCGGATTTTAGATGTCGGGATGCCGGCGGGAGGGGGGGGGGGATAGGAGAATCCGTAGAAAGCCCACTGGTTCACAGCAACGTCCAACACACTCGCCCGATTGCGAAGCGCCGGGTCACGTGCGAACCCCAGGCGGTGATCGAGCGCAGATCGGCTTGGTACAAAAAAGCAGGGCCGTCAAGTGGTTGCGAGTCAGTAGCTAAGAATTGGGTTCTGGAGAATGATTATCGCAAGTGAAACATTACAGAAGTCAGTGTCATAGACATTGAAATCGATCAAGGGTATTCAGATAGACAACTTTTTTTTTTTACCTGGTTAAGTCGTCTATCTTGAGCCACATTATAAACTACGGCAGGCTGAGGCACGCGAAGATCAAGGTGTTGACGCGCCATTTATAGACTCCTCGAAGGTTTACAGAAAATGTCTGATTGCGAATAACATTTTAGAGCCATTGCACTTATCCGCACAAGTTTCGTTTCATAGTATTGTCTTTAAAATGTAAAACGGTCGGTTTCGCGGACGGTTTTAGGTATGAACGGTACAGAGAAGTGCAATGTTCCACCATAAAAGTCATGGGGTGACGGCTTGAAGTCCCATAGAGACGAGTTGTCAACGTGAAGATTGCACTCCAGCCCGGTGCCTTGCACGTAAAGGCGAAAACTGTGTGATGCGCGAGCCTGTGTCGCCCTTAGCACCCCCGCGCTTTGAGAGCTCCGAACCAAATTTCGTGAAAGAGATTTACTGTGATAGACGTTATTCAGGTGCGTGTAAGTGTCCGTTAATTAAGGAGATGACTTTATCTTTGAAAGATTTGTGCAATGGGAATGCATGACTTGATGTAAGCTTTTGGACATACGCCATTGCTTAGCAATGGCGTATGTCCAAAAGCTTACATCAAGTAAAGGAGATGACTGCAGTTTTGTTTCCATGTCACAGATGTTTATTCCTTTACATTCTATACGTGTATTTAAACGTAATTTCCTGTAGTGTTCACTTCGAATATATTTTAGAATAACTGTTTACCCTTTTGCATGGACAAAATAAGTCATTTAGGTTATATTAAATGGAAAGCATAGATAACTATTGTTTATCAATATGGACACTTAAGTAAAAGCTACATTAAGCTTCACTGTTAACTACTTTTACGAGCGAACCAAAAACATTTAGTGAAATCACTAACTCGAGAACATGCTACGCATTGCTGTATATGAGCGTAACAACTTTTCCTCATTTCTGTATCTACTTTTGAAAACGTGTGTTCTAGATTTTCAACAATTGTCTCTGAAAATAAATTGAAAAATGTTATGATAAATTGAACTGAAATGGGTAGTTTTTGAGTAGGCCTATGCAAACTTTTTCTGCTTGTTGTAATGCTTTACTAGAATCAATTATTTTCAGAGCATATAAATTTCATCATGATATTTTCTGAACCATTTGAAATATCACAGTACAATATATAATGATCCTGGGGGTTAAAAATATAAATTTTTAAATTTCAAGTTAAAGACATAAGTAGTTTTTGAGTTCAATAATTCCATAGGCCTACAGACAGATAAAATCATATTCAAAGATAGCCTTTATTTAGGTATCTATTTTGCTAGCTCAAAAACATAATTAGAATGTAATATTTCTTTAATCACAGTCAGAAAACTCGATTATATATTTATTTAACTCGATTTTTTTTATAATGTGTAACATATTAGCTCTCGGTATACGGCATTTGGTCGCATGGAACGGAATTGTGTACCTAGCTACGGTGCTGCCATCTGTTGCGGATGGCGTGAACCAAACTCCACAAAGCCAAAGGGAAACGTTATAGTATAAAACGTTATGGTATTAATTGCTTAGTGAATTTTTTACAAGATGGGCAGTATTTTAATAAAATTCCTTGTCTGAAAATCGGGTTAGCCGTTTCATTTACAAAGTTCAAAATTCCGCTCTGCGAATCGAATGATTCGATAGTCGACGTAGCTGGTAGCTGCTCCGGCAGCGAGTTCTGGGGGCGGGTTGCAGAAACTACGTGCGATTCGCGTCCAGAAATGCATTTCATCACACTGGGCATTATTTTAAAATTCCGTGTGCGAGTTTCGCATTGTGAGCGTGTTGGCGACGCGAGAGCACACGGATCAGCTCGTCACCGAGGCTGGACGCCACGCATCTCTGGCGAGCACTGGAAGACTGAAGCAGTTCTGGGCCTGTCCGCTAGATGGTGGCTTTCATAATATATTGTTAACATAGCTAAATAGATCGTGAAAAATAATGCATAAGCTATTATCAGGCGTACAAACAAGTGAAAATTAATTCACACTTTTTTTGTAGCTACATATTTTGTGATGTGGCAAACCAGAATTTTTTTGCATCTCCTACTAATTTATATATATCATGACCTTTTCATTAAAAAAAAACTGTATCAAGTTTTCTACGCACAGTTGAAATCACGTTCACTGAGTAATTAGTCGTCTAGTAGATACAAAATTTAGATTACTAACATAAAACTTTGTACTAGAATCTCTATCCCGAGATTTTTGGCTGGAAGATACGGGCCCACCCAACAGATAGCGTCACATGTCGCGCGAAACACGGTTTCAGTTTCCACTGTAGGAGTGGCACTTCTATACCTCCCTCCTTGTTCTGTGGTTCGGCCTCCTCCCGCAGCACCACTTACCTGCGGGTCAAGGGTCGTTTGTTCGCCGCCCGCCGCCGCCGCCGCGCTGAACAGGCGCCTGGGCAGCGTGAACAGCGTCTCTCGCCATCCTGCGGGCAGCAAAGGAACAACATCCATGGAGGTTGTAAGCTAGGGGGTGGGCACGTGCGGTGTCGCCGCCGCCGCGTTGACGATTCAAGTCTTAAACAATTTTTTTTTTTTGAGTTGCAACTGAGTTCCAATGCAAATTCCTGGCTGAAATGTTGCTGCGGTGTTTAATTCAAGGGGAACAGTCAGGAAGCGGAAGTCGCTTTGTTTGGTTTCAACTGGGTTGAGAACAGTTGCTAGTGCATGACAGTAGTATAGTTTGGCCGGAACTGGCGCAGGCTTCAGGCTGTGGATTGAAGATTGTTTACATTGTGACGTCACGGCGGCCATCTTGGAGGAGTGTAACGGGACATAGCGTAACGGGACAAGTTTGACCTTGACCTTTGACCCTCAAAATTCGCCAAAATTGGGCAAAAATTTACATTTCTGTGGAAAAAAATTACGCCAAAAATTCTCAAAAAATTCCACAAATTAAAAATTTCTCTTTTCGAGGGAAAAATTCCCGTTTCGAGGGAAAATTTCCCGTTTTTAGTCCTTAAAAATCCCAGCGGCTAGAAATGTCCATATAGAGGCTTAAGCATCCATGTCTACAGCCTCTGATAAGCCTCTGACGTCATCATGGAATATGTCATTTTGAATAAAGACGTCACCATTGCAATTTTCGTTACAGCCGCCATCTTTAACTTTTTTATTTACTATCCGATTTTAACGGAAAAAAAATTTAAAATTTATAAAAGAATTCAATTAATAAAAATTTAATAAAAAATATTTAAAAATCATACATTAACGACACGGAGCTCGGAGTCCTCAGTTCGAACCCGACGAGCGCAAAAAAAAAAAAAATGACGACCGATCCTTCCCCCGTGGTGGGTGCTAGCAGACTGACTCCCACCACTTTTTTTCAAAGCATATATATCGTCACCTAGTATGACGTCATGTCCGCCATCTTGTCTTCGATGCTGGAAGCCATCATAATTGTATCGTCGGCTAGAGTGCGCTGACGCGATGTTAGTTTAATTCTTACCCGCTAGAGTGCAGTAAACATTTATTACCGAGGTGCCCCCGCCATCTTGAAATTTGACCGCCATCTTGAAAATCCGTAAATATTTAGCTAGAAATTCGGGAAAAGTTCCAAAATTCATTAAAAAAACCACTCATTAATTTACATATTGATTTGATCCGCTCCTTTCCTTGGTTCGATCTCTGAACGAAGCTAAAAATAAATTTAATTTAAATATCAGAAAAGTGTCAGGTTCAAGGAATTAAACACCACAAGTTCTTTTACAAACATAATATTTATTACATAATTTCTATTCTACTACAGGATCAGTTGCAAAAGCCAGCAATCTTATAATCATTAGTTCCGCATCGGTGTGAAATGACTAATTCTTAGCTCCAATCGGCTTATACTAGACAGAGACCAACCAGAACCTTTACTGACATAGTCCTCCTCTTCTTGACAAAGTTTCTGGATACCGTGTTTAACAGTTTGCTTCACATCGTCCGAACTGTAAATTACTGCTGCCGATGTCTTGAATGCACACGTCTTCTCTTTGTCATCAAACGGATATGGCTTTCCATATATACAGTCCAACCACAAGTTATATTTCAAAGGTCCGTTTGTTGCTACGTCATCAGTAAGCTGATTGATTATGTTCTGTCTGATATCATCAAGAAAATTACAAATGTCTTTTGACTCACATAACGTATTTAGATAATAGTAGTCTTTCAATGTTCCACGAAATGCAGACTGCGCCAAGTAGAAGCCATTATCGTTCACTTGTAATGCACCGATCACAGTCTTAGGTTTAGTTCCATGCCCAGATACCATAGCAATCGGTTGCTGCGCATCTGTTTTCTTGCTTGTACGCTTACGAGTCTCCAATCTAAAGCGAGGAGTCGAAATTTCTGAAGGTAGTTCAGCAGTAGGCGCACGGACTTCACCTTTACAGTTTTTCGAATGTCGTCGCAAATTATCAATTCGAGTAAACCATTCATAACACTCATCACAGCGAAACTTCATGCGAGAAGGATTCTTCATGCATTTGCTCCGCTCATGTTTTCGTGCATCATGGGAAAATGCGAACGACGTATCACAGTAGCTGCAAGGATACCGCGGTGATGAAGACGAACCTTTCAGACTCGATCCAGATACTGACGTTGTCGCCGACGTACCATTTCCAGGCATGCTCTTATACACATCGATGCATCGTTGTTGCACCGATACCTTTACTTTCTGCCGCGCAACAGGTCCTTTGCATGTCTCCAAGTGTTGCTGCAAATTAGCATTTCTTGTAAATTGCTTGCGACACTTAATACAGCCAAACATTTTTCGATAAGGGTTCTTAGCACATTCTCTATTCTCATGTCTGCGAGCATTTGAGGTGATAGTAAATGATGCGTCACAGTATTTGCACTGACGCAATGTACGCTCTTCATTAGTTGAAGAATCCATTGCTGATGATGAAACTTCGGATGATGGTGGTATCACATCTGTTGAAATCTCCTCCAATGTTGACGTCGTCGTTGCCAACGGGATCTGCACATTCTCCATCGTAGCTGTCGTCAAGGTTCCCGTAGTCGACGGTACAACCTCCGAGTTTAACGTTAAAGACGGTAAAGATGCCATCGAGGTCTCAAGAACAGCTAATTGACACGACTTATGCACCAGAAGAAACAAACTAGGTGATCCTTACACCGCCGTCGTCAGAAACAAACTGAGCGTCCTGCTGTCTAGGACTCGCTTATATACATGCACCGTATTGGAATAATACGCTAGTCAAATCAAGAACCATGTACAATAATACTAGAGTCAAATCTACAAATTAAAAAAGAGGATCATTTGATCGGAAAAAAAATCGATCTCTCCAATATACGCCAGGCTCCAAGAGCTACAATTCACGTCATCAGATCCATCTACATTTTGCTCCTATGCTTCAATTGACCATTAGCTGCAAGTGCTCCAACAGCTCCATCAGCTCCAACACGTAATGTACGCAATCTACGCGCAATACATGCAATTTACACGCAATAAATGTAATGATTACACAGTACACACAGGAAACGGAACGTACACACAGTACACACACACAGGAAACGGAACGTACACACAGTACACACACACAGGAAACGGAACGTACACACAGTACACACAGGAAACTAAACGGACACACAGTACACACAGGAAACTAAACGTACACACAGTACACACAGGAAACGGAACGTACACACAGTACACACAGGAAACGGAACGTACACACAGTACACACAGGAAACTAAACGTACACACAGTATACACAGGAAACTGAACGTACACACAGTACAAACAGGAAACTGAACGTACACACAGTACACACAGGAAACGGAACGTACACACAGTACACACAGGAAACGGAACGTACACACAGTACACACAGGAAACGGAACGTACACACAGTACACACAGGAAATGGAACGTACACACAGTACACACAGGAAACTGAACGTACACACAGTACACACAGGAAACTGAACGTACACACAGTACACACAGGAAACGGAACGTACACACAGGAAACGGAACGTACAAACAGTACACACAGGAAACGGAACGCACACACAGTACACACAGGAAACGGAACGTACACACAGTACACACAGAAAACGGAACGTACACACAGTACACACAGGAAACGGAACGTACACACAGTACACACAGGAAACGGAACGTACACACAGTACACACAGGAAACGGAACGTACACACAGTACACTAAGGAAACGTAATGATCACACATACAGTAGCGGAAACACACACAGGCTTAGTTGGAAATCAGAATACAAGAAATAAAAACATTAAATTTTTACTTTCAATATTTTATTACTTCTCAACATTACACAAATACAAGTAAAAGAAGCCATTATTGTATGTAGCCAGCTTTCCTCAGTTTTTTGAGTATGAAGGATATTTCTTTGATGCACGGATAGTTTCCTGCACAAAGCGAGCCATGTAGAAGTCTTAGCCGGTCAACCAATATGTTTGGATCTTTCCATGATGTGTAATCAATCTCTTCTACCACCATCTTACTTGCTTGTTTATTATAAATACTTTTAATATCACAATCGTCCCAGTGATCATAATAAGCATTATCAGATTTATTTATTATAACACGACGTTTCCATCGTTTCGGTCTCAGGACATCGCCACATTCTTCGATCTTGTCAGCTCTAGGTGCTTCATCACAGTCTATGCCTTTGTCAACAGCCTCAGAGTCACTGTAACAATCACTGTAGAAGACATCCTCTTCACCCAGATTACCGTATGAATTCGCTATCGATGATGTCGAAGTGTCTTTATCGTCTTCATGCTTCCTTTTTAGGAGTCCATCATTTTTACAAAGAATGGAGGATCTACTGAATATAGG
Organism: Bacillus rossius redtenbacheri; assembly: GCF_032445375.1. Taxonomy (NCBI): domain Eukaryota; kingdom Metazoa; phylum Arthropoda; class Insecta; order Phasmatodea; family Bacillidae; genus Bacillus; species Bacillus rossius. The sequence goes on along the minus strand of NC_086330.1, from coordinate 340,022,685 downwards.
CTTGAATGTATTCTCACTATTCACCGTGTTGATACTTCCATTAGTTTCAGTCTTCCCGAAGCCATTAGCATCCTTCAATTTATGTTCTTCCTCACGATTGGGTGATCTAATACCATCACGCTCAGGACAAGGAAAATTATTGTCATAATGCAGATCACTCTTCTTTAGTCTAGTGGATCCATCGGTGTCCTCTGTGCCGTAAGTAGTCTTGACTTTACATGTTCTACCATGTCTTTTTAAGCTGTCAATTCGTGTTAACAACCTGCTACAACGATTACAGCTTAACATGTTGCGTAGTGGGTTTCTAGCACAATCATTCTTCTCATGACGTCTAGCATTCCTTCTCATGACAAAATCCTTGCCACAGTATCTACAGCGGCTTCCTTCCGATTCAGCTATAGATAACAAACCACGAGCCATGGTAGCTTCTGTGACTAATGTTAGATACAAACTGTCAGTTTTCTCCAATTGGAACCATTTCTTAAATAGAGTTTTTGAAATATTACATCAGCGAGAGTTAAGTTATCTAATGCAAAGCAAATTGATGCAAGTAGTTCCGGCTGTCGTCAACAGATGGCGCCACGTGTTGCTTGCAGGTAAATAATATATATTTCATAATGTGGGATGCGGAACGCTCACTATCGATCGCAAAGGGAGGTTGGCTTCGATAGTATCCAAGGAGAAAAAAGTTCGTCCTTCCTGCTAGTGCTTCTCAGATTTCTCACGGTCCGCCATCTTGGATTACGACGTCACGGCGTCCATCTTGGATGGGTGTGACCTTGACCTTTGACCGAAACCGCAGGAATGATCGCAAGCACACGGATTAACCATCAAAATATTGATAAGAATAATCAGGAGCACACGGAGAAAACCATCATAATATTGGCAAGAATAATCAGGAGCACACGGAGAAAACCGCCACAAGTTTTCTTTGATATCATTAAAATACAAAAAAAAATTAATAAAAAATTAAAAATAAAAACGAAAAAAAAATTCAAACATTCTGCTAGCTTGTGAACTTCTCATTGTTGAGCAAATATAGAGTTCTAGTACAAGCCAGAATGTTTGAATTTTTTTTTCGTTTTTATTTTTAATTTTTTATTAATTTTTTTTTGTATTTTAATGATATCAAAGAAAACTTGTGACGGTTTTCTCCGTGTGCTCCTGATTATTCTTGCCAATATTATGATGGTTTTCTCCGTGTGCTCCTGATTATTCTTATCAATATTTTGATGGTTAATCCGTGTGCTTGCGATCATTCCTGCGGTTTCGGTCAAAGGTCAAGGTCACACCCATCCAAGATGGACGCCGTGACGTCGTAATCCAAGATGGCGGACCGTGAGAAATCTGAGAAGCACTAGCAGGAAGGACGAACTTTTTTCTCCTTGGATACTATCGAAGCCAACCTCCCTTTGCGATCGATAGTGAGCGTTCCGCATCCCACATTATGAAATATATATTATTTACCTGCAAGCAACACGTGGCGCCATCTGTTGACGACAGCCGGAACTACTTGCATCAATTTGCTTTGCATTAGATAACTTAACTCTCGCTGATGTAATATTTCAAAAACTCTATTTAAGAAATGGTTCCAATTGGAGAAAACTGACAGTTTGTATCTAACATTAGTCACAGAAGCTACCATGGCTCGTGGTTTGTTATCTATAGCTGAATCGGAAGGAAGCCGCTGTAGATACTGTGGCAAGGATTTTGTCATGAGAAGGAATGCTAGACGTCATGAGAAGAATGATTGTGCTAGAAACCCACTACGCAACATGTTAAGCTGTAATCGTTGTAGCAGGTTGTTAACACGAATTGACAGCTTAAAAAGACATGGTAGAACATGTAAAGTCAAGACTACTTACGGCACAGAGGACACCGATGGATCCACTAGACTAAAGAAGAGTGATCTGCATTATGACAATAATTTTCCTTGTCCTGAGCGTGATGGTATTAGCTCACCCAATCGTGAGGAAGAACATAAATTGAAGGATGCTAATGGCTTCGGGAAGACTGAAACTAATGGAAGTATCAACACCGTGAATAGTGAGAATACATTCAAGCCTATATTCAGTAGATCCTCCATTCTTTGTAAAAATGATGGACTCCTAAAAAGGAAGCATGAAGACGATAAAGACACTTCGACATCATCGATAGCGAATTCATACGGTAATCTGGGTGAAGAGGATGTCTTCTACAGTGATTGTTACAGTGACTCTGAGGCTGTTGACAAAGGCATAGACTGTGATGAAGCACCTAGAGCTGACAAGATCGAAGAATGTGGCGATGTCCTGAGACCGAAACGATGGAAACGTCGTGTTATAATAAATAAATCTGATAATGCTTATTATGATCACTGGGACGATTGTGATATTAAAAGTATTTATAATAAACAAGCAAGTAAGATGGTGGTAGAAGAGATTGATTACACATCATGGAAAGATCCAAACATATTGGTTGACCGGCTAAGACTTCTACATGGCTCGCTTTGTGCAGGAAACTATCCGTGCATCAAAGAAATATCCTTCATACTCAAAGAACTGAGGAAAGCTGGCTACATACAATAATGGCTTCTTTTACTTGTATTTGTGTAATGTTGAGAAGTAATAAAATATTGAAAGTAAAAATTTAATGTTTTTATTTCTTGTATTCTGATTTCCAACTAAGCCTGTGTGTGTTTAGCTACTGTATGTGTGATCATTACGTTTCCTGTGTGTACTGTGTGTACGTTCCGTTTCCTGTGTGTACTGTGTGTACGTTCCGTTTCCTGTGTGTACTGTGTGTACGTTCCGTTTTCTGTGTGTACTGTGTGTACGTTCCGTTTCCTGTGTGTACTGTGTGTGCGTTCCGTTTCCTGTGTGTACTGTGTGTACGTTCCGTTTCCTGTGTGTACTGTGTGTACGTTCCGTTACCTGTGTGTACTGTGTGTACGTTCAGTTTCCTGTGTGTACTGTGTGTACGTTCAGTTTCCTGTGTGTACTGTGTGTACGTTCCATTTCCTGTGTGTACTGTGTGTACGTTTAGTTTCCTGTGTGTACTGTGTGTACGTTCCGTTTCCTGTGTGTACTGTGTGTACGTTCCGTTTCCTGTGTGTACTGTGTGTACGTTTAGTTTCCTGTGTGTACTATGTGTCCGTTTAGTTTCCTGTGTGTACTGTGTGTACGTTCCGTTTCCTGTGTGTGTGTACTGTGTGTACGTTCCGTTTCCTGTGTGTACTGTGTAATCATTACATTTATTGCGTGTAAATTGCATGTATTGCGCGTAGATTGCGTACATTACGTGTTGGAGCTGATGGAGCTGTTGGAGCACTTGCAGCTAATGGTCAATTGAAGTATAGGAGCAAAATGTAGATGGATCTGATGACGTGAATTGTAGCTCTTGGAGCCTGGCGTATATTGGAGAGATCGATTTTTTTTTCCGATCAAATGATCCTCTTTTTTAATTTGTAGATTTGACTCTAGTATTATTGTACATGGTTCTTGATTTGACTAGCGTATTATTCCAATACGGTGCATGTATATAAGCGAGTCCTAGACAGCAGGACGCTCAGTTTGTTTCTGACGACGGCGGTGTAAGGATCACCTAGTTTGTTTCTTCTGGTGCATAAGTCGTGTCAATTAGCTGTTCTTGAGACCTCGATGGCATCTTTACCGTCTTTAACGTTAAACTCGGAGGTTGTACCGTCGACTACGGGAACCTTGACGACAGCTACGATGGAGAATGTGCAGATCCCGTTGGCAACGACGACGTCAACATTGGAGGAGATTTCAACAGATGTGATACCACCATCATCCGAAGTTTCATCATCAGCAATGGATTCTTCAACTAATGAAGAGCGTACATTGCGTCAGTGCAAATACTGTGACGCATCATTTACTATCACCTCAAATGCTCGCAGACATGAGAATAGAGAATGTGCTAAGAACCCTTATCGAAAAATGTTTGGCTGTATTAAGTGTCGCAAGCAATTTACAAGAAATGCTAATTTGCAGCAACACTTGGAGACATGCAAAGGACCTGTTGCGCGGCAGAAAGTAAAGGTATCGGTGCAACAACGATGCATCGATGTGTATAAGAGCATGCCTGGAAATGGTACGTCGGCGACAACGTCAGTATCTGGATCGAGTCTGAAAGGTTCGTCTTCATCACCGCGGTATCCTTGCAGCTACTGTGATACGTCGTTCGCATTTTCCCATGATGCACGAAGACATGAGCGGAGCAAATGCACGAAGAATCCTTCTCGCATGAAGTTTCGCTGTGATGAGTGTTATGAATGGTTTACTCGAATTGATAATTTGCGACGACATTCGAAAAACTGTAAAGGTGAAGTTCGTGCGCCTACTGCTGAACTACCTTCAGAAATTTCGACTCCTCGCTTTAGATTGGAGACTCGTAAGCGTACAAGCAAGAAAACAGATGCGCAGCAACCGATTGCTATGGCATCTGGGCATGGAACTAAACCTAAGACTGTGATCGGTGCATTACAAGTGAACGATAATGGCTTCTACTTGGCGCAGTCTGCATTTCGTGGAACATTGAAAGACTACTATTATCTAAATACGTTATGTGAGTCAAAAGACATTTGTAATTTTCTTGATGATATCAGACAGAACATAATCAATCAGCTTACTGATGACGTAGCAACAAACGGACCTTTGAAATATAACTTGTGGTTGGACTGTATATATGGAAAGCCATATCCGTTTGATGACAAAGAGAAGACGTGTGCATTCAAGACATCGGCAGCAGTAATTTACAGTTCGGACGATGTGAAGCAAACTGTTAAACACGGTATCCAGAAACTTTGTCAAGAAGAGGAGGACTATGTCAGTAAAGGTTCTGGTTGGTCTCTGTCTAGTATAAGCCGATTGGAGCTAAGAATTAGTCATTTCACACCGATGCGGAACTAATGATTATAAGATTGCTGGCTTTTGCAACTGATCCTGTAGTAGAATAGAAATTATGTAATAAATATTATGTTTGTAAAAGAACTTGTGGTGTTTAATTCCTTGAACCTGACACTTTTCTGATATTTAAATTAAATTTATTTTTAGCTTCGTTCAGAGATCGAACCAAGGAAAGGAGCGGATCAAATCAATATGTAAATTAATGAGTGATTTTTTTAATGAATTTTGGAACTTTTCCCGAATTTCTAGCTAAATATTTACGGATTTTCAAGATGGCGGTCAAATTTCAAGATGGCGGGGGCACCTCGGTAATAAATGTTTACTGCACTCTAGCGGGTAAGAATTAAACTAACATGGCGTCAGCGCACTCTAGCCGACGATACAATTATGATGGCTTCCAGCATCGAAGACAAGATGGCGGACATGACGTCATACTAGGTGACGATATATATGCTTTGAAAAAAAGTGGTGGGAGTCAGTCTGCTAGCACCCACCACGGGGGAAGGATCGGTCGTCATTTTTTTTTTTTTTGCGCTCGTCGGTTTCGAACTGAGGACTCCGAGCTCCGTGTCGTTAATGTATGATTTTTAAATATTTTTTATTAAATTTTTATTAATTGAATTTTTTTATAAATTTTAAATTTTTTTCCGTTAAAATCGGATAGTAAATAAAAAAGTTAAAGATGGCGGCTGTAACGAAAATTGCAATGGTGACGTCTTTATTCAAAATGACATATTCCATGATGACGTCAGAGGCTTATCAGAGGCTGTAGACATGGATGCTTAAGCCTCTATATGGACATTTCTAGCCGTTGGGATTTTTAAGGACTAAATCGGGAAATTTTCCCTCGAAACGGGAATTTTTCCCTCGAAAAGAGAAATTTTTAATTTGTGGAATTTTTTGAGAATTTTTGGCGGAATTTTTTTCCACAGAAATGTAAATTTTTGCCCAATTTTGGCGAATTTTGAGGGTCAAAGGTCAAGGTCAAACTTGTCCCGTTACGCTATGTCCCGTTACACTCCTCCAAGATGGCCGCCGTGACGTCACAATGTAAACAATCTTCAATCCACAGCCTGAAGCCTGCGCCAGTTCCGGCCAAACTATACTACTAATGCAAATTCCTGGCTGAAATGTTGCTGCGGTGTTTAATTCAAGGGGAACAGTCAGGAAGCGGAAGTCGCTTTGTTTGGTTTCAACTGGGTTCAGAACAGTTGCTAGTGCATGACATCACTTCGAAGTGAAGGACTAGTCTCTCAGGCGAGCACTGACGTGGTCTCGGTCCGACGACTACCCGTGGAGGAGTCCCAGGCCGCGGAACGCAGCCCTTTTCAACTTCTCTTAAACCATTTCTTAAAACATTTCTGAACAGTTCCGAAACAAGTCATAAACAAATTTGAGCTGTTCAGGAACATCGGGAACATTGTTCCTGAACACTGTTTCGAAACATTTGTTTACAGTCTGGACTAGGATTAACAATTTCACACACTTCATAATTGTCTCCGTTGTATCGTAGTATATAATTAAGCGAACTGCCTGGAGTTTTATAGTGACTGGCTGCCACAAATAATTCATTGGCTATTAGCATTGAATTAATTTTCTTTAATGGCTTCAACCATAATAATACTACTGTCCATGGACAACCTTCTCTTAATGTGTGATATTTGCCTTAACAACGGACAATTTTCAATATTAAAGGTATAAAAATTGTTATGAAATAAATATTTTCAATCCAATATGATGACTATTTTATTTTATATATTTTCCTCCTAGCGAGTTTCTTCCAGGCCAACACTTTTCTTCTGTTAATGCTCGCTGAAAAGTTCTCCGCGGACGGCTAGTGGCACACGAGCCACGGGTTGAAGTATATTGTAGGTAAACACCGCCGGTGGGTCTATCTAAGACTCGGAAGCTCATGCGGGAAAGTTTTTTTTTTTTTTGCGGAAAACACACAATACCCCCCTCCCCCCCCCCCCAACTAAGATCAAAAAATTGTGTTTTATTGCGGTCTGGGGAAGTCGTCTGTCTTTAGCGGCTGGCACCTGTGGTTAGGAGGCGGAAGGAAGCGAGCAACAACAGCGATAAACAACACAAAAGGGAGTACTGGAGAAGGGTGGGGGAAGAGGAAAGACATTGTTGTCTTTGTTTGGCCTCTTCATCCCCCCCTTATCGTCCTGCTTTCGCCCACCGCAGACAGGGCTCTTGTTTGTTTCTGACCAACTGAACCATCCCGCCCGCCGCCCAGTCACGTTCGCGACGAGGCGAGGCCGTTCGTTCTTCTCTCCCCTCGCTGCTTGTCCGCAACACCAACACACACACACACACACACGCAACTTCCCCGCCCCGCCCTTGTCGCGTGGCTACACCCTGCGACAACCTTATAAGGAAGTGTAAACTGTATTTTTTTTTTGTAAATGAAACAGAAATATTATTATAAAATTCCAGATATGTGATAAATCTGTACAGTTAAATGAAAACAACTACTGTATTAACTACAAAATAGTGTTCGCAATAATACTGGGTTCAGATTCTTACCCGGGCACATCCCAGCACCTCCGACAGTTTTAAGTTTTTTCTTAAGGATGCCGTCTGGACGCTGTATGAAAGACACTGTAGACATTTATTTACCTCTATGGCTCTCATTTAAAAAGCACTTGAGACTTTTAATTTTTGTTTGCGCAGGAAAGGAATAAAAAGTACATTCGACGTCAGTCTGGTGGATTTAAGTTGCCCGGTACCCGCATTTAACTTCTCTGGCCCCACCCATATCACGAAAATGGCCTTTTTCAACCAACTTTTTTTTTGTGAAGTCAAAATCGTCAGATTTTAAGGAACTCACCAGTCGGACATGCCCTGGACCTTCTTGAATTGATTCCTGCATTTTAACAGGTATGTCACCGCGGAAAATTCTAAATGTCAACACTAGAGGTAAACGTCTGCACCGGCGAAACTTATCGCTGTCTTGTGGTGCCCTCTGTAACTGCCTGCCGGTTGGTTTAACTTTTCCCGCCTCGCTTGATCTACAGTCAGAACAATCTCACATTGCTTGTTGTTTATAAATCTAAACTTAATCGATTTTTTACAAATTCGCTATCCGAACTCCGTTAGACTTCCTGGGAGTTGATTTCTGTAAAATCGGTACTTAGTGGATTCTCATAGAGCATAAGGAACATACCGGCCAAATTTCAAGTTTGCGTGTTTTATATTTTCAGAGAGATTCAATTCCAGAGAGTTCCAATTCCCTAAACCACTCATTTTCACCCATAATGAATGCTCATTTAACATAAGGAACATACTTGCAAAATTTAAAGTTTGTAGGTCTTATAGGTTGAGCTTAAGGAACATACCTGTTAAATTTAAAGTTAATAGGTATTATAGTTCTAGAGAGAGTGTCAGCCCCCAAATTCCTAACCCACCCTCGTTGAACCCCTTGGGATTTGATTTCTGAAAAATCCTTTGCTTGCGGATGCTTCTGTAGCTTAAAAAACATAACAGCCGAATTTCAAGTCTGTTATTCATATGGTTCCATATAACTGGTGCTAAGACAGAGAATGGAATTTCACATATATATGTACGTATGTATATAAATATAAACTGTTCTAGTGATGTAGATAACTTAAATGTTTCGCAAAAAAATAATACGTTAAATTATTATGAAACGATAAAAGTTGTGCTCTATCTAAAATAACCTAAGATTATATTCAGACGCAGGCTTTATATATAGGCCTATTGTTACGGATCGCGGGTTCGTAAAGGATAGCCCAATTAAAGATTTTATTACACTACACAGTTTTATTGATGGCCACTACTTACATATGTCACTTACAATTAATCTTCTAAAATGGCAAATAATCAATTGCATTTAAAAAAAAAATGTTGCTTCTCCAGTCACTCGTTTTTACACACCGCACACCTCGCTGGGCCGCACCTCTAGCGCAACTCTCGCCGCAGCGCCCCTCGCGGACCTCCGTCGCAGGACTCCGCCGCCGCCGTCGCACTTCCCTTCGCCGAGATCCCACTCGACGCCTCGCTCGGAACTTCGCTCGGGACTCTACCGCGCCCGCGATACTATCGCCCGGAACTGAATTCTCCGCCCTGGAACCTTCGTCCAGGGATTTCGCCGTTTTATCGCCCCGGAAACTCCGCCGCGGGAAAGTTCCCGCCTGAACTCTCACAGACCAAGGCCGGCGTCCTCATCTTATATATCAGCCTAGACGCTTTCCAGAAATCACGAGAGCGGCTGGGGCCAGTCGCGTCATTACGCGCCGACCCGACGGCATAAATCTCTCGAAACACGTGTCGGCGGCTCGCGTAACTCCTCAGCTGTCAGGTTTCGGATGTCAAACTAACAGCGCAGCGCAGCGCGGGGAGCTGAGGGCTGGAGGGAGGGGAAACGGCGACCCAGGTGCGCGCGGAACGTCACATGTTGTGCGGCCGCATGATGTAAGCCAGCTGTGCACCTGCACGTGTCGCGGCCTTGCTCACGTTCGTAACAATATATTTTTTTTTTCAAAAGTTTTTCGTTTGGCACGGGCGCGAGTGTGCGTGTTTTCCATCTCGGGCGGTCCACGCCTCTACTTCCACGGTACCACAAGGAGGAGGGGAAGATGTCTGGGAGGATAGAACGATGACGTCACCGCGGGCTGACTCGTCACTTCCGTGGGACCGCTGCCTGCGCGCGGGTTTCCGAGCGTGTTTTCCCACGGCGCGGCGCGGCGTATTGATTCGTCCTCGCGACACCGCGACCAGTCACCGACGCGACGTGATGACCCCTTACTCGGCGATTGCACGTCTGAACAGAGGGCCATCGAGAATGATTGCCGGGATTATAAACCGTTACTACATAAAAAATTGGCTGTCTGTAAAGTCGGTTTACGGACGATAGTTTAACGTGACGTCATAACAAAAAATTGATGAAATGATTGCATACCTTTATGAATAAAATTGAATAATTTTTATTTTAATAATAAAAGTATAAATATTTGAAATTATACTAGTAATCAGATTTTTAAAATGCAAGAATAATTAACCTTTATTGCCGAAATTGTTGTTGTAATACGCAATGAAAACCACATTAACTTTTCACTTAACTTTATAAACAGTCTACGAAACTGTTCACGTGTAGATGACTTGTAATTAATTTTAAAAACTGGCGTTAAGCTATAAAGTTTAAATTTAATTATGAACAAGTTTTCATATAAATAAACTGTAATCAAATATCTATCATCAATTATATGAATCACCATAATTTTTTAGTCAATTGTAACATAACCTATTATTACTGCACTCGCCGACAGCGTAACGGAACACAGCGTAACGGAACAATGAGCGTAACGGGACACAGCGTAACGGAACAATGAGCGTTACGGGACTCAACGTAACGGAACAATGTGCGTAACGGGACACTTTTTCGTGCGTGCAGCCGGCGTTCATCCATTTATTAGACGTTGTCACGTCAAAAAAAAAACTGTTGTGTGCGAGTCTTTTTAACACAGAAATTTTCCAGTCCCTTCCCTTCGCACCTACAGCCACCTACAGCCTGGTTAATTATTTCACTCCGGGCTGAACTCCAATTGCCCATGTACAGTCAAGCAACTTTAGTATGCTCATTGGTCGATTAACAAGGTCATATAGTTGGTGAGTTACGCGTGATTGGTAATATTTCATCTCTTTTCAGAGTGGTCAAGGGCGTGACATTATGTCTACGTGCGTCAAGTCTATACTTTGCCACCCAATGACTCGTAGCATTCTTTGAGCAACTGTTGCACCACTGGGATTACAACTGCTGTGCTGGCAATGTTTATCGAACGTGTATGTAATCGCCATCTTCTTCGTTTCTTGATTTGGTTGCTCGCTGTGTTTTTATACTTGTTTTACTTTAATTACCCACTTGACCATTGTGTGGAATTTATAGTGTCTACATTCACGAAATGATTGGTTGCAGCTATCCTGTAAAAAAAAAAAAAAAATTGGTTGTCTGTAAAGTCGGTTTACGGACGATAGTTTAACGTGATGTCATTACAAAATATTGATGAAATATTGCATACTTTTATGAATAAAATTGAATCATTTTTATTGCATTATCACTATTTTGTATGGATACAAAGAAGGAGTGAAATTATATCTACAATTTAATTGATAAATTTACTTTTATTTGCACTCATTAATTCAAATATGTTTATTACTTTAACGAATAGATTATTTTAAATATAACTTTTATAGATGTTTGCTATTTAACTTCAAGATCGTCGAGAATGTTTTACGCTTTTTCGCAATTACACATTTAACGACGAAGTTTGTTTGTCGTGAAATTAAACGTAGAATTTAATAAAAATGCCCTTGCAGTTAATAAAATAAGTATTAGTAAGTTTAAGAAAGAATTTCGGCTTTAATCTCCAACCCAGACGCTCGTGGTGCGCTGGAGCCGAGATTAAATTATGTCGACAATATTTTACGTTTTTATGTCTTCCAGTGCTCAAAATGATATGCAACTGTGGCCCCGGGCATGAAATTTTTATTTATAATTCATTAATAATAACGCCCCTCGCGATGAACAAAGGAAAATAAGTATTAACGAGTGCCTGGTTGCCGCGGAAGCGGCTAGATAGCGCGATTCGTTCGGTTCGCGTCCGTCACCGTAGATGACAGCACCGTAGGGGAATAATATTATTTCGTTTTTATAATATGATTTTATAACAAATACGCATCCCAAATACACCAAACTTATTTATAATGTGTTACAATATTTTTTTAAAACATTGTGCAAAAGATCCCGGATGTAATTTGAATTATTTTGTGTAACTGTAAAACACCATTGTTCGTACAAAAACGTATTTGAAAATTTAACATTACTTTTAAATAACCGTACCAATTGTGCTGAAAATCGGTGGACGATCTTTAAAATACATAATATTAATAATTCAAACGACTAAAACATGATTGAAAAGTCAAATCGATGGTTGTTCCAATCGAGTGGAAGAGAGATGCGGCGCAAGCGTACAATGAGCGTAATGGGACACATCGTAGTGGGACAATGTGCACAACGGGACACTTTTTCGTGCGTGCAGCCGGCGTTCATCGATTTATTAGACGTAATGTCAAAAGTTTCGGTCCCGTTACTAAACATGCAACACAAGTTATTAACCTATACTTATTTGTGTGAGATTACCACACAGCTGTGGTTCTATTTTCTGGGCATTTAACAAATGTAGGCTATACATCGTGTATTCGTGTTAACTAACTAAATTAACCCATTGTATAGGTTTATAACTTCCGTTGGATGCCAAACGAGCTTAGATTCAAAATTAGAAATATTTTTGTAGAATAAGTAATAAAAGTTTGTATTTTATCAGAACATAAAATCGCATATCACTTAGTAAATTTTCTTAAGTATTTAGCGATCTAAAGAGCTAAAGGCCAAAGCTTTAGTTGAACACGATAAAAACATAAGTCCAATTTCAATCTCTGCACGTGTGGCAGCTGGAAAAAGCCCCCCTTAAGGTAGATTAAAATAATAATTTCCTTCTTACGGCCTTGCGCTTATATAAGGTCGAATGAAACATAGTACGTTTGAAAAAGCAATTTTTTATTCTACTGTGTATTTACTCAATCTTACTTAATCTTTTTTGGTCCTCAGGTACATATATATCTACCATCTACGACTAATAAGCATACCTTAAACTCTGCAATAAACGTACGTTCACAGATATCACAGTAAAAATAGCGACGGCAGGAAGTTTGCGGCAGTATTTTGTCATTACGGAAGTAAAGAGTTCTTGTCCACAAACGTCGAGACGTTCTGACAAGGCATCTAATCCTTTTTGCGCCCTTGTACAAATGAAAACGGACGGAGAAAGACAAAATCTCATTACTTTTTTCCTTCTAATTTTCATGTTTGGTAAATCCGGTTACGGGCCGGCAGCATTTCAGGACAATTTCTTATGAGGAGATATCATATTTTTTTAAATTGCTATCTTTTCTCTGAGGAACTGCTGTAACCGTCAAGAATGGCGAGAACCGGTATTCTAAAAAAGATAATTTTGTTAATATTTGACTTTGCTCCTTAATGGATAACAAATTATACACATAGTTTTACTTCTATCCAGCCTCGTTCCTGTCGTCAGTTTGTATTTAATTTACCTATGTTTTAAAGGGTTCTTACGCATCAAGTAAAGTAGACAGCAATATTTTTCGTTATCTACAGTACTATGAAAAGCAACTCTGAATCATAGGGCCCTTTTTCTCGAAAGTATAACTTTCCAATCAACAAATATAATTTTACAATTTTTTTAAAGTATACTGTTGCAAATGTTTTACGGAAGCACTCTTGTAAACTTGTAATGGAAGGTGAATTTTCCTAAGTTACGCGTGATTTACTAGTAATCTACCTAAAAACTGTGAGTTATTGACAATTGTAACAACAACATTTTAGCTGACACTTGTTGTCAACTACTAATTTTCTACCTTCCTCACAAGGTAGGTACGTAGGTTACAATTATTTACAAACTATTCTCATAGAAAAATGTTGTGGTTAAATTTTCTCACAAGTTAAAATAAAAAAAATACAGATGAACTAAAAACATTAAAAAATTCATGCCGAAATCAATTATTAATAACTCTTACCAATACATTAAATAAATTATTTTATGTTACCATATATTGTTGGTTAAAAGTGTTTTTATGCCACCAAATATTGTTAGTTACAAGTGTACCAACGACTTCACCTGTCACACACCACTACTACCTTTTACCTGTTAGTGACAATTTAATAAAATGTATGCGATATGACTGTTTATATCAACATGTGATCACAAGTGCTTATTTCTTACAATTGTTAAATACAGGATTTGTGTACCTTTGTGAAATTGGCCCCAGGTAGTATTCAACAAGTTTTCTACGTAAAACATAATAAATAAATAACAAACTGATGCTACAGCTCATGGCATATTGAAACCTAAACACTTGCCAAAGATATGTTTTTTTGTGACTCTGTAAAGAGAAATGAATTAAATAATTTCATGCAAGTTTTTTTAAGCATTGACATTATAACTTTAAATACCTATACTTACTTTATATTGTTACAAGTGGAAATATAGGTTATGAAAGGATAGCCAAATAAAGTATCTATTTATTCATATTTATTTATTAACTAATATTTACACTATTAATTAGAACACTTAAAATGTCTATCCCCAAGTTAATGACTCGTTTAGTCCACAGTTTACTCTCCCCACTGGAGCTCGGCTCGACAGTGGCTCTCCCTACCGCACGTCTCTTACCTCTCACCTCTGTCCCAACACACTGCCTACCTCTACTTGTTCGACCGTCGCGCACAGCACTGTCCCGATGCACCGGTCTCCGCTCGTCGTCCACTTTAGCTCGCCAATGGGACGCTCGCCCTCTTCACTTCACCTCTAGCCTCGAAGGCTAGAGTCACCACGTTTTTATACCCCTCAGCCACCTTCTGGAATGGTCTCGCACCCCTTTGAAGTGTCGCGTCATTAGGGTCTACTTGACAGCCAAAGCTTCCAGAACAATGGCGTCCCAGTGACGCCACTTCACGCAGGCGGGGCTCTGGGAAAGCGACGAATCCTCCAGAAGCGCTTAGGAAGGGTTGAAGCGTGGAGAAAGGGGGGGGGGGAGATGAGGGTAGCAAGGCGCCGTTGCTAATCCGATTAGGCGTGTAGCGCCAACGGACTGCGCCCCACCCGCGTGTAAACGGGCCAGCTGGTTGCCATGCATACATTATACTCGTTACAATATATTTCTTATTTCATAATGTTTTATCAAAGCTGGAGTAATCTGCAAACAAAAAATATCGGAAACTACTTGGGAGAATTTAACGATCTTTCTCAGCTTCGTAATAGTTTGTCCTGAAGATAATTACGGTGTTAGCGTAGTCATGTTGTGGGTTTAGTACCCTAAATGGCGGATTATAACACGAACACAGCGCAAAAAAAAAAAAAAAAACTCTCAAAATGTCGCGTGCGTACGATAAATAACGTTAGTTAGACGTCACTGTACCAAAGCGGAACATCCCCCGCGGTGGAGAAACCTACTCTTCATTGATCCAGAGTCGGATACCCAAATAATCCGCGTTCGTGCATCTTTAATTTTTGTGATGTGTGAACCTTTCAGCTCTCGGTATACGGAATTTGGTAGGAGTATCTTTTGAATGGAACGGTAGTCGCATAGAACGGAAATGTGTAACCACGGTACTGCCACATTTGACGGATGGGCAATCATAAGTTCACATAGCCTAAGGTAAACTTTAAAGTATTAACAGTTATTGACTTTTTACAAGATGGCCATAATTTAATAAAATTCCTTGTCGAAAATTAGATATATTTTTTCAAGCCTTTTTCGCTTTTATTGTAACCGTTACATTATATGGTTTAAAATTTATTTCTGCTAATATAATGATTAATTATTCGACGTAGGTACTCCGGCAATGAATTCTAGCCGTGAGTGCGGAAAACTACTTTTGATTCGCGTCCAGAAATGTAGTTAGAGACACAATTCGTGTATATTTATAACGCTGGGCATTATTTTAAATAATTATACTTTAAATTTCGTGTCCGAGTTTCGTGTTGGAAGTGTATTTGCAAACAGGAGAACACATGAATGTGCTCGGTACCGAGCTGAGATGTTGTTACAGATCTCTGGTTTTATTCCGACCGCGATGTTGCACGAACGAGCGGCGAACTTCAGGAAATAACTCTGACTTCACTGACCGGGGTTCAGTGAATTGAACATGTGGCTTACCCCCTCCCCTTACCCCATCGATGTGCGTAGCGAGAGACCTCTCACCAGAGCTGTAACGCTGTTACGACCAGCTGCGAAGAGGAAAAAGGGAAGGGGTGGATGTTCCCGGGGTCCGGACCGGGGCTATTAATATTGCGGCTTGTCACTTAACAGCAATTAAATCGCTACCCCCCTTCTCCATCCCTTTCTCCTCTCCCCCCCCCCCCCTTTTTCCCCCACGCACGTGGTTACGGTGACGCGGGGATTAAACATGATTATAAGAGGGCGACAGGCATTGTTGCCGCGGCGGGGCCCCTAGTGACAATGGCGGCCGCCGTCGTTAACGCAGACCCCAGCTGGGCGCGTGAGAGCGATGGAAGATGGCGCCCGCTTCCTCTCGCGCCCCGTGCTGTACCGACGAAAGAAGCGACGGACGCAGGGCCGGCGAGTCCATATAGGCGAACTAGGCAACCGCTCAGGGCGCCAAGTAGCTGGGGGCGGCGCAGCACGACACATAACAGCTCATTTAATATGTTTAACGATTACTGAAACTAGATGAAAATGGATTTTTGTAACAGTTTGGAATGTTTATATTGATATAAGTAATTATTTAAAGTCCACGGTGACCTGTTCATGATTTGTAATAAGTAAAAAAAAAAAACACAAGCCTACTTACATTTAATTGTTGACAAAATCTTAGGCTTACGTGATGTATTTTGAGGCAAGGAAATTTTTTTTTCGTGTGTCCTGCTGTGGGGGAGGAGGTGGGGGAGGGCATTATGGTTTTTCGCCTAGGGCGCCAATTTACCTTGCACCGGCCCTGGACGGACGTCGACAGTTAAACATCGCGTTACTGCGACCAACAGCGCCACAAACCAAAACGAACCCCTGTGAACATGATGTTTCTTGCAATTACGTTGGCACTAAAAAAAATTTCGGACAGCCATCAAATTTTGCAAATTACGTAATTTTTTAATTAAACTGTCTGATAAGAAAAAAACAAAAATCATAAGTGAAAATATTTAAATGACTCAAAAACGAATTTAGTATATAAAACCTAAAATATATAAAAAAAAAAAACCGAAATATAATTGTATTACTAATTCACCAGTTTAACCATCATTCGAAAAAAATCATGACAACGAATTTCAGTCACAGATGTGGTTGGTTAGAAAAATATTTTATTCGCGTCGCATCAATAGTGTTGAGCCTGTCGTGCTATCTTGTGATTCAAGAGAAAATTTTTGACAAAACACTGGATGGTCGATTGGGTACCTTACGTGCGGAGGAGATGCACGGTAAGAGCCATGGTATGTACATACGGTTGCGTACTCCTACCAGTGTTGTCTTTGAATATATATATATATATATATATATATATATATATATATATATATATATATATATACTGTATAGTAGTCGCCTGCCCAGGTTAAAATTTCTAATACGGTTTTGAGGTAGTTGGTTAATTCACCGCCGCAATCGCCACCATCTCTAGGGCATCGACTTGTGGTGGTCCCTAGCGGACAAGTGTCGAACTCTTCAAACACCCCTTCCCCCTCCCGTTGAACGACCATGAGCTGCAGTGAATGATAGGTGGGGGGTGCGGGGAATGACACCGGGCGACATTGCTGCGCTCTAACGTGTAAATAACAACTAAGACGATACAGGGCGTTACTGCAGCGCACTGCAGCGGTGAAGTTCCCAAGCTGCTCATCATACGCTTCTGAAAAACGTAGAGTAAATCCTATCCACTCGCGACTTCTATACAGTATATATATTCAAAGGTGTAGTAGACAAGAATTTGGTTTCCCCTTCTTCTTCCCCTCCCCCCCCCCCCACCCTAAGCAAATGATGAGACGTTGGTGGATTGATCACGCCAAAGGCTGGTTTGGATCTCCAGTCATTGTAACGGGACATATTACTAAGCGAGATGATTCTACGATCGTTTTCCAATCCCTTCCGTAAAACGGCGGAAAAATAAGTTAACGAGTCTTTCAGATCTCGCCAGAGATGTGCAACATCCAACCTCTGTAACGAGCAAATTCATGTTCTCATATTGCAAATGAACTTTTAATACGAAACTCGGACACGAAATTTAACGCAGAGTTTTTTAAAACAATTCCGAGCGTGATAAATATACGCCGATTGTGTTTTCAACTGTATTTCTGGACGCGAACCACACGTAGTTTACGCACTTGCCGCTAGAATTCACTACAGAGTAACTGCATCGACTATCGAATCATTCCATTTGCAGACCGAAATTTTAAACTATATAATGAAACGGTTACGAGAAAAGCAAACAAACATCTGAAAAAAAATTACTAAACGCCGGCTTAGGACCTGAATTTGAAACGGAATTTTATTAGAATACTGTTTATCCGCTACAGATGGCAGCACCGTGGTTGTTACACAATTCCGTTCCTTGACTTCCGTTCCATTCACGAAATTACTCCCACGAAATGCCGTACACTGAGATCTAAGAAGTTGCACATCAAATGGGGGGAGGAAGGAAAACACGATGACCAGCCCAGAAAACATCAGGAAAGGATATTTTCCACGAGTGAAAATATCCTATACCCGGACGGGAATCGAATCTGGACCCTTGGCTCACTAAACGGAAGTAAGTTCTAGCGACTGTATGGACGCTGATTAGAATTGCCATTTTTAACAGTAAAAATATAATGTATCTTACGCATATTTTCTGCAATTTTAGGTTCGTGTATATATTTGTTTAATTTTTTTAAACTTCAGACAATGAATTTTTAAGTGAAAGTTAAAAAAAAAAAAATTGAACGAAATATTTTGTAATTAGGGTCGAACAAAGCGACAGACAGGTAGAAAACAAAGGCTCATCAGGTTAACAGTGAAATAAAAAAAAAAAGATAGGTTGTGAGGAGAGTTGCACGTTAACGAGGGAGGAAACCGAATTAATTGCGACAAAGGGAAACAAACTACGAGCGGCCGCGGTGTCGAGTTTCTGCAATTTGCCGCATGGCGGCGCCTCTCTCGCTAATGCGATGAGATTCCACCCCGCGGTAGAGCCACCAGGCACCGCCGGAGAGAACCGCAGAAGTAATACGAGACTCGCCTCGTCAAGCCCAGCTGGCTTCTACGAGGTGCTCCGTGACTTAGAAACACACATCTTAGAAACACACAACTTAGAAACACACAACTTAGAAACACACAACTTAGAAACACACAACTTAGAAACACACAACTTAGAAACACGCTCCTTAGAAACTTAAAATATATCATTTTATAAGATTAGGTGGTTACAAATTATGTGGTTCTAATTAACGATAGTTCTATGTTGAGAATTTCTAAACGATAACAGTTCTAAATTATGCGTTTCTAAATAATGATGGTTCTGTATTATAGGTAGTTAAGTTATGATAATTTTAAGTCACGTCCAAGATATGACAGTTCTAAGTTGCATGTTTTCTAATTTATGATAATCTTAAGTGAAGTTTTTCTAAGATATGACGTTTTATAGTTGTGTGTTTTGGTGTTGTTTGTTTTCTTAGCTAAGGGTTTCTAAGTTATTAAAGTCATAAGTGTTGTGTTTCTAAATAAAGATATTCTAAATTATGATGTTTTAAGTTGTGATTTTATAAGTCATAATGGCGCTAATTTGTGTGTTTCTAAGGTATGACAGTTTTATGTCATTTGGATTTTTGTCAAAAATTCTAAATTATGACTTTTATAAGTTGCGATTTTTTGAATTATACATCGATCCTGCCTCCACTTCCACTCTCCAGCCAATGGCTAAACGTTTTTAGGCCAGGGTGACGCGTGGGCAGTTAGGCCTGAGAAGTGCTATAAAAAAGATCAATCAAATAGAATACAAAATGTATATCCAAATTGGCTAAAATAACCATACTACAAAAACAATAGCCTAAATGGCATTAAGAATAGCTGAATTAGTACCAATGAGTTAGTGTGGGCCGCCGTTGTATGCATGCCGGCTTTTAGTGCGAGAAGCCTGGGTTCGAGTACCACGTAAAGCATGAGTTCGAAACTTGCATTGTTTTTAACCGGCGTCTAGAAAGTGCCAAACAAACTAAAAATTACAAACAAATAATTATATATGAATAATTAAGATTACTTGACTTCATACAAGTTGATCCTGGTTCGATTACTGGCGGGGTAAAAATATGAACTTTCCTGGGTTTTCTCAGGGTATTCTTGGGATCGTTCCACCCATACATTTATTCTGTCAGTGCTCCATTTCCGTTTCACCATCCCTCGTAGTCTCTTACCGACCATGGTGTCCACACAACGTGAAGCCTAAGCGAAAATAAAATAAAAATACTCCGGTAGCAACGACGTGGCAGAACGCGACAAATATTAGCGTGGAACTGGCAGGCCTGCATACTTCCGTCGTGGTTGGTACTATGCTTGACAGTTGAGAATCAGATATGCAGCGGTGCGTATGCGTGAGTGGTGGTTCGTCCGTGGAGTGCTCATTAGCTTCAGTTTGTGAACGCACATGTGAAGGCAAGAGAAGGTAAGACTTGTACTAAGTCAAGTTGTTTGTTAGTTAGTATTTATGTTTTATTTTATTTTCTCAGTTTTTGTTTATTTCATTTCAATGTTTCAGAAACTTTTCCTTACAATACCCGTGTTAATAACAAGGAAAACTAGCAATATGACAAAATTCGATCTTGTAACTGAGAAAGACTTTAATAGCCCCGTTTAAATAAACGAGGGAGCAAAAGAATACCCGTTATAGAGTTAGCGATTTACGGAAAATGTCGCTACTAAAGCGTTGCGTTGTTAAGGCCCTGCCACACTGTAGAATGCATGCGACCAACGTCATCCATTACGGTTAAAGGATTGTTAAAAAACAGAAAATGTCACTGGCACAGCCATGTTTAACATGTTTGGAATGTTTGACATATTTTAAAAATTTGGACAATCAGCCAATCAGAATTGTGTCCAGCGAAAACGGAAATTATAGCCATTTTATCTCAAAGAATCTTAAAAATGACGAATCA
Source organism: Bacillus rossius redtenbacheri (assembly GCF_032445375.1). Taxonomy (NCBI): domain Eukaryota; kingdom Metazoa; phylum Arthropoda; class Insecta; order Phasmatodea; family Bacillidae; genus Bacillus; species Bacillus rossius. Next base: position 340,002,038 of record NC_086330.1, on the reverse strand, counting down.
CGCATGGGATATTAAAGAGACTTTGAGGGTATTATAATATCATATGAGTCACCTGTTTCATAGTAATTTCTCTCGGAAAAAACCAATGGTTTTTCTGATAATTTTACTCTCGCAGCATGTAATGTGATTTAAATTAAAATAGTTTGAAATGTTAATAAATGCATAATAATCATGTTATTTTAAAATTTCAACCAAATTAATTTTAATTTTATTATAAAATTACAATTGAAATATCATAAATGCTTGTGTGCAATAATAAACGTTGACAGAGTGACAGGATTAAGAAAGTGTATAAGGTTATCAGGCCAAATTCATTTGATCGAGAAAACTGGAAGCCATTGTTCGTCCAGTATTTACCCTAAACCTTTTTTGGTAAAATACATTATTAGGATACGAAAGTTTGTAAGCGTGACAGGACCTTTAGCGTTAGTCTCTCCATGACCGAACTGTTCATGCAAAATTGTTGTCGAATTTTCGTGTTATTTCCGCAAATTTCATTTGCGAACAGTAAATATTCGTTTTGTATTAGCGGAATGGGACTTCAACTCACTCACTTCTCTGCTGGTAAACAGATTCCTGAGTTGGGTTTGGATGAGAATGTTGAGGTAATACTAAATATCATATCCATGCGTGTTTTACTAATAGTATACAAAACATCCCCAATTCATAAATTTCACTCTAACAGGACCAGTATTAAGAATAATAAAATAAAATTGTATATATAATAATATTTACATATCAAATAAGAGACTAAAATAAAAATAACGTTAAAAATATTTTGCTTGACTTCACGTAATCATTCAGCTGAAAAATTGCCTCATCCTATTGACTTGAAATTGAAAAAAAAGTCTGAAACAGTTACATTACAGGGATTAATTTAGTTTTAATTTACCTATTGTGCTGTCTCAATAGGTAACAAAGATATGATGATAAATACATACCGAAAATTGATTACCGCAAACAGGAAAACGCGAAGTAATAAACTCACTGCATATTATTTTTTATACATACTGTGTGTTTGCTAAAAAAATATGATTTTAATATATTTTTATTTGATGTTTAAATAATTTCTAGACTAAAAAACACATATGTTATTAAAAATAATTATTGTATGAAACCAAAAATGTCGTTTACATAAAAACTGTACTGTAACTTTATCTTGAGTATACGTTTAAATAATTATACATATTTTAATGTACATACCATGCGAACGAAGTTGCGGGATCAGATAGTTGCATAATATTTTCGATTATTATTACACGGTATAAGATTCTTCTGTTCTAAGATTTTCGCGGGAGTTTAATGTTTTATTTTGTTCTTAACGCCATGATGGATAAGAAGACCCAAATGTTCCAGCACAAAGCAGTATTTTGTCCTATATCACTGATTGTGACGTAATAAGCTCGTAACCTTACTATTGTCGTCGAGGAAATTCATTTCCTGAAAGGCACTTCTATTGCTTCATAACATTGTCGTCCAGAAGCCGGAATATCGAATCTTTCTTAAAAGGTAGTAAAAAAAGAGAATATTTTCACAGGGTGAAATTAATATTATCTAATGGTAAATTTTTAAAATGATACCAGCAAAATTAAATCACAATTTCATTTTGTGTTAAATAACATGCGTAACTATTTTTGGAGTTAAATATTACTTAACATTAATTGTATTTAAAACAATGAACTTCTTTTAAGTAATCAAAGTTATTGCCATTTATAGACATAAATTTTTTATTTTAATAAATTTTTAAATATATTATATAAATATTATATGATTATAATGTTTGTATACACCTTATTTATTTAATTAATTTAAATACAGAAAATATTGGTGATGGCGTAAGCTTCTTGCTCTTTTATAGATAATGTACGGAATATAAATTATCAATGTCATCGAAAATGGAAATTCAAATACAAGGAGTTTAGTTTAATTAAGAGGCGCAATTGGCATGTTCATGACTGTATTTTTTGTACACTGTACAAACATACGCTTTAAAAGATTTAGCCTTAAAATGGAAGAGTGTATTAAAAAAAATAACCAAAAAGTTACACATATATATTTTTCTAATACTTTCTAAAGTTTAATAGTGCAAACATAACACTTGCTGATTCATAACTTGTAAAATAGAGAATACGAAAATTAGTGAAAAATAAACAGTAGGTACGTTAAATTTGAGATTAGGAAACCAAAAGACGCTATCTTGGTTTCAAAAATTACCAGGCCATAACAATTTTATATCGTTTAGGTTTCAAAATGATTTTTCGTTAAAACATATTGTTATTATTTAGTGGAATGTTTGAAGTAAATTGTTACTGGCTGCTGCAAATAGTTTTCCCTCTGAAATCATATCCGTGAATAAAAACACGGTAATAATACTATGTTATGATGATTGAAAAATATTTAAACGTGTGATCTCTTCCTTAACGATGGGAAAGTTTATTTTAAAAAACATCAAACGTTAAATTCTTTTGTTATGGCATAAATTTTTGTTAAGTCTAAGATGACGTCTATGGAATGGTCTTTCTTTCACCACTCAGGGCACACTATAAATATATATTTTTTGTAAATAGATCAGAAATATTTATTTAATAAACAGTGCATTTACATGGAAAAAAAACTGTATTACTACAAAACAGTGTTCGCAGTAATACTGGGTTCGGATTCTTACCCGGGAATTTGTGCTTTGTGTCGCCCCAGTACCTCCAATAGTTAAAGTTAAATGTAAACCGTTCCCTGAACAGCTTTGCAGCATTAACCGAGCAAGGTTTAAACAAAATAAAGTCACGAATCATCGAATATTCGATTATCTTTTCCACGGCTTGAAAAAAATTATATGCTTGAATGAAACATCAATTAAAAATATAGAATATTGCGTCGAATTTCGTAAGTCATACTCAGTATTATCTCGAAAAACCTATTACATACACATATGCAAAAATAACAATAGATATGTGGCGAACGAAATTTAAAAAAAATACAGAATTTTTTTTTCTGTGAAAGAGAATTGGAGCGTTATTTCTCATGCCTGGCTGACGATGGATGTAGACATTTCGCAGTGAAGCTGTGTTCGCCATATCTTGGACCTCGAGGGGAATTTATCGCTCCGTGGCGCGACAGGGGATGTGAGATATAGTCCGGACTGCCTCTCGGCGTTTAAGAACTGTCCGGATGAAGTTCTGTGGATGGGGGTGGGGGAGGGGGAGTACCTCCGCGAACACGGTATCCGGGTAACTTCTCCCCGGGGAGGATCCGGATCCTGGGTCTTTTAGCCCCCGCGGCCATCAGCGGATCAAGTCCCTCTTCGTCTCAGGCAGCGGTTGAAGTTAAGAGTGGCTGCCAGAAGGATGTCACCAAATCCTCCCTACTTTTCCGCTTAATATACGTAGTAAAAATGATTAAAGGAAAAAAAAAATATATATATATATATTCTGGAATAGATACTTACAAAAGGTTGACATATATCGCAGATACGACGAGTGAGCAGCCAACGACGGCGGCAAAGGATAAAAAAAAAAGATTTAAGATTTGGATTTCTTCCTCCCCCCCCCCCCCCCTGTGTCTAACTTAAAAAATAAAAATAAACAACCTTCGCGGTTTTTTTTAAGACCAGCTTGAGCTTTGAGTAAAGTCTCCAATGTCAATAAACAGCCTATGCGAGGGAATGTTCACGTTTAACATAGCTGGGCTGTATTTCATATGTTTCAACATTAAATTAGTTTTAATATATTTAATATTTTCCAATATATTGCAGTATCGCGGGTTTATCTGAATTAAAAACTGGTAAGTATACACTTTCTGAAATTTCGAGTTTTGTAATAATCAAGGCGAGAGAACAGAATAAGTCACGACGTGCAAAAGCATATCTGTTATGGATTATTCGTACATGAGAAATTTATTTTTGGGAGGTACAAACTTGTCTGATACTGACATTGTTTCTGACAATTTGTTATTATTAATGCAATAGAATATTTTCATGAATAATTTATTGTATTTAAGAAAGCTTATTTTATTATCTATTTATTTTTAAACTATAAGTAGGCCTATAGAAAAAAATGAAGCACATTAATATTCAACCACCTTAATCTAAGTATTTCTCAATATTTGGCTATGTATGGGTGGTTTCTATGATAATTTGCAAAAGCTAACGTTTGTAACATAAGTAATTAAAATTGACCGTAAAACTCGCACGTTTATGCTAGTATAATGATATTGAGCTACAAAATAATGTTTGATAAAATATTACGTTGAACTAATTATTTAATATTAATTGCAGTAGCTAATAAAAGTTTTGTTAGTAATTAATAAACAGCAATTAAACAGTTAATATCATAAGATAAAAATTCGTATCACATAAATAATTTTTAGAGTAAAAAATATTTCTGGCTATAAGTCTTTGTGAGGTAGACTAATCTCGTGTGGTTCATTGTTCGTAAACAAACAACATGTGATGCTTTGGACGTGAAATTTGGGAAATGGGTACAACTGGTACTTCTTTAGAAAACTATTAAATATTTAGACAAAGTTACATGCCACAAACTATATATCTGGGAGGTCCTTGTATTTGTACATATATTTATACGGTTTTTATCTGTTACATTTTCGACTTTTCTCAAACAGTATGTTGATTGTAATACAATTATATTGCGGTAGGTAATTCAGATTGGAGTGAAAGTATTTTGGGAATGAGACACGTTTCTTTATTTGGTGTGGTGTGTGATCTTTTTTATAAGCAACTGAAACTCGAGATGAGTCCTCGACCGAAAATGCCAAGCCAGTCGCTTGTGCGGCTTTTCAGCTACCAGAAGGAGTGGAGAGGGGAGAGGTAGAGCGAGGTGTGAGGGCGTATTGACAAGGGCGATTTGTCGCTGCGGCGTTGGCCGCCAGACACACCGGATAACCTACAAGCGTCCGCCGAAATTAAGGGATCTTTTTCTTCTCTCCCTCCGTCTTCCTGTTTCATCAGCCCAGAAAATTCCGGATTACGCGCCGTTTCTCATCCGCAACACACACCAACACACACACACACACACACACACATCCGCGCGCGCACGAGCGAAATTGCCTTACCGGCTCTTTTAGGATTCCTTTTGCTTTGAAGCCACCGAGTCGCAGGATTATTTTCGGCGGAAAATCCTCTTCGCAAGGAAAACGCTTGTACAGTCTGTGCCACGTAATCGGTCTTAAATATGACATTTCTCGAAAGTAATACCAAACAGGGGTGCTCATCCCGACAATAGTAATGGTGCGTCCTACCCCCCCCCCCCCTCCCCCCATAATCCAACAAGCATTCCTTCCCAAAAAAAACATTAACTTACCTAGGACATTGAATTTGATTGTGTCCAACAAGGTAGCCAGGTGGTCCTACCTAAACCAGGACATTTTTGAAAATAATTTATCAAAATCTTGTGTATATGTAAAATATAACAGTAAAATATTAAAAGACATATTGCACATTCGGGGCAATTAATATGAACGACATACATTTGTGTTTTTTTTTCTTATTTATCCCAAGTGTTTGAAAATCCCTCCCCCCTTTTTTTCCTAAACCAAATGTTTCTCAATGGCGTAATTTGTACCATGCATCCCCTCTGTGGGCAGCTGTGGTACAATGTCTACGTATCCCTCTGTCCCTGTTGTTCTGTGTAAGCATCTTCGCGTGATTGTTAGTATTCATGACTAGACATGATGCTTTGCGTGTGACAGTTGGGCAATAGGTACATTTGGTATTACTTCTGAGAAATGTGATCTGCAGTTTTTGAAACCGTATGCAAACTATGTGAATTTTCTTTATTTGAAATGTAACATGTACACCGCCCGCAGAATAAGATGATGCCTGAGTGACCGTTACGGTAGCCTTGCCTAGGAGAGGGCGGGTAGTGGAGTATAGGGGAGGGAGGCCCAGCGCGCATGCGCAGAGAACGTATTCCGAGACTTTTACTTCGCATACCACCCTGAATGAAAACATTTACCAGTCCGCTACGTCAGTGGCGTAGCCAGGATTTGTGTATGGGGGGTGTTAAGTAGCATGCCCCCCCCCCCCCCTACGTATTAAAGCGGGGGGTCCGGGGGTCCTCCCCCGGGAAAATTTTGATTTTAAGGTGTAAAATAGTGCTATTTTAGTAGTTTTCGGTACTTAAATTTAAATATTGTAATGGTAAAAATTTTATTAATTTTTAATATGAAATTTCTTTGAGTGATGAATAAGAAATTTAATTAAAGTTTTGGGGCTAAGGGGGGGGGGTTTAACCCCTAAAACCCCCCCCCCTGGCTACGCCCCTGCGCTACGTGCTATCGTGACGTGTTTCATGTTTATAGCTAAACTGAAAATAGTAAACTGAATATGTATTAAACGTAAGCAATCAACAAGTTTGCAGTAGTGATTTGTTGTAATGTATAAAATACTAGTTATTATTTGTAAAGTGTTCTCTCACGACGTTTTTTTACCCCACGTACTGAATATAAAAATGCCGCCTACGTTATCTAAAATTAAACAGAAAAAAACTTCATTCGCAGGCGCGAGAAGTGTTTAATGTGTTAAATTTTATGGAAAATGAAGCTCGGAATGGTGTGATGTCGTTATCTATTCCTCTTGAACGTGTGCAACTGCGCACGGCGCAAGCAACGGGAGTTTCTCGTGCTACTGTACAACGTATAAAGAAAGAAGGTCAACACATTAACGAAGATGGTGAAGAATTGTTCGAGACGCCTAACAAGAAAAGAAAAAAGTCTTCAAAATACGAACTGGATGGGTTTGACGAAGGAGTAGTTCGTAGAATCACAGAAAAATGTGCGCCAACAGTGCCAAAGCTTAGAAGAAGTTGAAGATGGAGATAGGGTTTCATGGTTGCGATAGCACCCTTCGTAAAATTCTGAAAAAGTTAGGCTTTCAGTGGCGTAAAACGAAATCTCACCGCCTCGTTCTTATCGAAAAGCATGATATCAGGCAGAAAAAAATTAACTTTATACAGAGCATTATGCGTTTTAGAAATGGAAACAGTAATATAATCTATTTAGATGAATCGTATGTGTTATCCTCGCATGTGCAACAAAAAAGCTGGGCAGATGAAACATTAAACGGTGGCCTTCGGCCAGTAGCGAATGGGCAACGCCTTATTATGATACATGCTGGCGGTAAAGATGGATTCGTGCCAAAAGCCCTCGTTATGTGGAAATCACATCAAGTTACTGGTGACTACCACCACCAAATGAACCAGACCAATTATGAGAAGTGGATTAGGGAAAAACTCGTACCAAACATGCCAACCAACAGCGTCGTGGTATTGGATAATACACCCTATCACAATATCCGCGTAAACAAACCACCAACATCTTCGTCAACAAAAGATGATATGAAAAAATAGCTGAGAGAAAACAAAATTTCATTTACTGAAGACATGCTGAAGCCAACATTGTACTAACTTATTAAGATAAATAAGCCACGGCACATAGTGTATTCCGTCGACCAGATTCTTGAAAGTTTCGGTCACACACCGCTCCATCTTCCACCCTACCATCCCGACTTGAATCCCATTGAAGGTATATGGGGTAAAGTTAAGTGTATTGTTGCATCAAAAAATGTGTCCTTCAAAATAGATGACGTGAAAAGACTTTGCGAAGAACAATTTGAGAGCATGGGAAAAGAATATTGGGTTCCATTTTGTAATCATGTTGAAAAATTAGAGCAGGAGTAGTATTACAGCCGGGATGTTCTTTTTGGCATTGAAATCGACAAAATAATTATTAAACTTGGCGGTATAGACAGTAGCAGTGAAGATTCGAACTCTACCGAAGATGAAATGGAAGGAATTTGATATCTTGAGGAGAGCGAGTAAATTGGTGACATTATTATTATTAATCAATAATAGACTGTAAGTTAATGTTTTTTGTTTGTGTACACTACTCTTTTGTTTTTTCAATCGAAGAACTTGGAATTTCTCAGTTTTTTTAAGTGATTTTATTAATCTATAATATAGACTCAATGTTTTTGGTATGTGTATACTATGCCAGCTTGCTCCCCTTCCCCCTACAAGCTTTCTGAACGTTCGTGACGTCACCCAAGCTTCAAGTTATCCTACGGGCAGTGTATTCTTGAATCGGTAGTTGTTAAAAGCGTGGTTATCAAATATTAAATTTTACCACAAACGAGCCTAAATTTAAAATGGCAATTTTCTTTTTATTGTAGATTATGTCTTAAAAGTTCGCTTTCTATCGAGCCGCTAGCATCGTAACTAACCCCCAAGATTTATTTGGGCTAGAAAAAAAGTTAGCCTAAGAAGAGTTACAAAGTAATGTACCTTTGGGTGTTGAAAAAAGTCCCATATTTGGAAGAATTTATCATAAAAAATGTTGGAAAAATGTTTCATATTTGGAAGAATCAATCATTAAATCCGACTTGCCAGCCACACAAATATGGAGATTGAGTGAATAAACATTTACATTTAAAAGTGAGTTTTTCTTTACTCTCCTGTAATATTTGATAAACCTTGACACACTCGTTTAGTACCGAGATACAGAAATGTATGCTTACGTGGTTGTCAGTGCTTACTTTTGTTTGTAATAAAATTTGACAATTATAAATTTTTTTTGTCAGTAGGAATGACTTAATTTTAAAACAATTTATTAAAGAGAGCCTTCACATTTACACTAAAGAAAACATAATTACAGTAGGCCTACGATGAATCAGAAAAATGTATGTTGTGATGAAAAGATTGATTATAATGATAGGTATTGAAGATATTGATTTAATGCAGTTTTCTGGACATAAGACATTGCAGTTTTGCACTGTTTGTCATGGAAATATTCCGAAAATCAAAAAGATATATACAAAATATGAGGATAAACAAAATTCACAGAAAACAAGACTGAATAAGCTGATGTCGGAATTTTGATTTTCGGAAATTTTCCATGACAAACAGCGCAAAACTGCAATGGCGAATGTACAAAAAACGGCATTAAATCAAAATTCCCCTTGTTATCTTTAAAAGATTTGTGCAATGGGAGCGCATGACTTGATGTAAGTTTTTGGACATACGCCATTGCTAAGAATTCTTAGCAATGGCGTATGTCCAAAAACTTACATCAAGTCAAAATTCCCCTTTGCATGAATCATTTAAAGAAGGCATTGAAGATTTTACTATTATACTGGCTGTAAGTTAACGAACACACAAATTTTTGGCTGAATAGCCGCAATAGCATACATAACTTTGGACTTTTAACGTAGCACGCATTGCCGGCAGACGAAGATTATTTTTAATATTTACATTCAATGTATTTTATCTTAACCATAGTAAGGTTTAGCGAAAACTAAAAAAAAAAGCAAGAATGAAATCCTATTAAAACATTTTTATTCGTAGAGAGTATTTAATAAAACTAGTAAATTTATTTTAGCCTATTGGTTGAATTTAATTTAGTAAACCAAAAATATAAGTGGAGGTAATGCTGGTTGAGTAGACATTAGTGACCTTGTTGCATAAGTGTAAGTTTGTATTAATATTCAATGGTCACAAATACATCACATAGTGAATGGATTGTAAAATGAGAAATTGTGTGTCAACTTAATATGAGTAAAATAATGAGCCGTTAAAAAATGGGGTAAGGGTTAGATCGTTGGAAATAAAGATTTACCAATGAATAGGGCTCGGAAAAATTCGCGAATTAATTTTGTGATAGACAAAAAAATTACCTTTGTCCTGCTTCTTCTATTGGTTCACAGTTTATATAGGTTACTCTGTGCTACTGAAAAACTCTCGGCCGAAAAGTGTCGAATCACAGACGGCCCAGTTGAGACATCACACAATTCAGCAACCAATGAACATGTGATATTTTACAGAATATGTACAGAACTTTGGAGCCTATCATAGCGGTCGCTGAAACCGCGAATTTTTCCAGTCCCTGCCAATGAACAGAAAATACTTAAAATAATAATTATAAAAGAGGCCAGATCAATAACATCTCACAACCACGATCCAGGTTAAATTTCCTTCATCGTTTTTCACGAGTAGGAAAGAGCCGTGTTTTCTCGGGGTGCTTCCGTTTCTCCAATATAGTCATTTCATCCATGCTACAGAATAATCACATCACCTTTTATGATCTATAATGACCTCGATTACGACGGGACGTTAAGCTCGAATCATTCCATTTTTATAACAGTGTAACGCTTTTATGTGAAAACGACACACACATATTTTAAGCTTATGTGCATTCAAAAATGATGAACTCATTTATCTAAAATTCCTTACGTTGCTACATTATGTTAGAACACAGATTAAACGAATTCCAATAATCAATAATATTACTATTATTGGACATTGTAATTTTTGGCGTTGAAGATCTTTCTTTTTTCACGGCTAATTGAAAGAAGCGAAAAAAAAAACGACAATATTCGAACCATTAATATTTCTCTGAGAGTTAATACAGAAATATTAATGGGGTTTCAACAGTTGAAATATTAAAGTAATTATGTGGATTTGGCATAATTTAAATTACTGGTTAGTATTTTACTCTAATTGCCCCATTTATGCGTTTACGCGGTAAAAGCTTTAACATGCCGCAGATAGAAAAAAAAAATAGTAACAACAAATCTTTTTGCCATTTTGCTGTAGAAGCTACTTTCAGATATCTACAACTCTGGAGGGATGTTAAGGTTGCTGCCATAAACATGTGAGTGCATGTGTGGTAAAAGCATAGCGAAGCCTCGAGGGTATGGAGTGGAGGGGTGTCTGGATGGAAAAGGGGAAAAGGGGGAAGGGGAACTTTTGGAAAGGGCAGAGCGAAGGAAAGTTCAGTCTGAGCGCCCTCCAGGAACGATCCATTCATCTGTGAGTTGATTAGGTAGCCTCCCCAGCACCCTGCGGGGGCTGTAACATCTCTTCCCCACTTGCTTCTCCCCCCTCCCCCCCACTACCATCGCCACCCCTCCCCACGGGGGCAACGAGGCCGCAGCTTTCCGCTTACTCGACACGATGGCTACGTGCCGCCTGAGTCCTACACTGCTGGACACGCACGCTGAACGACTTGCTCATTTCAACACCGCGTACAGTGCCGAACACACACACCGAGTTATCCAACGTCCTACACTGCTGGACACGCACGCTGAACGACTCGCTCATTTTAACACCGCGTACAGTGCCGAACACACACACCGAGTTATCCAACGTCCTACACTGCTGGACACGCACGCTGAACGACTCGCTCATTTCAACACCGCGTACAGTGCCGAACAAACATTCCCAGTTATCCAACGTCCTACACTGCTGGACACGCACGCTGAACGACTCGCTCGTTTCGACACCGCGTACAGTGCCGAACACACACACCGAGTTATCCCACGTCCTACACTGCCTGACACACGCGACGGACGACTCGCTCGATTACTAACTCCGCGGATGATGTACAGCGTGAACACACAAACCGAATTAAGCCAACGTCATACACTGCCTGACACACACGCTGAACGACTCGCTCAGTCTAACACCGTGGGTGTGGCACTGTGCCTTAAACACTCACTGGAGCAGTCCATTGTCCCTCACTGCCAGACCCAACACGCCGTGGGTGATGTATAGTGCCGAACACATACACACACAAAACATTCCACGTAAAAGCAAATGTTCTGAACGTGTAACAAATTTATTTACTTTGCTGAAGAAACCTACTTATCAAACCCTAAACGTTTTTTTTAGGCCACTTCAGAAAGCCGACGTATTTTGAACCGTATAACTTAACCTGAAAATTTGTGCACCAATACACCTATAAAAATGCTTACATAAAACTATCATAGATATATTTGGGTCCATATTGTTAATCATTACTGGTTGTTTTCTTTTCTTATGACTAAGTTTCATATTACGCGACGTCATTTAAAAATATCTTCTTGCAAAGACGTTTTATAGACATTGGCATACTTAAACAATTATTTCAAGGAAAAAAAAATCCATACAAATTTTAATAAAGATAGTTTACTTGCTTTATAGTGTATATTAAAGAAAAATGGTAGGGCCTACTCTTTATAGAATATGTCAGAAAAAAGTAAATTAATGAGTATTTACAAAAAAGCTAGAAGGATTTAAAATCCAATAACTAGTATACATATAGCGTGAATATCTCGCATTAGGGCTTGTGTTAAATTACATCTACCAACACTGATGGTACGTTTCTACCCAAAATGGTTTTATATATCCACTTAAATCCTGGAGCAATTATCTAACATACATACTGCCAATATGTGTTTATATATATATATATATATATCTTATATATAAAATTCTCGTGTCACAGTTTTCGTTGCCATACTCCTCCGAAACGGCTTGACCGATTTTGATGAAATTTTTTGTGCTTATCCGGTATCTATGAGAATCGGCCAACATCTATTTTTCATCCCCCTAAATGTTAGGGGTAGTCCACCCCTAATTTTTTTTTTTAATTTTTCGGACAAATTTTTTTTTAAATTTTTTTTATAAAGCGGCATCAATAAATACATTCAACCCTAAATTTTCACCCTTCTATCACCAACCCCTAATTTTTAATAGAATTTTATATTTTTCAACCCCGATCGATAGCAGATCAATTAACACTTGATCAACTTTCCCCCCCTACAGAGAGCTCATTACCTGGATTAACACATAGACCACATATTAATATGAAATTCCATCCCTAAGGGAGTGAAAAAGTGATAATTTCATTTTATAATAGAAAAAATCATAGGTCATAGACATACAAATAGTGAGTGAGTGTCATTTCTCTATGTCTGCCACACGATCATAAACATAGTAAGGTCTGGCAAATTCATTTTTTTCTCCTTGAAATACATTCAACCCTAAATTTTCACCCTTCTATCACCAACCCCTAATTTTTAATAGAATTTTATATTTTTCAACCCCGATCGATAGCAGATCAATTAACACTTGATCAACTTTCCCCCCCTACAGAGAGCTCATTACCTGGATTAACACATAGACCACATATTAATATGAAATTCCATCCCTAAGGGAGTGAAAAAGTGATAATTTCATTTTATAATAGAAAAAATCATAGGTCATAGACATACAAATAGTGAGTGAGTGTCATTTCTCTATGTCTGCCACACGATCATAAACATAGTAAGGTCTGGCAAATTCATTTTTTTCTCCTTGAAATACATTCAACCCTAAATTTTCACCCTTCTATCACCAACCCCTAATTTTTAATAGAATTTTATATTTTTCAACCCCGATCGATAGCAGATCAATTAACACTTGATCAACTTTCCCCCCCTACAGAGAGCTCATTACCTGGATTAACACATAGACCACATATTAATATGAAATTCCATCCCTAAGGGAGTGAAAAAGTGATAATTTCATTTTATAATAGAAAAAATCATAGGTCATAGACATACAAATAGTGAGTGAGTGTCATTTATCTATGTCTGCCACACGATCATAAACATAGTAAGGTCTGGCAAATTCATTTTTTTCTCCTTGGTGAGACCAGCTCACTTAGTGGAGTTCGCAGCGGCTAGCAAAATAAAGGAGCTCATAACTGTTTTGTTCTTAACTTCGTCAATAGATAGAGTTAGTTGCCTTGAATTTTAAACGAACCATCGTTTGATGTGTTTGTCATGTCTTTAATTTTCGTTTGTTTGTGCCGTATGCGTTCCTATACCATTCATCCGATTGCGATGAAATTTTGGTGAGTTGTTATGCGCATGCCCGTGAAGGTTTCTGAGACGGTAAGTATAACTATTTTTCAATAGTTGGAACATAAATCATTTCAAAAAATGTGTTTATTTCATATTATATAGTGACACTTCGTCTGTTTTTGTTGTATAAGTGCGCACACATGACGCAATTTATTTAAATATAAAAGAGAGACAGATATAGTGATATATATAGAGTGAGATAGAGAGAGACAGAGGGATACGTTGAGATGGAGCGAGGTATAGAGAATGAAATGGGATATATAAAGAGATATATAGAATAGATAGAGATAGTGGGAGTTATATATGTATATATGTAGATATAAAGAGATAAATAGAGATAGAGATATACATATATATAGAAGAAGATAGAGATAAATATATATTTAGAGAGATGGATAGATGATTTGTATATGTGTAACTACTTCAAACATATTACAAAACAAAACTGAATGAGACATTGCAATGCATTCCGAGCATTAGCTAGATAATGGAATCTTTTCAATATTAGTAATCTCTTATTTTTAAGCTTTTTTCTATAGTGCTTTATAGAGTCTAGACTACATACAGACAACCAATTTTAAAAAGTATACAGGTTAAAAACTATACACTGGCAGAACAACGTCTGTTGGGATCTGAAAGTGCTATAAATTATTTTGCACACTTGACATTAAAATTCAGAAGACAATTACTAACTAAATCTGATTTCTAAAAATGTCCCGTTCACCCTGTATTCAGCCCGGGCAACGCCGGGTACTGCAGGTAGAAATTCCCTAGAAATAATTTATATGCAATATATTTCAAAATTTTCACAGCAGCCAAACAAATTGTTGACTGCTTTCACGCCAAACGTAGCGGGCAGTGCTCCGCCGCCTGGGGTCCACTGATCAATGACGACTTGGAGTTTTGCCGGATTGGATTGCCTCAATGAGCGGGCAGTCTGAGCACGCTTGCATCTGACAAGACACCACACAGCAGTATTAGCTTTTAGACGACAATTTTGCTGTCTTCTTCACACCAGCCAACATCTGGCAAACAGCACCAACTCTTAGGAGTCCATCTACACTGTTAGTCCCACCCAGCATACACAGTGGCTTTGATATCCTGGCAAACCAAGCAACCACTACCCTGTCTTTTCACCATCACCAATACAGCATATAAACTGCAACTGTGCCCAAAGAAAATTATTCACAAAACCCCACAGATGGTCCTATGTTTATTTTGTAACCACCCAGTAAGTAATGGATTATTAGGCTTCTGATCAGGTTTCACAGACATATCTCCATCATCATACAAATACACATAAACAATATTAACTATCTAGGAAATGTTACATATTCAGACTAGGAAGTAGGGTTTTTGCAGCCATTTTGTAATAAAATATTTTGGCTTTCGAGGTTAAGCCCAATCTAAATGGTAGGTTTTACCATTGTTTCTCTCTGCATTGCGGCAGGATGCCTAAATATGAACACATATAACTAAGTTAATCTTAATAAAACTGTAGCCAAGAAAATGAAAATAAAAGAATACAATGCTAACTAAAAAAAAAAATTTCCAGCAAGTAGTATAAGAAACAAAAAAAAAAAAACATAAGAAACTAAATATGATGTATCATATAAAATGTTAAAAATAAAATTACAAACATGGTAAAAGAATCTGCCTAGTGCTCTAATTTTAAGTTTTGTAAAAATAGTACTGTGACAGAACATTTAAAATGAAAACTAACCAAGATATAAACATCCTAAAAATACAAATACAATTTCTGGATTGTGTTTGGTTTCTACGAAGATCTGATTATTTGAAACTACGAAGAACAACTCGTTTCAAATGATGTGCATTCTTCGTTGTGAAGCCCGTACATTTACTGTAATCTCAAACAGTAAAATCATCAAAGCAAAAGTAACACTTGCATACTTTTAAGAATGCTTGACTACAGGCTAAAACTTGAAATCTTTTTTACCTTTTACACGTTCGATCCCAGAAAAAAACTCAGCAAGAATCTAAAAGTGTACGCATAAAACCCAAAATGTGCCTACAAAACTTTGTATTTTTGAAGATGGCTTAAATTAAATCAATAATATATGTAAAATTTATATTTATTAATGTATTTTTATTACTTTAATAAGTGGTATTTTATTCGTTTTGAAAAATGAAAGACCAATTTATATTTTGATACTTGCAGAAATTAAGTGCACATTTACATGTGAGTTTGCAATTTCGAATTTATCGTTCGCATTTAGCATTTATGTAAAATATTATAAATATTTTTTACGAATCATTCATAAATAAATATTTGTTTATAGAAAAGTAGATTTTTTTGACGTGACAACGTCTAATAAATCGACGAACGCCTGCTGCACGCACGAAAGTGTCCCCTTACACATATGGTCCCGTTACGATGTGTCCCGTTACGCTCATTGTACGCTTGCCCCGCATCTATCTCTCTTCCATTCGATTGGAACAACCATCGATTTGACTTTTTCGAGGCACATTAAACTTGATGAATTAAATTGTATATTTCATTTCACTCCTTCTTTGTATCCATACAAAATAATGATAATTCAATAAAAATGATTCAATTTTATTCATATAAGTATGCAATAATTTCATCAATGTTTTGTTATGACGTTGTCACGTTGAACTATCGTCCGTAAACAGACTTTACAGACAACCAATTAATTTTTTCATATTGATTTATGAATGACATCCTAAAACTAAAGGTCTTTGACGACGAAGTTCGCGTACTTTTAATTCGAAATTGTGGTACGCGCCGTGGACAGTGGACGTGTTTCCTCAGTTGCACGGACAGCTCCGACGCGGGAGCGCGAGAGCAACTGAGGCCCTCTTCCTCTTTACGGCTCTGTTAGGGTTGGGCGGTGCTAAAAGCCTCCTTCCCGGCGGGCGACAGCCGAGCCGGGTGACCTGCGGGCGGAGAGACGAACCTTCGACCTCACGTAAATTCTTCGAGCGGTGCCCCAGGGGAGGAGGAGGGGGCAGGAACGCATCGTCCTGCGGCCAATGTCGAGTGCCTCGCCGGCGCTACTTACTGCTCCCGGGCCGCTCGTTCGACCTAATTGCTCTTCCCCCTCTCCCCTCCCCCACACACCTTTCTTTACGGCCACCAATCATGGCCTTTTCGGCCCGTCGACGTACTGCCGTGCTTGGCCGAGATCACTCTCTTCCTCCGTCGTGGCACGGCGGGATGAAAATGGCCCGAGCGGAAATTTCATCCGAGGGGAATGAGTGCTTTAATGGCCGTGATACTTCCAGCCGCGTGGAAATATAAAAGCTAGCTGCACCAACGATGGAATGAACGAAAAAAAAAAAAGGTAGCCCGAATAGTGCCAAAGGGAATTAAATTTACAGCCTAATACGCTAGTGATATGTAGTCGGTCTGAAGCTATTCGACGACGTGCTTATTCGACGTTGAAGATCCACACTGCAACTGATGGACGACGCGGCAAACTTGAAGAAACATCTAACGGAAAGACGCATGTTATTTAAGATGAATCCGATGGAAGATTCCCCCGACGGACGACACATCTGGTAGAAGACGCGTCTGATGGAAGATATGTAGGCTACATCTTATAGATGACTCATCTGATGGAAGACGCATCTGATGGAAAATACTTTTGATCGTAAATGCCACTGATGGATTACTCAGCTGATGGAAGACGCATCTTTTGGAAAACACTTTTGATAGTAAATGCCACTGATGTATTAATCATTTGATGGACGATCCATCTGATCAAGCATTTGATGGCAAATGCCACTGTTGGATTATACTCAGTATTATATCGAAAAAAAATTTAATATATGGAAAATAACCATAACTATATGTTGTAAAAAGTTACAATATATTACTTGTAGTATTGAAAACTATTTCTTGGCAACTGATTTCCAAAGGATTTTTTTTTAAAAAGTACAGAAAATGTTTTTCTCTGTAGTAGCGTTTTCTCTCCCAGAATGACTTTAGGTGAGAGCTGGACCCGTCTTTCTCACGGGAACGTCTCGCTCTCAGGCTCTCGCGTCTGTGTGGAAGGTGGGCAGTCTCCTCAACTACGTGCATCAAAAAATTTGTATTTTTTGAAGGTGATTAAAATTAATTCCCTATTTATATACAGTAAACAATTACGAGCGTTTTTATCACTTCAATAAGTGATATTTTGCCTATTTGTTTTGAAAAATCAGATACCAATTTATTATTCAATACTCGCATAAATTAAGAGCATTTACTGGTGATTTTGCAATTTTTAATTAATCTTTGACTTGTAGCATTTGTCGTAAAATACCTTAAATTTTTCTTGAGTATCACTCATAAATAAATAATATATATATTTTCTGGAAACTCTAAAAATTTGTTTTCTAGGTTTTATAGAAAAATATTTTTTTTATTGATTAAAGATTAATATCCTAAAACTAAAGAGTCTTACGACAAAAGCCGCAAACGTTTAATTCAAAATTGTTTTCATAACGATTACACGCTTTTTATCCACGCTAGTTTTAAAATTAATGTATAATTGCCTTTAGTTTCCCGAAACAACTAATTAAAAAGTTATTAATAATATGAAACCATTGTTATAAAATCAACTATATTTGTATATTGAGTTTAGTGCAAATAATTAGAGATAACAGAACTTATATAAGTATATAATAATTACGATATTTCCCCTTTATGAGCAGTCACAGCTAGTATCAAGACGTATAGTATTCTCACAATTATATCTGGAAATGCACACCACGCACATACATTTCTATTCTTCACTTTTTTACATTAAGAGATATGAAATCAAGCACTAAAAATTGTTAAGTGACCCACCTGGCCAGTAAATAAAATGTTGATATTTCTAACCCATTTTCTTTATTAAAGTAGAAGACTGCTTGCTCACTATATTAACTGAGGAACGGCATTTCCTCATGGCAGTTTCAACTCAACCGATTATAAATAAATAAAGTTACTTTTAATGGCCAAAATAACTGCCATAATTTTGCACAAATTACTTCCCAGACTGGTACATTTAACAAAGAGATTGAAATTCTAGGCGAGTTCGTTAAACGCAAAATCATAGACCGTGGAAGGTTTTCATGAAAAAAAAAACAACAGAGTTCCATTAGTATGAACAATATTCCATCCGTTTGAAGTTACCGTAACTCGTTAGATAAGTAGGCACAAAAAAAACATTTTTTAAAGGTGTTTATTTAATAACACCAACTAATAGCTAAGGGGGTAAGAAAAATGGGGTTGAAGGATAAAAATAATTTTTATAACCCCATTTTTTTGATTATAATCATAACAGTTCACTGTTATCGTAAACATTTTTCCTCCAAATTAACTTGTATCACGCAGTGACATTACGCAGCAACGGTGATGATGTAGGTCTCAAAACTTAAAGGATTTCACATCCTTGGGAAACTGGCCAGGGTTATATTCTCTCTTCCCCCCCTCCCCTTCTCCATTTTACTTCATCACAGAGTACAATAAAGAGGACGGTAATTTCCCCCCAAATGTCCGTGGCATGAAAGCGGATGATACGGGTCCGGCCGTTGTTACACGTTCGAAATTAACTATCACCCCTCTCTAAGCAACCCGAAATACCCTCCATCGTCCGACTTCCTCCTTGGCGGGGTGCAACAAAGCCAATATCTCGTGGCTTCCTCTCTCTCCCTCCCCTCCCTCGTGCAACCCATTTCCTCGCCAGCCCACGGCCAGAGATGGGGATCTTCCCTGGGCAATTGAGTTTACACGCGCCTCGAGTCTCCACCAGGCGTCTCGGGAATACCTTTCTTTCCTCTGCATCTGCAGCTCTTTCAGTCAATGTTGACAGCGAGATAATGTGAGGCGAACAAACGAACAAAAACGACACACGATAACAAGAACGTTTTGGGGTGGGAGTAAGAGAGAAAAAAAAAATTCGGGCATGGGCCCGCGGAAAAGAAACCAAACCAGATTTTCCTGCCTGGAGACTTTGGGATTTTAAACGGCGGAGGCTCGAAATCTGGCGATGGTCGTGACCAAAAAGGGCCCTCCGTAATTTGAGTTCCGGTGACCTTGAACTAAGCCATTTCCTTCGCGTTGATGTGGAGATATTCCTTCAATATTACTTACATAGTCTTGCGCACTTCCGAAAAAATACTTAAACAAGTACTAAAAAAAATTATAGTTCACTGAAATAAATAGAATTTTTTTAACATTAAAACCTGGAGTTTTCTTTCGCATTAGCACGCGATGTAGCTTAAGAGGGATTAGGCTCTGCCATCTTGAATTTTTACATATTTTTGCTATGATTATAATTTTGAAATATACCTATATTCCAATGTTTTGGGACATCAAGGCATGAATCATATCTTCCAAACCTTCCATACCTTGTTGAAATACATATTTAATAACGGCTCAAGTCTGTGAGTGCCGCGGGCGACCACCACTGTCATGATAAATCACACCAGTTTCACAAGTGTTGACTTCAACAAGTAGCCAAAACTAAGTCCTATGCCATGTCAAACAAAAAAAAAAAGAAAAGAAAAACAGCACGGAAACTTTATTGCCAGCGGTATCAAAATATTTGAAATTGCAAGAGACGAGGCCTATTCCTCCTTAAAGATTCTTTTTTTTTCTTCTCTCCCGCCCCGCCTCTTCCAAGGAAGCACGCAGTCGAGATGACTGCAGGACGGAGGGAACACGGCAGTCCCGGAGGACAGAGCCGCGGGTCGTGTCCAATCACGGAGGAGACAAGCTGCCTCGTCAGACGTCTCGCGCGCCGGAGGGAGCCACCCGGGGACTTGTCGGCTAACGAGATATGCTAATAGCTCGACCCCTCCCCTCTCCCGCGACGCCCCTCCATCGGCCAGCAGGAGTTTCTTGGAGCTTTCCTCGAGACGTCGAGGTCCGCGTTCCGACGTCTCAAGCCGTGACGGTCACGCACACCTAAACGATCCTTGACTTTATGTAGGCTTTTGGTCACACGCCATTGCTATGCGAATGCATGTCTGTAGAAGAAAACTACAAAAAACACAAATGACAAAAACACAAATTAAGCAAAAAATTGCTGTTGTCAGGATATAAACACCACACAATACTCCACAACAGGAATATGGTCAACAAACAAAGAAAAGCAAAGAATAATGGACTAACAAAACGAAAAAAAAACCCACAAATGATGACAGCACAAAAATACCGAACCCAAAAAATCAAGTCATGCACTCCCATTGCACAAATCTTTCAAAGATAATAAACGATCCTTGTCATTGGATCACGTGTTATTTGAATTATCGT
Organism: Bacillus rossius redtenbacheri; assembly: GCF_032445375.1. Taxonomy (NCBI): domain Eukaryota; kingdom Metazoa; phylum Arthropoda; class Insecta; order Phasmatodea; family Bacillidae; genus Bacillus; species Bacillus rossius. The sequence goes on along the minus strand of NC_086330.1, from coordinate 339,981,099 downwards.
TATACAATAACTGGGGTACTGTTGTAACTTATAAACACAACTTAGAATCATACAATACTGTATGTTTTTGTTCTGGATTCTTGTTCCATATGTCATGTTTGTTTCTAAGTAACAATGTTTATAAATTGTGATGTTCTAAGGTGTGAATGTTCTAAGAAATAAGCCGTGTTTCTAAGTTATAATCGTCCTAAGGTTTATGGCAGTCCAAAGTTATGTGAATTTTTTTGTTGAGAATTTTAATTAAGTTGTGACTATTCTAATTTGTGACTTTTCAAGTTATGTGTGGCATCTCCTAAAACTGACACATTCAAAACAGCTGAACAAATCATATGCGACTCGGAGAGAGGGTGAACTATGACAGCAGCAGATTAACATTTGACGTCGACTTGATTATACAACTTTTGAGGAGTTCAACATGTAGCTACGAACTGCTTGGCATTCATAGCAATTACACTTGGCTTTGACAGTTTTCATGGAGTGACGAATGACTAGAATTGTAATATAACCGAGATAAAACATGTAGTTATTTCGATTAATATCCACGTGATTATGTTTCATTTTAAAATTATGAAAAAAATTTAAAAAAAGGAATGATAATACCTCCATGTAAGTAAAACTGTAGGAAATTTGGTTAGGCATATAGAGGAGGCTTACATGTTTTGAGATGCTATTTTTTATGGGCAGAGACGTTACCGTGTACTGTCAGATTAACTGTATCTCTGTTATGCAGTATGAATCGTCGGCAAGATACTCGACCAACCAAAAGAGTACCCGTAACGTGAAAAGAAAAAAAAACAGTGAAAATGCATAAAAGCAGAGAGAACACCATGACGCGTGCACGGAAAGCGTAGCGCAGGAAACTTCAGACGTGGCGTGCACGCGCGCCCGCAACGTCCACCCGCGAGAGGGACACACGTGGACACACGTGGACACACGTGGACACACGTGGACACACGTGGACACACGTGGACACACGACGTCGCAGTGTCTGCCGGGCAAGACCACGCGACCCGGGGGACATGCGGACCACGGCCTTCCACGCAAGCAGTGAAACTCGGGAAGCCTTCGTTTCACAGACGAGAGAGCCACACCCGAAGTTCCCCTTAAGGTTTCTTAGCAAATAACTTTATTAATATGTGGCTATCCAGGGCTAGGAAACCGTTCACATGATTTCACAGTATCTTTAATGTAGCTATCCTAACCAAATCAACCGTCAACAATGTTTTAAAGTATTTATAATGTAGCTAACCTAACCTAATTTACCATTAGTTATCATGAGCTGTCCAAAATAAATTTAAAAACCACGAAGATGCACGATCAGGCGTTTGGCTTTCCCGTCTGTGAAAAGAAGGCTTCCCAACGTGAACCTCGCGGGAGTTAAAGAGCGATAGCACGCGATACACAGAAACAAATTTTTTCTGTGCTGTTACAGAAAAAGATTCCTTTGGAAACCATTTGCCGAGAAACAGATTGCAATGCTACAAGTGAAATATTATAACTTTGTACAACTCATGGCCTTGGTTATTGTTCCGTAAGTGAAATATCTTTTTTTTTTTTTTTTTTTTTTTTAGAGATATTACTGAGTATTTCTTACGAGGATTGGTGCATAGTTTTATAATTTTATTGATGTTTCATTCAAGCGTAATGTTTTTAAACCACGGAAAATATATTCGAATATTCAATAATTGGAATTTATTTTGTTTAACCGTGCTCAGTTAACACTGCAAAGCTATTCAGGGAACGGTTTGCAATCAACTTCAACTACTGGGACAACACAACAACATAAATGCGTGGTTAAGATTCCGAATTCCTGCGAACAATATTTTTTAGTGATACGGTTGTTTTAATGTAAATGTACCAATTTGCAAAAAACCTTTAATTTTACATGAATATTTTTCTTCCATTTACAAAAAAAAATGGTTGTCTGTAAAGTCGGTTTACGGACTATAGTTTAACGTGACAACGTCGTAACAAAACATTGATGAAATGATTGCATACTTTTATGAATAAAATTGAATCATTTTTATTTTAATAATAAAAGAATAAATACTAGAAATTATAGTCGTAATCAGATTTTTAAAATGTAAGAATAATTAACCTTTATTGCCGAAATTGTTGTAATAAGCTATGAAAACCACATTTTTTCACTTCACTTTATAAACAGTCGACGAAACAGTTCAAGTGTAGATGACTTGTAATTAATTTTAAAAACTGGCGTTTAGCTATAAAGTTAAATATAATTATGAACAAGTTTTCATATGAATAAACTGTAATCAAATATCTATCATCAATTATATGAATCACCATAATTTTTTAGTCAATTGTAACATAACCTATTATTACTGCACTCGCCGACAGATGATACTTTTTGTAATAATAATAGAATAAATACTTGAAATTATACTAGTAATCACATTTTTAAAATGCAAGAATAATTAACCTTTATTGCCGAAATTGTTGTTGTAATAAGCAATGAAAACCACATTAAATTTTTTGTTTAAATATAACTATGAACAAGTTTTCATATAAATAAAATGTAATCAAATATCTAACATAACTTATTATTACTGAACTCGCCGACGTATACTACTTTGTTTAATAATAAAAGAATAAATACTTGAAATTATACTAGTAATCAGATTTTTAAAATGCAAGGATAATTAACCTATATTGCCGAAATTGTTGTTGTAATAAGCAATGAAAACCACAGATTAAAATTCGTTGAGTATATTTTAAGTTTTTATGTCTTCCAGTGCTCAAAATGATATGCAATTGTGGCCCCGGGCACGAAATTTTATTTATAATAGGCTACATTAATAATAACGCCCATCGCGATAAACAAAGGAAAATATGTATTAACGAGTGCCTAGTTCCGGCGACAGCTAATAGAGAGCACGATTCGTTCGGTTCGCGTCCATCACCGTAGATTGCAGCACCGTAGGGGAATAATATTATTTCGTTTTTATAATACGATTTTATAACAAATACGCATCCCAAATACACCAAACTTATTTATAATGTGTTACAATATTTTTTAAAACATTGTGCAAAAGATCCCGGGTGTAATTTGAATTATTATGTGTAACTGTAAAACACCATTGTTCGTACAAAAACGTATTTGAAAATTCAACATTACTTTTAAATAACCGTACCGATTGTGCTGAAAATCGGTAGACGATCGTGAAATTATATAATATTAATAATTCAAACGACGAAAACATGATTGAAAAGTCAAATCGATTGTTGTTCCAATCGAGTGGAAGAGAGATACGGCGCATGCGTACAATGAGCGTAACGGGACACATCCGTAGTGGGACAATGTGCGTTACGGGACACTTTTTCGTGCGTGCAGCCGGCGTTCATCGATTTATTAGACGTTGTCACGTCAAAAAAATATTAGTGTACATACACCGCTACAGCCAACGCTGAAATGCGTTCGTCCACATGCCCTGTATGTGTGGCCACAGTTCTGTGAGTGTTTGAAGACAGCCTGTCATTAGTTTACTTGAGGGAGGGGCGGCTATTCCACACCTAATTACTCCCGGAGCTAAAATAAATCTGGAGAAATAACAAAAAATAACCTACTCCATCAGCACTAAACCCTTGAAGTTTGTTCAATTTTTTTAAATGTATTCTAATAATTTACATTTTTTTAGTGCTGGCGCACTGTTTGATTTGTGTTTTACTTTAGTACTCTAAAAATAAAATCAGCTAAAACCATAGTTTTGAGAGTGACTCTTCAAGACGTCAGAAATGCATTAAAATAGCCTTTTAAGGCGCTAATATTTCTAAAAATTTCGGATTCCCCAGTTGGGTATTTGATACCACCCAGAATCCTTCGCTCATCCACCCACTTTCCATTTCGAAAAATAAATTAATATAAAAATCAATATTGAGGTCGCAAGTGCAGCCTGTATAATTCATAAGTTTCTTCTAAAAATACAGCAAATAGCCGATTTTCATCAAAAACTTAGGTTAAATATCTATAGTTTTATTTTGACTTTCAGAATTTTTTAAATTAATTTTAACCTGGCCTAATCTATGGTGATGTATTAGGTATTCCATTTTTATCTCTTAAACGGTTTTGATACCTAGGAGTAATCTAATGAAGTAAGCAGCTTATCTGTTTGTTCACAATACATCTAACCGCCTGTCAACTTTATTCTGCAAGTAAATCTTTATCTAACTGATCCATAACAGTTGGAGTGGAACTTTCACAATTCATTGCGTTAATCCCAAATCGGCAGAGTAGTTATCTGGAAAAAAAACAGTAAAAAAAACTGTGAGAGATTTAACAAATATTTTAGTCACAAAAATCAACATCGGCATTTTTTCCCCGATGTAAATGATATTTGTAAAAAGGGAATTTTCAGTTACCCAAGTGTATCGAAAGCTTAAAATTTTATATAAAATATTTGACCAGCAAATTTCAAACATTAGAACTAGAATTTTCAACGACTGAATAAGTATTGAACCGGTATTTTCATTTTTCTCTTTTGCGTAATATTTTATAATTAATTGCAGAACTTTGACGTCCGAAATAAGCTAAATTCGCCATTTGAGGGGGGAAGGAAATTAAATACGTACAGCTTGTAGGGTTATTTTGGTTTGAAAACTTTGCTTCGTGTTGAATGTTTTACGACATGAAGAACTAAAAAAAAAAAATCGCCACCAAATCGAGCACCACGAAAGAAAGACATTTTGGTGAGTGGGGCTCTTCCCGATAAAATTTCTCCCTCGTATACGCCGGACGTTTAAGCACCTCAGAGCAGGAGCGAAGGCCTGCCGTGTCAGTTTTATATCATCCCCCCCCCCCCTCAACCGCTGGAACCCATGAGAGAATTCCCTCGCCGCACAGGTGTTTTGCATGTGGAACCCCTCCCCCCCCCCCGAACTTCTTTTCCTTTTCCAATCCCCTAGACAATAAATATATGCGTGAGGGCCGCGTAGCCTAGGCCTAGGGGTGGGGGGTGTCTGAGGCGGCATTGTCACCTACGGACGAGGGGGGATGAAATGACATCCGCGATGCATTAATATTCATGGCATGGGGAGGAGGAGGGGGTTTCCTGCACGCTCCTTGGGGCACCAGAGGCCCCCCTTCCCCCTCTCCCCCCCCCCCGGGGATTACCAGCTCCGGGGGTTGGTAGAACCCTCACCCCTCCTTCTTCCACCCTTGGCGTGTCGTCAATACCGACGCTGTGATCCCTCACGACAATTGGCTTCCAAAGAACTGATCGCATCGACCAGCGAGGGCGTTTCCTGGCCGGGTGTGGCGAGAGACCTTGCTCACGGGGAAAAAAAAAAACCTTTCCGTTACTTTTACGAAAAAAAAAAAGATCCCTTTTTGGAAACCAGTCTGCCAAGAAATAGTTTGTAATAACACCAGAAAGATAGTTGCAACTTTGTACAACACACATGTCTATGTTTATATTTTCACATTTGATGGTTTTTAGAGATAATACTGATTATTTCTTACGAAAATCGGCGCATAATTTTATATTTTAATTGATGTTTCATTCAAGCTTAAATATGAGCCCACATTTATGTGGGTAGTTCATGATGGAAATATATTCAGGAAAAAGTTTACAAATAACTCCAAACATTATTGAAAGTACTGGGATAACACAAAGCATACATTCCCGGGTTAGGATTCGAACCCAACTGATTACAAATTAGAAGATGATCACAAAATGCTCGCCTGCCTTATTTCACATGTATAAAAATTTAATGGAAAATGAAATATAAGTAAAATAGAAAATAAAAATAAAGATGATGTCTTCATCGCATCATGAAAATCAGAGCCACTTATTAATACAGTGTTATTTTGTTTCAAGTTGGGCATGTTTAGAAATTTTTATAGAACATCAAATAATATCTTATTTTTTTTATTATATAAAAGGAATACTTCCATATCATTATCAAGCCATTTACTTCAATTATTTTTCCTGATTATATTAAAGATATAATCAAGTGAAGAGTTGAAGTTCTTTAAAGAGTTTGAGTTTTTCGTGAATTTTAATTAAAAAGAACTTGAATATTAACATCTATTTTATATAATTTCTAGCTTTATTACTACTATTTCGCTTTAGTAAGAACACAGTTCGGAGTGACTAACACATGAATAAATCGAAGCTAGAGACATTACTACGAAACCTCCAGGGATTACCATCGCAAAGACCGGAGACTGTACAGAGCTGCACTCGCAATAAAAGCGCGGAAGGAGGGGGGGTGGTTTCATAAATCTAAATATTTATCAGTGTGGTGTCTATTTTTTTCCCCCTTCCTTCCTTCCTTCCGCGCAGCAGGGAAACGAGGGTGGGAAGGAAGAGGTGAAGTACAGGGGGTGGGCGGGGGGTGACTGGTATATAAGGGGTGTCGCGAGGGCAGGGTGAAGGATTGTTCGCGACACCACGCCGCATTAGGGACGCCACCCTTTCCCTAACAATGCGGCCGTCCCCCCCCTCCTCCCCACCGACCCGTGTCGAGCGAGGCTTAGCGCCACCCACACACCAGATAAATTGGATCCGGCACGGCTTGGAGCCACTTCCACGCTGACATTACACAGACTCTTCCACGTGTGAGGTCCCCCTCCTCTCGTGTAGATACGCGCATATTTCCACGGTGTATTGCGTTAAAAAAACTTAAATAAAATCGGACAGCGAGTCAATTCACCGAAATGCAAGTAAATACTCCATGAAGTATCAAAATAAAACTAAAATTGTGAAACAAAATATATATATATATATATATATATATTTAAACAAAAAATAAAGCTCTAATAATGAAGACGTAAACCTTTTTATACATAAAATTAAAAAAAAAGTAATTACTTTAGCATTAAGTTTGTATCTTAATATGCCAGCCAAAGGTACAGAAAAATATTGATTTCATTGCTTTTTTTTTCTCTTTAGGATGCTGGTACATTTATGATACTCACAAATTCGTGCTGTTTCATTTTAATTGTTTTGGGTGCTTAGACGTACTTATTAATTATTTTATTATGAAAACTAATGACATGTAATAATAACACTTTTTCATGAAATAGGTACTAATAAGAAACATTTAAGTGGAAAATTTGTTAAACTAAAATGTTATTGATTAAGCAGAACATTATAAATAAAAAATAATATATTATGTTTTATAAACTAACATTGTCAAAAAACAAGGTTACCAAATATTGTCCTTACGTAAAGGATAATCGCAAATATCTAAACAATTTGGGATCAAATGCTGATAATGTAGCTTTATAGTTTCATGTGATTGTAATCGGTGCATGCCCACGCCGAAGATTTGTTTTAGTTTCCAGCTGAAAGAGATAGAATAAGATGAAAGTAGATCTGATACAAATGAAACAAAATAACCTATAATATAAGTGCATGATTTTATAATTAAGATTGATAAGTTTTTTTTAACAAATTTTGAAATATTTTTTCTAAACAATAACTTTTGATAACGTGCCCAGTATTTTTAAAACATTTTTGTGGACATCCGCCATTGCTGATTAATACTGGGTGTTATAGATAAACCTCAAGAACAGACAAGAATAATAAACACACAAACACACAGAAATCAAGCCAATATTAGCCGATGTCAAATATTAAACGTATATATAGCACATATAATTATGTTACATGTACTAAATATAACTGATCTTGCCTTTTTATTCTGTGCTGTCCGTTTTTGAAATTACTCTATGATATACAGTGGAAACCAGCAATGACATACGATATTTCCGCAAAAATATTTTAAATTAATTTTACCCACGGCAAGAATAATTCAAAGAAAATGCCTAATCTGTACTTTTAAGCATTAAAGCTACAAAGAAGAATGGCAGTATTGATATTAATAGCGTTATTGCCTGTTCGCGCCGGTATGGCATTACAAAAGTTCTAACAAAACCATGAAAATGGCTCAAGTTTCTCTGGGGTGAAACGTAAGAGGATTAAAAGTAACTATTCGGAATTGTTCGAATATTTCTGTAGTTTCGCAGTAATTTGATACCAAACGGTAAAATAGTAGACTATTCACTAATCTCAAGTCAAACGTCTGAATAATTCGTGTTCGTAAGTATTCGGATTTTTTTTATGGTTGTGAAAGTTAAAGGTAGGTTAAGGTTGGTTATATAAATAGGAATTCGTGCCTTTTTTTTCTCTCGAGAAGGTAGGTTTTCTCACCTCTAGGTGACCGTATCTAAAATGAAAGGTTGGTTAGTGCTGGGTTAGCGATATCTAAAATACTCAAATATCGTGAAAATTAATCAAATCTTTCAAAATGATGTTTTTTTTTTTTAATTTATACTCCAAAGTTTCACGAGGAAGCGGTGAACTTTGGATGTGTTCAAGGGTCAGTGAATCACAAGACATTTCCAAATGAACTCAATTGTGTAACGGCAAAAAATAAATAAATAAACAAACCGGCGTAACTCGTCTGACGCGGGTCACTCTCCATTCTCGTAGTCACCCTGTGCCAAGGAAACAGCGCTGAAGGGCGATTCACATTCAAGTAAACAATGGGGCTCGTTATGTTAACTTGGCTTTAACTTTACGTCAATTTTTCTCAGTGAAAGTGTTAACTCAAACAACACTGAAGTTAGTATGTCATGTTACGCATGGATGTCTTAATTATTAGTCTACGAAATGCATTTATGTTTTGAAGTTGAAGTCACTCTGATTAGCAATTGGTTAGCAAAACAAACCTTAGCCGCATTAAAAGCTAGAAGTTTGTTTGTAATCTTGAAAGGAATTCGCCAGGAAGGAGCATAAAATGCCTTTATGAAGAGAGTATTGTTAAACGAACATTTTAACAACACATAAATGAGGATACAAGAGTTAAATTTCATTATATCAGTGGAAAAAATAAACAAGTCTTGCTATCTTGACTTAAATTATAAATGCAATAAAGATTGCACAAATTCCCTTCCAAAATTTTTACTTTCAGGATGTTTTGAGTGTTATGGTTGTGGAGATCTGTATAAAGATAAAAAAAAAATCGTAATTGAAAATTTTGTGTTTGTGCGCTCAGAAGACATTTTGGCACAAGTTACGATGTTTGGTTCGAAAATGCACATAGTACATGTAAAAAAAAAAGTTAAATTTATATAATTATATTCTGCATGCTCAATTTCATAAACTACCCTCCTCTTTCACTTATTTACATTTTTTTTTCGCGACTGTATTTCGTGAGCCATTGTTTTGAGTTTCGTTTCGTAGTTTGAATCGTTTCATTGATTATGATTAAACCATCAATGTCCATATACAGACGAGATTTGACATGGATATTCCATCTTCAGTAGACGTCGGTAATAAAAAAAACTAAAACAAAATACGAAAAACAAAAGAAAAATATCGTGCAATTGCTCATATTGGCTGTCACTTAGTTTTTACCTTTATGTTACATTGAACTTGGATCGACCACCCTATCACGATAACTCGGATAACTTTACGTAAAAACGCGCCGCGGTAATCTTGCAGTGGTCATATCACTTGCTCCTCTGCCGAGGAAATCCGTGTTCGATTCCAGGCAGGCACTACCCCTTAATTCTTCGCCAGAGGGAGAACGTGACAGAAGAGTTGCCATGAGCTGGCGGTTTTTTTTCGGAACTTCTAGCAATTTCCCCCCCCCCCCCCCCCCCCAAATTCATTTCCCGTCAATCGTCCATTCTCATAGACTCTAATGACTAGGGACGGGAAAAATTCGCGGGTTCAATGACCTGCAGGATGAACTCCATAGTTATACCTACATTCGGTCAAATGCCACCCACTCATTGGATGGTCTCTTGTGAGACGTCCGAACGTAGCAGCCTGTGATTCGATAAAGCTTTGGTCGGGTGTTTCTCATTGGCCCAGTCACCCAGGTGAGTTGTGAGCCAATAGCAGAGGCAGCACTGCGGTATAACTATTTGTATTTTAGCCTATCGCGAAATGAATTCGCGAAATTTTCCGGTCTCTACTAATGACTTATGATGTCCACGAGACGTTAAGTTATAACTAACACAATAATTACGTCACAAACATTAAGGCCCCCGCCTGCCCAGGCAGACACACGGTGTGCAGAGCATCAGAAAAAAAATTCCACGCGATTTGAAAACTGTTTAAGATATCCGAGTTTTTACGTCTGTTTACAAAAATCATTTGAGAAAACGCTGAGGGTGGATTAGTAGTTCTGTTTCCGGATTTCGTTACAAAACTGTATTTTTTTTTGAAGTGTGTTAACGGTTCAGACATTTTTTTCCCCGAATCATTTTTGGGCATGAAACATTCGTTAGATATTCTTGAAAGCACTCTATCGAGTGTAATGCACGTTCATAGAGTGCTTTCAAGAATATGTAACGGTTTTTTTCATTCGTAAAAATGATTCTGAAAAAAAAACCCGTTAAAACCATTAACACACTGAAATTTTTTTTAAATTACCAAATCCGGAAACAAAACTTCTAATCCTACCTGAGCGTGTTTTTAAATGCTCCGATGTGAATCGGCCTTAAGTGTCTGTGGCAGAAGGGGAAGTAGTTAGGGAAAGAGAGGGGGGAAATGAGATTGCGAGCGAAGGGCAAAGGTACAGGCCGCGCAGGCGCCTCGTAGCGCCGCAGCTCTGGAGGGATTAAGAGATCAAAGCGTAGCGCCGGCCGGTTTATTAAAAACTTTCCGACCCGCCATCTAGATTGGGGGGTGGGGGGGTGGGGGGTGGAGAGAGGTTGGGCTGAAGAAGACGGCCAACGAAGGGAGGATTACCAGGCGCGCGATCTCCCCAGCTCGTTACAAGCAAGCACGCGCGTCATATATTTACCGGAGTGTCGCCGGGATTGGACGGCTCAGTGGTCATGTGATCCTCAGCGAAACGGTCATCAGGCCCGGCGAGGCTTGTAACCTTACTGCAACTCTCGGGAAGGTCGTAGGAAATAAGATTTTTTTTTCTCGATGTTATTAGCCGAGTATCACCCCCTTCTCCTTCACCAAACACCAAATGAATTACAACGACACCTTAACTTTAATGAAAAAATGGAAGGCCATGCCTTTATGAAATCCTAGATCTTGGCCACATTTCCTAATATTTAAGGCCTGGCTTGGACCTCGAGCTCTATGATCGCGGAGTCGCTAAGGGCGACATTTACTCGCGCATCACAACGCCTCTTTGCCTCTACGCGCCAGACACAGAACTGGCGCGCAGTCTTCTCGTCGGCAAGGCGCCTGTACGGGACTTTTAGCGATGACCCTACAATTTCATACAGGCACATTTAAGATAGAGACTCCTCACACTACCCTACACCATTTGCAACACTGCGTGTAGAATTTTTCGTACTTAAAAACGTCCTTAAA